>NW_027556180.1:121300799-122500799 GCF_003287225.1 Phascolarctos cinereus | reverse complement strand
GTGCTGTGTTAAGCAACAACAGCATCTAGCACAGTGCTTTGCATCTTGTGGGTGTTTGATATTGAATTGAACATGATTCCTGAGCCCCTGGAAAAATTACAATTTGTAGTTCCACCAAACATTTAGCTTCTGTCTCCAGAATTTAGATCTACATGAGTGGACCTGAGCCCTCACCCCAATGTTTGAGTTGAGCATTTAAGTCTTAGAACACCTGAATTTATTCACCTCCTCCCCAAACGCACTGCATGCTCAACTCTCTACTCACTGTGTACACATATTTCATTTCAAATAACTAAAGATGCTGAACATTTATAAAAATAAATAAATCTCATTTTTAACTAGCTGGCACACAAATAACAAGAACAAAGTCTCCCATTAATTTAGGGATTAACAAAGTCCCCTAGAGGGAATGTGTCATGTCTTATTTTGTAGATCTCCTCCAACACAGAACACAGTATTTGCACATAGCAAACACTTAATGAATGTTTGTTGAATTAGTGAAGTCAAAATGACTCATTAATTGGCATGTCTACTTATTCCTCATAAAACTTACAACCTTGTCTTTCAAAAAGGCCCCTAGAATTTATTTTATCTTTTTAGTTGTATGCTGTCAAGCTTCTCTATCTATGAAGAACCATACCCACAGTTTTGTATGTGGATTACTAAAACCAACTGCATTATTTGTGGTACTTTCTTTCCCATCAAGCCAGAGGCCTGCCTAGTGGTTGCCTGCATACGAATGCAAATTCTCCATTCTGATTTTAATAGTAAAAATAAGACAGGAGAGACTTTTCTTACCTTGCCCCACTAAGCAAACATATACCCACTTAAAACAAAGTTGAAAACAGATCTTAGATCCTGAGTGATTTAATCTTCAATGTAAACTCACAGAGGAGATCTTGTATGCCAGTAAAAGGAAGGAAAATTTCTGCCTCCTTATCAAAAAAGCATAAATAAGAGAGATGTTTAGTAGGAAGCCAGGAAATCATTGTAGAGAAAGCTGAGGGTTGTAAACAAGTCGGGTAAGAAATAACGGTGGCAATTAAAGGGCTAAGTATGAGTATTTTTACCAAACTCACAATGGAATAATTCAGCACTGGGAGTTGATATGTTAAAATGTCCACTATTTCTTGCCTTATTAATATTGAATTGACAAGATTTGCTATCTTTGATTTAGGTCTTTTCTCTGATCTTAACTCACCATTCTAGCCTTATTTATCCATTTTGGTTGTTGTTCAGTCATGTCTGATCTTCATGACCCCATTTGAGATTTTCTTGGCAAAGATAAAGTGGTTTGCCATTTACTTCTACAGCTCATTTTACAGATGAGGGAACTGAGGTAAACAGGGATAAGGGTCACACACAGGTAGTAAGTATCTGAGGTCAAATCTGAACTCAGGTCTTCCTGACTCCAGGTCAGGTGCTTTATCACCCACTTCACCACCTCGCTGTCCCTTATTTATTCAATATAGGGAAATAAATGAAGTGTCCAGATGGGGACTGTTGTTCACCCTTTGATTCTTTTTAGCTATGTTTTCCATAGCCAGGACTGTGAATGAAAGAGAATATACTCTTGATTATAGAAGGAGGATCAGTCACCAATATGACTGATCTCTCAACTACAGGACACTGTCTTATAAGTGAGATATTAAATATGTAGAAGACAGAAGACACGGTTGTAGGATTTAGAGCTGGAAAGAACTTCATAGATGATTTATCTCTCATATATTAAAGATGATGAAACTGAAGCTCAGGTAAGTTGTAATGTCCCAAGTCACAAGGTAGTTAGGTAGAGATACAGCTGAGACTTTAATTCAGGTCCTCTGACTCCTAGTTCTCAAAGAATCTAACAATATCCACATCAGAAAAAAATGCTAAAGAACAAAATTTGTACCAAAGCTACAAGTACTCATATGCAAATCAATGCATTGTGAACAGATTGGGTAGTAAGGGGTTAGTTTAAACACAGATTTAAAAGGAATGATTGAAATGAAGTGGAGTTAATCCGAGAAGGCTTCTTGAAAAAGGTGAAATTGTCCTAGTCTTGAACTAAGGGAGGGACGCTGATTCACTATGAGGAGGAGAACATTTGCAGTGAGGCAACAGAGATTTATCTAGCAGATTTTTCACAGAAGATACCAAGCACATAGCTTGATTGAAATGGGAGAAACTGAGTTAGGGACTAATAAGAAATGGGGTCAGAGAGATAAGAGGATGAGATGGGGCATGACAGCAGTTGATAGGAAGCCGTGGAGGTGAGGTAGGTGAGTGTGGATTTAAAAAAAAAAAAGCTATATGTGTTTGCGCGCGCGCGCGCGCGCGTGTGTGTGTGTGTGTGTGTGTGTGTGTGTGTGTGTGTGTGTATACACATTCAGAAACTAAAACCAATAAATTACAAAGCTTTCAGAAGACAAAACTTGATCTAGGACAGTATTGTGTAGTGGAAAAACGGCTAGGCAGACAAGAGATCTGAGCTCCAGTTGAGCCTACCCTGTCCCCCAACTCATTGACTTTGAGTGGCGCAGGTCCTATTCACCACTCTGGGCCCGAGTAGCATCGCCTATAAAATGACAAAAATCGATGGCTTTCAGATGGCCCCCAGTCTATCTATGGTAAAGGAGGGTCTTTGGATCTAAGGTGGAATAACAATGTTGATATTCATTCCATTAAATTCGGCGCACATTTATTAAGTGCCTATTTTTTGCAAAGCACAAAGGTGCTCAAGGAACTGGGGAGATGGTCACCTTCTCACTTGCCTCGTCCCAGTCTTTGGCGCCTCCACCCCTTTCCCCTGGCTAACACTGACAGCTAACCCTTCCGTGGTTCGCCGGCACTTTCCATATTCTCGTCCACGAGCTGCCTCTAAATACCGGAGAAGTGGATTCCTTTCGTAGCCACCCAGCTCCAGGCTTCCAACACAGGGGAAGGGAGTGGAGACGCGTTAGTGTTACTGAGCATGTGCGAGGGTCTTGCGCATGCTCCTGGCACCAAGCTGCTTCCCGATGCGGGCAGTGGCAGTGGCAGTGGCACGGCAGTAGCAGCAACGGCGGCGGCGGCGGCGGCGGCAGCGGCAGCAGCAGCTGCAGCAGCAGCAGCAGAAACAGCAGCAGCGGTTGCTCGCAGCCACGGCCAGTGTGGCAGCGGTTGTAGCACAAGCAGGCTGAATAGCGGCGCCTCCTCCTCTCACTCCCCGGCGCGGCGGGGTTAGATGAGCGGCTCCGGTAGCGGCGACGGAGGCGCGGGGGGGAGGAGGAGAAGGAGGAGGAGGAGGAGAAGGTTGTCGTCGTTGTCTCCGGCTCCCTCTGGCAGGGAGTGAAGAGGCCGCGGTCAGCGCCCTCCCCAGAGCCGCCGCCGCCGCCGTCGTTGGGCAAGGACTGCGTGTGCGTGTGCGCGCGCCTGTGCAGGGGCAGCCGGGCCCCGGCGGGCCTCTGCCGCCGAGGCGGGGAGGAGGCGGCGGCGGCGGCAGCGGCTGAGGCGGGGAGGAGGAGGAGAAGGCGGAGGAAGAGGAGGATGATGTGTGCAGCGACCGCCTCCCCAGCCGCCGCCGCCGCCGCCTCTTCGGGTCTCGGCGTGGAGGGAGGCTTTTTCCCCGTGTCCTGCCCGGCGCCTGGAGCGCTGCTAATGTCGGGCCCCGAGGGCTCCGCGGCCGCCGCGGCAGCCGCCGCCGCCGCTTTGGGGCTGGGGCTGACGCTTTCCGATTCTCGGAGCCACTACCAGCTGCTGCTGTCGGGCCGGGCTCTGGCCGACCGCTACCGGAGGATCTACACTGCCGCGCTCAGCGATCGCGAGCAGGGAGGCAGCGGCGCGGGGCATCCGAGCTCCAGGTACGGGACCCCCTCCCTGCGCCTGTGCGCCGTGTGTGCGCGCGTGAATGTATGTGTGTGGGGGGGTGCATGTGTGTTGCGTTTGTATGCATGAGTGTATATGTGCATGTGTGTGAGTGCGTGTATGCATGAGTGTATCTGTGCGCGTGTCCTCACCCTGCACCCCCCCCAACCGAGAATTAGCGCTTTCTTGAAGGGCGCTTTCTCCCTCTCAGTTAAACTTGGCCCCTAGAGATGCTACGTGGTGCACCGTTAGACCGCTTTATGTTGGAGGTGGCGGGCGTCTTCTGGGGAGGAGAGGGTGCAGTGGCTACAGTTCCTCCCCCTCAAAGATGGATGGGGGAATAAGAGAGGGAAAGAAGAGAAATTGGAGCCTCTATGGGGCCAACGATGCGGGGTGGATGCATAAATCCCATACTCATGCTTCCTTTAGAAATATAAAGAAAAGCTGGTATTGGCCTTTGGCAAAGGGGGAGGGTCGGGTAGGGAACGGGCTGGTAGTATTTATGCAGAGATAAGACACGAAATCTAAAATTGACAAGTCGAGGAAGGGGTGGAGGTGGGAGAGGCAGTTCTGAGGCGGCAGGTTTTGTTCTTGCAAGGAAGCAGAGCCTCCCCTTCTCCCCTGCCTCTTTTACTGTCATTTTCATTGAATGGATTCGAGTAACCATCCTTTTTTTCCTTGTGCGTTTTGGTAGCAGAGCAGAGGGCAGGGATTGAGTGATATTTTAAGCTAGAGCTGGTGGCAAGGTTGGAGCATAAAACATATTAAAAAGAATAGCAGGTAGCATTTTGAGAGGTTTAGAAACAGAAAGATGAGGACTGAAAGTGATCTAAATGTATGGGACACCTTAAAGAGATTTTAGAGGTAAATGTAAATGTTGATTATCTTAGGCCTTGCTTTTTCCCGGACCAGGAGTGGTGGTTTTTTTTTTTCAGCTGCCCTTGTGTTTTGACAGCCCCAGCAGCAGCTGCTGCCTTTTCGGTCTTCTACCGTGCTCTTCTCTATGGTACTATTGGACAGATAGAATGGAGGGACACTATACCAGAGAAAGGGAAAATTGGATGCAAGTGCCAGAAAATGTGACAACTAAAATAGAGGGTGGCTGGTGGGAATTCCTTCATCATCTGCTACCTTCTAGATCTTCCCTTGATCCTTATCCAGTTTCTAGGTTCTGAAGCTTCCTTGTTGCCTTTAGGGTTAAGTTACTTTCATTTTCTTTCTTTTTCTTCTTTAAACTAAGGCCTTTCTTTGCTAAGGAATCTGCCATCGTTTCTCTTCTCCTAGTTCCTGCATGCCACTTACTCTGAAAGAGAGTGACAGTTTATTTCACTGATTTTGGAATCTAAAACAGTAACTGGGAGTTGACCTTTTTACTTTACAGGGTATCTTGTTTTGAGGTAAGCCTGTACTTAGGTAAAAGATTTTTTTTTTAAAAAATGAACTACCATAAATAGATGGCCAATTTTATATATTTAGTATTTGTACAATTCTGTATCTGTTGAAATAAATGGAGTGGAGCTGAATTGAAAGGAAGATTTCATTGTGGTTTCTGTATTTAATTCGAGTGAACAAGTATTGTTATTTTCCTTTATGACTATGTCAACTTTTGTTGTTATTTTTATTTATGGTGTTGGAGATCAGGGGCACATGACTTTGGCATGTCATGGTTTTGTGTATGAGTAGCACCCTATGCTATCTAGAACAACAGAGAAGGAGCAATTCTTGTACAAGTATCATTCAAAACAGAGAGAAACATACACCTGCTCTGTAAAGAGATGGCATTTTTTTTTCCTGAGGCTAGTGTAATTTCAACCTGATATTTATAGCTAGCATTTGTATGGCACTTTAAAGTTCGCAAAGTACCTCACACATTAATTCAGTCAATCTTTATAAGAACTTTGTGAAGTAGCTGCTGTTTTTACCTCTATTTTACAGATGAGGAAACTGAGACAGATTAAGTGATTTGCTCAGAGTCACACAGCTAGTGTTTAACCCAGATAATTGGGATAGTTTACAGTAGTGCAGTTATCTTGCATCTTTGAAAGCCTTTGTCACATAGTCTAAACTGCATGAATAAGTTGGCTCAGAATCCTTCAGTGATTTGTAACTGCTTCACGTGTTTTTTTAATAATATAAACTAAAAGTTAAAACAATCTATTTAAAATATTTCACATGTAAATCAAAGACCTGAGATAGAATTGATTTGAATCAACAGATTGCTGTGAAGCAGTTTTATGAAGTACTTTAGCTTAAAAAAAAATCAATCACCTGGTGGCTAATCTGTTAATGACATTTTCCAGTTATAGCTGGTCAGTACTGAAGTAGGTTGCCATATGAAACAGTTTCAGAAAGCACTTTAGCTTAAACAAAATTAATTACCTGGTAGCCAATTTGTTAATGAACTTTTCCAGAGTTAGCTAGTCTTGTCCAACAGATGTAGTCCATTGTCTGGTCTTCCCTGTTCCGTCCTTAATGCTTTTTCAGCTTGCTGAAGACTAGCATTTGAAAAGCTAGAGTCAGTCACCTTCATTTTACATTGAGGCATGAAGACAACCTTAGGTCAAAGATGAACTGTTGGGTTTCCTAGGTGTGCTAAAGAAAAGATTCATATTGAGGTTGAACTGGATGACTTCAGAATTCCTTCCAATTCTGAGATTCTGTGAAAAATAACTTTTTCAATATTAAAATCTGTATAAAGCTACTTAACAGTTTTAACTCCAGGTAAGCATTATTAGTATAAGATTCACTTGCCTTTAATTTGTGGTGATTTTTTTTTGTACCAGCTGTTAGCTAAAAGTAATGCAGGAATGATCTCAGATGCTGAATGACATTTTTAAGGAAATGTCTTAAACCAAAGTTAAATCATGCCATATCACTTCCTAAAGTTGGATAAATTTTTGTATGTTGGTTTTTCAACTACATTATATTCAGAATGGTTGAAGCATCAGTTTCTTTTTTTGTTGTTGTTTTTTACTAATATTCTTAATTGCCAAACTTTCCAGATAATTTTAGAATATTAGAAATTATAAATTTTTGTCATCAGTTATTATGTAAATATGGAAGTTATTGGCACTTCACTGTTATCTTAAGCATGGCAATCCTGTAAAAGTAGTGTTGTGATATATATATGTATGTATGTATGTATTTGAACTCAAGTCCTCCTGACTGCAGGGCCAGTGCTCTATCCACTGCGCCACCTCGCTGCCCTGGTGTTATATTTTAAAATTTTTCATTAATAAAATGAGAGCTGATTCTAGTAGTTTAGGAAGGCCTGGATTTCTATTACTTTTAGAGATTATTTTTATATTTCCAATCATAGAGATTGAGGAATTTAAAAATTATATAAAATATATGCTTAAAGATAAGGCACTTTATTTCACCTATTTGTCATATCCATCAATGGATGTGCCTATTTGTCATTCTGCCTGATAGAAGTAGACTTGCAAGAATGTCAAAGAAACTTCTTTACTTACAGGACACAAACGATAGAAGTAAGACACAATTTAGGGGAACCAAACATAGGGTGTCCAGGAAACTGAAGAAGTAGATCAGACCTGAAGAAGATTCTAGAGGGGAATGGTTCAATAATGGAAAATGATGGTGGGGAAGATGTTTTGATACCAGATTCATCAGATTCTGTTGGGTCAGATGTTCAAATGCCTGCTTGTAGACATTCATGTGGATAGATAAATGTGTAGATGTAAATAATGGCACATATTGATATTCACAAAAAGTATATCAGACCTCTTTCTTTGTTGTGTGATTTATTTCCAGTCTTTAAAGAGAAAAAGCTATGACTTTGTAGGAGAGGAGAACCCAGAACTATTACCACTGCAGGCAGTAAGAAATAGAAGATGCAGCATTTTGGAACAATACATTGTCATAATGCAGGATAGGGAATGAAATGGTAAAAACAGTAGTATGAAATAAAAAGAAACATCTGTAGGCTCCAGATGAAATTAATTTGTTACTTCAGAATAGGCTACAGAAAAATATTCTCATCCGCAAATTCATTGATGATTATTTTTATTTGTACATATAAGTAAGCCTGATTTTATTTTTTTTTGGTTTGCCATATATGAAGTACTTTTAAAACATGTTATCTTTGTTTGGGCTCAAGTCTAGTTCTAAGGAATTTTACTTTAATTGTACATGTTGCAGATGACATTGTGATGACTTTTGAACGGATTCAAGTGCTTTGCACATAAGTATGCAGCAAATAAATGTTGAGTGAATAAAAGTCGTGAAATTGGATGATGCAAACTTGGTTTTGGCACATATGAGTGCCATTTTGTGTGGAGAAAATGCAAAGAACATTGGTCAAAGTAACTTCTAGTAGTCGCTGCCCCAGTCTTTTTCTGTTAGGCAACAACAGTACAGTGGACCTCATACATGCAGTTCAAATGCAAGATAAATGACTATGAAAGAAATGCTGGGACAGAAACAAATGGGAATCTTAGTTTGCTGTAAGGTTAGGATGGAAATATTTGTCTGGGAGGGGGAAAGGATTTATTGATTTAATAAAGGTGACAGGAGTACATTCAGTCATCAAATAGTGATTACTCTGCTCATATCTGGAGGTTGTCATAAAACCATAGAATTTAGATCTAGTTGGTTCCTTAGAAAATATCTAATCTAATATTTTCAGATTAGGAAACTGAGGCCTAGAGAGGTTTAATGTGAAGTAAGGTAGTAAATAGTAGAACCAGAATTTGACCCCAGGGTCTCTGACTCCAAATCTAATGCCCTTTTGACTCTACCATTTTACTCCCTTCCATGTGTGTCTGTTCTTAATAACTCAGATAATCAGTCTGCCAGGGGTTAGAAACATCTCTTGTACTTTTTTATGGTATTAACTTTCTTAACTTCTTTCAGGAACAGGGTTGGGTGTGGCATCCTGTATTAGTAATCATTTCTGATGTATAACAGGGTATTTTGCATTTTTTCTTTCAACTTGTTAAAAAAGTTTTCCGTGTGTTGTCAAGCTGATTTCCTGTGCCTTGAAAATTGATATATTAGACTTAATGAGCCATAAGTCTTCTAATTTCATCTGCTCTAAAGATAGATTTTTTTAAACATCTCAGACTACATCTTTAATGTAAATTGCATAATTTGAATTTACTTTGTTTATAATTTAATTATTATTCAGTTAAATTTAATCATTCTTATTTGGCCTCTCATTTAGCTTTGAGAGAAAGAATAGCATAGTGGGGAAAAAAAACACTGAATGTGGAGTCAAAGATTCAAATTCTAGATCAGTCATTAACTGCTTTTGTTACCTTAGACAAATTCCTTTACCTCTCTGAGGAGCATAGGATGAGATTTATAGCAGAAAGTTTCCTCAGAGGCCACACTCTTGGTTTTATAAAGTCACAAATTTAAGTTTAGAAGTAGGATTTGAACCCATGTCCTTTGAAGAGCCAGCTCTCCTCACAGTTTTCCTTATCTGTAAAAGAAGGGGAGGGACAGCTAGGCAGCACAGTGGATAGAGTACCAGCCCTGGAGTCAGGGGAACCTGAGTTCAAATGTGACCTCAGACACTTAATAGCTGTGTGATCCTGAGCAAGTCAACCCTGCTTGCCTCAAGAAAAAGGTGTGTGTGTGGGGGGGATGGTTGGCCCCCAAGGTCTCTTCTAGCTCTAAATCTATGATACCATGAAAATTGCCATAGATTCTACTACAAAGAATGGAGATAAATGGTACAGTGGAAGGAGTGTTGGCTCTGGAATCTGAGGACTTCAGTTCAAATTTTTCTTCAAACATTTACTGTGTCCTTAGAGAAATTATTTAACCTTCCTGGATCTTAGTTTATTCAACTATAAAATGAAGGGATTGGGCTAGATGCTTTCTAAAGTGTCTTTTGGCTCTGGAGCTTTATAATCCTATGATTCTATGATTATAGTCATCTGTGTATTTATCATATCTCATTAACTGATAAGTACCATGTGTCTTATCTAAACTTTATATCATTCTCCAACACCTACTAAAATGTTTGCTCTTTCATCATGTGTAATAGCTGGCATCATTATCAATTGTCTTCAGCTACAAAACTAAAGGAAGTGTTCTCAGAGACACATTTAATGTAAATTTTCATAATTATAATGTAGGTATTAGAGTTATCAGTATTATATACTTTTTCTTTTCAAGCTCTGATAGTATTATCTATTTACTTTTCTGCATATGAATTAATGGAGCCTTGAAGGAAGGAAGTTATTTCATGAGTCCAAGATGATGAGGGAGAGCATTTCAGGTCTGTTTGAAGGAAATAAGGGAGAAAGTGGTGTGTTAATCGTTTGTTGTTTAGTCATTTCAGTGATGTCAACTCTTTGTCACCCCACTGGGGGTTTTCTTGACAAAGATATTGGAGTGATTTGACATTTTCTTCTCCAGCTTATTTTAAAGATGAGGAAACTGAGGCAAAGAGGGTTAAATGATTTGCCCAAGGTCACACAACAGCTAGTAAGTGTCTTAGGCCAGATTTGAATTTAGAAAGATGAGTTTTCCTAACTCCAGGCCCCCTGAACTCTTATTCTCTACTCCACCTAACTGCCCCCAGTGTTGTCTATAGGAAGTAGCAAATAAGTCAGTCAGGTTCCCTGGAATTTAGAGTTCATGATCTTCCCATTGCTCTTTGATTCATTTAAGTGGTACAGTGGATAGAGCTCTGGATTTGAGCCACAATACTTGGAATACAGTCTCTGACACTTACTAGCTTTGTGACCCCAGATGGATAAGCCAGTTAGTCTCTTAGCCTCAATTTCCTCATCTGGGAAGTGGAAGCTAATAGTAACTTTAACATTTACCACATGGATTTGTGAGGATCAGATGAGATAAAGTGCTTTGCAAACCTTAAGGCACTATATAAATGTCCATTATTTTTTATGGTCATGTTGACTAATGGGGACCAGGGATTCTTAATGGTTTTTTGTGTGTCATGGATCCCTCAGGCAGTATTGGAGAAACCTATGCACCCTTCTTATGATTAATGTTTTAAATGCTTAAAATAAAATGCATTGGGATTACAACAGAAACCAATTATGTTGAAATACAGATGTTACAAAATATTTACATTATTGAGCAGCTAGTTGACCCAGTGGATCCTATCCTATTATCTATTATCCCTGAGCCTGGAGTCTGGAATACCTGAGATCAAATCTGGCCTTCAGATACTTAACTAGCTGTGTGACCCTAGGCAAGTCATTAATCTGTGTATCTGTAAACTGAGGATAGTAATAGCACCTACCTGGAAGGGTTGTTCTAAGGATTACTTGAGATAATAATTGTAAAGTGTTTAGCACAGTGTTTGGCACATAATAAGCACTATGTAAGTGCTAGCTGTTATTATTGTTATTATTATAAGAGTTAGTGGATTGACCCAAGATTAAGAACTCCTGATCTAGATGAAACCCCTTCCAGTACAGTTAAGGAGAATTGGAAAGGAAATGACTTGCCCGGAGATATATAAGTAGACAGTATAGTGACAAAACTACTGGATTTGGTGTCCAAAGACCTGGATTCCAACCCCAACTCTGCTCCCTTTGTGTCTTTGGACAAGTCGTTTCACCTCTCCATAGGTAGAATGAAGGTGTCAGACTAGATGATCTTTAAGTTCCTTCAGTCCGATGACTACAAATCTGTAGTTATTACCTGACTTCTCTGAACCTCAATTTCTTCACTATGAAATGAAGATAACAGTACTATCTGACTTATTTGTTGTGAGGTTGAAATGAGGCAGCTAGGTGTTGCAATGAATAGAGAGCTGGCCTTGGAATTAGGAAAGCCTGAGTTTAAGATCTTTACACTTTGTGACCCTGGACAAATCACTTAACCTCCCTCAGTCTCAATTTCCATATCTGTAAAATGGAGGGTAATAACAGCTCCCAGGGTTTTTGTCAAGATTGAAATAATAGGGACAGGTAGGTGGCACAGTGGATAGAGCACTGGCTCTGGAGTCAGGAGGACCTGAGTCCAAATCCAGCCTCAGACACTTGACACTAACTAGCTATGTGACCCTAGGTAAGTCACTTAACTCCATTGCCTAGCTCTCCCCCCAAAAACAAACAAACAAAAAACCATTGAGATAATATTTGTAGAGCACTTTGCAAACCTTCACGCAATATGTAAAAGCTTAACTACTATCAGTATTATTATATGAAGTGATTTATAAACCATAAAACATTTATTCATCAAACATTCCTTAAGAGCCTACTGTATCTAGAACACTATGATAGTTGTAAGGGGACATAGAAGGTTTAGAGAAGACTGTTTGCCTCCTTATGGGGTTTATGGTCTAGCAGCACTACAACTCCATATTAGCTGATACCAAATTTGTTTTTCTCTAGTTTCAAGAAACTGTCTAACCAGGTCTAGTGTTCTTGGCTAAAAACTTTTTAAGATGGCATGTTTATTTACCCCCTAATGTTCTGTGGTTTCCATTTTACCAGCCAATCATTTCCTCCTTGTTGGTTAGAAATGGGGAGAAATAGTTCTCCCACTTATTTCTGAGAAATATAACTACCATTAAGACAATTCATGAATGAGATAGTATATGTCCAGGTAGTAGAAGTTTCCCATCACCACTGTGTCTTGCTTCTGAACTAGTTTTGTGATGTGAATCAAGAAGTTCTCCTGTATTTCTTCCATCTATCAGAATGTCTATGATAATTTCGTGTAGTATTATCACTTATGATTTCTCTCTTTTTGATCATCCATGTTATTTTCACTTCCAGTTTAGATGTTCTTGATAGAATGTTATTCTGTTGCGCTTCTGTCAAATCTGATTCTTTTGAATAAATTGTATCATTCTATTTGTGAATCCCATTTCTAAGTCTTGGTTAATTCTAGTTTTGTCTTTGGGTTAATAAGCATAGGTTCTGCAGAAGACTTGTTATCCTATAATGTAGCAGAAGTATAATATCTCAAAGCTGGGAGTTCTTTCTCCCCTTAGACACACCGATTTCAATAACTGAGTTTGTTAGAATGTATGGCTGTACTTGAAACACATTATATGTGTGGTACAGGCTTACGTACATATAATGATACCTTGATTAAAGAATTCTCTAGGAATTAAACTTCTTTATAACAATGCTGGTCATGTTAAAAAAATAAAATTAATAAATAATATGAAGCAGAGGTGCTTGTCCAATGAAAATGCTTCTATCTGCAGTTATACCTGTTTCCTACCTGGATGAATTTAACCCAGTTTTTCCTGGAGTCTGCTCAGAAGTCTTTGAATTTTTTTTCCTGCCTCCTTATTTTCGCCTTCTCTCATTGTTCGTTGTTGAAAGATCTGTCTTTGATTTTGTGAAATACCTTCTTTGACCCCACTGACATACTCTATTACCCACTTTTATAGTATTATGAGTAAAGTACTTTGTAAACTGCAAAGCACAATATATATGTGAGCTGCTGCTATTATGATTAGGATGAGGTTAATATGTCTGAGGAATAAAGAATAGGGCTAAAACACATTGAAAGTTCAGCACTATTTTATTCAAAGCCCTAATAAATAGATATGCATTACTTACGTGACTACTCAGATACTTATTCAGTCCAATGCAGTCATAACCATATCTGTAGAAATACAGGTATTAAAAAGATGGGTTTTTGTTTCAGCAGTTGTTTGGAGTCCTGTGGGCAATTTCCTGGAGGCAATTCAGTTTATTTTTCTCTTTAATTCTGGTCCTAATACTGCCCCAGATACAAACATATACACAGACAAGCTCTATAGAATCCCTGTCTTTTCTTCTGAGTAATCAGTCAATAAACATTTATTAAGCTCCTACAAAGTGTCAGGCATTGTGCTAAGCCCTGGGCAACAAAAAGATAGTCCCTGCCCTTAAGGAGCTCACAATCTAATGGGGAAGACTGACCATCAAACAAATATGTAAAACAAGGAAATAATTAAAAGAGGGAAGGCACTAGAATTAAGAGTGGTGGAGAAAAGCTTCCTATAGAAGGATTTTAGTTGAGACTTAAAGAAAGACCAAGAAACTAGTAGGTGGAGATGAGGAGGCAAGGGGGACAGCCAGAGAAAATTCCCAGAGCCAAGAGATAGGAAGTATCTTGTTGTGGAACAGCATGAGAAACAGTGTCACTGGATTGAAGAGTACGTGGCAGAGAATAAGATATGAGAAGACTGGAAAGATAGGAGGGGCTAGGTTATGAAGGACTAAATAGAGATTTTTAAAATTTGATTCTGTAGGTGATAGCCACTGGAGTTTATTGAGTGTGGGTGGGATGGGGTTGGACTGGGCACTGAGGGGTGAGATGGTCAGATCTATGTGGAGAATGGATTGGAGTAGGAAAAGACTTGATGTTGCAAAGGTGAAATTGATAGGCCTTGGCAACAAATTGAACATGGTGGGGGGGGTGAGAGATAGTGAGAAGTTGAGGATAATACATAGATTGCAAGTCTGAGGGATTAGAAGAATGAACAAGAAAATTAGCAGTGGGGAGGGTTAGACATCTTTTACCCACTTAGCTTTTCCTGTGTGGATGGTTAGGCCAAAATCTTTTGAGTAATAAAGACTCTCTTTCAGGGTACTCTGTAGTGTACTAGGGCTTGATGTAACCAGTGTATTATCTCTAAGTGGGATCATCTGGAGCACTTCCCCATACATAAGAAATCCTTTTTCTACTAGTACTTGTGTTTGATGAACATTTGCTTTTCTGTTTATGCTGTATATAACATTTATGATCAGAGGCATTGAAAGTTTTCTGTAGGCGTATCTTTCCTAGAATCCTGAATGATTTAAACATAGGACTAGGGGACCCCTTGTTGGAAAAGATCCTTTAATTCTGAGCTTTATTCTACCAGTTCAACTTTTAGAGTCTTGTATTCTTTACCTCTTTCAGTCAATTGTATGGTGGTAATGATATGGTTAATATAAAGTATCTCCTGTGAAACTATCTTTTCTTTATTAGTGGCCTCACTGAGAGTACTTTTGATGTATACATGTATAATTGTAAAAAAAAAATTTCATGTACATAGGAAAGTAAATACAGCGAGAGGAAGAATGGGGCAAGAAGAGGGCTTTTTTTGTTTGTTTTTGGCAAGGCAGTTGGGGTTAAGTGACTTGCCCAGGGTCACATAGCTAATAAGTGTTAAGTATCTGAGGCCAGATTTGAACTCAGGTCCTCCTGACTCCAAGGCAGGTGTTCTATCCCCTGTGCTACCTACCTGCCCCTAGGAAGAGTTTTTAAGATGGAAGGGAGCAGGCAGTGCTTGAACCTCACTTTAATCTGAACCTATTCAAACAACATACACACACAGAGTTGATTATAGCAATTAATTTTACCTAACAGGAAAGTAGGAGAGAAGGGGGAATAAGAGAAAAGGGGTGGGATAAGAGGGAGTATAGATTAAGAGAGGAAATGATCTAAAGCTAAACAGATTTTTAAGGAGGGCACAGGGAAGAAAAAATAGAAGAGGAAGAGGTTAGAGGGAAATACCTTAGCAGTCATAACTGTGAATGTAAATGGGATGAATTTATGCCATAAAATGGAAGCAAATAGCAAAATGGATTAGAACCCAAGATTCAATAATATGCTGTTTACATGAAACACACTTGAATCAGAGAGACACACACAAAGTAAAAATAAGGAGCTGAAGCAGGATTTGTTTTGCTTCATCTAAAGTAAAAAAGGCAGGAGTAGCAGTCTTGATCTCTGAAAAAGCAAAAGTAGATCTAATTAAAAGAGATATTCAGGGAAAATACATTTTGCTAAATGGCACCATAGAGTAGAGAATGAAGTAATATTGGTACTGGGGCATACATGAACCAAATGGCATAGCATCCAAAACAAATTTGGTGGTGGGGGGGGTGAGGCAGTAAGGGGTAAGTGACTGGCCCAGGGTCATGCAGCTAGCTAGCAAGTGTCAAGTTTGTGAGGCTGGATTTGAAGTCAGGTCCTCCTGACTCCAAGGCAGGTACTTTATCTGCTGTGCCACCTAGCTGCCCCAAGAATCCAAATTTTTAAAAGAAAAGTTAAATGAGTTACAGGAGGAAATGGTAAGCCTATAGTATTGGGGAACTTTAGGTTGTCCCTGTCAGAGCTAGGTAAATCTAACCATTAAATAAGAAAAAAATTAAGGAGATGAATAAAACATTAGAAAAACTAGATATGTTAGATCTCTGGAGCATATTGATTGGGAATAGAAAGGAGCAATCTTTTTCTCAGCTTTACTTGGCACCTTCAAAAAAAATTGATTATAGAACATAAAAACCTCACAAACAAATGCAGAAAAGCAGAAATATTAAATTAATGCTTCTCAGACCATAATGCAATAAAAATTACATTCAGTAAAGGGCCTTGGAAGCATAGACAAAAAATTAATTAGAAACTAAGCCAATCCTAAAGAATGAGTGAGTCAAAAAGAACAAATCATAGAAGCAAAAAATAATTTCATTTAAATGAATGTCAACAATGAGACAACATACCAAAATTTGTGGGACACAGCCAAAGCAATACTTGGGGAGGAATTTATATCTCTAAAACCTTACATTAATAAAAAAGAGAAAGAACAGATCAACAAATTGGGCATACAAATTAAAAAAAAACTGGAAAAAGAACAAAGATGAATCTCCAATTAAATACCAAAATGGAAATACTGAAAATCAAAATAGATGAACTAATAAATTAGAAGTGAGGTTTATGGAAAAAAAACACAAAAAACGACCCAACAATAAAATAGAAAAACCGTTGGGTAACTTGATTTAAAAAACAAACAAACAAAATTACCAGTATCAAACCTGAAAAGTACAAATGTACAACCAATGAAGATGACAATTATTAGGAGCTGTTGTGTAACTCTATATCAGTAAAATTGACAATTTATGAAATAAATTAATATTTAGGTAACATAAATTGCTCAGATTAATAGAAGGGGAAATATAATACTTGAATAACTGTATGGTAGAAAAATAAATTGAACAAGTCAAAAATTATATTCCTAAAGGGGGTGGGGAGGAAAAAAACCCAGGACCAAGTGGATGTATAAGCAAATTCAACATAACATTTAAAGAATAGTTACTTCCAATATCATATAAACACTTTGGAAAAATAGGTTTAAAAAAATAGTCCTACCAAAGTTCTTCTATTGCACAGATATAGTTTTTGATACTTAAAACAGGGGAGAGTAAAAATAAAACTGTAGACAAATTTTCATAATGAATATTGATTGAAAAATTTTAAACAAAATACTAGGAAGGAGATTTTAGTAACATTTCACAAAGATCATATACACTATGACCAGGTTGGATTTATACCAGTAATTCAAGGCTGGTTCAGTATTAGGAAAACTGTACACATAATTGACCATATCAATACTAAAAACAACAAAAAAATCATATGATCATATCAATAGATGCAGAAAAATTTTTTGGCAAGATACAACACACATTCCTATTAAAAATACTAGAATGATTAGGAATAAATGGAACTTTTAGTATTAACTAGTATCTATCTAAAGTGAAGAGCAGGCATTATCTATAAGGTGAATAAACTAGAAGCCTTTTCAGTAAGATCAGTAGTGAAGCAAGGATGTCCATCTGTTATTGCCATTATTATTTAATATTGTACTAGAGATGCTAGCTATAGCAATAAGACAAGAAACAGAAATTGAAGGAATAAGCATAGGTAATGAAGAAACAAAACTATCACTCTTTGCAGATGATATGAAGGTATACTTAGAAATCTAAGAGAGTTAACTAAAAAACTAATTAAAACAATTAACAATTTTAGCGAAATTGCAGCATATAAAATAAACTCACACAAATTATTAGGATTTCTACACATTACCAAAAAAAAAACCAGTGGGAAGAAATAGAGAAATTCCACTTAAAATAATTCCAGACAGTATAAAATACTGGGAATCAAACCACCAAAACACACACAGGAACTATATGAATGCAATTACAAAATACTTTTCACAGAAATAAGAATAGATCTAAGCAATTGGAGAAATGTTAATATCTCATGGATAGACTAAGCCAATATAATAAAAAATTATAGTAATGCTCAAATTAATTTACTTGCCAACTGAACTACCAAAGAATTATTTTATAGAGCTAGAAAAAATAATAAAATTCATTTGGAGTAACAAAACGTCAAGAATAACAATAGAATCAATTGGAAAAAAAAGTGAAGGAAGGCATCCAAGTAATACCAGATCTCAAACCATACTACAGAAAGGTAATCATCAAAACAGTATGGTACTGGATAAGAAGTAGAGTAATTGATCAGTGGAATAGATTAGTCATACAATATACACAAGTAAGTGACCACAGTAACCTAGTGTTTGATAAACCCAAAGATCCCAGTCAATGGGGCAAGAACTCAGTATTTAACAGAAGCTGCTGAATTAATTGGAAAGCACTCTGGCAGAAACTTAACATAATAGACCAGCATCTCACACTATATATGAACATCAGGTCAAAATGGGAAATGATATAGACATAAACGGTGATATCATAAACATATTACAGGAGCGGAAGGCATTATTGGTCAGATCTTTGAATAAGGGAAGAGTTCATGACTAAAGATATAGAGGATCACAGAAGGGGTAAGTAACATGGAGAATTTTGATTATATTAAATTTAAAGAGTTTTCCACAAACAAAACTACATTAGAAGGAAAACAGGAAACTGGGGAAACTTTTTGTACTGGTTTCTCTGATAAAGGTCTGATCTCTCAAACATACAAGGAACTGAGCCAAATTTTTAAAAATAAGAGCCGTTCCCCAGTTAATACATGGTCAGAGGATATGAACAGGTAATTTTCAGAAGAAATCAAAGCTATCAATCATCATATGAAAAACTGTTCTAAATCACTAATAATTAGAAAAATTCACATTAAAACAACTCTGAGATACCATCTCACACCCATCAGATTGGCTAACATAACAAAAAATGAAAATGACAGATGCTGGAGGGGATGTGGAAAAATAGGTACACTAATGAACTGTTTCAATCATTTTGGAGAACAATTTGGACTTACATGCAGACAGCTATAAAACTGTGCATACCTTTTGACCCAGCAATACCACGACTGGGGCTCTACCCCAAAGAGATCAAGTAAAAAGACATATATTTGTAGCAGCTTTTTTTTTGGTGGCAAAGAATTGGAGGCTAAGGGGATGTCCATCATTTGGGCAACAGCTGAACAAGTTGTGGTATATAATTGTGATGGAATAGTATTGTGCTTAAGAAATGACGAAGGGGATGATTTCAGCTGATGCAAAATAAAGTGAGCAAGACTAGAACAATGTACACAGTAACAGCAATATAGTGATGATGATCAACTGTGAAAGACTTAGCTACTCTGATCAAAATGATGATCCAAGAGAATTCCAAAGGACTCATGACGAAAAATGCTGTCCACCTCCACAAAGAGAACTGATGAACTGAGTACAGTTTGAAGCATATTTCTCTTTCACTTTATTTTTCTTGCTCGCTTTTATTTTTCTTTTGAAACATGACTAATGTGGAAATATTTTGAATGACTTCAATGTGTAATGGGTATGGTATTTCTTGCCTTCTCAATGAGTGGAAGAGGGAAAGAATTCAGAACTGAAAATAAAAATTTTAAAATAAAGCATTTTTATTGATATCTATTGTTTCCATATCACCTTCCTCGCCAATTATATCCTTCCTCCTTCTGCTACTCAGACCCATCTTTTTTAATGAAGAATAAAAAAGAAAGGGAAAAAAGGCAGTTGAGTACACTTAACCAACATATCAGTCGGACTATTTAATGCAAAAAATTCCTCCCTCTGTTGACAGCTTCTTTCCTTTCTGAAGCTGAATTAATTTTATTAGTGTAAAGGCATTTCCATTTCATGTAATTGAAATGATCTGTTATATCCAATGCCTCTGTCCTCTGTTCAATTACATATAAGTTTTTTATCTCAATTTTATGTCTTGATCAAATCAATTTTGTTGCTGTTGTTTTTGGTTATATGACTGCAAGATATGGAGCATCTAAAGATTTGGAGTATCTAAAGAATTGAAAATTAGTACCTAAGAACAGTGGAAAGGAGCATATTGGCAGTGAGTAGTCTGCAATATATAACAAATAGGGAAGAAGAACTGGAATGAAATACAACATTAGGGAAATGTATGATTGAAACAGAACAAGTACTAGACATGTAGCAAAGATTAGGGAATCCTTTAGCATGTTGGGAAGACATGAACAAGAGTTGTGCATGATGGACAGACATGGATGGATTGTAATCTGCATCATTGGAAAGAACATCCTAATTGATGAACTTACAGATCTATTTAAACATGTTTATTCAGTACCTACTGAATAAACATGATAATCTGTTAACTACTAGGAATACAAAGATGAAGATACATACAGTCCTTGTTCTCAAGTAACTTAAAATTCAGCAATGATATATACATAGATATACATTTGTGTATGTATGTATCTCACAAATTAGAAAATAACTAAATGCCCAGGAGAAGTTAAAAAGTCACTTGAATGACTCCAATAACGAAGGGTCCATTTCTCTAGGTAGGGTTGGTAGAGGAAGTGGGTATTAGTAGGAGTAGAGAATAGAGGACTGAGAGAGAGACTTCAGAATTAAATTTGGTAGAACTTGGGCAGCTGATTTAATGTGGGTCATGAAGGAAAGTCAAGGATTACTTGGCTTTTGAGCCTGAGTAACTGGGAGACTCCAGCCTTAGAAACAGTAATATAAGAGAAAGTGCAGTTTTTAAAAGGAAGATGAGTGGAAGTGAAATGACTACTAAATTTAAAGTTAGAGAGCACAGGTTCAAGTTCTGGCTCTGTAATTATTAACTCTGTGATGCTGGCTAAGTCACTTAACTTCTCTAGGTCCCATTTTCCTTTTCTATAAAGTCAAGTTGGAGTAATGTCCATCCTCAGACATTATCCCATTTTAAGAATCAATAAGCTGAGGCTCAGAAATTGAGTGACTTGTCCAGGGTCACACCGCTATTGTCTGAGGTGGGATTCTAACCCATTTCTTTGTTGATGTAAGTCTAGAGCTCGCTCCAATCTCTAAGGTTCCTTCTAGTGAAGCCTATGAGACTATGTTGAGTTCAGGGCAGGGTAAGCTGGAAATCTAAAGGGCTATATTTGAGAGGTAGGAAAGAAGTTCAAGGGAGAAATCCAGGCTGGAGATTAAAAAAAGTGGGGGGGAGTCATTTTAATAAAGCTGATAATTGAAGCTGTGAAATGAATGGTATTGGTAAGGGGGTTGACAGAAGAGGATTGAGGAGAGATCCTTAGGAGACTCTGTCAACAGCAAGGCAAGGTAGGGGTGGTGATGTCAGCGGTGGAGCCAGTGGTGTTGAAGAGGAAAGGCTATAGGGAGGATTAGTAACAAGTAGTGATGGGTTACTGTAGCATCAGCTAAAGAAGTAAGATTTGGTCTTGTGGCTAAGTAATGTTAGTAAGTTGGAGACTTAAATTAATTTAGACACATACATAAAGGCAACATTTGTTGACTGATAAGAGGTAATATGGTGTGGTATAAAGAATAACTGGATGTAGAATAAGAAGATTGATTCATATTCCAGTTCCACCCTTTGATATGTGACCTTGAACTATTCACATATTTTGTCTAAGGCTTAGTATCTTTTAATGTACAATAAAATGAAATTACCATTTGTATTACCTGCCTTATAGGGCTGTGAGTATCAAATGATGTAACATATTCAAAGTGCTTTGTAATTGAAAAGAAATATTATAAATATCGAATTTTCTTATGTATATATGTTTCTACACATACATTTGTGTAATAGGGAGTGCACATACCAGTCCTCATTACATTATTCTGAGGAATTAGTTGTCAAAGAATGATATTGGTTTAATACAGAGTTTACCATTGTGGGAACTAGAGGAAAAGATTAGGAACTGGAATTTATACATGAGAAATTGGTCATCAGGTAAGATAATACAGACTGTTGGTATTGACTTCCCTGCATTCTCTAACTCCTGATCACATGCTGACTTGTGAATGACTTGTTCTCATGGGCAAGAGCAGTTTAAGAGAGTAGTCTGAATAAGAACGACAACTGATCCAGGAAATTTGTCATGGGGATCAGTTCAGAAATGCTTTCTATATCTAGTTCAGAGAAAGGAGATGAAAGGGGATCAGGAAATATTTTCTGTAGGTAATAGCACTACAGTTGAATCTTGAATCATGATGAAGATTCTAAGAGGTGAAGGTGTGAAGGGAATGCATGTAGTGTGTAGGGTATAGTACAGTGGCAGGAGATAGAAATGCCAAGTTTGGAGAACTGCAAGCAGGCAAGTTCAACTGGAACAAAAAGTTCATAAAATGAAGTAATGTGAAATAAGAACGCAAATGTCATTTGGAGCCAGGTTATTAAGGGCTTTATTAAGGGCCTTTTCTTTTTCTTCTTTGTTTTTAATTTAATCTTTTCAATTTTATTTTATATTCAGTCTCCCCACCCATTGACAAGGCAAAAAATAGAAATATGAAATCATGCAAAATGAATTTTTGTATTAGTCATGTTCCAAATTTAAAAAAGAAAAAAATTTTCTTACATCTTTACTTTGAATTCATCAATATTCCACCTGGAGGTGGATAGCATTTTTATCATGAGTCTTTTGGAGTTGATCAGAGTCACTAAGTCTCTCACAGTTGATTACAATATTGCTGTTACTGTGTAAATTATTGTCTGGTTCTACTTCTTCACTTTACATCCGTTCATATAAATCTTCCCAGGTTTTTCTGAAACTATCTTCTTCATCATTTCTTACAACACAATATGTTCCCCAACAATTAATACTATAACTCCTTCAGCTATTGCCTAGTTGATGGGCTTCCCCTCAGTTTTCAGTTCTTTACCATCACAAAGAGAGTGGCTATAAATATTTTTCTACATATAGGTCCTTTTCATTTTTCTTGGATCTCTTTGGGATATAGTAGTGATATTACTGGGTTACAGGGTATGTACAGTTTTATAGCCTTTTGGGCATAGTTCCAAATTGCTTTCCAGAATGGTTGGACTAGTTCACAGCTTCCCCAATAGTGTCTATTTTTCCACTTTCCCTCCAGCATTTGTCTTTTTCCTTTCTTGCCATATTAGCCACTCTGATGAGATAGTATCTCAGAGTTATTTTAATTTGCATTTCTCCAATAATTAGTGGTTTAGGGCATTTTTTCTTTTGAACATTGATAGTTTTGACTTCTTCCTCTGAAATCTGCCAGTTCATATCTCTTGACCAGTATCAGTCAGTGAATGGATCTTATTCTTATGTATTTGGTTCATTTCTTTATGTATTTGAGAAATGAGATCTTAGCAGAAAATTGTTGCAAAGATATTGAACCAGTTTTTTGCTTTCCTTCTCATTTTAGCTTCATTGGTTTTGTTTGTGCAAAAACTTTTTTGTTTTTTTGCAATCAGAATTCTCCCTTATACTTCCTATGAGCCTCTTTTTCTCTTTTTTGGTCATGAACTCTTCCCCTATACATAGATTTGATAGGTAATTTCTTCTTTGCTCCCCTAATTTGCTTATATAACCCTTTGTCTAAATCATGTCTCCATTTTGAGCTTATCTTGGTATACAGTATAAGGTGTTGGTTTATGTCAGGTTCCTACCAGACTACTTTTCCCAGTAGTTTTTTGTAGCATAAGAAGTTCTTGCCCCAATAACTGGGATCTTTGGGTTTATTAATACTAGGTTACTGTGGTTATTTACTTCTGTATGCATGTACCTAATCTGTTCCATTGATCAACCATTTTTTTTCTTACCCAGTACCAAATTGTTTGATTGATTCCAGCTTTGTAGTATAGTTTAAGATCTGGTACTGCTCAGCCTCATTCCTTTATGGTTTTTCCCCCCCATTGACTCTTGATTTTTTGTTCCTCCAGATAAATTTTTAAAAAATGCTTTTATCTCTATATAAAGTAATTCTTTGGTAGTTTGGTTACTGTGGCACTGAATAAGTGAATTAATTTAGGTTGTATTGTCATTTTTTATTTTATTGATTCTGTCTACCCATGAGCAATTATTATTTTCTGATCACTTAGATGCATTTTTGTGTGAAGAGGCTTTTTTTTAATTGTGTTCATATATTTCCTGGGTGTGTCTTGGCAGGTAGATTCCCAAGTATTTTATACTGTCTATAGTTATTTCAAATGGAATTTCTCTATATCTACCTATTAGATTTTGTTGGTAATATATTAAATGTGTGTGTGTGTGTGTGTGTGTGTGTGTGTGTGTGTGTATTATTTATATGGGTTTATTTTATACCCTGCAACTTTGCTAAAATTGTTAATTGTTCCAACTAGTTTTTTAGTTGACTTTCTGGAGTTCTCTAAATATACCATTCTATCATCTGCAAAGAGTGATAGTTTTGTTTCCTTATTGCCTATTTCTTCAATTTCTTTTTCTTGTCTTATTGCTATAGTTACAATTTCTAGTACAGTGTTCAGTGGTAATGGTGATTACAGATGGCCTTGCTTCATCTCTGGTTTTATTGGAATGCCTTCTAATTTATCCCCATTACAGATAAAATGCTTGCTCTTTGTTTTAGACTAATTAACATTTTAAGAAAAACTCTTTTTATTCCTCTGTTTTCTAGTGTTTGTTTTTTTCAACAGAATGGGTATTATATTTTGTCAAAAAACTTTTTCTGAATCTGTCAATCATGATTTTTGTTTTATTCTATGGTCAATTTTACTTACAGTTTAACTAATACTAATCCAGTGACTGCATTCCCAGTATAAATCTAGCCTGTGGTTGTAGTGTATGATCTTTGTGATATATTTCAGTAATCTCCTTGCTGGTACTTTATTTAAACTTTATGCATCAATATTATTAAGGAAAGTTGGCAAATAGTTTTCTTTCTCTGGTTTGACTCTCTTTATTTTATGTATAAAAACCATATTGTCTTAGAAAGAATTTGTTAGAATTCCCTCTTTACCTGTTTTTTCCCTAGTTTATGTAGTATTGGAATTGTTCTTGAAATGTTTGGTGGAATTCATTTTTAAATCCATTTGGTCCTGGTTTTGTTTGTTTGTTCTTTCCTTAGGAAGCCCATTTATGGCTTAAATTCTTTATGCCCATAATTGACTGAGAGGCAGCTAGCTCAGATAGAAAACCAACCTTGAATTCAGGAAGACCTGGGATTCAAGTTTAGCCTCTGATACCTACTGGTTTTGAGACTCTGGTCATGTCACTTAGCCTCTCACTGTTTTAGACAATTCTCTAACACCGTAAGTAGCAGAGAAGGTAATGAACTACTTTGGCCGAGGGAGTTTCCTCATCATGCTTCATCATCAATTTCTAGAATTATAGTTGATTCTTGTATTGAATAGTGGTTTCAGTGGGTTATGCATAAGTGACTTTTTGGATATAGCTCCAAATTGCTTTTCAAGATGGCTGGAACATTTCACAGTTACATTCTATGTGCCTGTCCTTCCACTTGACTTATAAAAATTGTTATTTTTCCCTTCTGTCATTTTGAGCAATCTGTTGGGTGTAAAGTGAAACCTTAAGAATTGTTTTAATTTATATTTCTGTCATTATTAGTGATTTATAACATTAAAAAAAATCTTGTTGTTAGCTTGCTTTTTTTTGAGAACTGTCTGTTCATATCTTTTTGATGATTTATCTGTTAGATAATAGTTGTTCTTCTTATATATATTTTTAGTTCTCTATGTGCCCTGAATAATAGGCCTTTTCAGGGAATCTGGCTATAAGATTTTTTTCCATTCTTATTTTAATTGTATTGATTTTATTTGTGAAAAAACAAATTTTATGTATTCAGAATTATCTATTTTATCTCTTGTGATCTTCTGCATTCAGTTCAATTCAGTAAACATTTATTAAACACCTACTATGTGCCAGACACCCTTGTTAGGTAAAGAACTCTTTCTCTATCCTTAATTATAAAAGGTATTTCCTTATCTCCTCTAATTTGTTTGTGATATGAAAGTCTAAGTCAGGGGTCAGGAACCTGCAGCCTCATGGTCACATATAGCTATTTAGGTCCTTAAGCTGTGCCCTTTGATTGAATCCAAACTTCATAGAACAAATCCCCTTAATAAAAGGATTTGTTCTGTAAAACTTGGACTCAGTTAAAAGGCCGCACCCAAGGACCTAGAAGGCCACATGTGGTCTGGAGGCCTCAGGTTCCCCACCCTAGGTCAAGGTCATATATCCACTTGGAACTTATTGTGCTCTGATATGAGATGTTGATCTAAACCTAACTTTTCCCAGACTTTTCCAGCATTACCAGTAGTTTTTATAGAAGTAAGACCTTATTCCAATAGTTGATGTCTTTAGATTTATTGACCACATTACATTAATTCATTCCTGCGTCTTTTGTATGTAAATCTGTTACCCTGATCAATTAATGAGTACCAAATTGTTTTGATGATTACTATTCTCGCATTTTTTCTTTCTCTCTCTCCATGCCTTCCTCTCAGTTTATATCAGCTTCCTGATACAATAGATACAGTGTATCCCAAAAGTCTTAGTGTTATTCTAAATCATAAAACCAATATTAAAGTATGAGTTCTCAGCCTCTGATTTCATTGATTTAGGGAATCCCTAGACAAGGAAACTCCTTTGGCCAAAACAATTCAGTACCTTTTCTGCCACTTAAATTATTAAAGAGTTGTCTAAAACATTGAGAGGCTAAGTGACGTGACCAGAGTCTCACAACCAGTGTGTCAGAGGCTAGACTTGAATATCAGGTCTTCCTGGATTCAAAGCTGACTCTCTATCCAAGCTAGCTGCCTCTTATTCAAATATAAGCATAAAGAATTCAAATTATTGTTTTGCCATTTAAATGAATAGTACACTAAATCTTTATGGCAGCTCTCAACCATAGAATTATAGGTATGTATGTATGTGTGTATGTACATATGTATGTGTATGTGTGTGTGTGTGTGTGTGTGTGTGTGTGTGTGTGTGTATCTATCTGTTGAGCAAGCCTCATTACTATAGTACCCTGAGGACCAGAGTGGCCTCAAAAAACCAAAACAAAACAAATTAGGATTAGATTGTAAAGGGTTAGGAAGAATACATAAGAAAAAAAATGAGTTCAGGTTTTTTCGGTTTGAGGGCCAAAGTGTATCTAATAATTTGGAAAAGAAAACAGAAATGTATTATTTAATGGAAGAAAATAAACAAACAACATAAAATTGGAAGTCTGGGAATTATATCTAGCAGTATATATTTTGGAGGCAAATTAAAAAATCATTATCTTTTTTTCTTAATCATGCCTGTCTAATGTGCTATTAAAAAGAAAGGACAATAAAAGAAAATCAGAACAGAAAAGAAAATAAATATAATTAGCCTGTCTTGCAGGTCACATGGTGGAGATGGGAGGAATAGACATTTTCTTGGATCTTCACAATCTATTAGAACTCTCCAAAATAAGAATTAAGCTCAAGAGATATGGTAATAAGCCCTATCTTCACAGGCTAAAATGCCCAGGACCCTATCGAGGTAACATCCTCATGAATTAGTTGCAGGGAAGGCTAATTCCTTATCCCTAACTCCATCAGTTCGCATTTTCCAGTTCCTATATTCTGTCAGGGTAACACAACACAACCCATTAGTCTGTACTCTGGGATTTATTCAGCCTTTTCTTGCTGAAGCTACAGGCCTTACCATCATGCTATGCCCACTCCCTCACTCCACCATTCTGCAGAAACAAGAGGAGGAAAATTCAATTAAAAACCTAGAGCAGGTAAATAAATCAATAGGGAAGATATTAAGACAGAAGGGAAGATGGCCACCAAGACCTATAAGTGAGTCCAAACTTTGTCCCAATTTCCTCTCTATTCTCTAGTTCTCTACACTTTACCACTCAGATAGGGTGCACTCTATCTTTCTACATAAAGGGAAGGAGAATTAAGGTCTGTTTTTTATTTCCACAGAATGGTAGAGAGAAGGGACAGGGTATGGTGGCAAGGACTATACAGCAGCAAGAAAATCCTGAGTAGATTCCAGAGTACAAGTTAGCGAGTTGTTAAATAAATATTGTAAGACAAAAGAAAATTAATCAGCACCTGACTGGGTAGAGGGTCCTATGGATTGCTAAACAAGCAATAATAATTGAAGAGAAAAAGCAGAATCTTGAGAGAAAATTATGGTTCGCATACCAGAAATAGCAGAATAGAAAAACCTGAATCCATGGCAGTGCCTTGAAAGAAGGCAACAAGAACAACTGACTGGGAATATGAATATACAAAAGTGAAGGACCATCAGCAAGAAGAAAAGCAAAAAACAATAACATTAAAAGAACACATGATCTTTGTAAAAGCAAAACATCAATCCTGAAAACAGAATGTACAGAGATAACTTAAGCATCATCAGTCTCCCAGAACGTGAGAAGTCAAAAAATCTGAATGCTGTAATGCAAAAAATAATACTAGAAAACTGTCTGGAATTTCTGAAGACTAAAAATAAAATGTCAATTGAAAGAGTGGAATGCTCCTAAGAAAAAACAAACACAAAACTTTTGCTGAACTCCATGATACATATGTCAATTCTAGTGACAACAAATTTTATAAGCCCCTTGGAGAAGGATCTTTGTGTGAGTTCCAGTGATATAGTGATTTTGCTGGATGATAAGGTTCCTGAAGCATGATGACATAGTCCATGAGAGTGTAACTGGATGAGAAATGAAGAGATGAACATCTTGGGCACCCTTCTTAAATGGAGGTTCTGGGAGATCTCTAACTAGTTTTCTTGCATAAATTTCCAGATCAGCTGGAGCAATGCATGGCTGTACCCATAGTGTATTAGTGTCCCCATCCTTTCCATAATTTTCCCAGTTTATCATTTCCGTCTTTTATTATGTTGGCCATTTTGAATATTGCTAGATCTGGAGCTGGAAGAGACTTCAGAGGCCATTCTGCCTGGTTTTCTCATTTTACGTATTAGGAAAATGAGGCCCAGGAAGGCACAGTATAGAAGCTGCTACATCTTGTGAAATCCTGGCTGTATTTCCAAAGTGTCTAAATTGGCTTTTTTTCTTGTTGCTTGCAACAGTTTCTCCTTAACCTGGGAGTTTTGAAACTTGGCTGTGACATTCCTGTAAGTTTTCCTTCTGGGATCTCTTTCAGGTGGTGAATGGTAGGTTTTTCTATTTCTGCTTTATTCTCTTGTTCTAGAAGTTCAGGGCAATTTTCCTTAATAACCCCTTATAAAATTATATCTAAAGTCTTTATTTGATCATAACTTTCAGGTAGTCCAACAATTTTTATATTGTCTCTTCTTGATCTGTTCTCCTGATCAGTTGTTTTTCTAATGGGATGCTTCATTCAATTCCTCTTGCCCAATTCTAGTTTTCAAGGAGTTATTTTCTTCCTTAAGATTTTGTACCTCTTTTTCCAACTGGTTAATTTTCTTTTCATAATTTTCTTGGATTGCTTTTATTTTTTTTCCTAATTTTCCCCCTCATCTCTCGTATTTGATTTTTTAATTCCTTTTTAACGTTCTTCCACGAGCTCTTTTTGGGCCTGTGACCATTTGATGTTACTCTTTGGGGTAGGAGGGCCTTTTTTTTAACCTCACTATCTTCCTCTGAATATGAACCCAGATCTTCTTTTTCCTTTGCTTACTCATTTTTATTTTGTTTTATTTTATTTTTAGCAACTTATTATTATGATCAAGTTTTAATCCTTAGTTGTGGGTAATGTTGCCCTAGGCCTAAGGTCCTCCTTACTGTTATTTTCTGAACTCTGTCTGGGGGGGCACAACCTCCAGGACTCTTCACTTAAGCCACAGTTAGGGCCCCCAGCCATGCTGTCTTGAAAGTATTTTTGATCTCTGCCTGCGGGTATTGCACTCACTTGGGGTGTGGTTGCTCCTCCTCACCCACAGCCACAGCCAGGCATCATTTCTGGTCAGCTGTGCTAGACCTGGCTTCCAGAATCAGTGGAGGTCCCTCAGTTCTCTCTCACTCAGCTATCTGCTAGTCCTTAGATGAACGTTTGGGAGGTACAAGTTTGTGAGGTGAAATTTCTTGAGGCCTAGTCTGCTTCCTCACAGAGCTACCCCAGGGCCTGCTGTTTGCTGATTCAGTGCAGTCAGCTTGGAGGTCTCTCTACACTTCGGTCTGGCCAAACCTCAGCCTTGGAGTCTCTGTCTTTTCTGAGGTCCTCTCAAGTTGTCTTAGGAGGACTACTGCTTTACTCCCTTTATTTTTGCTGCTCTATGTTCACTGTTCATTTTGTGGTGATTTTCTGCCTGTTTGTAGAGGAAATCTGAAGAGCCTGGAAATTTCTGACCTACTGTGCCATCTTCCCCAAATCTAAAGTTTTAGCACTTTGAGCGTAGGTGCTATCATCATTTTTTATCTTTGTATCTTCGGTGCCTAGTGTCATATTTTGCTAATAGTAGTCGCTTAAGAAGTATTTGTTTAATTTAATTGTTACCTACTTCATTGAGAAGATTGAGTTTATACATTTGCCTTCATCCAAAGTTCTTGTCTTTACTACTTTTATTTCCTCGTTCTTTCAGTCTTTGAGGATGAAGTTCCTCCTGTGAAGCTTACTATGCTTATGTGACCTTATTCTTAAAAGAAGGATCCACAAACTACCGCCCCTGAGAGCCACCTGTTTTTGTCAAGCTAAGATTATTTTTTTTTTACATTTTAATAAATAAGACTTTGATTTAAAAATACAAAAACATTTTTAGCTCTGGCCCATATGAAAACAGGCCATAATTGTCCCATGGATATCCTAAAAGCAGTTGTTCCCATGCCCATTTCTTTGCTTAACTACCTGTCTCACAGGATTATTGTGAAGAAAGCATTTTGTAAACCCTAAAATGTTGTAAATCACTTTATAAACATCTCTGCATGATTTCTGAGGTATTATTACTGTGCTTCATTTACGTCCTTTTTCTGCTTACTTCAGTATGAGTCCTCTTATTTCTTCTACCTTTTAATCATGTGTATCCCCCAGCTGTATTGTGCAGCTCTTCAGTATGCTTTGTCTCTGGAAAATATCTCTTCTTATTACTTTAGCTACCATGTCTATCCTAATTGGTGACCTCAAAAGCCACATTTCCAATCTTGCCTACTGGACGTATCCACTCAAGGGACCTACTATTATTTGACACTTGACATTTCTGAAACTAAACTTCACTTTCTTCCTTGCTTTTCTCCTGGTCCCTAATTGTGTATTGTGAGGTATGTTGTTTGAGTGGGATTAAGTGGATGTGGGTTTATGTGAAACCTTTCACATAACTTGAACATTTTATATACAGAAGTGTTTGTGTGTGGTGGGGTTGGGGATGAGAGTGGGATTGCCTTTGTTTCCTGAATTTTCCAGTATTGGTTCATAACAGTCCTTGAATACTGACTCAAATGAGGAATACTATTGACGATGTTTCCATATATTTTCCTGAGTTCTTAGTTTCAACGAATTTTGCATTCATTTGTCAGAGAGAGAGCGACAGACAGAGAAAGACAGAGAGACAGAGAGAGATGTATCTATCTATGGGATGTCCTGTGACACCTTGGTCACTTAACTTTTGTTGGTTTAACTTAATCCACTGGAGAAGGAAATGGCAAACCACTCCAGTATCTTTGCCAAGAAAACCTCATGGACAAGGATCATCCATGGGGTCATAAAGAGTTGGACATGACTTAACAACAGCAATACTTCCCTATCTATAGTGAACTGAAATTTGCCTCCCTGTACTATCTATCTGTGGTATATCCTGGAGGTAGAGGTATCTGTCTATCTCTCTGTCTGTCTGTCCGTCTGTCTATCTGTCTGTCTATCTATCTATCTATCTATCTATCTATCTATCTATCTATCTATCTATCTGTAATTACATTGTTTATCCTAGTGGAGAGAAGACTTAGGGGTATGATTACTTGCCTCAGACATTTGGAGTACATCGGAAACATATTCTACTTGACCCTAGAGAACAGAACTAGCACTATGAATGGGATATTAAGGGAGGCAAATTTCAGTTCACTATAGGGAATTGTTGTTAAGTTTTGTCCAACTCTTCATGACCCCATGGATCATACTTTCCCGTGAGGTTTTCTTGGCAAAGATACTGGAGTGGTTTGCCATTTCCCTCTCGAGTGGATTATGGCAAACATGCAGAAGTTAAGTCATTTGTCCAAGGTCACACAGCTAGTTAAGTGTCTGAGGCAGGATTTAAACTCAGGTTTTCTTGATTGTAGGCCCAGCACTCTTACCTACTGAGCTTCTAGCTGCCTCCAATAAGGGAAATATTACCTAATATTTAGAGCATAACCTTAGGTATTAATCATAACCCAGCCATCCTACCATGCCACTACTGGAGGTGCCATCCTCTGTGACTTCTATTAGCCTTTGGTTGACTAAATCCCATCAGACTGGGCCATGGAAAGATCTGTTACCACTCAGCATTCTCTCTTCCCTGGTTCCCAGTCCACAAATGGGCTGCTTGACTGCTCATGCCATCAGCTCTTTTTATTTGGATCAGACGGGAAGACCACTAGGCCTTGATATCTGCCTTGCCATTGCACCTTATGGCCTTCTAGACCTTATGATCTGCCTGTATTAATGTACTCCAGATTTGCTGAACTCCAGGTTGGTCAACTTAAAGTTGACCATCAGTTCTTGTCACTGCACTCTGAGAATTTCTGGGCTTTCCCCTTCACCTTGCAGATAAACTTTATTATATATGGTGTCTCCTGCAATTAGACTGCTGTAAGGTTTGAAATTTTTTATGTACGTTATCTTATTTGAGTGTCACAACAAACCTGTGAAGTTAGACATTCTCATTCTCATTTTACAGATAAAGAAATAGGTTTGGGAGGTGAAGTGACTATTAGCCCAGCATGCTCTCTACTGGGTCACATGGCCCCTCAGTATCTGTTGCTATCAGAATCTGCTAAAAGTATTAAAAGTTTAATGCTCAATATAAAACAGTTATGTTCTCTCAAGCTAATCAGTGCTGTTTGATTAGTGTTATATAAGAGAGAACATTTTATTTCAAATATGGACATAGAATTGTCAGCAAATTGTTACAAATTACAGGATTTGGCAACTGATTGAACATTTTGGAATTATCAGAAAGTCAAGGATGACACTGAAATTGTGAACTAGGGAACTGGAAGGAAAATAATATCCTCAACTGTACTAGGAAAGTTAAAAAAAACAGGTGGGGGGGAATTTAGAAGGGGAAAATGACATGATGGATTTGAGATGTTTCCAGGACACCCATTTCAAAATGATCTGAAGGCAGTGGGTAAGACAGGAGCTGAGGAGAAAGATTAGCTTGGCATTAAAGGTCTCCCTCAGAGTTACTGTTGTTCCATCGTGTTCCACTCCTCATGACCCCATTTGGGGTTTCATGGCAGAGATACTGGAGTGGTTTGCCATTTCCTTCTCAAGCTCATTTTACAGATGACAAACTGAGGCAAATAGGGTTAAGTGACTTGCCCAGGGTCAGCTAGTGAGTGTCAGAGGCCAGATATGAACTTAGGAAGACAAGTCTTCCTGACTTCAGGCTTGGCACTATATCCACTGTGCCGCCTGACTACCCCCCAACCCATGCATGAGACCTTCTACTATAGCCTTCATTTTACCTCACTTGAAATGCTTCCTGCTTCTTTTCCTTTTTGAATTCTAGTCATCTTTCACATCCCACTTATGCAAATATTACAGGAAAATCTCCCCTTTGACTTAGAATCCCTTCTATTGCATCCCTGGCAAGTAGTTGTCCAGCTCTTTTTTGAGGAATTCCCTTAATAAGAAAACCTATAGCATATGGGTGGAATGATTAATTGATAAGTGTTAAGTACTTGAGATTCAGCAACAACAACAGAGAGTGTGGTAGTCTGGGTAAAGTCTTAGGGTAAAAACCACAGGGGAGTGGGATGGCAGGTGCTTCCCAGAAATAATGGTTGCATTACTATATAGTTTGATTGTTGTTACCAAAGCAAGAAGTGGAAAGGATTGTCTCTCCCCATAATTTCATGTTAGCATCGGTCTAATCTTTTGTGGAAAACTAATGCACTTTTTATCTTTGTACGTATAAGATATCCTTTAACATTTCTTTTTCTGTTCCTACTAAAACTGTTAAACTTTCCTTCTTTTTTTATCACTAATTACTAGACTAGGATATATGTAAATAGCAATTTTCTATTTTGTAGTAAAACTGTTGCACCTCCCAGATTCATTTAGGGACAATTCAAATTCTAGGTTTCAGTACAGTTCTATTATGTTAATTACCCAGAAGTAGGAGGCTGTTTTTTATATAGGAAAGTTTCAGTTTGTGTATAGTGTTTTAGTAATCAACAGTAATATAAACAAAAATAGAGAAGAGGAAGGGAGCCCTAAAGGAATACATTTTATCATAGTCTTTGAGGGATCACTGCCATTTTGATAGCAATTCTGTTGTGAACAATATCATTTATATTAACTATTATCTTATGATTTTCATGTATTCAGAGAATGAGAGAGAGAAGCTTTAGGTTTTTAAAAACGGCAAATGTGAGAAGGTCAAATATTGTAAAAGAAGGAAGAAAACAGCACTTACTAAGCACCTACTACTTATGACATGCCAGGCATTGAGCTAAGCACTTTACAAATATCTATCTCATTTGATTTTTTTAAAAACTCTATCTCATTTGATCTTAACAACAACCCTGGGAGATCAGTACTATTGTTATCCATCCCCATTTCACACTTGAGGAAACTGGAACAGAGAAAGGTTCAGTGACTTGTCCAGGGTCACACACACTTCCAGTGTCTGAGACCCAGTTAAGAAAATTCCATAGGTCCAGTCCTTTTTCAACTGTACGACCTGGCTGCTTCTAACCTATAGAAAGGCTGCTTGATGATGTAAAGTGTAATCAAACTTTTTTACTGCATCATTTACCTCTGTAATAGAAAGGTGTTTATTAGAAATTAGTTTTAAATATTACTAAATAGCATTTTGATAAATTTAAAAATTTTGTGCTTCACATTACAATTATTCATGCATTGATTCTAAACAATTATATAAATTGTTAAAAAATAAACATTGTTACTACAAAATAGTCTTTTACTTAAATTTATGGAATTATTAAATCAGAATTTTAGAGCTGGAAAGGAACCTTAGAGATCACTTAAGCTAATCCACTCATTTAAAAATAAAGTTTTATTGGTAATTTTTGCTTTTTCTGGTAACTTCACTAAGTTCACAATTCATACAAGTCTTCTCATGTTTCTTTGAATTCTAACATTTGTTTTTTCTTATGGTACAATAATATTTAATTACATTTATATACCACAATTTTTCCAGCCATTTTGCAATTAATATGAACTCATTGTGATTCCAGTTCTTTGCTACTACAAAGAATGCTGCTGTAACTATTTTGCTATGTATGGGGACCTTGCCTCTGCCTTTGACATCCTTGGGAATATATGTTCACTAGAGAGATCTCTGGGTCAGCATTTCCAGAAATATTTGACCAATTTAACACTAGTCATTTATCTTTCTTCAGCTCCTCCAACATCAACTATTTCCATATTTTCTCATCTTGGCCGATTTTCATGGTGTGAGATAAACCTTGGGGTTGTTTAATTTGAATTTTTCTTTTCATTCAACTCCATGGCCTGCTTCTACCGTGTACTTCACTTACACTTAAGATTGGTTATAATCTTGATCAGGAGTATTTCATATCCATGTTCAGAAATCTTAATTTCCTTTATTTGATCATGGTTTTTTATCTTTCTGTCTTGCCTCATATTCTTCATACTTGCCATGACCTACAATCTTTATATCCCTCAGTACTATCCCATGCTACACAATTTTCCCTTCCCAATCTAGAACCCTGGTTGAACTTGTTCGACTTTACATTTTCCTCTACACTTGAATCTTTTGTACCCTTCTCTTGCAGATCTTGCTTTACCACACCCTATCCCTGGATTGCTCCTTGTCATACTCCTTTGTTTCTACTCACACATTGCTGCATGAAATTAGAGGAAACTATGAAGCTGTGTTGACTGTGATCATCACCTATTCATCTGCACCTTCATTCCAGTCTTTGATGATGAGGTGGCCCCTGTCAAGGCCAATACCTTTACATGCTTCCATGGTCCCATCTCCTCCCATATTTGTCAGCATACTATTCACACCACCATCCCTATTCCAATCTTCTGTCTCCCTATCTACTCCCTCCTTCCTTGCTGCTTAAAAAAAAAATATCAAAGTTGCTCCAATCCTTTAAAAATTCTCTTTAGATCTTACCAGCTAGCCAGCAATCACCCTTTATCTCTCCTTCCCTTCTTTGCTTAAGTCCTTGAAAAAGCTTTCTATATAGTTGGTATTTCAACTTCTCTCATTCTCTTCTATACTCTCTACAATCTGGTTTCCAGTCTCATAATTCAACTGACATTATTCTCCAAAGCTACCATTGATCTCTTACTTGCCAAGACTAATGGTCTCTTTTCTAACTTCATTCTCTTGATGTTTCTGCAGCACTTGACACTTAATCACTTTCTTCTTTTGGGAGCTTTTGCCTCTAGGTTTTTGTGACTGCTCTATCCTGGTTTTCTTCCTAAATATCTGACTGGTCCTTTTCAGTCTATTTTGCTTGATCTTCATATGTCACACCTACCAAGGCATTTGTCTTGGGCTCTTCTCTTTTCTCTCTCTACTCTCACTTGGGTGATCACATCAGCTCTCACTGGTTTAATTGGCAACTATATGGAGATGATAACCAGATCTATTTATCTAGCTCTAATCTGTCTCCTGACTTCCAATTTCATGTTACTTAAGTGCTTGTTACTAAGTGGTCCCCTCCTCCCTCAATTTTGAACTGAAATGTCCTAGAAATATTTCAGGTTCTATTAGATCTAAAGTAAAACTTAGCACTTTCCCCTACCAAACCCTCCCCTTCCTGCTTTCTGAACTTCTCTACTGTCAAAAGCAGCACTATCCTTCCAGTCAGGTTCACAACATTGGTATCATCCTCTTGCTCACCCCACATATCTAGTCACCTGCCAAATAATTTCTCTCTCCATAGCATCTCCTCCTTATGTCCACTTCATCACTCATACAATTACCACCTGCATTCAGGCCCTGATCTTTTCTTCTTGGACTGTATAGCATTTTAATTAGTTTTCCTGCCTCAAGTTTCTCTTCACTCAAATCCATTCTCCACATAGTTGCCAAAGTGATTTTTTTCTGAATCTTAAGTCTGACCATTCCTTCCTTCTGTTTCTTAAACACCATTGCCTTCCTGTTACCTCCAAGATCGATTATAAAGTCCTTTGTTGGGCATTTAAAGTTCTTCACCAGCTGGTTCCTGTCCACCTTTCCAGTTTAAGGAAGATCCTTTCTAAGATACAGCTATATTTGCCTGTTTGCTACTTCTCACAAACAATAATCCATCTCCCTTATAAAGATTTTTTCCTCTGCCTGGAATGGTCTCCCACCCAGACTTCAAAGCTTAAAATCCCTAGTTTCCTTTAAAAGTCAGCCTACCGACAGGGGTCCTTTCCTTGTTCCTCAACCTCTAGTGTCACTTCCTCTAAGATTACCTTCTATCTACTTTGTGTTTAACTTGTATGTTCTTATTAGGATAGGAGCTCCTTAAGGGCAATCAACTAATGAGCATATATTAAGCTCCAGGTAGGATGTGCCAGATACTATGCTAACCACTAGGAAAACAAAGAAAGGCAAAAGACATTCTCTGCTCTGGAGAGAGAGACAACATGCAAACAAATGTATACAAACAATGTATATATGGGTTCAATAGGAAGTAATCAGCAGTGGGAAGGCACTAGAATTAAGAGAGATTGGGAGAGGTTTGCTGTAGAAGGTTGTATTCCTTCTGGTTTTTCTTATGGATTTAGCTTAGTGCCTGGCACATAGTAAACTTTTAATAAATACTTGTTGCTTGCTTATTAGTGATTTGTAGCAGTCTTTTATATGGTTGTTAAAAATTAGTAGAATCATAGACCTAGAGCTATAAGAGACTTCAGAGATTATCTAGTTGAATCCCTTCATTTTTCAAATGTAGAAACTGAGGCCTATGTATTTTTCAATGTGGAAGGCCTCAGGTCCCACAAATAGTAGATGTAGATTTTAATTCAGATATTCCAACTTCAGAGTTATTTTTCTTTCCTTTATGCTATACTGCTAACCCATTTTATTTCTCTTTCTAGGATTATCTCTGTCCTTTTGGCTAATGAAATCTCTCCCAACTGTAACTGCAAAAACTACCTTCTCCCTTTTTCTTCCATTAAGAGTATGTGTGTGTGTGTGTGTGTGTGTGTGTGTGTTGTGATCTCTTATGTAGGTTGTTTACTCATTTGGAACTTGTGTTATATGCTAGTTTGAATCTATTTTTTGCTTATTTTTCATTTTTTTCTAACAGTTTTTGTCAAATAAAAGAGTCCTTCCTCAAAAAGATTATGCTCTGGGATTTCTTAGGCTACTGAGTTCAGTGGTTTCTGATTGCGGCTTATCCAACCTGTTCCGCTTATCTACTTTTCTCAGTTTTTCTTCTGTTTGGCTTCTCCTGCAATCTTCTCATATTGATTCTATGTAGTATGAAGCCTTGTTTAATCCTTTTGGCCAGAGGTGATCTCTCTTCTTTTTTATTATACTGTCTTCTCCCCCACTACACTCCCATATTTCCCTTATATATTTATCTTCTATTTTGTAGTATTAAAATTATTTACAAACATGCTTTCCTTTCTTCTACTAGATTGTGATCTGTATTGGCAGAGCCTGTGTCATCTTATCTTTGTATTTTTCTCAGTGCCTAATGTGTTACTTTGTACCTTGTAAGGGTTTGACAAATTTGATGAATTTATTATCTAAATTGACAAAAATATTAACAAAGTGTAATTTATTATAATTCTGCATCCTTAGCTATATAAATGCATATGTTTGTTTTTGTACTTATGGATTATGTGATATATTTTGTGTTATAAATAAATAGATCTTGGTCTATATAAGGTATTATTACATTAGAATTTACTTTCATTTAGCATCTGTGTCATTTTTTTTTTGGTGGGGCAATTGGGGTTAAGTGACTTGCCCAGAGTCACACAGCTAGTTAGTGTTATGTGTCTGAGGCCAGGTTTTTAACTCAGGTCCTCCTAACTCCAGGGCTAGTGCTCTATCCACTGCACCATCTAGCTGCCCTTGTGTCATATTCTTGTGACTTTTAATGACTGTTTTTTAGTGGAAATCTTAATCTAAATGTTTTTTCTTTTTCTTTAGGAGTAAGAAAATTTTAAATAAGAAAAAGCTGAAAAGGAAACAGAAGACTAAATCAAAAGTGAAAACAAGAAGCAAGGTAAATGATTGGCAATATAAATAAGCTTGAGATTTCTATTTGACATAAAAACTTTTAAAGACAAATAAAAATATAGGGGAAAAACAGGTAAAGAGCCATTCCTAAACTTAAAAGACTTAGTGCTGAAAAGAAATTAGTGTGATCACCTCAGTGTACAGATAAGAACACTATCACAGAAAGGTTAAGTGATTCAAGGTCACATAGTCACAGAATTGGGACTAGAACCCAGGTTTCCTGAATCACAATTTAGTATTCTTTCCCTACACTATACATGATCATGTTACATCTTTTCAATATAACTATTTGCAGGCAAAAGAAAGTAGGAATGCTCCCTGTAATGACATTGTTTTTCTTCAGCAGTGTGTTAATGATGTTACTATTCATGTCACTTCAAAAACTGCAGTTTTGTGACTTTTGATGACTTCACAAAAGGAAAATTTTTCAGTATTTAGTGTTAGTGTTCCTTCTCTTGGAATTGAGAATTATCTATTTATTCTTTTTCTACTGTACTTAGTATTAATCTATGATTTAGTTAATAGAGCAAAATTTTATTTATGGACTTTAATTTATATATTCATTTCCAGAGATAGAAAATACAGGCCCCTGTGTATATTTAGCGTTGACCTTAGAGAGATGAAGGTTCTTGAAAGTGATTAGTTTAATAATATCTACTGGAATCCTTTCTACACTATACCTTTCAGATTCCCTTTCATTCTCATTGACTGATCATTGGTAGAGAGTTTGCTGTAAGGCAACCCATTTCAATTTTGGTCAACTCTAGGAGAATCTCATAGGAAACTATTATAATTTTAAATAGGAAGTGTCTTTGAAATGAAAGTTATATTAAACTAGTTTTGTGTATCACTTGAATTTTTCAAAAAATATCTCATTCCATTTTTCTAGGGTAAGAGAGAGAAGTGTGGACTATTTTTAATGTATGTACCAAGTACGCACAATTATATAATATTCTGAGTTTTCCTCCTAACCATCATCAGGGCTGTAGGCAAAATGAATTTCAAACTTCTTTTCAAGTCCTTAGCTTCTCTTAGCTTATTGTTTCCCTGGAAAAAGCAGTTAGGGCCAAGGAACAGGTGGAACGTGAAGGTTTCCTGTTTTCTTCAGTGGTTCTGTTTTTAAACAGGAATGAATTGATGGCAGCAATGACAATCATTTAGACAGCTCAGCTCAGTGATGATTGCATTGCAGATAGCTAAGGCAAATAATCTTCATGTAAGCATGTACATATTATAAAATTTAAGGGTCAGATATGGCAGCAGTTCTTTGTGGGAGAGAAAAAAAGATTTTTCAGGGTTTTGAGCTGGGGTTAACAGCTTTCTCTGCTCTGTAGATATTAAATACCTTTTGTACAGAGGTAATATATTCACATACCTTTTAATTTTCAATTTTAATTTTAGAGAAACTTTGTTTTATCTTTATATAACTTATTTAAAAGATTACTGAATAATTTTAAAATGAAATTTGCTTGTGGAATAATAATGGTGGTGTTAAAATATGCCATTGTCACAATTTATCAATTACATCTTGCATATAATTTATCACTAGACTTGTAAGAGACCTTAGAAGCCCTCTGATGTAACTATATAGTGTTATAGGAGCATAGATTTAGATCTTAAAGGGACTTTGGAGGACATTGAATCTGATTTCTTCCATGTTTTATAGTTTAGGAAACTGAGACACTGTGAAGTTAAATGACTTAGCTGTTAAGTGTCTGAAGCAGGATATGAACTCAAATCTTTCTGACTCTAAGTCCAGTACTCTGTTGATTGCATCATCCACAATTTCATCAACATAGAGAATCCTTGTTATGGAAACTCTATCTATGCAGACACAACCTGGAAGTGACATATAGTAGATTAGTCCTAAAAAAGTAATGGTCCTAGGCACGTAGAGGTTAAGTGGTTTACTTAAGATCAAGAAGATTTAGGGGCAGCTAGGTGGCGCAGTGGGTAGAGCACTGGCCCTGAATTCAGGAGGACCTGAGTTCAAATCTGGCCTCAGACACAGAACACTAACTAGCTGTATGACCCTGGGCAAGTCACTTAACCGCATTGCCTATCCAAAAAAAGAAAAAAAGATCAAGCAGATTTGAAACCCATCTAGTCTTCTTGATTTTAAGCCCATTGCTTTATTTGTTCTGCCTTCCCTGCTACTTTGTATGTACCATCAAATCTGTTAATAACAGGATAGAATTTTGAGACCAGTAGGTTTTAGTATTTTTATATGTTATTTATCTTGAATGTACTCATTTCTTGGACCCCATATTTTTGGAACAATATAAGACAAATATTGTTTTTTGCATGATAAAGGTCTTTCTCAATTACTTCAGTATCTTTTTAATTGTAGTGTTGAAAACTGAATTACAGAATAAATAGTACAAAATTGATTTATCAAAATTGGATTTCTACTTTAATAAAGACCGAGAGCCCAATGAAATCAAAGCTATATATAGTCATATAAAAATTCTCTAAATCATTTTTGATTAGAGAAGTACAAATTAAAACAACTCTGAGGTACTATCTCATACGTATCAGATTGGCTAAAATGATAGAAGGGGAAAATGACAAATGCCAGAGGGGATGTGGAAAAATTGGGACACTGTTGGTGCAATTGAGAACTGATCCAGCCATTTGGGAGGGCAATCTAGAATTATGCCCAAAGAGTTATAAAACTGTGTCTACCCTTTGGCCCAGCAATATCCCTATTAGGTCTGTTTCCAAGGTGATCAGGGAAAAAAGGAAAGAGCCTATATGTTCAAGAATAATTATAGCATAGAAATGATGAGTAGGCAGATTTCAGAAAAACCTGGAAAGACTTATATGAACTGATGCTGAGTGAAGTAAGAAGAACCAGGAGAACATTGTACACAATAACAGCAACATTGTGCAATGAGCAGCTTTGATAGTCTTAGCTCTTCTCAGCAATACAATGATCTAAGACAATTCCAAAAGATTCATGATGGAAAATGCTATCCACAGCCAGAGAAAGAACTATGCAGTCTGAATGCAGATCAAAGCATACTATTTTCTCTCTTTTTTTTCTTTTTCGTGGTTTTTCAAACCATTTGCTCTGATTCTTCTTTCACAACATGACTAATGTGGAAATATGTTTAATATGATTGTACATGTATAGCCTATATCATATTGCATGCTGTATTTGGGGAGGCTGTATGGAGGGAGGGGGAAAAATTTGAAATTCAAACCTTATAAAAGTGAACATTGAAAACTAAAAAACAAGTAAATAAATAAACTGTTCCTATTTAAAAAAAAGAATATTTATAGCAGCTCTCTTTTTGGTGGCAAAGAATTATAACTACTTTATAAATATTACCATGTGTACTTAAGAAAATATGTAGTACTAAGAAAATGATGGTGTTTTTGGTAATAAATCTTAATAAATTTCTCTATGATAGTATCAAAATGGTACATAACATTTCAGGAAAGAAGGCAGGGAAACAGTGATACCATACAAGATGTTTTATTTTGCTCATAACAGGCATTTATCTTCTTTCCCTCTTACCTTCTTCCCCCACTATAGGAAACAAAAAACAAAAAAAAGGTCCTTGAAATAAATGTGTAACAAATTCTCATTATCTGCATCCAGAAATGAGTATCAGAGAGTTTATCACTTCTGTGTTGGGAAGTGTGTGGGTCACTTCACTCTGCATCAGTTCGTACTGCTTTACTAGGTTTCTCTGAAAACATCCCCTTTGTTGTTTCTTATGTGGCACAAAAGTATTTTATAACATTCATATACCATAATTTGGAACTATGGAGCTAAAGTTATTTAACTTTGACCCAGTGATACAACCACCACCACTATGCCTGTACCCTTAAAAGATCAAAGAAATAGGAAAAGATCTTTAAGATATAAAAATATTTGAAGCAGCTCTTTTTGTGGTGATGAAGTCTTTGGCCTCTCTCAGTCCTTTTGTGTGACCCTTCTTATACAGTGTGACTTCTACCCATCTTTTCCATATTTGTATTAAAGTCACCTGGACTCAAAGTGTACCCTGTTTTATTTCAGAGAGTTCTATCAAGTTCCTGAAAAAAAATTTTCCTACCTCTTCATCCTTTGAAGTAGATATTGGTACATAAACTGTTCATGGTGGTCTTTTTTGCAGATACTTCTCATGAGGAGTGCAGTAAGAGATGACTACTCCATCATATGGTATTTTTTGTTTTCTTTGGATCTGTGCTAAAACTAACTGTGTCTCCAAGGACAGCCTATATGCCATCTTTTGATTTAGCTGAAACTTCTGATTTCCTGTGTAGTGAACTTGCCAAGACTGATAAAATTTTGTTACTCTAGTAGAAGGATTCTTAATCTTTTTTTGTGTTATGGGCCCCTTTGGGTGTCTGCTGAAGCTGATAGACCCCCTTTCAGAATAATGTTTTTAAATGAATGAAATAAGATTCATAGATTACAAAGAGAACCAAAGGGTAGTTCACAGATCTGAAATCTATCCACCATCCCCTTGAGGGTTTGTGCACCTCACGTTGGGAACTCCAGCTCTACTAGTATTTCTGCTTATTTGGTCATTGGATATATTACATTTATAGCACCAATAACCAAGTTAAAATAAAATACATGGATTAAAAACTGCCAATGCAATGTAGGTTTAGAATACAGTGAATTGAGTCATTGCACTGCTTGCTACATTTGAATGTAAAGTTTTTATACTTGAAGTTCAACAGTCTGTGAAAGTTAAAAACACACAATATCAGCAATGTAGTGTAATGCATAGAGAGCTAGAGTCAGTGACAGCATGGATTCAGGATCTACTTCTGACACGTATGGCCCTGTGAACCAGAATAAGTCTCTTAACTTTTCATTGTCAAAGGCAATACTCTAATTCTATAAGTTGCAAGGAAATGCAACCTTGGATATTTGGTGGTTATTTTTGAAATATTAAAATAATATAAGGGACTTATATTCATATTCTAATCTAGAAAGACAGTGGCTGAATTTATGAAAGAGTTGGAGGTATTGATAATAAATACACAAAATAATATTTTTTCTTGTTTTCCAATTTAAAAAAACCTGTACTGAAAATGAAATAGAAGAAATTAATGACCTGCTTATTAATTACTAAACTCATCTGTAGAAGTAGTTTTCATTTTAAATACCTAGATATTTCTAAATGTGACTAGATATGGAACACATTTGCCGTCATCGTTGTCATAGCTAGTGTTTATATGGTACTTTAGGTTTGTGAAATACTTTACAAATATTAACTCATTTGATTTTCACAACAATCCTGAAAGGTAGGTCCTATTATTTTATCCCCATTTTACAGATGGGGATACTGAGAACAGGTTTATTGACTTGACCGGGGTCACATGGGTACAAAGTTTCCAAGCCACTATTTAAATTCAAGTCTGACTCCAGGTCCTGTGCTCTATCCATTGTTTCATCTAACTGCCTCAAAGGATATGGATAATTATGACATATTCTGGACAGGAATGATTATGATAATATTTTGAAGACTGCTAGTGAAGGAAAACCCACTAAAGGTCTCTTTGTCTCCCTTACCCCCAGTTTTGTCAACATTCTAACCTAACCTTGTGGCATTTACCTAACTTACTTTATGGAAGTGGTCCTATTCTGTGAAGTAATCATGATATTCCAGTTGACTTTTTCATTAGCATAATAAAATCACTTTGCTGGTGTCAGGCGATAAATTAAGCACCTATAGTGTGACTTTCTGTGACATTTTAAGAAATGCTTTATGCACTACTATGCACAGAACGTAGGCTGCTCTTCAGAATAACCTAACCCATTGTACACTGGGGTATTTTATAGCAACAAAATTTTTCCCATATACCTTTCCTAGACTTGCAAAAACAAAACAATACTTTAGGTGTTTCTGAGGTAAAGGGTTTTTCCTGTTTGTGTCTTACTCAATACTTATTACTTTTTCATTTTTCTTTTTATTGGGTATTAATTGATACAAAAGTGGTATACTTTTATTTTGAAATAAAAATTTTGATCCTGCAATCATTACTTTATTTTCTTTATGAATAAAAAAATTCTCGAGTTCGTTCCGGGAGCCAAGATGGCGGAGTGAAATGGTAGTCACTCTCACTCTCCCCTATCAACCTCTGAAAACCCAGAAAATATCACCCCAGAAAAAAAAACCCTAGAACACCTGAACTAGAAGAAAGACAGGGAGCAGCAGTGCAGCAGCCCAGCAAACAGGTCTCCCAGTACCTCAGCAAAAATAAGGGAGGCAGAACTATAAGGGGCCCCAGGCAGATAAGTACCTTGTGTGGCATTCATCTGAAAGGAGGTGAAGAAAACAACCTAAAGGCTTCCTAAAGCCCCAGCCTTGCTGATTGCAACCCAACACCAGGTGAGCTGACGCCCTGCAGCCTCCAATTGTGAAGAAATCCTGAAGCCCAGGTGGTGGAGCAGGCAAACACCAACACCTGGACCTCCGAGTGCCTCAGTGGGGGGGGGAACCGGTGGAAACCAGCTCAGAAAACCACCAGGTGCCTCGGCACTCACGCAAAGGAATCTCCAGTGCATTAGCAGGGAGACAACACTGCAGGGGCCCCAGGCAGATAAACACCCTGCAGCACCCATCTAAAAGGAGCTGAAGAAAGCTAAAGGAAAGGAAAAGCAGGCAACCTAGAATTGCCTGAAAGTTCCAGCCTTGCTGATTCCAGCCCAACAAGGTAAGCTGCCAGAAACCTACAGCCTCCAATTGCCAGCATAAGAGGCCCCCAGCAAAGCCAGTGACCAAGACCTAGGCTCCCAACACAAGAAGCTTGGGTCAGTACCCTCTGTTCCCCAGCAGGAGAGTCTGTTCCAGCCAGGGAATAAAAGGCCAGGGAATAAAGAAACACCATGAGTAAAAAAAAGTACCATAGATTCATATTATGAGAAGAGTGAAGATCAAGACAGAAATTCTGAAGAGGACAACATTGTCAACAAACCCACATCTGCAACAACAAAAGGGAATATGAACTGGTCTGAAGCCCAAAAAGCCTTCTTAGAAGAGCTCAAGAAGGATTTTAATAGTCAAATGAGAGAGGTAGAAGAGTCCTTCAAAAATACAATTGGCCAATTGGAAAAAAAATACACTGAAGAAAACAAGTCCCTAAAAAACACAATTGGCCAATTGAAGAAGGAAGGACAAAAACTAACAGAAGAGTACACTGAAGAAACAAGTCCCTAAAAACACAATTGGCCAGTTGAAGAAGGAAGTACAAAAACTAACAGAAGAAAACAATCTGTTAAAAACTAGAATTGGACAAATGGAAACTAATTTCTCTATGAGAGAGCAAGAATCAGTCAAACAGAAACAAAAAAATGAAAAAATGATGAAAATGTAAAATACCTCATCAGTAAAACAACCGACCTGGAAAATCGACTCAGGAGAGACAATTTAAAAATTATTGGACTACCTGAAAATCATGATGAAAAAAGAGCCTGGACAGTATCTTTCAGGAAATCATAAAGGAAAACTGCCCTGAAGTCCTAGAACCAGAAGGGAAAATAACCATAGAAAGAATCCACGATCACCACCTGAAAGAGATCCCAAATTGACAACACCAAGGAATATAATAGCAAAATTCCAAAATTACCAGATGAAAGAGAAGGTGCTGCAAGCAGCCAGAAAGAAAAATTTAAATATCATGGAACCACAGTCAGGATTACACAGGACCTTGCAGCTTCTACATTAAAAGACCAGGGCATGGAACATGATATTCCTAAGGCAAAGGAGCTTGGAATGCAGCCAAGGATCAATTACCCAGCAAAAATGAGCATCATTTTTCAAGGGAGGAGGTGGATATTCAATGAAATAGGAGACTTCCAAACTTTCCTGATAAAAAGACCAGAGCTCAACAAAAAATTTGATCTTCAAGTACAGGACTCAAGAAGGACTTAAAAAGGTAAATGGGACAGAAGGATACAATATGTTGTTAATAAGGGGGGGCTGTTTAAACCCCTACAAGGGAATATGAGACTTGCAACCCTTGAGAACTGTATTGTTATTACACCTTGTTAAAGGAGTATACATAAAGAGGGTGGATATTAGTTGACTTTGATGTAATGATAAAAAAAAATCTAATCAAGTGGGTTAAATGGATCCAAATAAGTGGATCAATCTGATCTTAGAAAATGTACTGAGAAAGGAGGAGGCAGACAAGGGTAAATTACATTACAGGAAAAGACACAAAATCCTATTACAGCAGAGGGAAAGAAGGGGGGGAGCATTGTTTGAACCTTACTCTCATCAGATTTGGCTCAAGAAGGGCATAATATAATCAGTTAGGTATAGAAATCTAACTTGCCCTATAGGCAGTAGGAGGGAAAAGGGGAAAGAAAAGGGAGGGGGGAAAGAAGGGAGGGAAGAAGCAGTAAGACTAAAGGGGAAGAAAAGGGAAAGGGATAATAAAAGGGGGAAGGGACTGAAGGAGGTGGTGGTCAAAAGCAAAACACTAGTGAAGGGGGAAAGGAAAAAGGAGAAAGAAAAGCATAAATGGGGGGAAAGGATGGAGAAAAAGACACAGATAGTAATCATAACTGTGAATGTGAATGGGATGAACTCTCCCATAAAAGGAAACGGATTGCAGAATGGATTAAAAACCATAATCCTACAATATGTTGTTTACAGGAAACACATTTGAAAAAGAGTGACACATACAGGGTAAAGGTAAAAGGCTGGAGCAGAATATATTATGCTCAGCTGAAGTAAAAAAGCAGGGGTAGCAATCCTGATCTCAGACAAAGCAAAAGCAAAAATAGATCTAATCAAAAGAGATAAGGAAGGAAACTACATCCTGCTAAAAGGCACCATAGACAATGAAGTAATATCATTACTAAACATATATGCACCAAATGGTATAGCATCCAAATTCTTACAGGAGAAGTTCAGGGAGTTACAGGAAGAAATAGACAGCAAAACTATACTAGTGGGGGACCTGAACCTCCCCTCTTGCACTAGATAAGTCTAACCACAAAATAAACAAGAAAGAAGTTAAGGAGGTGAATAGAACATTAGAAAAGTTAGGTATGATAGACCTCTGGAGAAAACTGAATGGGGATAGAAAGGAATATACTTTTTTCTCGCAGTACATGGCACATACACAAAAATTGACCATGTACTAGGGCATAAAAACCTCACAATCCAATGCAGAAAGGCAGAAATATTAAATGCATCCTTTTCAGATCATGATGCAATAAAAATTATATGTAATAAAGGGCCATGGAAAGATAGACTAAAAAATAATTGGAAACTAAATAATCTAATCCTAAAAAATGATTGGGTCAAACAACAAATCATAGAAACAATCAATAATTTCATTCAAGAGAATGACAATAATGAGACAACATACCAAAACCTATGGGATGCAGCAAAGCAGTTCTTAGGGGAAGTTTTATATCTCTAAATGCTTACATAAATAAAATAGAAAAAGAGGAGATTAATGAATTGGGCATACAACTAAAAAAACTAGAAAAAGAACAAATTAAAAATCCTCAACTAAACACCAAATTAGAAATATTGAAAACCAAAGGAAAAATTAATAAAATTGAAATTAAGAAAACTATTGAACTAATAAATAAAACTAAGAGCTGGTTTTATGAAAAAAACAATAAAATAGATAAACCTTTGGTTAATTTAATTAAAAAAAAGAAAGAAGAAAACCAAATTACTAGTATCAAGAATGAAAAGGGTGAAGCTACCACCAAGGAAGAGGAAATTAAAACAATAATTAGGAATTATTTTGCCCAACTATATGCCAACAAATTTGACAATCTTAGTGAAATGGATACATATTTACAAAAATATAAATTGCCCAGATTAACAAGAGGAAGTAAAATACTTAAATAACCCCATCTCAGAAAAAGAAATTGAACAAGCCATTGATGAACTCCCTAGGAAAAAATCTCCAGGGCCAGATGGATTTACATGCAATTCTATCAAACATTTAAAGAACAATTAATTCCAATACTATAGACTATTTGGGAAAATAGGTGAAGAAGGAGTCTTACCAAATTCTTTTTATGATACAAATATGGTGTTGATACCTAAACCAGGAAGAGTCAAAATAGAGAAAGAAAAATAGACCAATTTCTCTAATGAATATAGATGCAAAAATTTTAAACAAAATACTAGCAAGTAGATTGCAAACTTATCACAAGAATAATACACTATGACCAGGTAGGATTTATACCAGGAATGCAGGGTTGGTTCAATATTAGGAAAACTATCAGCATCATTGAGCATATCAACAACAAAACCAACAGAAACCACATGATCATCTCAATAGATGCAGAAAAAGCTTTTGATAAAATACAACACCATTCCTATTAAAAACACTAGAAAGCATAGGTATAAATGGAGTCTTCCTTAAAATAATAAATAGCATTATCTAAAACCTTCAGCAAGCATTATATGTAATGGGGACAGAGAAGCATTTCCAATAAGATCGGGGTGAAACAAGGATGTCCATTATCACCACTGTTATTCAATATTGTACTGGAAACCTTAGCTTTAGCAATAAGAGAAGAAAAAGAAATTGAAGGCATTAGAATAGGCAAAGAAGAAACAAAGCTATCACTCTTTGCAGATGACATGATGATATACTTAGAGAATCCTAGAGAATCAAGTAAAAAACTACTTGAAATAATAAACAACTTTAGCAAAGTTGCAGGCTATAAAATAAACCCACATAAATCATCAGCATTTCTATATATTACCAACAAAGCCCAACAGCAAGAGATAGAAAGAGAAATCCCATTTAAACTTACTGTAGACATTATAAAATATTTAGGAGTCTACCTCCGAAACAAACCCAGGAACTCTATGAACACAATTACAAAACACTTTTCACACAAATAAAATCAGATCTAAATAATTGGAAAAATCAGTTGCTCATGGGTAGGCCAGCTAATATAATAAAAATGACAATCCTACCTAAGCTAATTTACTTATTCAGTGCCATACCAATCAAACTACCAAAAATTATTTTATAGAGTTAGAAAAAATAATAACAAGATTCATTTGGAAAAACTAAAAGTCCAGAATACCAAAGGAACTAATGAAAAGAAATGCAGGGGAAGGTGGCCTAGCAATTCCAGATCTTAAATTGTATTATGAAGCAGCAATCATCAAAACTGCTTGGTACTGGCTAAGAAATAGGGAGATGGATCAGTGGAATAGGTTAAATATGCAAGACACAGTAATCAGTGACTATAGTAATCTATTATTTGATAAACCCAAAGACCCCAGCTTCTGGGATAAGAACCCACTCTTTGAAAAAAACTGCTGGGAAAACTGGAAAAGACTATGGCAGAAACTAGGCATAGACCCAAATCTCACACCATATACCAAAATAAAGTCAAAATGGGTTCAGACTTAGATATAAAGGCTGATACCATAAGTAAACTGGGAGAACAAGGAATAGTTTACCTATCAGATCTATGGAGAACAGAAGAATTCATGACCAAACAGGAGATAGAGAACGTTATGAAAAGCAAAATGGATAATTTTGATTACATTAAATTGAAAAGTTTTTGCACAAACAAAGCCAATGCAACTAAGATTAGAAGGAAGGTAGAAAACTGGGAAAGAATTTTGACAACCAGTCTCTCTGATAAAGGCCTCATCTCTAAAATATATAGAGAATTAAGACAAATTGATAAGAACACAAGCCATTCCCCATTGATAAATGGTCAAAGGATATGAACAGACAGTTCTCAGATGAAGAAATTAAAGCCATCTATAGTCATATGAAAAAATGCTCTAAATCATTATTGATTAGAGAAATGCAAATCAAAACAACTCTGAGGTACCACATCACACCTATCAGATTGGCCAACATGACAAAACAGGAAAATGATAAATGTTGGAGAGATGTGGGAAAATTGGAACACTAATACATTGTTGGTGGAGTTGTGAAATGATCCAACCATTTTGGAGAACAATTTGGAACTATGCCCAAAGGGCTACAAAAATGTGCATACCCTTTGATCCAGCAATAGCACTTCTAGGGCTATATAAAAGATCAAACAAATGGGAAAAGGACCCACATGTACAAAAATATTCATAGCAGCTCTTTTTGTGGTGGCAAAGAATTGGAAATTGAGAGGATGCCCATCAGTTGGGGAATGGCTGAACAAGTTGTGGTATATGAATGTAATGGAATAGTATTGTGCTGTAAGAAATGATGAACAGTCTAACTTTGGAAAAACCTGGGAAGACTTATATGGTCTGATGCTGAGTGAAGCGAGCAGAACCAAGAGGACTTTGTACACAATAACAGAAATGTTATGTGATGACTAATATTGTTAAACTGAATCCTTCTCAGCATTATGAGGATCCAAGACATCTCCAGTGGCCTTGGGATGGAAAATGCTGTCCACATCCAAAGAAAGAACTATGGAAGTTGAATCACTTATTTTACCTTCTGTTGAGTTTTGTTTCATCTTTGTGATGGTTCCTCCTATTGGTTTTAATTTTTACTTACAACTTCACTAATGTGAAAATGTGTTTAATGGGTATGTGAATGTAAAGCCTATATCAGATTGTGCGTCTTGGGGAGGATGGGGGGAAGGAAGGGGAGAAAAATTTTCAACTCAAAAGCATGTGGAAGTGATTGTTGATAAATCAAAATAAATTAATAAAATTTAAAAAAAATTCTCTGCATCAATTAATGTACCTTAGTCGTTTGAGGTATTCTTACATTCTGGGCCTTCTAGTGTTAAACAAGATTAAAGACAGCAGTTGTACCTGCTTGAGCTCTGATAATATGAACATTTTTGTCATTTCAAATGTCTCTTTGGTGGCTATAATGAAAAAAAAATTTTAGAGATTCCAGGGCAGTGTGAAAATAGGATATCTGCCACTTTTGAAGGCTTTTGACAAATTCTTATTGCTATCTTGTCCTTCTTTCTCTTTTTGAAAGTTGTTACCTACTGTCTTCACTAGCCTTTTCTACTTTCAGATTTCTGGTACACTACTTTTGAAAGGTTGCTGCTCCCTTGTTTAGAATATGTATGTTGATTTGAAGGGAAAATAAACAAGAGACCTCAGGACTGGGGTCTTTTCTTCCCTTTGTAATGAATTGAAAGCTAAGAGACCTGATTTTTAAAAATCTTTTTTGTCCTCCTACATACTGTGATATTGGTCAAATTGTTTAACTCCTCTGGCCATCAGCTTCCTCATCTATAAAACAAAGTGGCTCCATTCATCATCTGGAAGGCCCCTTCTGGCTCTAAAAATGTATAATCCTGTATTTTTTACAGTATTGAACACAAAGTATTCTCTCTGTTTCATTCAGTATTGATCATCCTTTCTGTCTTTCTTTGGTTCTACATTATTTGTTTCCAAGACTCTGCCTTTCTCTTTTCTTTCCTGTACGTCCGTGTTTTATTCTTTCTTCTATTCCCGCATATTATATGTCTACCACGTTAAACTCTGATAGGTCTTTCCAAGGTAGAAAGACTTTAAATACAGGCCTAGCAATAGACATTATGTGTATCTGTCATATAAGGATCAGACTACCTGAGTTAGGAGAGAGACACTGATGTGTTGTCTATCTTTTGGTTATACATGCGAGCATACACACATATATACACACATCTCACAACCCTCTTGTCTCCGGGCCTCTGTTATTTTCAGTTCATCTCTCTTTTTCAGTCTGTTATTTAATTGCTGATTTTTTTGTTGCTGTCTTCCTTGTAGGAAACACACAGTGTGCTTAAGGGTATTCTGAAATTAAGAAACCAGATGATACTAGTTGGTATGTCTGTGGGGTAAAACATGCTAAAAATGGACATTAAATTTGTTTAATTTCACATTATAGACATATCTTAAATTGTTCATTTGATTATATTTTATTTAGCAAGATATGCAACATCATCTCTGAGAGAAAAGAACCATTTTCTAAAATATACCGTATAATATTCATTCATCTACCTTTCTATTTATTGAATCTGTGACTTCACTTATGTGAGATAACTCTCTCTGCCAGTATGCATTGGCATCTGAAGCTTTCAAATTTTAGAGAATTATTTGGGGCACTGAGAGGCAAATAACTATGTAGAGTCACCTCTCTAGTCTGTTAGAGGCAGGCCTTGAAGCCAGAGCTTCCTGATTCTAAGTCTGGCTTTTTATCCCTTACAGCAGAGGTGTCCAACTTGCCTCTGTGGCTAAAATGTTGTTGGGGAATGTTTAACAAAATAAATAAAAAACACCTTACAACATAGATGATGTTAGTTTGTTGTTTTCTAAATCAGTGTGCAGAGGGCAGTCTGACACCATGGCCCTCCTTCATGTTGCCTCTACCAAATTTAGTGTTGTGGGTACTGAGCTGTTTGGAGAGCTAGTAGTCTAAATTTTTTTTATGGCAAACAAAAATGAGTCATTTGTAAAAACTGAAAAATACTTTCTTTGTATTTCAGTCTGAAAACTTAGAGAATGCAATTGTCATACCAGATATCAAGCTGCATAGCAATCCATCTGCTTTCAACGTTTATTGCAACGTACGCCATTGTGTTCTGGAGTGGCAGAAGAAGGAAACATCTCTGGCTGCTGCATCCAAGAGCTCTGTGCAGAGCGGTGACTCAGACAGTGACGAAGAAGAAGAACCTAGAGAGCCACCTGTCAAGCTTCCCAAGGTAAGCCACCTTAATCACTTTGCAGAACACATACCTGATTTACTGTGACATGGATGAGTTTATTTCGTTTCAGTAAAGTCAGCTCTCACCTTTGTAATACATGTAGCCTTGAATTATAAGCTGGTTAATGGATAAGACAGAATCAGGAAGTTGTGAGAAATTATTTCCTTTACAGATTACTTATGTGTCTTTATTTTCTTCATCTGAGTTCCTGGTAGCTTTAGTACCTTTAACAGAATAGACCATATAAAGGTTTGGATTCCTGGGAATAAACAGGAAAGGCAGATGGCTGCCACACAGAAATTAGATATGTGTGGTTATTCTTTTCAAGTAAAACTGTTAGGCAAACTGCAAAGTAGTAGATATGCAGATATTGAAGCATTCTGGAAACGGTGATGATAATGAATACTTAATTTTATGTGGTATGGAATACTCCTTGGCAATTGAAGAAGACTAATTAGATAAGAAGGGGCCAGGTTGTGAAAGACTTTGATGCCAAACATAGGACTTTATATTTGATCGTAGGCATAATTACAAGCCATTTGAGATTATTGAGCAAGGAAATGACATAATCAGACTAATGCTTTAGGGAAGTCACTTTGGAAGGGGTTGGATTTCAGTAGGGCTAGAATCAGGACAGAGAGATCCATTCTAAGGCTCTTCCAGTAGTCAAAGTAAGAGGTATTGAGAGCCTGAAGTAGGGTGATGGCTGGGCAAGTGGAGAAAATATGATTTATGCAAGAGAATTAAAGAGAAAGAAACTTAACAATCTGACAAATAATTGACTGTGTGGTGGGGACATATGAGGAATCCAGGGTGACATCAAGGTTGTGAGCTTGGGTGACTAGGAGAATGGTGGTACTTTTTACAGTACTAGGGAAGTTCAGGAGGGAACAAGCATTTATATAGCACTTACTATTTTCCATTCACTGTGTTCAGGATTTTTACAAATAGTATCTCATTTGATCCTGAGAACAACCTTGCAAGGTGTTATTATCCCCATTTACAGTTGATCAAATAGAGGTTAATAGGCAAATAGAGGTTAAGTCATTTGACCAGGGTCACACAGCTAGTATATGTCAGACACTGGATTTAGGTTTTCTTTTTTTTTATTATTATTAATTTATTTTGATTTATCAACAATCACTTCCATATGCTTTTGAGTTTAAAATTTTTCTTCCCCTTGCTCCCCACCACCCTCTCCAAGATGTCATGAAATCTGATATAGGCTATACATTTACATTCCTATTAAACATATTTTCACATTAGTGAAGTTATAAGTAAAAGTTAAAACCAATAGGAAGAACCATCAGAAAGAGGAAACAAAACTCAACAGAAGAGGGGAAAAAGAAAATAGCGATTCAACTTTCACAGTTATCTGTGTCTTTTTCTCCATCCTTTTCCCCCGTTTATGCTTTTATTTCTCCTTTTTCCTTCCCAGCCCTCACTGGTGTTTTGCTTTTGACCACTGCCTCTTTCAGTCTTCCTCTCTTCTATTATCCCTTTCCCTTTTCTTCCCCTTTGCCCTTACTGCTTCTTCCCTCCCTTCTATCTCCCCTCCCTTTTCTTTCCCCTTTTCCCTCCTACTGCCTATAGGACAAGTTAGATTTCATACCTAACTGATTATATTATTCCCTTCTTGAGCCAAATCTGATGAGAGCAAGGTTCAAACAATGCTCACACATCTCCCTTCTTTCCCTCTGCTGTAATAGGATTTTCTGTCTTTTCCTGTAATGTGATTTACCCCTGTCTGCCTCCTCCTTTCTCAGTACATTTTCTAAGATCAGACTAATCCACTTACTTGGATCCATTTAACCCACTTGATTAGATTTTTTTTATCATTACATCAAAGTCAACTAATATCCACCCCCTTTATGTATACTCCTTTAACATGGTGTAGTAATAATACAGTTCTCAAGAGTTGCAAGTGTCATCTTCCCTTGTAGGGATGTAAACAGTCTGCCCTTATTATCAACATTTTGTATCTTTCTGTCCCATTTACCTTTTCATGTCTTCTTGAATCTTGGATTGAAGATCAAATTTTTTGTTGAGCTCTGGTCTTTTTATGAGGAAGGTTTGGAAGTCCCCTATTTCACTGAATATCCATCTCCTCCCTTGAAAAATCATGCTCATTTTTGCTGGGTAGTTGATCCTTGGCTGCAATCAAGCTCCTTTGCCTTAGGAATATCATGTTCCATGCCCTGTGGTCTTTTAATGTAGAAGCTGCAAGGTCCTGTGTAATCTGACTGTGGTTCCATGATATTTAAATTGTTTCTTTCTGGCTCCTTGCAGCACTTCTCTTTCATCTGGTAATTTTGGAATTTTGCTATTATATTTTGGTGTTGTCAATTTGGGATCTCTTTCAGGTGGTGACTGGTATTCTTTCTATGGTTATTTTCCTTCTGGTTCTAGGACTTCAGGCAGTTTTCCTTTATGATTTCATGAAAGATACTGTCCAGGCTCTTTCATTCATTGTGATTTTCAGGTAGTCCAGTGATTTTTAAATTGTCTGTCCTGGATCGATTTTCCAGGTCATTTGTTTTACCTATGAGGTATTTTATGTTTTAATCCATGTTTTAATTTTTTTGTTTCTGTTTGACTGATTCTTGCTCTCTCATAGAGTCATTAGTTTCCATTTGTCCAATTCTAGTTTTTAACACATTGTTTTCTTCTGTTAGTTTTTGTACCTCCTTCTTCAATTGGCCAATTGTATTTTTAAGGGATTTGTTTTCTTCAGTGTACTTTTTTCCCACTTTGCCAATTGTGTTTTTTAGGCACTTGTTTTCTTCGGTGTTTTTTTTTTCCAATTGGCCAATTGTATTTTTGAAGGACTCTTCTACCTCTCTCATTAGACTTTTAAAATCCTTCTTGAGCTCTTCTAAAAAGGCTTTTTGGGCTTCAGACCAGTTCATATTCCCTTTTGACATTGCAGTTGTGGGTTTGTTGACAATGTTATCCTTTTCAGAATTTCTGTCTTGATCTTCACTCTTCTCATAATATGAATCCATGGTACGTTTCTTTTTGCTCATGGTTTCTTTATTCCCTGGCCTTTAAAGAGATTGAGCTCTCCTGGTAGGGAACAGAGGGCACTGACCCAAGCTTCTTGTGTTGGGAGCCTAGGTCTTGGTCACTGGCTTTGTGTGCTGGGGCCTCTTATGTTGGCAATTGGAGGTTGTAGGGTTTTGGCAGCTTACCTTTTGTTGGGCTGGAATCAGCAAGGCAGGAACTTTCAGGCAATTCTAGGTTCCTGCTTTTCCTTTCCTTTACCTTTCTTCAGCTCCTTTTAGATGGGTGCTGCAGGGTGTTTATCTGCCTGGGGCCCCTTGCAGTGTTGCCTCCTGGATTTAGGTTTTCTTGACTCTAGGTTGAGTGCTCTATCCAATGCACCACCTAGGTGCCCCCGGAAATTAGGAGGTAGAGTGATTGAAGGAGAAAGATGTTAGGTTTTGTTTTGGACATAATGAGTTTGTGATGTCTCTGGCGATTCGCTTTGAAATATCTGACAGATAGTTGGTAATGGGGGACTGCGAATTGGGAGACAGGCTAGGGCTGTATAAATATGAAAATCATTTGTACAAAAATAATTTAATCCATGGAAGTTGATGACATCATCAAGTGACAGAGTATAGAGAGAAAAGAGAAGAAGGGCCAAGAGAGAACCTTGGTAATTATGTAATGGATAAAGATCCAAGAAAATAGACTGACAAGGAGCAGTTAGGTGGGTAGGAGGAGAACCAGGAGGGAGCAGAATCACAAAAAACCCAGGGAGGAGAGAGCATTCAAAAGAAGGAAATGATCAACAGTGTCAAATGCTGCAGAGAGGTCAGGAAAGATGAGGCCATTTACTTTGACAATGAGTTTGGTAGCTTTCGGGAGGATAGTTTCAGTTGAATGGTAAGGTCAGAAGTCAGATTACAGAGACCAAAAGAAAAAGTCAGAACACCATTTGTAGACAGTTTTTTTTTCAAGGAGTTTAACTTTGAAAAAGCGAAGAAAAAGGATAATATTTGTCTAGCCTGGTACAATTTACAAGCATTTTTTCAGGATAGGGGAGACTTGGCCGTGCTTTTAGTGACAGGGAATGAGCAAGTAGATAGAAGTAAAAAGAGAGACAGGGGATGGTGGAAAGTGGTAGAGGCAGTCTGCTGGCAAATATAGGAAGAGATGGGACCATGGAAACGTATACAGATGTTGGTCTCTTCTGGCAGATGGGTTTATCTCATCAGAGACTGGAGTGAAGGAAGAAATAGTGAGGGATGATCTCACGAAGATATGACATGAAGAGGTAAGAAGGAGGAGCTGTTAGCAATTGGCTTTACTTTTGGGAGGGAGCAAAAGAATGTATAAAGTCCTCAATACAGAGTGTTGGGGGTACAGTGATACTGGTGAATGAAGGAGAAAATAAAAGTTTGGAAGAACAGCTTTAGCAAGTGGTAAATAAAAAGTCAATTAGGCAGGAGTAGTAGGATTGCCTTATCGTGAGGGCCCAGTTGAGATTAGGTAGCATAAATCTGAAGTGGATTTAGAAGTTTTGTGATTTCTTCCAAGTCAGTTGAGGAACATGTGAGGAAGAGTGAAAGTGGTAGATTATAGGGAGTAATCTAGGATTAGAATTTGGCAAGTCATGGTCAGCAGTGAAACAAGGGGTTCAAGAGTAGAGGATGGTATAGAGTTGAAATAATTCATCAAGGGCTCAAGATTGGAAAGGGGATTAAGTATACCCAGAATGAAGTTGCTAGCATGAGATAGTACTGAGGGATAGAGGGATTGGAAGGCATGGTGAATATGAAGAGTTTGAGGAGTGAGATTAGGGAGAGAGTAAAAGATAAGATAAAAGACTATAATGAGATAAAGTCAGAAAGACCTGAGTTCAAATTCAGCCTCAGGCACTTACTAGTTGTGTAACCCTGGATGAGTCACTTAACCTTTGCCCCACTTTCCTCATCTATAAAATTGGGATCATAATAACAACTACCTTATTGTGAGATTATTATGAGATCAAATGAGATGATATTTGTAAAATGCTTAGTGCAGTTCCTGAATCACAGTAAGGTGCTTAATAAATGCTTTATTTCCCTTGCTTTCTCAAACAAATAAAATGAAAAGTTCTTGAAATTGAACATTTGTAGGTATGGCAGCATCGAGGTTATGGCCATCCCTTTGCATAGCTGAGGTGGAGTGGAGGAATGGGTAATGGGAGATGAGTAGACTAAGGAACTAGAAAGTTAAAATACTTGTCAACGTCCCCTGGAATGAGAGAAGAAGTTGGTGTGGGAAGGCAGACTATGCAGACACTGAACTCATTGGAACTCATATGGAAACTACAGTTGCATGTAAAGAAGTCATTATCAATCTGGTCATTTTAAGGCACCGCCATGATGAAATATGTAAATAACATTTCCACAAATATCATCTTGTGGCAAGGAAATGCCTGACTTCAATTGAATGTGTTTTCATTTAAAGATTGGCTAAAGCAAGTGTTCAAAACAATCAATATTGACTTCTCCATTTATGTATTTAGGAACTTAAAGAGCTAGAAATAGTACCCAAATTATCTGGTGCCTGTTTTAGCATTTCATCTACTATCCTGCTAGGATTATTGCCTTTTTCATCTGGATAATGCCCCTAGAGGGTCTCTAGTGAATTCTCATGTATATTTTCCTTCTGTATATGAGGGAATTAATTCTCTTTTTTATTTATTTTTTTTTTTTTGGTGAGGCAATTGGGGTAAGTGATGTGCCCAGAGTCACACAGCTAGTAAGTGTTACTGAGGCTTGATTTGAACTCAGGCCTTCCTGACTCCAGGGCCGGTGTTCTATCTACTGCACCACCTAGCTGCCCCGAGGGAATTAATTCTTAAGAATAATATTTATCCAAATATTTATTTAATTTTTTTCTTTGGAAACCAAGTATTTGAACCTTATATATCTAATTTTGCATCTGTGTGGTACAAGTCTTAATTAATTGAGTCACTGTGTTTGATTTGTTTCTTTTTCTTCTTTTTTTTGCGTTCCCATTGCCTAACTCATAGTAGATGCTTAATAAGTGCTTGTTGATTATTTCATCCTGGGTGCCATATTTTAAGAGATCATAGACAAATTGGAACCCATCAAGAAGTTGGTAAAGGATCTCAAAAAGTGTTTTAGAAAAATGGTAGGGGCTTTTCAGTCTGGAAAAGAGAGAACAAGAGATGAGGGAGGTAGGGGAGATAATAGCTTTTTAAAAATACAAGTATTGCAGTCATATCTACAAGTTTAATTAATTAGACTTTCTTTGTAGCTCCTGAGGGCAAGATTTAGGACTTGGGAACTTTAGTCGCATTCCTGTTGCACCACCTCCTTCATTTGCAATTTGTGAAAGAACATTCATCCATAAACCCAGGTGTTTGACTTTCACTGATCTATAACTAATGTCTTGACCCCTGACTCTACATGATTGCCTGAGTTAAGAGTCACACAATCTGTAATTAATTTTCTTTCCCAGTTGCTGCTATTATGTATTGGTGCTCAGTTCTTGCACCTAGTTGCCTTTTTTTCTTTTCTTATCATGTATTTCCATACATTCCATACTCCAAGTGAGTATTTTCTAGGGTTAATTTGCAAGTGTTTCTTCCCTCCTTGTTTCTGTGCCTTAGAATGCTTTTTTCTTCAGGATCAACTTAGGTTTAGGTTCTACCTACTGTGTAAAGACTTTGCTATCCCCAGTTGTTAATTCTCTCTGTCTGTCTGTCTGTCTCTCTTTCTTTACCTCCCCCCCCAAATCTCTCTCATCTTCTTTTCATCCTCTGTTTGTATACATGTTGTGTTTCCTTAGTAGAATGTGAACCGCTGTTCATTTTTCTCTTTTAGAAAGTAGCACAGTGCTTTGTAGATAGATATATAGTACATTTATTAAGTGCTTACTATATGCCAGGCACTGTGTTAATTGCTGGGTATGCAAGTGAAAACAAGTAAAACAGCCCTTGCCCTCAAGGAACTCACATTCTGATGGGGAAAAAATAACTCATACTTAACTCTTACAAAATCAGATATACAAGTCCAGCAACTTGTATTTGAACATATATCCATTTGTTTCAGAAATTAAAAAAGATAAGGTCAGACAATATCAGAGAGCCCTTCCATCTTTAAATCTGGAATATCCTAATTCCTGTGAATTAGTTTCTTTTTGCAAAGGTGTAGACTCCCTCACACATCCCAGCCAGCTTGCCATTTGCTGTGCCATTACACTGCTTCCCCATACCTGAAATGGCAGCCTGGGACCAGACTGCCAGAAAAATGTCCCTAGCCACTGGAAACTTAATCTACATATCTTCAGAACTCCCATCCTACCCCAAGCTGTCTTAATTGGTGAGTGAATGAGCTAGCTAGTACAAACTCTACTAACCCACTATACTGGCTGGCCACCACTATACAGACCACCAAAGCATGCTTCATATCCCATCCACCCACATGTGTTTCTCCACCCCTCCTGATTTCTACTTCTTTTTCTGGGTTCAGTAATCAAATCAGTACTACCATACTACCAGTGTTCCTGGAAAGGTGTTAACTGACTGTCCTGTCATTCAACATATCATATTTGGGGCTCCTTAGACTTTTCCTTTCTTGACCACCACATGTCTATGTTTTGTCTCCCTCTCTTAGTGATACAACATAGGAAAAGATGGAATAATAGCCCTCCTCCCTTTCTAGCTGCATAGTGATCAAGTGTTTTTACTCATGGGTATCCAAAGGCATCCTACTAGATCCTCTCCCACTTGCCTCCTCACTCTTCTTCAACATATCCAGTTAGTTGTTGGTGATTCTCCTTCATAACATCTCTTAAATCTGTCCTCTTCTCTCCATTCCCAGACAATACCCTGATTCAGGCTCTTCTTATTTTTCGCCAATACTGTTTTTTAAAAAAAATTTTTATTTTAAGTTTTAGGCAATTGGGGTTAAGTGACTTGCCCAGGGTCACACAGCTAGTAAGTGTCAAGTGTCTGGTGTGAGGTCAGATTTGAACTCAGGTCCTCCTGACTTCAGGGCCAGTGCTCTATCCACTGTGCCACCTAGATGCCCCCCCAATACTGTTAAAAGTAGCCTCCTAATTGGTTTCCCTGCCTCATCTCTACTCTCCATACAGTGACAAAAATGTTTTTCCTAAAGTACACCTGATCATCTCTAGGATAACATCTTAGCTCCTGTTTGACCTTTACAATTCCATAATTTGGTCCCATCTAACCTTTCCATCTTTATTGTGTACTATTCTCCATGCACTCTGTAGCCCACCCAAACTGGCCTTCTTGCTGTCCCTGACATGACTTCCGTCTTCCACCTCCATGTCTTTGCACTGTATTTTCCAAGTCTGGAATATACTCCTTCTTGTCCACCTCTCAGAATTCCTGGTTTCTTTTAAGATTCTGCTGAAGTGCCACCTTTTACATGAGGCCTTTTCTGGTCTTTTCAAGTCCTAAGGCATTTCCTTTAACGTTACTTTGTATGTGTTTTATATATGCTTATATACAAAAATGTTTTACTCATTTTCTTGTTATAATGTAAACTCCTTAAGGGTTTATTTTTGTTTTTGCATCTTCAGTTACTGGCACATCATAGGTCCTTAGTAAATGCTTATTGATTTTATTCTTGACTCTTTCCCCTGCTTCATATCAGTGTCTTATCACTCCTACATTTCTTGGATTCTGCTGCCATGGCATCTCTTGAATTTTTCTTCCCTTGTTCAGAGATAGTACTTTAGTTCAGGACCTTTATACTTCTCATCTCCATTGTTGTAATATTTTCTTTAATGGTTTCACTACTTCAATTTCTCCACTTTTCAATTTATTCTTCACACAGCTGCTAAAGTAATCTTCCCAAGGATTTGTCAATCCTTTGCTTTAATGCTTTTAATGGCTTCCTATTGCCTCTAGGATAAAACACAAACTCTTTAGCCTGGCAGTACTTAGCACAGTGCCTCACATATAGTAGATACTTAATAAGTGCTAGTTGACTGATTGGCATTTAAAATCACCTACACTCTCAATCTTGCCTTCATTTCTAGAATTTCTCTTATTCATGCAATCTCTGTCTTCCCCCTAAACAAGACTTGTTACTTGTTCCTAAGGTTCAGCATTTCATCTTTTATTTCTTTGCCTTTACAAAGGCTGTCTCCATTCTTAGGGTCTACTCTTTTTAAATTTACCACTTAAAATTCCTTATCTTCAAGGCTCAGCACAGGTACTACCACTTATACAAAGCATTTTGCTATCTTGCCAGGTATTAGTGCCCCTCCGTCCTCAAATTATTTTCTCTATTTATTTATTTGTGGGAAGGGTTTATCTTTTTACTAGAGTGTAAGCTCTTTGTTGACAGAGGTGTTTTGTGTTTTGTCTGTGTGGCCTCAGCACCTAGCGTGGTATCTTGGTCAAAATACGCACTAATGTGTGTTTTGTGTGCATTGAATTGAATCATCCTGTCAAGGTCTCCTGTCAGGACTTTCACCATCCTGGTCATGGTCTGCATTTCATCTTGTCATTGACCTTTCTTAAAATTTGGCAGTCTGAACTGAAACAATACTGCAGTATGGTATGAGCAGTACAGCAAGGCAATGACTTCTCTCTATACATCTTTTATTATATTCTCTGATATGATTTGATTATCATGTCACACTGTGGACTCATGTAGAGTTTATATCCCACTAAAACCCCAGATGTTTGTTTACCCATTCCTTTAGCATATTGTGCTTGCTAAGTTGATTGTCTTGAACTCAAGTGTACAGAACTCAAGTGTACAGTATACATGTATTCCTCTTAAATTCCATCTTTTAGATTTTTGCCCATTGTTCCAGCCTGTGAGCTTTTTAAAAATTTTCTATTACATAGTAGCTCATTGAAATGTTAGTGTGCTGCTAGAAATATTTACTAGAAAAAGGATTTTTGTCACATCTTTATTGAAATCAGGCAGACAGCTAAGGGTTTAGTGGATAAAGCACTGCACCTAGTGCCTAGAAGACACTGAGACCTGAGGCAATAGTTGTATGACCTTGGTCAAGTCATTTAGTCACTGTCTGCCTCGATTTCCTCATCTGTAAAAGGAATAGTAAGAGTACCTACCTTCTAGGGTTGTTGTGAGGATAAAGTGAGATATTGGTAAAGTGCTTTGTAAATCTTAAAGCGCTATGTAAAGGTAGGTGGTGGCAGCGGTGGTGGTGGTGGTGGTAGTAGTAGCAGCAGCAGTAGCAGTAGTAAATCCAGGTACCCTATGTCTGGTACCTTATAACAATTCTTCCTAGTTATGTTTATGCCATACTGAGTTCCTTATATCTCCTTCTAGGCTAAAGATCTTTTTTAGCACTTAGGTAATGTGCCACATGTAAGCTGTCCAATTTGAGAAAAACTTCTAACTGCCTTTTGATTGTTCCAGCTAAAGCTTGTTATATGATCCCAATAGTTGCACCATTCAGTCATTGATCCTGATCTCCATTCAATCATTGATCCTGATCTAAGTTGATAAGACCTAATATCATACCTTATGCTGTGATCTGAGGATAGGTTCATTCCAGAAACTAAATTCTAATAGCAGTTAGTTCTTTCAGTACAGTAGTATGTTACCTCTTTCATTATGGAATCACAGATACCCTATTTTTTTCTGAACTTACTCTTGACTTCATTGAGGACTGGATAACTTCTGTCATACTCCCAGAGGTGAAGAACCTGAATTTTCATAGTGAGAAAGGGCAGGTGTACCCAGTAGCAGGTTTCTTCTGTTCTTTTTTTTAGCTTTCAGGTTCTCCGATTGAAGGAGAGTAATATGTGATTTGAGGATATTAGGAAAGAAAGTATATTTTTACAACTATTTATCTTAGGATGGTTTTGGTAATTTATTTCAGCCTTGAATCTTCCAATAGAGAGTGGTAATTGAGTTTAAAATAAGTTTGGAAATGGTATCGTCATGTGAAAATCAAATATCAGGGAGAGCAGAAGTACATGTTTGAGAAGAAAAGTAGGATTCTCAGCCATATAGCAACAAGCATCAAATTATCCTTTAATTCTCTGTCTTACTTCAAACCTCCAAGTCACTTATTCTACATGAGGAAAAACATACCTAATACTCAGTTCCTGCCAATTTGCTTCATGTTCTGCTATTTAAATTCTTTTAACTTGGTAACTACCCATCTTAGGGTAGCTTTGTCAAGAAAAATGGTATCTCTGTTTTGTTTAGCACCCTTTAGCCACTACAAACTAAAGATATATTCTCTAGCTCTCTTTTTAGGAGTGTAGCTAAATTATGATAGAGGGAAAGGGGGGGTTGGAAGTAGAGAGTAAAAGGTGTGTGCTGTGGGTCCTCTTCAAAGAGGGCCATTTTGTCTGTGTGTGAGTTACTATTTGAGAATAATAACAACACGGGTAAATTCTGTATTCTTTTTGAAGAACATGTGCCAAAGAAATTCATCCTTCAAATTCAGATATTAAGTTCTACAAAAATTAACTGACCAAAATTTAAAGACAGTTGTAAAGTCAATAACCCACAGGAAGACTAGAGGCTTTTAAAATATACCAGAATAAATTACACATCTCTGAAAAAAACAAAACAAACTAAAAATACAGGCATTTGAGGGCAAGAAAAAAACACAAGTGCATTTGCTTATCCCTAACAATTATCAACCAACCAAACCCCATCCATCATGTTTAGTGGTAAAACCAAAAGGACTAAAGAAAATGTCATCTTTGAGAAAATTAAAGGACAATTTAATGAATGAAATAAAGACTTATATATGGTATGGCCAATCAGGTACAAACTGGGAATGAGACAAGCCTATAGAGTACTCAAGTATTACTTTTCAAGCCAGGAACAAATCTTTTTTTTTTAATTGAAAAAAAATTCATATAGAACTTATTTTACAAAGTGCTTTCCATGCATTATTTCATCTTTGTCAGTGCTGACAGATAACATTACTATTTTTCCCATTTTATTAAGTATTATTATTCCCATTTAAAAAATGAAAAAGCCAAAGCTTTAAGAGGTTAACTCACTTGTAAAGAATCATGACCAGTAAATGTCAGAGAAAATACTTGGGCCCATGTTGTCGAATTTCTAATTCACCTGGAGAATCATTGGGGCTTCTTGAATATGGTGCAGAGTTTACTCGGATATCAGAAAGAGGGGATATCACTGAAACCAGGGGACTTTGTCAGTGAGTGCTTTGAGGGACAGTGGCTTGGAAGTGTTCCTTTTAATTGGTCTTTTGGTGCAAAGGGTTAGGACCTAGTGAATGAAGCAGAGTCTTCCCTTTTCCAGGCTAAATGTTACCGGTTCCTATATAGTCTTTATGTACTTGTAGACATTATGGAAAGGTAAAAAGCACACAGGGCTTAGATAATTGGAGATCAGGTCCTAGTTCTACCATTAATCAGCATATACACTTAGCCTCTCCTAGTCTCATTTCCTCGTCTGTGAAATGAGGCAGTTGGGCCTGATGGCTTCTGACCTTTCCTATTTAAAATTCTATGATTTTATGTGACATTTTTCCAAGTACTTTTCTGAGTTCCCACCCTTATTTGGAAGTACTCTAGCTTCTTAATGTCCTATTTAATCTGCAGCTTCCAGGATAGAAGAGACTTCCACACAGCTTGATTTGTTCTAATGCAAGGATAGAAGAATGAGGATTTGACTTCCATTATGTTTGGAAAGCCTAGAGACTTTTTCAGTGAACTGCAAATAAAGTATTGTTCATGTTTCTGACAGCGATATATAACACAAAGTGTACGTTGATTTCCCTATCTGGTTAAGAAAGTGAAAGGGATGGAGTAACAATTCTCTATTTAAAGTTAACAAGAATGATGTTTCCTAATAGAAGTATTTCAGCAAGAAAATAAAGAATAAAAATTATCCAGAGATGCATGTGGTAATGATAACCTCAAACAGGAGGATGAAAGATAGAAGATGAACCCATTTAATATTTGATGTTACTTAAAATGTTTGAAGGGCAGCTAAGCATCACAGTGGATAGAGTGCTAGGCCTGGAGTTAGGAAGACTCATCTTCCTGAGTTTAAATACATCCTCAGACACTTACTAACAGTGTGACCCTGGGCAAGTCACTTAACCTTGTTTGCCTCAGTTTCCTTATCTGTAACATCATCTGGAGAAGGAAATGGCAAAGTACTCAAGTATCTCTGCCAAGAAAACTGAAAATGGGGTCATGAAGATTGGACAAAACTGAAAAAAAAATGTTTGAGCCTTTGAGAGCCAGGTTTCTTAACTGTTTTTGTTTAATGGACCTATTTGATAGTCATGTAAAGTTTATTAACCCCTTCTCAGAATATTGTAATAGATTTTCAAAGCAAACAAATTACATCGAAATACTGTTATCAAAAGTATTTTTTAAAAAGTTCACAGACTCCAGGTTAGAAACCCCTGCCCTAAAGAGTGCGAAGTTGGAAAGACAACCTCTAAGGAAGGAGTTTATTGTGAAACAGCTAGGTGGTGCAGTGCTGGGTCTGGAGACAGGAAGAATTCTGAATTCACATATGGTCTCAGACATTTAATAGCATGTGACATTGGGGAGGTTGCCTAATTTCTGCCTTCCTTAGTTTCCTTAACTGTGAAATGATAGATAATAATCATGCCTGTCTCTCAAGGTTGTTGTGCATGTAGAATGAAGTAATATTTGTAAAGCATTTAGCATAGTGCCTGGCACATAGTAGGTACTTAATAATGCTATTCTTCCTTTTCTTCCCTTCCCCTTCTCCCCTTTCTCTTCCTCCTGCTTCAAGTGATAACGATGTTGTTCTAAAGGTGCTACCAGAAGAAAGGTCATGCAGTAATTGAGGCAGAAAAGATAGATGAGTAGTAATGGTTGGTTATTCTTTGTTAAGAGTATACTAAAGTCACCGTTTGTCATTTTGACAAAAGGATTTTATGAAAAGGAATATATGAATGCATGAAAAAGCATTAACTACGTAATATACTAAGTGCTAAAGATACAGATACAAAAGTGAGACAATCCTTGCCCTCAAGGAGCTTAAATTCCAGCAGGGTGAAACCTATAGCACACATGTAAAGGAATGGCCAAAGAAGGGAATTTCTTTTCAGGGAGTCACAGGGATGGTAAGCAGAATCATAGGTACAGTTGGGTTTCAGGTGACAAGAGGTAAAAAGTAGAGAAGAGGAAAAGAAAGGAAGCCAAGAGAGTAGTAGAGTATCAGCAGAAAAGACAAGTAATTTACAGGAGCTAGAATCTAAGAAAAGATCCAGCAGCAAAACCTATGTCCCCAGCTGTCTGTACACAAGTACACCAAGTACAGGTAATAAAGTATACTGGGTATCTTACTACAAGGTGTCAAATTCAACCTGATGGGACCTCCTGGGATTGTTAGGTGGCAACTATATGTTATGAATGAAATATAGCTATGGAAGGAACAGGTATGTGTTTTACAGAAGGAAACCGAATAGATAAAATGGAGCAGAGGTATAGAATTACATATTAATAAGATATAGCCTTGTGAGAAAAAAAACACATGAATCAAAGGTTGGAGGGAGAGGAGAATGATATAGGAAATCATTTGGGTCTGGACCATAGGTTCCCAAAGTGGGTGATACCTCCCCCTGGGAGGTGCTGGAATGATCCAGGGGGGTGGTAGTAGCCTTGGGTACAATTGGGGGCTTTGAATGTAAATAAGGGGTGGTAGAAGGAAGCATAAGGAAAGAAGAGAAGAAGAAAAAATTTTGATTCATACATGTTTCATCTGTTGTGTAACAGAGTTGAAGTCATAGTGATTGCATTATTTTTCAAATAAACACACAAAATGCAAGTTATAACCAATCAGTGGTCAAATCCACTGACAGGTCTTAATAAGCAAGTGTTGACAAGTGCACATTGTCATGCATTGTAGGGAAATCCAGCATGCACCAGCAGGAATATGTGCACGTAATGACTTGTTTACAATATGATACTGTTCGGTTACATGACACAAAATAGCACCATCAAAATTTCAATGTAGAAAAAGCCCACAAATTTACAATACATTATTAAATTTAAGGTGTCATTTTAAAATATTTTCTATTTTTTGAATTGATGCAAATTTTAAGAAAAAACTGTTAAAGGGTTTAAAAAAGTAGATTTGCAGGGAGTCGCTGAGTAATTTTTTTTTTTGAAAGGGAGGCGGGAGGCCAAATAAGTTTGGGAACCTCTGGTCTGGACCAGTGGAAGGAGAAACAGAAATATTGTTAAGGAACTATAGCTATAGATTGTTTTGACAAAAGAAGGAAATAGATAAGGAGGATCAAACCTGCCATTGACTGTAGCAATAACGGGCCACTAGAATTATCTGGGCAGACTTGCAGTCATTGCCTCTGCATCCTTTCCTGTTACTCTCTTCTACTCTTTGGAAGTTGGCTTCTAACTCATTCAAATGAAACTGCTCTCTCCAAAGTTACCACTGATCTTTTAATTGCCAGATTGAATGACCTTTTGTCAATACTTCTTGACCTCTCTGAAGCTTTTGACACAGCCGATCATTATCTTCTCTAGGTTTTCATGACACCACTTTTTTCCTAGTTCTCTTCTTTCCTATGACTACTGCTTCTCAGTGCGCTTTGCTGAATCTTCAACTAGGTCACCTCCACCAACTGCGATTGGCCCCTAAGGCTCTATCCTGGGTCCTTGTATCTTCCTTATGCACAGTTTCACTTGGTGATCACATCAGCTCCCATTTCAGTTATTATTTGTATGTGGATGACTCTCAGATCTACTTATTCAGCCCTGGCCTTGCTCCTGAACTCCATTCTTACATTTCTAACTGCCTGTTGAATATCTTGAACAAGATGTCCCACAGACATTTTAAATTCAAAATGTCCAAAGCTGAACTGATCTTTTCCTTAAAACTTTTCCCTTTTCCTAAAATCTCTATTACTCTAAGAGCACTACCAATCTTCCCATTCACACAGGCATCCCTTGGTGTTGTCCTCATTTCCTCCCTCTCACCCTTTCCCATCCAGTCACCTGTCCAGTCATGTCATTTCTGCCTTCATAAGGACTACACCATGCTGCCTTCATAAGCCATATGCACTATTAGGAGCAGCATTCAAAATGAATTTTTCTAGGCAGCGTGCATCTCATTCTCTACCCCGACTTATTTTTTCCCATCTCCATAGAATTGGAATGAGTTTTTTATGATCTATCAGAGATTTATTAACAGATAAAAATTTTTTTTGAGAGATAGAACACATTGCCAAGGGATTGCTAGAGTTGGAACTGGCTTTATTTCACATTTTATGAATTAATCCTGGGTGAGGGAATACATATTGAAGTCTTTAAATTAGCAAATTACCCTGAAATTTTTTAGGCAGTGAAAACCCAAAGTTACGAGATGGAACTGAAGGAAGATTGGCTTCAGGTAGGGAGGTATAAGATTACCTCACCCCTTCCCCACTCAAAAAAATACATAAATAAAGGCCATCAAAAGGCTGGGCATCATTGCAGACAAATTCTACAAAACTAGTACATTCTCACCTTGAATACTTGATGCAGCCCTGATCCTTGCATATTTCAAATAAAGCATTAAAAAAAAACAAGAAAAAAGCTGCTAAAAATATTAGAGACATATTAGCATAGTCATTAAAGATTAGTATTAAATGAGCATAATATTGAAGTCTGTGTAATTCATGAACAGTATGAATAGGGTGATTGTTATCTTGCTTACCAAATCCTGGAACATTCACATTAATAAGGATTGTTGAAACCCCAAAGAAGTAAATTTAGGTAGGAAACTTGAAGAATTTGTTCCCTCCAAGAAAAGGAACAGGAAGAAAATATAATTAAGTTTATAGAACCACAATGTTATTAAGGGAATCGAAGATGTTAGCTGTGTCTTTCTCTTTTTAGTTTGTGACTCAGAGTATGTGCTCTTTAAAAAAAACTACTTCATGAAGCTACTGTCAGAAGCTACTAAACTGTAGTTTACTGTCATGACTACTAAATCTACCATTCTTTGATCCTAGAGATTGTGGCCTTGGAACAGGATTGAAATTCTTATGGATGTGGTTTCAGATGAAAATATATGTGTGGTTCCACAGAACCACTGGAAATACTGGTTCTAACTAATAGAATTGGTAGGGCGGTATCATAACTTTTCTGTAGTACAGCACTTTTCAGTAATATAGTTTGGATGCAATTTTCAGACAAAATAGAGGAAATTAAAATGAGGATTATTATTTTTCCAATCTGGGGACCACTATATTTAGTTTTTAAGGTTCTGATCACCTTTGTAGGTAGCATGGCAGAGTAGGACTTGCTCTGAACTTGAATCAGGAAACACCGGGGTTTGAATCCTAATTCTGCTGCTTAAGTGCATGACTCATGACATGTCACCCTTTTGAACCTCAGTTCTTTCATCTGTAAAATGAGCATATAATACCTGTACCACCTACCTTAAAGAATGCTGTTCTTAGTAAACATTAAATCACTGTGCAAATGTATATTTTTGTTGTTGTACAGAAGCACCTTTGGAAGCATAAGAATTGTCAAATAATAATGATCCCAGCCTACTCATAAATGTCCTTGTTAAAATTAGAATACAAAGTAGATTTGTCCAAGTCCCAAAGATGAATGAATGACTGGAATAAAATTCCCATGGAATATTCAGGTGAACATTTTCTAAAGTAGAATCATCATGGTCCATCATCCTTAAAAAACTATCATGAGAGAGTTGCCAAAGGTGACTCCTAGTTATTTTTTCACTCTCTCTCTCTATATAAACATTCACACATGTATATACATATAGTGATACATATATGACTGTATACCTACATACATATCTCTGTCTCTATATAGTCTTGGGTTTTGGTCACAACTGGCAGTTAGTAGCATTATCACTTGTTATTGCATTGTAGGTAAAATTTGTAAAATACAGCCCACAGATTAAAAAAAATTAATGGATAAATGCAATTTTTGTTAAAAAAAAAAAACCCAAAAACCGTGACAGCTATTGTGAGTGGCTTCCTGGTTTGGTTCCTACCATACAACAAAAGTGAGAGATTTCCTCAGCCTTGAACTTGAATTGCTGCTTTTTACTGGTCTCAGTACCTTGCCACCAGATATTCTGTTAAGGAAATGCTTGTACCACATAAATTATTCAAGAAATATTTTATTTGCAGGCTTATTATAACTTTCTGTATCTTATATATATTTTTATCTCAATTAGATCATTGAAGTTGGACTTTGTGAAGTTTTTGAGTTGATCAAAGAGACGCGGTTTTCTCATCCATCCCTGTGTCTTAGGAGTCTGCAAGCTCTGCTTAATGTGTTGCAGGGTCAGCAGCCAGAAGGCCTCCAGTCAGAGCCACCCGAGGTCCTCGGTAAGATCTCATACTTGTTGATGGGTGATTTATTTAACTAAGCATTTGCTCTAAATAAGCATACAACATAGTGTAAAATGTCATCTCTGATTGATGTGATGAAGCAGATTTAAAAAAAGGCTTAAAGACTTTCTTCTTTCATTATTGTCACTTAAGTGCTATTTAGGAGTCACAATTTAGTTATAGAAAATGTTTCTTTATAGTGATAATAGTTGCTAAAAATAATATAAATATCCACATATAACTCAGGAAACTTGTCTTGGTTATTAATATTTGAACTTTTCTCATCAAAACTTTTTTTTAAAACCAGAACTATTAACAGCAATAAAATGAGATTTATGCAAAATTTGACATCCCTTCCCCCCTCCCTGACTCTGGCTAGCACTAGTGTGATGGAGTGAGATGATTTTTAAAAATTTAAAGAGAAGGAAGAGTGAGGGACTAGGATGATACACAAATATATCACATAGAAACAGTGTTGGATTTGGAGTCAGAGGACCTAGATTCAAATTCTGCCTCTATTACTTATTATCTTTGTGACCCTGGGCAAATCTGAGAATCTCCAGCTTCCAATGAGGCTCAACTCAAGTGCCCTCTTGTACCCAAAGCCTATCCAAGTCCCCTCAGTTGCTAATGCTCTTCCACCCTGAAATAATTGTGTGTACATTTCATTTTTGTCTACCCTTGTGCATGTTTTTCTCCCAGTAGAGTATAAGCTACTTAAAGTCAGGAACTGCTTTGTTTCTGTTCTGTGTCCTCAGTACCTAGAACACTGTAGACGTTTAATTAATGCTAAGTTTTCTCATCTATAAAATGAAAGGGAAGGACTGGATAATTTCTTAAGTCTCTTTCTAGCACCAAATCAAATCTGTGATCCTGTGATTTTATACCAAAGAATCAGTCAGTAGGCATTTCTGTAATCAAGCCTAAAACAATTTGGTATATACACCAAATAGAATGGAAGCATAAACGGAAGCACAGCTTCTGAAAAGATGGTTTTCTCTTGCTGTTGACATTGTCAGTCACTTATTACATGCAAGACATATAATATAAATGTCACAGAGAGAGAAGCATGAGGCCTTGAAAAAAGTAGTTCACTATTAGCATGCTTAATAAAGTTAATTGCACTGAGTAATGTTTCACTTGTGTTGTAAATTCTGTTTATTCTTCTCCCAGATCAGATTCATCTTTGACTCCTCTTCTTTGCCTTTCCTCATCCATTCAGTTATCCATGTCCACCTGCCAATACAGTTTCCCTTGCAGCTGTCCCTTTCTTCCCCCACTATAGCTATTGTAATTTACTATCTCATACCTGGACTTCACACCTCATTTCAGCAGTCTCTTCCTTCAGGGTTATTTCCCTTTACACCACTGTAAGAGGGCAGCATAGCACTGGGGACAGAGTATAAGATTTTGAGTCAAGAAACCCCAGGTTCAGATCCTGCTACTAACACTGACTAACTCGCTGAGCCTTAGTAGTTTCATCTATTACGCTGGTATCAAAATAGCTGTAGTACTTGTTCCTCAGGGATGCTTTGAAGGTCAAATGAGATAATATATAAAGCATTATGAAGATTTTAGAGCACTGTGTAAATCTCAGTTGTTATCTTCTTTATTTACATATCTGATCAGGTTACTCTGCTTCCTCAAACCTTTAAGTGACTCCATGTTGCCCACCAAATAGATTTTGAATCCCTTAAGTATGGCATTCAAGCCCCTCCACAATGTATCTCCAGCCTATCTTTGCAAAATTATATTAGTATTCTTTGTGTGTTTTACTTTCCAGCCAAATTGGACCTCTTGGCATTCACTACTGTCTTTTCTTTGGCTCACATTGTTACTTATACTTTCCTACCCCATATCTAACTTAAAATCTGTGTATCTTTTGCATGTTCAAATGCTGCTTTCTGAATGAAGTCTTCCCAGATCTCCACTATAATCCATACCCCAATCCCCAAGTTAGAAGTGATCTTTCCTTCTTTGAAACTCTCATAGTATTTTGCAACTTTCTTTTATCTAAAGTCTGTTTTATTGTTGCAGTTATTTTTATGTCTTACTGACAAGGTTTTAAGCTGAAGGAGGAACAGGCTCTCAATTGTCATGTCTTCCTGAGCACCTGACACAGTATTTTATATATATTAGGCACTTACATGTTGAATAAATAAATGAATGCAATCCTTTCACCTTCCTTCTCTGACTAAACATTATACATACAAGTTAATTGTGAAGTACAGTTGTTTTCCTTCTAGTCCAGATGATTTGATGGAATATATATTTTATTACATGTGGGACTAATACCTTGATATTTAAATTTTGTATGCCACATAAAAAATAAACTTTTTTAAAAAGAATTTTTATGTTACCAGAAACATCTGAAAGGATTGAAATGTGCTATTTTAAGAACATGGTTAATAGGACATTGTTGCCTGCCAAGTGATTTGTCAGATAATAGTTATAGGAAAGAAGAGAAATTAAAAAACCATTGTTTTTCATTAATCACTTTATTTCTTCCCTTCTGATATCTTACAGAGTTGCAGCATGGTGTAGTAGAGAGCTGGCCTCAAAGTTAGAACAACTGAGATTTTGGTCCAGTCTCTAACATGTAAATAGCTGTGTGATATTATCCAAGTCACTCAATCTTTCAGTGCCCCAGGCAACTTGCTAATATTATAACTTGTAGAGCAATTGCTGTTCTGCCTTTGTAGAGGAATTTTCTTCACTGGAAATTCCCTATTCCAATGAAATCACAGGCCGGGACCAAGAAAAAACTTCCAAAATCCATCTCACATACTTATGAGTTTGCTGTATTGATAGATTTTATTAAGTTTTTTAAAATTTTCAGGTTCTTTTATCAGCGTTTTCTTTTTGACATATTTTTCCTCTTCCCTGAATTGTTTAGCACTGTTTTTCAGTAATTTTATTGTACTTTTCATTAATGGGTAACTATAATGCCCAAAGATTAGTATTCCAAACCATTGGAATACCACCACCACTACCCCCAAGAGCAATATTTAGAAATTAAAACATCTTATTATGAAAATAGTTTTGACCTCATGAACTCCCTGAAGTTCCCTAGGGGCTCTTCAACCACACTTTGAGAACTACTGTTCTGGGTGAATGAATGACATTTTGCCATTCACCAAGAGATGCTGTAGTACTGAAGTCTATATCTGCCTGGGCTCTTGAGAAGTGGTAAATTCTTTATTATTAGAGGTCTTCATGCAGAACCTGGATGCTCCAAGTAGAGACTTGTGTTTTTTGGTTTGTTACATAAGGAACATAGTAGCAAATGGATTAGTTTTGAGATGAGGGTTTGACTAGATAACCTCTGAGGCCCCATCTACCTCTAAAATTCTAAAATTCTCTGACCCTGAGACCTCAGACAAATTACTTAATGTCTAGGTCTTAAATTTACTTAACCTCTAGTTTCTTTATCTAAAGATAACGATTCCTGCCTTGTCTGGCAGGGCTGTTTTGGATAGAAAAGTGCCATGGAAAGGTATGCTGAAAAGATTTTTAAAATAATATGCAAAAAATAGGTGGGATATTAGTAATAAAACAAAGCTGTGTGATAAAAATAAAAACTTATTATCTTGCCAGTTTGTGCTTCACTATGTTAGCATCACAGTAATTACATAACTTTTATTTGTTATGTTAAAGATTTGCAAACAAGTACATACAAAGTTATGGCTCCACTGAATTTTTTTTACATCAACTTTATAAGAGAAACCATTAATGTAAAATGAAATCTGTGCTTACTTCTTGCATGATTCAATTCTTCCTTAAGTGAATTGATAACTCTGTTTTAAGTGACTTTTTAAGCAAGTTTCATAGATGCTATAAGTTTCATTTTACTTACATTTAAAATGAGCGAGCTAAACCAAAGATAGTCTTTAATGTTCTTTTTAGTTCTGTTCAAATAGACTTTTGGGAAAGAAGAGTAAAGGGGAGGAAATTGTGTTAGTATGTGTAAAATGTATTTTACCTGTGCTAATTTAATAGAATTTTATTTTATCCACAGAGTCTCTTTTCCAGCTCCTTTTGGAAATTACTGTTCGAAGTACTGGAATGAGTGATAGTACAGGACAGTCCCTGACTGCACTTTCTTGTGCTTGTCTATTTAGCCTGGTAGCTTCCTGGGGGGAAACAGGAAGAACTCTTCAGGCTATATCTGCTATCCTCACTAACAATGGCAGCCATGCTTGCCAAACTATTCAGGTATTTCATACGTATTTTCACTTTGATATTTAAACACTATCTGCTTTAGATTTCTTACTTTTCTTGCCTTTTGAGTTGTTTTAAGTCACTAACTTACGCAAAATTATGTATGATGAATCATTTTCATATTTCTAAAATGCTGTGTTTTAATAATTGCCTTATCTATGTTATGTATTTGAAGTCACGTAATGTAATTTTGTACCCACATAGGTGCCAACAATTCTAAACTCTCTCCAAAGGAGCGTACAAGCTGTTTTGGTGGGCAAAATTCAAATTCAGGACTGGTTTAGTAATGGAATTAAAAAGGCAGCATTGATGCACAAGTGGCCTTTGAAAGAAATTTCTGTAGATGAAGATGACCAATGCCTACTTCAGAATGATGGTTTTTTCCTCTATCTGTTATGCAAGGATGGATTATACAAAATTGGCTCTGGATACAGTGGAACAGTGAGGGTAATATACTCTTTGTAGTTAAAATCCACAATAGAAGATTCTTCATATTTTTTTGTGACTTGCTTGACTTTTAAAATACCTTTTAATCTAGTAGTAATGATGAGTGATTTTAAAAAAAAACCTACTAATTAAAATTCAATGCTAAATGTTTTCCTTTTTTTGTATTCTTGTTTTGTTCATTTGTTTTCAGCTAACTATAGTCTTTATAATATTTCTAGATGATTAAGTGATAACATATGGAACTGCCTTTTTAACAATTATTAGACTAACTTTTGTTATCTTACAGGGTCATATATACAATTCTACATCCCGCATCAAAAACAGAAAAGAAAAGAAGTCTTGGTTAGGTTATGCTCAGGTAGGACAATGTCTAAAACAAGACAAACTTTTTTTAATCTTAGAAGCTTATTGTTCACATATATTAAGAATGAAAAAAATACTTCCTTTTTTTAAAGAAGTATGGCTCTTATTGGTTACAAATCACACATACTCACTTTCCCAGTATAGGAAAAGAAAAAAAAAGTACTATATCTAATTGTTGTTTTTGTCAGCTATGAAATTCTGAAGTAAAAGTACAGCAAACATTCTGTTCCACTTAATATTTTCTTTGTTTTGTAAGCATTTTTAAAGGGAAGAAAGTTTATATGTATGTATCAGGGAAGGAAGAATAAACTCCTTTTGGCATTATTTATAAATAAAAATCAGTTTAAAAGAAGAATTACCTAATAACAACTTGAATAAATTATGTGAAAGTAATAGTGTCCATAACAAGCAGTTTTGTGAATTAGATATTATTAAATTTATTGAAAAGAGAATTGTGGGAAGCCATTATTGCATATTCTTTATCGGTTTTAATTGCATCCTCAGAAAGTTTACTTTTTTCAAATATAGTAAAGCAACATATAATACATACTTTTAAAGTATCTGATTATATTGATTTCCCAGTGAACTCATTAGTTTCGAATCTATTGTGCAATTAACAATCAATCTAAATAATCATTCATAGCAGTTTTTCATTCTCAATAGAATTATTTATAAAAAATAATGCCCCAGAAGGAGCTATAATCTGACTTTACCAAATTTGGGATAAAATCTTTTTAAAAATCCAAAACAGGATCTCCTTTGAAATTTGAATTGAATAATTATTATCTGCCCTGAAAGTTGAGATACAAGTAACCCCCAAAGAATTTATATTCTACTGGGAAACATTCTAAATATGCTTTACATTTTCTAAAAAGTTCCTTTTAGGGAATATAACTTATTTTTCAAGATGACTAGTTTAATGATGACTATAACTAGAACCATGGCTTTATTCACTCTTTTAAATGGTCTCTTATAATTTGTTGAATCACTTTTTCTCAAAATAGTTGTTAAATTATAATGCTAATTTGTATGCTTATTTATTTTAAAATTACCCAAGGTAATCTTGGACATAATTTGTGTCTCTTTGCCAAGTAAAAGTACCTCTTCACTCACGGGTTCAAATGATTAAGTATATAACTAAATAGTATAGCATCTATCCCATTATTAAAATGTATATATGTTCTTTTGTGTGTATTTAATAGCTATAGATATGTATTGATAAATATAACTAATATCTATTTATCATAATCTTCAGAGAATATAGTATGGTTCTATATAATCGTAAAACAAGATACTTTAGAAGTGAAAAATATTTTATAACCCCTAAAATGTTTTGTTATTATCAGGGTTATTTGTTATATAGAGATATGAATAATCACGGCATGACAGCCATAAGAATAAATCCTGAAACATTGGAACAAGATGGTACTGTAACATTGCCAGGTATGTTATTCTGGTGTATTATATCTTAGCAAGTGATTTATAAAAAATTTGTGGATTAGATTGTTTAGTCATATAAATGAGGAAGCGTTAGCAAAAAATATGCTTGAAACGGGGTTCCAGGACTATTTCAGCCTGAATAAAGATAAGAGTTTGTAAATTTGATATATTTAACTCAAACGTATATATTGCATATGTATAATGCTACATATAAGTTATTGCTTTTTAATTAAAATTTATATTAAATTATTCTTTTTCTAAAACCTGATGTTTTAACAAAAATATTTAAACTGTTGAAATAAGAGAGGTTTAATATTTGAATTTATATTATGAAATTCTTACTAGTAGTGTATTAGTGATTGCCATGTAATCTTGGGCAAATCACCTTCTGCCTTTATTTTTATTTTAACAATAAGATTTTATTGGAAAACCTGATTTGACAAATGGTATTTTGATTTTTTTTCCTTTTAAAAATGCTTTTGGAACCACAAATTAATGTTAAATGTATGCCAGGCTTTTAATTTTTTAAAACCTATTTCATACAGTCATTTTAAAAAAGAAAACTTAGTCTATCAAGCTGACTTTCAGGGACTTGATTCATTTTACCATAAATTTTTGCTATTGGTCATTTTACCATAAATTTTAATTATTAGTACTATATGAATTTATATCTTTATCTGTGAAGTGACATTTATATTTTGAATACATTGTGAACCTACTTTTCCCTATGCTTTTTGTTACATTTTATTTCCTGTTACTACATGTAATAACTGTTCTGATTATTATATGCTGTTTTAAATTTCAAAAATATTTATATTGATTGGTTAATTTGAATGATATCTTGGAAGATTATTTTCCATTTATACATAAGGCAACTGAGACCCAGCCTGTTTCATATAGTTAGTTGCTCTCTATAATAGAGAACAACTATCTATTTTGGATAATTACTATTCAATTTCAGATAAAATTGAAAGGTTCCTTTCATCCTAAGTCCTTTGACTATACATTTTTACTGTCTGTAAGTCTCCTTTTTGAATGACTGCTTATCTGTTTGAAAACCTCCCAGAATTGTCCTCATCATTTTGCTGTCTGAAAATAAAGATGAATAATCCAGTTATTAATTGTAAATTCTTCTGCATTATATTTTGTGTTATGTAAGATAAAGGGGTTGCTTTAAATCCTCATATTTCATATGCGTGTATAATATTTAGGGGGAAGAATGGAACAAAATCTGTGGTGGTGGAGGGGGGAGTGAAATCCCCATTCTTCTGTTTCTTATGCACTGATAGAAGCTTCTAGAAACATTCTTGGAAAATAAATCCATCTTGTCTTACACTTTTTTAAGAAGGACAAAAGAAAAATTTGAAACTGTTGGAAAGAAGACTCAGCCTTTCAAACCTAAGAAGAAGCTTGCTGCTTTCATTTTTCTGATACTTTCACTTCAACTCCTCTTTGGATAGTGTCAGGTTTTTTGGTGGGGAAAAGTGGGAATTGGCACCAGGGATGCCTGTAATCTTTAGATTTCTAATCAAGAAATAGAAGAATTCACTTAGGATTACGGCTGGCGAACTACCTGTTAAAAATGGATATTAACTGAGCTTCATGCAGCCACTTGTAGCCTGTATTTTCTAGAAATGTTTTTGGCCTTTTAGATGGCCAGAAAATGCCATAATTAAAAGAATGGTTCCTCAACATTCTGTAGTGTTTGTTCTGGTTTTATTTTAGTGTGTAAAGCTCTAACCATATTGACACTTTATTCTTTGTATCCAGGAACAGCTTTAATATTACGTGTCCCCGTGTCCTTTTATTGTCCATGTCTGATGATGGGCTGCCTCAGACCATTGAGCTGCTTTCCTGCGCCACTCCATTCCTTGTCCCTGCTTGTTTCTGAAATAATGAGTTTTTCTTCTTTGCTTTTTAGTTTAAAATCTTACTGCTTAGAGCTTGAGAAGCATCTTTCTTGTACTTCTTTGTATTCTGTACAGTGGAATAGGAACTCTTTCTTTCGATTTCTCCTCTCTTTGATTATCAAGTCTCTTGGGCTTCCAGTGGGCCTTGTCTCCCAGTTTCTATTTCCAGTTTGTGATCACTGAAATTCTCTGTTTGGGTAAGGGTCTGCCTGTGTTTTGCATATTTATGATAAGGAAGTATGCTAGCTCCTGGGCAAAAATATATAGTAATTCAGCTTGTTTGGGGTCCTTTACTGCATTCCAAGAAAGGAATTGTGTGTTTCTTTGATTCAGGTGAAGCTAGAAATGGAATATTCTGTTTTTACAGTGATTAATGGAGAGATAGTACAGTTGTCAGCAGTTATTTTTGAGAGACAGAGAGAGAGAGAGAGAGACTGTGTGTGTGTGTGTGTGTGTGTGTGTGTGTGTGTGTGTGTGTGTGTGTTCTTTATGCTTGCTGAAATTTGTTTTTCCAAAAGAATACTGTCTGTTTAGAAGCTAAATTTTCTTGTGGTCTGTGTTACTCAACAACAATCACTAATACAGATCCCATTGGTGCTTCTATAATGCAGGTATCCCTTGTTATAGAAGCAAACTTGATATGTAGCATATTTTTAAAATATAGGGTTAAAACTCCAGTTATTCATATGTTAGATAGGGACACTACTGATAAAATATGATAGAAGCTTGTTTTTAATAGTAAATTATAAATAAACAAAAGCAGAGCACATACTCCCAATGAAGAATCCTGGATTCTGGACAGTGCTGGAAAATATAAGAAATGATTCAAAGAAAATCTGAACTTCAGGGTATAGAATGCCAATATGAATATATGTAGAGATTTGAAGTGTCACTGGATTTTGAAATGTGTATATATATAAAACAAGGGATATCTGTAATTGGACAATAATAGACCCCAATTACAAAAAAGCTTTAAGTCCATCAGTATTTTTCAATGGCACCAACCACAGTGGTGTCTGTGAAAGGGTAGATTGTTGCCAACATCGCATGTGGTTGTATTGCAATGATAATCAAAATTATTGCTTGTTCGTTATGATGCATGAATACTACCATACTGTACCTAATAAGAATTAATTTTGGAGTTAGGTTGACACTGAGATCTTTGAGTATTAAGGACTGAAGAAATACTTTTAAGACCACAAAAATTTATAGGTAGAATTATTAAATGAATTATTTAGTTTGTCTTAATTATTTTGAATTCTTTATTATAAATTTCAATCTCCTTTGAGTTAAAACATATACTTATTCCTTGGAGAACTCCCATTGTGACATCATCAGAGGAGTAAGGTCCTTTCTGGGTTGTGTCTTTGTGTTATAATTATTTTTTATTCCTTCTGTACAGATTGCCACACAGAAGGACAGAATATTTTATTCACTGATGGAGAATATATTAATCAGATAGCTGCTTCAAGAGATGTAAGTAATTTTGTATAATTAAATAGCATTTTTGCAAGGGAAAATGGTGGTTAGCCTCTACACAAAAATATGTGGTCTAAGCTTGAATTAGTTGGAAAAAGCATTGTAGAAAAAAGATTAATGTCTCATGTTTGGCTACACATGCCAGTTATTTTTGTTATATTCCAAAATTACCTATAATATCTTCATTCTTAGCAAACTATCTTCAAAATGTGAGCCATGAATTGTAAATAGAACTTTGCAGAATACTGAAATTATGTAAATGGAAAAATGAAAATATAGCACTGTTCTTAGAAGAACTCAGTACTTGTCTTAATGACATCATTAACTGGATCATTGATGATATTTTTCTGTCATATAGTTGTTTAGCAACGATGTTAGCTATTTAGATTTGTTTCATTAAAATTTTTTACATTTGTAAGAAACTAAAAGATATCATAATGATGTGAAGGTACTTTTACTTTGTAAGAAGTGTTTGAAAAAATTTCACTTCCTTTAAAAATATGTATTAAAAGTTTTGATGCAGCCCTATTAGGCACAAAAAAATGAGTACATAATAGGTAGTGCAGCATAATGGATTCAGAGCTGAGGAGTCAGGTTTCAAGTTCAACTTTTGATATATATACTGGCTGTGTGAGCCTGGGCAAGTCATATAGCTTCTTTAATGACTCCAGGAATGTCTCTGAGACTATGAGTTGCAAAGGAGGTACCATTTTGCATTGGTAGAGGGAGCACTTCATTAGGAGTTACTTACACCATTCAAATCATAGGTTTAGTTTTGTTTTTTTTTTAAGGTTAATTATATTGTTCAGTACCATATCTAACCAAGTTTGGTTTTCAGAAAACTATACCATGGAACTCATTATATTTGTTGTTTTCATTATAGAATACATTTGGTGGGGGATTGGTATTTCTTGGACTGCATGCAAGGGGGTTTATAATTAAAGTACTAAAAGATAAAACATTCTTACAATGTGATTTGTAATATAGACTGTAAGAAATGTGTTATAGTGATGTTCTGGTGTATTTTCTGTTATATGAGAGAAAAATGAATGAATGAAATGTCCTAGATCTTCTCTTCTCCTTCTATACTATTTTACTAGGTGATCTTATCAGCTCCCATAGTTTCAATTATCATCACTCTGCAAAATAACTCTCAGATCTTATTGTCCAGCCCTAAGCTCTTTGCTGACCTCTGGTCTCTCATCTCTAAGTGACTGACATCTTGAATAGAAGTCCCATAAACATCTTAAACTGAACATGTCCAAATCTGAACTCATTTTCTTTCCCCCCAAAACCCTCGCCTCTTCCTAACTTCTCTATTGATGTCATCCTCCCATTCACCCATGCTTGAAACATAGAGATCATCCTCACTCTCTCTGATTGCCTGTCCAATTGATTTTCAAGTTCTGTCATTTCTGTCTTCACAAGCTTTGCTATATGCCCTCTTTTCTCCTCAGAAACTGCCACCATTTTTTCTATGTCTTTATTAGCTATGGTGGTAGAAGAGTGAGGGGCTGGGGCACCAACAGAAGCAATTGCCAGTTTGCCTTCCTAGGAGGATGGTTGTGGGACTGGACAAGAAGCACGGATGGTTGTTTGGAGGGCACTGGCATTCTTTGGGCTCCTGGGCTTATCTTCACATCAATGGCAGTTAATCAATGGTTGGCATTGGTGGTAGTGATGAAGATGGGTCTTCTTTTGCACAGTGATTGCTCCCATCATTGATGTTATGTGGCCTGAACTGGAAGCAGGGCTGCTGGTCAGGGGATAGTATTTTTCTCAAAGCTTTTGGCTATCTTCATTAGGATTGGTAGGTAGAGGTCGTGGTTTGACCCACTTGGCACATGCTACCTGTTGTCTCTTCCTCTAAGGTTACAATAGATAATGGCTACTATTGATCAAGAATGTATAGCTGTGGTAGTTTACTAGAGAACCTTGCTTATGGTAATATAGTGTTATTATCATTTCTGCCTTTACAGTTGGATTGTGGAATTGTGAATTTAGAGCTGGGAGGGACCTCACATCATGTAGTTCAGGTACCCCTCAATTTATAGAAGAGGAAGCTGAGGCCCAGTGAGATTGACTTGCCCAAGGCTAGGTAGATAGATAGTAACAAAGCTAGGATTTTAAACCAAGTCCTCTGACACAAAATCCAATGTAATTTCTACTCAGTGAAACTAACCACATGCTATCCTGTAGATTTAGCTTTTATAAGGTGTTAAATCCCTTTCAAAAAATGTAGTTGGCTGTGTTGTCTGTGAAACTGTGGACAGGTAATTACCCTGGGACTCATACTCACTGTAAAATGAGGCATTAGACTGGATTATGTCTAAGGTCCCCTTTATCTCTGAATTTATGACTTTTTATGCTTTCATTTTAAGGTAACTAAAAGGTAAAGAAAAATAACAGAGAGAAAGTAAGTTAGGTTCATAGGCTTTAAAGCTAGAAGAGACTTAAATTTTTACAGCTGAGGAAATAAGTACAAGTCCAGTACATAGCACCTCTGGCATTCAAACCAGGGTTGCTTTGATTCCAAATTTAACCCTTTTACTATTATAGTAAGGAGGAAATGAATGTGGAGTAAGGAGGGAAACATGAAAGCAAGAGAATAAATGAGTGAGAAAGAGTTAGGAAAGAAAGGAAAAAAATCATACAAGAAAACCTCAGGATCACAAAAGAAATAGACAAAGGGAAAAAGGCAACAACATTTCTTGCCCATTCATTTAAAATAGTGCTTTTCAAACTTTACTCTATCTCCACCACAGTTGCCAACTTCTCTGACACTCAGGGCTACTACCCCTTTTCTAGTAATCATTGATCAGTGACAATGCTATTAATATCATTTGGTTAAACAAAGAATCATCAACTACAGTCCTTCCATTAAATGAGACCCTGTCAGATACTACCATCTACCCTTTTACTCCCTTTGGACCACTGGAACTTAACATCTACTGTTCTATTGTCTTTCAGTCCCTGGCTTTTGCAATATAACTCATGTACCTAAAGGACCATCAGGCCTTAGCTTTTGTTTCTATTTAAATTTTTTTTTAACTAACATTAAAAAAAATATATATATATATGTATATATGTGTATATATGTATATACGTGTTATATATGTGTATATATGTATATACGTGTTATATATGTGTATATGTGTGTGTGTGTGTGTGTGTATATGTATGTATGTATATTTCTCCCTCCTGTCACTTCCATCTCACTTCCCATTGAACAAATTAAAAAATAGACTTGATGAAGAGGGAGAAGCATTTATATTTATATAGCGCCTACTACTTAGCACTGTTCTAAGTATTTTATAAATATCTCATTTTATGCTAACAGCCTGTAAGGTAGTTACTGTTTTTATCTCAGTTTTACATTTGAGGAAATTAAGGCAGACCAAGGTTAAATGAATTGCCCAGGGTCAACAGTAAGCATCAGAAACCATATCTGAACTCAGGTCTTCCTGACTCCAGACCCAGTATTCTATCCACTGCACCACCCAAAAACCAAATCCCTCAAGATATGTTATTGTAGTCTGGCAAAACTAATTCCCCCCATTAACCATGTTGGAAAATGTCTGTCTCTTTATGTATGTAAAGTCTATCAAAATCTCTCTGAGGAAGTTAGTAGAGTGTATCGTCTTTATTCTTTTGGACTTGTGGTTTATCACTGCACTGATAAGAGTTTTAAAGTCTCTCAAAGTTGATTTTCTCTGTTATGTTATCAATGTAATAAATTGTTCTAATTCTGCTCCCTTCATTCTATATCAGTTCATAAAAGTCTTCTGAGTTTGCTCTAAAATTGTTCATTTCATCATTGTCATGATGACCTTCTGTTACATTGTGTACCACAATTTGTATTCCCTAGTAGGACACCCCTTTAGTTTCCAATTTTAGTTACCAGAAAGAGTTACTATAACTATATTTGTGTATATGCTTTTTTTTATAAATTTCTTTGAGGCTTGGCCTAGTATTGGTATAGCTGTGTTAAAGGGTATACACAGTTTGGTTATGTTCAGGGTATGGAGTTCCAAATTGCTTTCTAGAATGGCAGGACTATTTCCTAGTTTTAACAGTAGTGCATAGTGTAGCCAGATCTTCCCACATTTGTCATCTTTTCTTTTGTTATTGTTGCTAGTTTGATAGGTGTGAAGTAGCACCAGAAAGTTACTTTAATTTGCATTTCTCTAATTTTTAGTGATTTACAGCATTTCTTGAATTAATAATTTGGAATGTTGTCATGATTGTTGATAGCTTGGGTTTCTTCCCTAGAGAACTACCTTTTCATAAAAAACAATACTCTTAGTCTTACAGATATTTTTATTTAGTCTTATGAACTTGAATCTATTCTTTATATGTCTTGGAAATGAGACTATTATCAGAGAAACTTGTTACAAAGATTTTTTCCTATTCCCCTTCCAATTTTTACTACATTAGATTTGTGCAAACTTGCTTAATTTTATATAATCAAAATTGTCTTTATTTTGTGTGATGCTCTCTGTTTATTCATGATCTTTTTCTATACCCATAAATCTGACAAGTAATTTCTCTCTTGGTCTTCTAATTTGTTTATGACGTGACTTTATATCTCAGTCATCTATCATTGGAGCTTATAGCTCCAATGGTAGGTGACAGGAGGCATTAGTGTAAATCTGACTTCTGCCAAACCGATGTCCAGCTTTCCTAGGAGTTGTCAAATAGTGAGTCCTTCCCCGAGTAGCTAGAATCAAATTCTATGCTGCTGTGTTGTTTTTTTTTTTACTTCTGTATGTTGTGTACCTAATCTATTTCACTGAACGACCTCTTATTTTTTTAACCAGTACCAAAACATTTAATGATTACTGCTTAAACCTATTTCCTTCCCCCTTTTTTTCATTATTACTTTTTCAGTTCTTGACCTTTGTTCTTCTATGTGACTTTCATTATTATTTTTCTAGCTCCATAAAATATTCTTTTGGAAGTTCAGTACAACACTGCATGAGGCTTTTCCATATGCCCTGTATTACTTTTCTCTTTTCATCCTCTGTCCCTAGCATAGTGCTTGGCACATAATCAATGAATGATAAATGCTCATTCATTCATTCATTCTTTCTTACTGTCACAGGAATTTATAAACTGTGTTCTGTTCATTGCCTCTAAGAGTGTATTTCAGTCATTTGGGACTATGTCTTTAACATTGAACAGTGAAATTATTTTTAAGAGATGTATAAAATCATATCCATATATCTGTGTTAGAGGACTAAGGACAGTCAGCAAATATTTAATTTAGTATACTTTTAAAACTCTTTGCATCCCCAGTCCCTAACACAGTGTCTGGCGTATGGTAATTGATTAATAAATGCTCATTCATTCATTCTTCCTTACTGTCAAAATTGTTCACTAGGAATTTACAAAGTGTTATCTGCTTATTGCACCTAAGAGTATTTATCAGCCTATTTGAGCCTATGTCTTTAATATTGAAATTATTTTTAAGATTTGTATAAAATTGTATCCATATATCTTTATCTTACAGAGGTAAGGACAATCAACAAATATTTGATTTTGTATACTTTCTAAAGGGAATGATGATTCTAAGCCGAAAGCTAAATCTGGTACAAGAGCCTAAAGTATCCTCTCCCTCATACTATAGAACTTACAAAGCAATTTTAATTTGAACTTTTTCCAAGTAAATTAATTATTAGAAGTACCAAGAGAAACCTTTTGAAATTTGCTTTCACCTTTAAAATGTGGTCATGAAGCATTTACTCTAAGGCCAGCTTTTTATTGAAATTCCAGTGTGATTCATAGTTTTCCCTTTTTAAAATTCCATTTGAGTTGTTAGGCCAAACAGACATTTTATCCAGATGAATTTATGACTAATTATACAGTATTTAATACTCTGAATACTCTGTTTTGTTTAGGATGGCTTCGTCGTTAGAATATTTGCAACAAGCACTGAACCTGTACTTCAGCAAGAATTGCAGCTCAAACTTGCCAGAAAATGTTTACATGCTTGCGGCATCTCCTTGTTTGATCTGGAGAAAGATTTGCACATTATAAGTAAGATTGTGCAATGAAGATCACTCTGCCAGCTACTTTGATTCTTAATACTGCCTTCTCTTTTAAAACATTTTAAAATGTTCACAGCCCTGCAGTTTGATATTTTGGGGATAATTCTGTAGCCAGAAATGAAATCTAGGATTTACATGTGCCTAAGAGTAAGGCATGTAAGGGTTTTCATATGTAAAATCTGTATAAGTTCTGTAGTCACAGACGCTAAAATTTGGAAGTGGCCTAGATGGCAATTAGCCTTATATCAGAACAAAAATACCATCTATATTTTATCCCATAAGAATTAATAATATATTTGTAATAGCTAACTTTATTTATCTCTTACTATGTGCCAGGCACTGTGCTAAGCACTTTACAATTATAATCTGATTTGATCCTCACAATAAGCCTGGGAGGTAGGGGCTATTATTATCCCCATTTTACAGATGAGAAAACCGAGGCAAACAGTGGTTAAGTTACTTGCCCAGGGTCACATAGCTAGTAAGGGTCTGAAGCTGGATTTGAACTCAGGTCTTCCTGATTCCAGGTCCAGTACACTTATCTACTGTGCCACGTTGTTGCTCCTTATTTGTGATATCACTTTTTATATATGTTCCTCTATCCTCTATCTTTATCTCTAGTTAGCAGACCTCAATATTTCCCAAGGCATCCCATTGAACTTTTGAATCAGTCAAATTGAAAGGATGTTTTTCCTGACATTAAGCCTTAAAATATTCTTCTTTTGCATATTCAACACATTGCTTCTAATTCTTCCCTATGGAACCAAACTGAACAAGTTTCATTTTTTTTTCCTCCATATGACAATCCTTCATATACTTGAAGACAGCTGTTATGTTTCCCTAAATTTTCTCACTCTTCCAAGTGAAACATCCCAAGTTTCTTCAGACATTACTTGTATGTTATGAACCTTTTACTATTCTACTTTCCCCTCTTCTGAATGTTTTCCAGTCTATCAGTGTCCTTCCTAAAATGTGGCACCCAAAACTGAATACATTCCTCCAGATGTGGTCTGAATAGGACATGGTATAGCAGGACTAGCTTTTTCCAAACTTTGAGGACTAAGCCTCTGTCCTAAGATTACGTTGGATACGTTGGCTTGCCAGATCATATTTTGGATATATATATATATATAGATATATAGATATATATATATATGTGTGTGTGTAGTTTCTGTGTCACTGCCCATCTGTTCATCTGTACAGATATTTTTCAGACTGATGGTTGCTTGACCATTCCCCATACCCACATCTTATACTTGCAGTCAATTTTTTTTAACAGAATTGGAAGAATTTGCATTTATCTCTATTAAATTTCATCTTATTATCATCAACCCAATGTTTTAGCTTACAAAATATTTTCAGATCCTGATATTATAATTCAGCATTTTAGCTAAAATCAGCTATTAGCTATAGTTTTGTGTAATCCACAGATTTGATTAGCATTTCATTCATATCTATCCAAGACATTGATAATAAAATTAAACATCATTATTAGATTCATAGATCCTTGGGGACACTCCACTTACTTTCTTCCAAGTTGTCATAGAACTATAAATAACTATTCATTGTGTTTTGCCATGTAACCAATTTATAGTCCATTTAACTTTTTAGCCAGCATCTCAGCTTCTTGTCTACAAGAATGACATAGGAGATTTTTTTCTTAATTTTTTGCTAAAATCTAGGTAAGCTATATCTAATGCATTCCTGTCATCTATCAGTCTAGTAACCTTTCAGAAAGAAAAGGAAGTGTAATTCGTCCTGGCACAGTCTATTCTCGATCAGTCTATCATCTGGCACTTATAAAAATTTCTTTTTCAGTCATGTCTGGCTCTTCATGACCCTATTTGAGGTTTTCTTAGCAAAGATACTGGAGAGGTTTTTTTCCTTCTCCAGCTCATTTTTCACAGATAAGGAAGCTGAGGCAAACAGAGTTAAGTGACTTGTCCAGGGTCACACTGTAAATGTCTGAGGCCAGATTTGAACTCAGGGCTTCCTGATTCCAGACCTGGTGTTCTGTCCACTATGTAATTTAGCTACTCAGCTGTATGTCAAGAACCGTGCAAAATGTTGGTGATACAAAGATAAAAATGAAAGTTCCTGCCCATAATGAAGCCATACTAGCACTTGGTCATCACCAATTCCCTTTCTAAATGTTCACTAACTCTCCCTTTAACAATATATTATAGAAATTTGTTCAGGAATTGAAGTCAAGCTTACTGACTTGTATTATGCAGAAACCATTCTTTTCCCTTATTTGAAAATTGGGTCCACATTCCTCTCTCCAGTCCTGTAACAGTGAAAAGGGTTCAACAGCCTGTCTGCGAGTTCTTTCAGTATGCTAAGATAGTAGAGTAGAAATTATCAAAGGCAGTTAAGTAGTCTTACTATATTCCTACTTATCGTGAATCCTAAATCCTAATTATTTTGTTCTTTCGACTCCAAAGACCTTTTGCTTTAGTAGAGAAAATAAGGAACATAAGAGTTAAACAGTCCTGTCTATTCTTCATTTTCAGTATCATTGCATCCATCCAGAGAATAGTCTGTCCTTTCTTTAAGCCTCCTTTTTTTTCTCATGTGACTTTTTTTAAACCTTTTTATCACCTTTCCTTGCCAGCTTTATCTCATTTTTACCTGTCTTGAACAATTTTAAAAGGGCTATGCTGTGAATTTATATTCATTTTTTTTTAATCTGCCATTGTTTCTGTTTTGTTGTACATTGAAAAAACTGATTTGTTAAAGTTATTCTTTTTTACCCAACTCCCACTATTATCATTTAATTTTTTTTTGAGTCTTTAGAATTTAACTCTTGAGAGCTTCCCATTTTCTTTTTTTTTTTTTTAAATATCTTTGTTTTTCTGCTTGTCCTTTTGGTAAAAACTGTGATGTTTATAGAACTTACCCTTTTTTAAATTCTAAGGCACATATCAGACTGTGCCTGAGTTTCCCCTTTTCTAATGCAAATTCTTACCCTTTAAGAGGGGAGGGGGAAGTGTTTCTACACACAGCAATCAGTTCTTTCTTTTTGATGATAATCCCGAATGGAAGTTCCCCTAATTGCTTCCTCTACCTTTAAAGGATATATTTGTCACTAAGGAAAGTAAAGGAATTACATTAATTGCTCTGTTTTTTGTGAGGAAAAGTGCTTTCACAGATGTCCCTTGGATTGAAAGGTATCATCATTATCATAGCTTGCCTCTGTGCTAGGCTGTGATTCCTTTTCTTAACTTCTCAGCTCTAGGTAATTGTTTAGGTCTGTGTTCTAATGGCAATTGCATAGTATCTTATCTTGATCTTTTTCCAAAATCTTTCCATTGTACTTACTACTTCTGGTTCCTGAATTTCCTCACTTGAAATTCTTTCCTTAACATTAAACTCTGCTCAGCCCTCAGTCCTGAAGATCTGTTCCTTTTGAACAGGTGTATGTATACTTCTAGAGCCATATTTATGCACCAAATTTCAATGATGACTAGGTCAAATTTGTCTCTCTCGACTAGTCAATTTCATTTTTGTCTACTACTCTTACTTTCAGCATTTACTCAGACATTTGAAGTCATGGGTTTTATTTACGTTTTGTATTGTGTATTTCTGGGCATTCTTTCTACATTGAAATTACTCTCTGTGGCACAGTAGAACTACTGTTTATATTGGGACTGGTACAAAAGACAGTTAATTTAAATTCTATCACAAAAGAAAGCTTACTTAAGTTGGAAGTATAGCAGAATTTACAAAAGAAAATTTACTACTAGAATGAATTATGGAGTGAGAATATAGGGAACACTAAGGATATCTTTAAAAAGAGTTTGATTTGGAGACAAAGGCATAGCAACTAGATAATGTCCAGAAGCATTTCCTTACTTGAATTGATTTTTGAGATTTTCACAGCCACAGGATTTTCTAACGTTATTTTTAAAAAATCTAGAATGAAAGTCTCTTAACATCTACAAGTCAACCAACAATTTAACTTAGTCACAGAGTATCTTCTAGGCTCAGTCTCTTAATTTAGAACTTGTGCATTATCAGTAAGAAGTAATGCGCTACTTTTTCCTCAGAAAGATTTCTCAAGCAAAATGTCTTCTGTATGCTGGGAATTTGGATTTGCCTGCCTGTCCTGGCTAACAGGGCCCCGATTTGGTGACTTGAGATGCAATATAAGCCATACCCTTTTGAATTAATTTTTTTTTTACTTTGATAAAACATAATTATTGATTTGTTTTGTATGTTTTAGTTATGTGGATTAAAAAGCCTACTCTTTATTCATAGGAGAATTTTTCAAGTAAAGATTCACTTACAAATTTCTAAAAGTGCTGAAATTTGTGATTAGTTTAATCATGACTGGTATTACAAAAATGGATTTTTCTAAAGTTAAAGCTATTTTTATGTAATTACTTCAGGATTGGGAACCTGTGGCATCAAGGCCACGTGTGGCCCTCTATGTCTTCAAGCGTGGTGCTGTGACTGAATCTAAACTTCACAGAACAAATCCTCTTAATAAAAGGATTTGTTCTGTAAAACTTGGATTCAGTCAAAAGGCCACACCCAAGGACCTAGAAGGCCACATGTGGCCTCGAGGCTGCAGTTCCCTACCCCTAAGTCTTAGCTAAAGTACAAGTATCATATATAGCATGATGTTTTCTTTCATATCTTTTTTTTTCCTATTTATGACATACCATAAATGTGACCTATTTATTAGAAGCAAAGGCACACTTACAATCGTAAGTGATTATATTATTTGTGCATATATTAATTTAAAATTTTTAATTTAAAGGTACAGGATTTGATGAGGAGTCAGCTGTATTGGGTGCAGGACGTGAGTTTGCACTTATGAAAACTGCTAGTGGAAAGGTACATTATTTATTTGGAAATCAACAAAACAGTGACATTTATTTAGCTGCTTTAAGGAATGAATGTATTCTTTAACAGTTATTGATTACTGCATAATTTGAAGTAGTATACATATCTTTTCAGTCTTTGCTTTTCAGAATATTTTTTACATGGTTACTATTCATTAATGTGAAATATGGGTTATAAAGTAATGAATGGATATTCAGTTTTACTTTTTTTTGTTTTAAAATGAGCGTTCACCACTTTAAAGCCTATTGAAATATTCTGAAATGCAAAAAAACAAGAGTTTTGTAGTTGTACTTGTGAAAAAAATGTGCCTATCACAAAATGCTAGATTTATGAAATGCAATAGAAATTTGTTCCATTGGGCTTGCTATAGACCATGTTCCAAAACAAGATTAGTTTTTTGACTATATGTATATATAAAACATATAACATATGTATATGATAATGTGTAGTGGTTGTCATAATCCTATATGGTTGTGTTAAGAAATATGATCATATGGTGGCGAGAACAGAAGGGCATGAGTTAGGAGATCTGGGTTCTAGTTTTAATGTTTTTTAAAAAATCTTGGTATTATTAGATAAATTACTTTTCTTGCATTAATATTTTACAAAATAGTGATAATAATGGACCAGTCTACTTCATGTCTTGTTCAGGAATATATAGCTATAGGTGTATGGGAAGGGAAGACTAGGAGTAAGTGTTTTCAAATTATAATTCAATCTGTAATCGTTTATAGAGAGGGGGCCATGCTAGAGTGGAAAATTATTGTTCTAGTGAAAAGGACAGTGAAGACTTGGATGTTCTGAGTTCTGGCTTTGCTGCTTGGAAAGTAATAGTAGATAGAATAGGAGAAAGTAATATCTCAGCATCTGTTTCTTCATCTGCAAAATGAGGATTATGATCCTGCTGCCTACTTCACAGGGTTTAAAAGGAAAGCTCCTTGCAAATTGTAATTTCCACATAAATGCAAACCTTAAAAAATCACTAAAGCTTATTTTTAATAGTTCACACCACGATGGAAATAATTCTAGAGATCATCATATGAAGAAATATTTGCTTCTACATGTATGTTCATTTTTAAAATGTTCTAAACATTTACTGCATGCAAAGAAATATGGCAGACAAAAGGGAAGAAACATAGGTTAGATAAAATTAGGTTCCTGCCGTCATGGAGTTTGCCATCTAATAATAAATTAAATCTTTATTATTAAGTCCTTACAAGAAAGTTATTTTACTAGTCTGAGGATACAGAGATTAAAAAATTCAGTTCAATAAGCACATATTATGTAGATGTCACTATCTTGGAATCCAAGGATGCAAAGTAAAGATTGTCTGTGCTCTTCCTGGAGCTTACATTCCATTGGAAGGGGTTTTTTACAGATAAGTATATTTGTACACAGAAGAGATGGAAAAAACAGTAACAATTTAGGTAGGGACAATTACTAAGTGTGTAGCATGGGGATGTGGCTTAGAGAAAGACAGAGATTCAGAGTAATGAATGGCAGGTGAATTCTAGTTATAAGGGATGAGCTTTACAAGGATGTGGAGATGTAAGATGGAATGCTGGTATCTGAAAACATCTTAGTAGGCCAGTTTGACCAGAACATAGAGTGCATGAAAGAAAGTATATAAAATAAGTGTAGAAGGGTGTGTGGGAGCCACATTGTGGAGGTCTTTAAGTATCACACTCAGGAGCTTGTAGTTTATGTAAGCAATGTCAAGAAGCTCCGAAGATTTTCTGCAGAGGAATGATGTTATCAGTCCTATGCATTAAAGATTATTTTAGCAGCTCTGTTTGGAGAGGGGAGTGACTAGAAATAGGGATAGGGACGAAACCTGTAATTTCAGTGATAAATTGAACTCCTATATGAGGACACTTCACCAGTGCAGCTCCGCATCTTTCCCTGTACATCAGAGTCTTAGAGAGTTTCCTAGAGCGTTGAGATGTTGTGGCTTGCCTGGGGTCCCAGAAATAGGATTTGAACGCAGGTATTTTTCCTGCCTCCAAGGCCTATCTCTATTTAATATATCATACTACAACTATTTCAACATAGGCAAACCAATTATTAGGAGACTTTTTTACTACATGTAAAAAGTGATAGCCTGAACTAGGATAATATAAGATAGAGGATAGATATAAGAGATGTTGAAAAGGTATAAATAACAAAACTTGACAATGGATTGACTATAGTCAATGAGATATAAGGAATGCAGGGGGAAGGAGAAATCAAAAGTGACTCTTAACATGAAAATTTGGGTGGCTGAAAAGTTGGATTATGGTGTCTTCATCAGAAATTGATAAATTTGGAGAACAGATAGGTTTAGGGTAGAAGATAAAGAGCTCTATTTTGGTTAGGTTGAGTTTGAAATGTTGGGGCAAGCATGTGGAGATGATAGAATCATAGATTTTGAGTTGGAAAAGACTTTTCTAGTTAAACTCCCTTATTTTACAGGTGATAAAACTAAGGCCTAGATTAGAGAAATAATTTGCTCAAGGTCATGTAGGTAATAAAAGTCAGGGCTGCTATTTGAACTCAGTTCCTCTGTGTCCAAACAACATAATCTGTTTCAGAAGTCTTAGTGTAGTTTTAAGCTATTAAGGCTTAAACTACAACATACTATTTCTTTTGCATATTTCTGTAGCATTTTCAAGTATACAAAGTGCTTCTCTCACCATAGCTCTATGAAATAGTGAGTACAAATATTATTTCCATTTTACAGGTGAACTTGAAAGTCAGAATGTATATGTCCAACATCACCTAATTAGGAGATATATAGCAGCCATTCTGTGATAAAAGACTGGATTCAAGGAGAAAGGAAGTAAGGCTAGATAAGATTTGAGACTTATATAGATGTATATAGATACAGATAGCAATCACATAGAGATTATAACTAACCTTGAGAAGTAGATGAGATCACTAAGAGGGTATGGAGATAGAAAGGGACTTAGGACAGACCCTAGTTCTTAAGACGTAGGAGAAATAAGATAATTACACTACAAATTATAATATAAATTAAAATATGATTCAGTGCCTAAAAGTGGTCACATAGACTGGAATTAGAGATTTGGGGAGACCAGAATAGGTACCTAACCCTTAAAAGAAAAGAATGAAAAATTTTTCCAGGTAGATACTAGATTGGAGGAGAAGTAGTTCCAGTTGGGAAATACATGAGAACATAGTATGAGTTGTCTAGAACATGAGGTGCACCAAGAATAGCGTGAAATGAGCCTAGAATGGAAGGTTGGACTAGTATTGAACTTTGAATACTACATGATTGTGTATTTTTGTTCAGTAAATAGTCAATGAAAGGGGTTTTTTTTTAATTATTATTTTTTGGGGGAGGGATTTTGGCTAGGCAATGGGGTTAAGTGACTTGCCCAGGGTCACACAGCTAATAAGTGTTATGTGTCTGAGGCCGAATTTGAACTCAGGTCCTCCTGAATGCAGGGCTGTTTCTCTATCCACTGTACCACCTAGCTGCCCCTGAAAGTTTTTAAGTAATAAAAAAGATGTTATCAGATCTGCTTATTAGGAAAATTATTTTAGCAGTAGGTGAAAGACAGTGTGGAAAGGAGTAAGAATAGAGGCAGTGTCCATTTTAAGAGGCCATGAAACTACTCTATATTGACAGTAATGAGAACCCAGACTAGTCTGGTAGTATAGGAGGGAAGGAAGTTAGGTGGAACAATACTGAAGGAACTTGGCCAGCTGATAGGCTAGATAGGCTGTGGGGAGGCAAGGGAATGGAGGAGTCAAAAATTGCTCCAGAGTTTGAGGTTGGGTGGCTGGGTAAATGGAGGTACCACTAAAAACAATGGCTAAGTTAGTTCAGAGGTGTAAGTTTAGGGGTGATAAAGAGTGAGTTTACTTTTGGGCATGTTGAATTTAAAGTGTGAGCAAGATACCCTGATACAGAGTTCTAGTAGATAGTTGGGAATATAGAACTGGAGCTCATAAAAGAGTTCAGGGATGGAATGAAAGGTTTGGAGCCCTCTGCATAGAAATGAACTTTGAAGCATGGAGATATAAAACCTGAAGAAACTTGGAGATCGTACACCCATACTTATGGAGTGGAAAGGGGAAGCAGAACCAAAGAAGACATGATTCAAAATGGTCAAGACCTTTTATAGTTTATGGGAAAGTCTTTAGATAATATAATAGCTAGCATTTTCATGTCACATTAAGGTTTGCAAAGAGCTTTACAAATATCTTATATCCTCACAACAACCCTGGGAGATAGGTGCTATTATTTTTCCCATTTTACAGGTGGGCAAACTGATGTACAGAGAGTTTAAGTGAATTGCCCAAGTTCACACAATAGTGTCTGAGGCCAAATTTGAATTCAGGATTTCCTGATTCCAAGTCCTCCATTCTATCCACTGAACCAGCTAGCTGCCTGAGAATCATATTAGGACTTCTTTAAAGCCATAATGTATGCTTCTATCCTGTGGAGTTTAGTTCTTTAAGAACCATAAGGACTTATGGTTTCTTTTGCTCATTCTCTTGTTCCATGGGGTCTGCATTTTAGATATATATAATTTGGAAAATGAGAATGAATAATATAATAAAGCCAATTTGAAAACGAGGGCTTTTCAGATTCAGAATTTTATAAATGTTTCACTGTTAAGATTTTTGGTGTATTTTTGAAAATAGAAAGTGTGGCCTTAATAAAATATAGATAATGTTTATTCTTTTGAATTTACACATGCACACACACACACACACACACATTCTTCTTTAATATACTTCATGACAATCTAACAGAAATAATACTTTTGATTACTTTTACTACATATAGTTTTATTTATGAAGTTAGTGGGGTTTTTTGACTGTTTTTCCTTTCTTAAAAGAGCATAAAATCTGGTTGATTGACTTAAACCTAATTTATGATTATTATATAGCTTTTGTTCTATTTCGCATCCTAAGAGGTATTCCTAAATAATGTAATCCCTTTCTCCCAAGGTATATTACACAGGCAAGTACCAGAGCTTAGGAATCAAACAAGGTGGGCCTTCAGCAGGAAAATGGGTTGAGCTGCCGATTACTAAATCTCCAAAGATAGTTCAGTTTTCAGTTGGCCATGATGGTTCCCATGCTCTATTAGTTGCAGAGGATGGAAGCATATTCTTCACAGGATCTGCCAGTAAAGGAGAAGATGGAGAGTCAAGTAAGTCGCCTTAGTTAACTGTGGAAATAGAATGAAATTAATTTTATCAAAGAATGTATTAATTCCATGAATTGTTATTAACATAACAAGTTTACTATCTCATTAGGATTGTATTTACTTGTTCTTTTTATTGATTTGTAAAATGCTGTAAAATAGAAAAATTCATAATCACTATAATGCCTAAAATATCAGATATTTTAGCAGGAAGGTTTGCTTTTTAAATATGACATTATTGAAGATAAAATATATAAATGATCTAAAGAAAAACATTTTTAAATTATTAGACATATTTTTATTTTAAATTGAAATTATTTTTCATTTTTTATAAAATTATTCTTAAACCTAGTAGATATACTTTATATCTTACTCTTTATTTGTTTGATAAGCTTGTGGTATAAAAGCTTATATTTTTGCCTAGCTATAAAAAAGTACGTATAACTTTTATGTTCATCAAAGAATTGTAATTGATGAAGACATTCTAAAATGATAGTTTGTCTTAGGCTTCTGTAGCTAGGAGACCTCCAAAGTCCTGCCTCTGTCATGAACTGACTCTGTGACCCTGGGCAAGTGCCTTAACCCATCAATGCCTTGGGAAACTCTCTAAGACTGTTACAGAGCAGGTACTGACATGTGTTGGTAGAGGCAGTTTCCTTATCGGGGAGCTCTTTGTGCTGATGAAATCACAGGCCTGTTACCTGTCTCTGTCCTGTCCGTTCTGAAGTATTTATGAGGATTCAGTGTGCACATTGCTCAGAGTTGGAGGACCTGGAATCAGATTCCATTTCTTTCATTATACTACTTGGGTGACCATTGGCGAATCTCTTCATGGCTCTGGACCCAATTTTTTATTCTGTGAAATGATGGACTAGGTACCTGGTAATGTCCCCATCCAGCTGTCAGTCGATAGCCCTGTGTACTTGTGGGCCAGTGAGGTGGTACTATGGATGGAGCACTGGGCCTTACTTACTTACTAGCTACATGACCCTGTTCAAGTTTCTTAACCTCTCTGCCTCAGTTCCTTCATCTTAAAATGGAGAGGACAATAACACCTACCTTGCAGGGTTGTGAAAATCAAATGAGATAATATTTGTAAAGCACTTAACACAGTGGCTGGCATATAGTAGGCACTATATATATGGTTTTTTTTCTTTCTTCTTTCCCCTTCTCTATATTAGACTTAGCTTTGATTGTAAGTGTAAAAATAAAGTGTGTTTTAATTAATGATTTTAATAGTGTATACTTGGTTTCATTTGCAAGATAGATTCTTTTTGCACATTAAATTACTTTATTTGCCTATTTTTTTAAGCTAAAAGCAGACGGCAATCCAAACCATACAAGCCTAAAAAAATAATTAAAATGGAAGGAAAAATTGTGGTGTATACAGCATGCAATAATGGAAGTAGTTCTGTCATATCTAAAGATGGAGAGCTCTACATGTTTGGGAAAGATGCCATTTATTCTGACAGTTCAAGTAAGTTAACATTTAAAAGTTACATAGCACAAATGTGAGGACATGCTATTAGAAAATGTGGGAAAATGCCTATACAGAGGCTAGTAAGTGGTGCGGTGATTGGAGTGCAGGACTTGGAATTCAGAAGATCTGAGTTCACATCCTGCCTCAAACAGTTATCTGTGTGACCTTGGGTAAATCACTTAACCTCTATATGCTTTCACTTTTATTACCTGTAAAATGGGGGTAATAATAGCACCTACCTCCAGGGTTGTGGTGAGAATCTAGTGCAGTAATATTTGTAAAGCACTTTGAAATATCTTAAAGATCTTTATAAATGTTAGGTGTTATCATTTATGAGCCATTTTATTGTACACTGTGAAAATCATATTATCTGTAGTAAACTAACATGTCATTCCTACTTTAATTTCACTCTTCATTTTGGTCTTTTCAGATATAACTTTCACTTTATATTTGTAACTCCTTCCTATGTAATCTGAGATATTCAAATCTTGCCTCGGATATTTATTAGCTGTATGACTCTAGGCAAGTCATTTAACCTGTCTCAGCCTCAGTTTTCTCATCTGTAAAATGAGAATAATTATAGCACCTACCTCTCAGCGTTATTTTGAACATCAAATGAGATAACATATGTAAAGACTTTGCAAACCTTAAAGTGGCATATGAATGCTAGCTGTTGTTAGAGAGAAGTATCACTGATGTCATGGAGGGCTAACCAAAGTTAAATGATGACGTGAATATCTAAAAACTCTAGATAGCAAGGATAGTAAATAAATAGAATATTTGATTATTTTCATTATGTTGGACTTCATAGCTGTACTATATTTGTAGTTTGTTGATACATATTGAAAAACATTGCCTTATATGAGGGATTTTGTTACATATAAAAGATAGTGTTGTATCTTTACGAAGAACGCATACAAATGATCATTTCAAAATGAGTAGTCACAATTAAGGAATAGAGATTTATTTTCAAAGTACTTAAATATGGGATAGTTCAATGAGGATTGCTAAATAAAGACATCCATCTGCATGGAATTTTTATGAGGCTAGAATAATGAAAAGACCTATAAGTTTACACTTTAAAAAAAAGATTTTTCAGGTTTTAAAGGAAAGCAGTGACATTATTATCAAATAGGTTTAAAACCGTGAGCAAGGCTTCTTTGGCTATTTTTAAAAAGTGATAGCTAACATTTATGTAGTACTGTAAAATTTATAAGGCACATCACAGAAATTATCTTGTGTAATATTTTGGGGGGAAAACCTGTGAAAGGCACTACAGATACTGTTTTCCTCTTTTTATGGATGAAGAAACTGAGGCTCAGAAAGTGTATGGGATGTGATCATGTTCACACAGATAGCATGTGCTGAAAGCTGACTTTGAATTCAGGGCTGTCCTCACTCAGTCCTAGTTCAGTTCTTTTAACCCCATAAATCCAACTGGAATGCAAAATATAGTCAGTGATGGGTCTCAGTGCTAGAAATACAGTGCTTACATTATGTAATAAATGCTTGGTAAATATTTATGAATCAAATTGACTTCACCTGATGGTCTGAGGATAGTCTAATTTTTTTTTAATAGTATTGCTGCTTTTAATAATCAGGGTCCATAAGAAATCACTTCATTGGCTTTTCATTAAAAGAAGTGCCCTTCTTATAATAAATTTTGGTGAGGTTTTATTTATTTTGCAGTGACAAGTCAAAGTCAACAAAATAGGTAAACCCTGGGTCCTTTGTCCCACCAGAGTAGTCTACGGATCAAAAACATTTTACAATTGCTCTGCCAGTACTGGATATTGAATAACGTTTGTCAATTAAGTAGTTTCATAGTCTGCACGGAAGCCAAAAGACACATTCCTGACCCGTTACTTGTTTCTTACAAATTCTGTTTTCCCAATAGGTTTGGTAACTGATTGAAGGGCCATTTTGTAACTCAGGTAGCCATGGGAAAGGCTCATACTTGTGTCTTAATGAAGAATGGGGAAGTTTGGACATTTGGTGTAAATAACAAAGGGCAGTGTGGACGAGACACAGGCTCCATGAACCAAGGAGGGAAAGGTAGGTATTTAATGTACTTATACTATAAATTTTTCCTTCCTTAAAAATATATGAGGCCATAAATACACACACACACACACACACACACACACACACACACACACAAGTTACTATACTAGTTTATTCTTTTTTTGGCATATAATCTCTGACTTGTTTATTTGATCAATTTCCATGTTAAATCATCATCTCTATACAAATTACTTTGTCTATATATCCAGGTTTGACTTTCCTGAGTTGTAGTTCCACATCACCAGCTGCCTTTTGGACATTTCAAACTTAATGACCCGTACATATCAAAAAATCAACATGTCCAAAGTAGAATTTATGTTTCTCCCAAAACTTATTCCTCTTTCAGACCTACCTATTACTGGCTAGTGATGCTAGCTACCTTGCTGTTCCTTGAGCAAGATATTCTTACTCCTAACTTGGCACATTTTTATTGGCTGTGTCCCATGCCTGGAATTCTCTCCCTCCTCATCTGTTTCTGGCTTTCCTAGCTTCCTTGAAGTCTCAGCCAAAATCCCACCTGCTGGTACCTTAATGTTAGGGCCTTCCCTCTAAGCTTGTCTCCAATTTAGCATGTGTATATTCTATACATATTGCTTGTATATAGTTGTTTGCATGTTGTCTCCCCCTGTTGCCCGCAACCAGATTGTACACCGAAAGGAGAGGCGTGAAATAACTTGTGACATGGGCCAGGCGGAGCAGAATTATTGACTCAATTTATTCATCTGAGGGTACAGGATATATAGAGAAAATCTAGCCTAACTTCAAAGAGTCCTCCTCACGAGATACTCCCCAGAACATCTGCTGAGGATGTGACAACATGAATTTCCTTGTTATCAGGGTTCCTAGATTGGGTTGTATTTTCCAAGGTTTTCCCAGGTGCCTTGGCACCACCTGTATAGAGGAGTGAATGTGTAAATCTAAGGTTCAAAAAGTAAGAAGGAATGTCTCAGGGACCTCCTAATCAGGAAGGGATTGGAGAGCTGTACCACTTAATCAGTGAGCCCTTTTGGGTAAAAGCCTGGGCAGAGGTCAAACTCTGCCTTGGATCTTAAACCCTTATCAGACTCTTAAGATCCGCCCTCAATATCCCCCATTAGACTGTGAGCTCCTTGAGAACAGCAACTTTTTTTTGCCTTTCTTTTTATCCCCCATACTTATAACAGTATCTGGTCCATAGTAGGCTTAATAGTAGACATGTTGACTTGACTTTGGTAGTAATAATTTATTAACAGTGTGCAGTTGTTAGCATTGAATTACTTTTTAAAACAAGTGGACTTATTTTTGTATTTGTATTATTAACTTTAAAATTACAGTCACACCTGTTGGAAAATGAGCTGTGTAACATAATTTTAAAAGGAACTAAAACTTAAGAACTTAACCAAAATGTAACCATTTTAATGAAATCTTTCTCATATATACATACAAAAATACATGCATATATATATTTATATCTCTGCTGAATGTAATATTCTGCTGAATATTATTTTTCATTTTCTTGAACAGTTAAAATCAGCTAAACTTTTTCAGTGTACAGTATTGATCAGTTTTGTGGAGTTTTTTCTTTTTCTTTAAAAATTGTCATTTGTTATGTTGGATGGCTCTTTGGGGAGGGGAGTTAGGAGGGGAAAGGATACTGGGAGAAATTGTGTTGTGAAAAAATAAATATTGTTTTTAAAAATGATTTTAAAAATCATCAGCTAAATGCCATTGGGCAATTCACTTAATCCTCTCTCCTGGGACCCACTTTATTCATCTGTAAAAATAAAGAGGTTGGACTAATTGAATATAAGATTCCACTGAGCTATAAAACTATGTATTATAATTACTAATATGAGCATGAGGAGTTATACTCTGTAGTAATAATACTAACACTGATGTCTCAGGGATGATTGATTGTACCTTCACTAAATATCCCCAGGGTACTATGTTTTTTTGAAGTATTGTGATTTCTTTATTGTTAGCTTTCTACTATCATTTTTGATATCATCACTGTGCCTGTGTCTAGCAACACCCTCAGCTATTTTTAAGTTGCTGTCACTGGTCATAACCTTCTGTCTTGTTATTTCTCTGCCTGATTCCTGCTAAATTTTTTCTTCCTCAGTGTGACCTGTAGTCTCTTCATCCTTGTTCTAGCCTCTCTCCACAACTTAGACCAGTCTATCAACTCTGTCTTCAGTCCCTTGCCCTCTTATTTGGTTGCAGGGTCATACCTTGCAAAACTCTATCCCTGGGTCATTAGCACTGTCTGCCTCCTTTACTCCTATTTGTGGTACTTAACATTGTTGGAGAAGGTCATGCCATTGGGCTGATTGGGTCCACTACAAATTTATGTTACATATTCCCAATTGTCCCCTCACTTCTATATGCCACTCCTTTGACTCTGCCCCCCATGGACTCAATATTGGGTGCATCTTACATGGTGTTCTAAACCTTTTTCTTCTCCCTTCAAACATCCCGACCACCCCTTTCCTTTCAGCAGATAAGCTTACTTCATATTTTTCTTAGAAAATTGAGGCATCTATCATTTCCCCCAGTTTTATACCTCAGAACCTTTGACATCATCACCCCTTCTACCTTCCTTTGCTCCAGTAGCAAAGGAGGCTGTCCTTTTTCTTACCAAGTCCACTTCTTGTAAGTGTACCCTTGATCCTTCCTATCTCCTCCAGGACACTGCCCCTTCAATCTACTCTTCTGTCTCTCTTTGTCTGCTGGCTCTTTGCCTTCTGCATACAAACATGGACAGATCTTCATACTTAAAATACCTTCACTCAAATCTGCCATTCTCTCAAGCTATTATCTTTTATCTTTCTTCCCTTTTCTAGCCAAAATCCTAGAAAAAAGTTTTCTACTCTCTAATTCCATTATCTTCTCTCCTATGGACTTATCAACCACTATTCTCCTGAAACTGTACAAGATTGTCAGTGATTTTTGTTTTAATTGCTTAAATCCAATATAATCTTCTCACAGTTTTTGTCCTTCTTGTTCACTCTCTTTTGATACCTTTGACCACCACTCCAACTTGTTATTCTCTTTCTGAAGTTTTCATGATGCTGCTTTCCTTAGAATGGGGCTTTCTCCAAAGTCCTATCCTGGAATTTCTTCTCTTTCTCTTGTTTTCTCTATTCACTCTTGGTAGTTTCATTAGTCTCATGGGTTCATTTGTTACCTCATTTCAGATGACTCCTAAATCTACATGTCTAGCTCTGCTTGTCTCTTTTCTGAGCTTCAACTCAGGGAATTATCAGCTTCCTGCTTTACCTCTCATTGATATCTCATAATCAATATTTCTGATCATTTATATGTTGCCAGGCATTGTGTTTTCCTTAGAACCCATCTCTTTTCCTAGCATCCCTATTTCTTTCAAAGGCATTACCATTTTTCTAGTTACCCAATTTTGTATCCTGGGATCTGTCCTTTATGTGAGAGTTATCCTTGATATTTTTCTGTCTCTTATCTCCCATATATGATCATTTGACAATTTTGTCATTTCTTCCTTCACAATACAAACTCACGCATCTATCTACTTCTCCACATTCATCTCCTCAGACCGTCATCGTCTCTCATCTGAACTGTTATAATAGCTTCCTAATTAGATTCTCAACTTCTTGTCTCTTCTCTCTGTAAGTCATCCTCCACAGAGATGCCAAAATAAGCCTTCTAAAGCACAGGTCCAAATATGTCCCTTTCTGGCTTTGAAATATCTTCGGCTCCCTTTTGCCTCTAAGATAAAATCTACACTCCTCAGTCTGACATTTAAAGCCCTTCACAGTTTGGTTCCAGTCTGCCTTTGTAGTATTAGCAGTATTTTTGTAGTATTCCCAAAATAGTTAACTCTTCAGATTACTGTTTTGTAGTTTGGAGCTTTTTTTTTTTTTTTTCGAAAATATGAAGCCCTAAAAAAGCCTTTGCAGAACTAATAAATGTTAAAGAAAACTTAATTACAGCAAGCTTACACTGAACCAATGCCGTCTGGAGTTACTTAAAGTGTGTGTGTGCATGTGTGTGTGTGTGTGTGTCTGTCTGTCTGTGTCTGTGTCCACACGTGTGCAGGGAAAGGAGGCCATGTGCTTCTTTCCTAGAAAGCTTCAAGGTACTTCCTACTTCAAAGCTTTTTCTTTTACATGTTGCCTCTTTTCTCCTCCCCCCTTTTTAAATTAATTAATTTATTTTGATTTATCAACAATCACTTCCATAAGCTTTTGAGTTTTAAATTTTTCTCCCCCGCCCTCCCTACTTCCCTCCCCAAAGCAGCTTGCAATCTGATATAGGCTATACATATACATTCCGATTAAACATATTTTCAGAAAAAAAATAGCAAATAGTATGCTTCGATCTGCGTTCAAACTCTATAGTTCTTTCTTTGGATGTGGATGGCATTTTCTATCATGAGGCATTTGAAGATGTCTTAGATCCTTGTATTGCTGAAAAGGGTTAAGTCTATCAACGTTAGTCATCGCACAACGTGACTGTTACTGTGTACGACATTCTCCTGGTTCTGCCCACTTCACTCAGCATCAGACCATACAAGTCTTTTGAGGTTTTTATGAAGTCTGCCTGTTCATCATTTCTTATAGCACAATAGTATTCCATTACGTTCATATGCCACAACTTGTTCCCCAGTTGATGGGCATATTCTCAATTTCCAATTCTTTGCCACCACAAAAAGAGCTGCTATAAATATTTTTGTACATGTGGGTCCTTTTCCCATTTGTGTGATTTTCTTGGGGACACAGCTCTAGAAGTGCTGTTGCTGGGTCAAAGGGTATGCACATTTTTATAGCCCTTTGGGCATAGTTCTAATTTGCTCTCCAAAATGGTTGGATCATTTCACAATTCCACCAACAATTCAGTAGTGTTCCATATCTTCTCCAACATTTATCATTTTCCTATTTTGTCGTGTTAGCCAATCTGATAAGTGTGATGTGGTACCTCAGAGTTGTTTTGATTTGCATTTCTCTAATCAATAGTGATTTAGAGCATTTTTTCATATGACTATAGATGGCTTTAATTTCTTCATCTGAGAACTGCCTGTTCATATCCTTTGACCATTTATCAGTTGGGGAATGACTTGTATTCTTATAAATTTAATTCTTAATTCTCTATATATTTTAGAAATAAGGCCCTTATCAGAGAGATGGGTTGTAAAAATTCTTTCCCAGTTTTCTACTTTCCTTCTAATCTTGGTTGCATTGGCTTTGTTTGTGCAAAAACTTTTCAATTTAATTTAATCGAAGTTATCCATTTTGCATTTCATAATGTTCTCTGTCTCCTGTTTGGTCATGAATTTTTCTGTTCTCCATAAATCTGATAGGTAAACTATTCCTTGCTCTCCCAGTTTGTTTACAGTATTAACCTTTATATCTAAGTCGTGAACCCATTTTGACTTTATTTTGGCATATGGTGTGAGATTTTGGTCTATGCCTAGTTTATGCCATACTCTTTTCCAGTTTTCCCAGCAGTTTTTGTCAAAGAGTGAGTTCATATCCCAGAAGCTGGGGTCTTTGCCCCCCCGCCCCCTTTTTTAGTAAGCATACAAGAGTTGTTAGTTGGCTTTCAAGTTAGTTTTTTTTTAACTGTTAGACATTCTGTATCCTTCTTTTTAGGGCAGCTAGATAAAGTGTTGATCTTAGAGTCAGGAAGACTCATCTTCCTGAGTTCAAATCTGTCCTCAGTTACTTACTAGCTGTGTGATCCTGGACAAGTCACTTAACCCTGTTTGCCTTGTTTCCTCATCTGTAAAATTAGCTGGAGAAGGAAATGGCAAATGTAGTATCTTTGCCAAGAAAACCCCTAATGGAATCAGAAAGAGTTGGACACACCTGAAACAACTAAACAAAATCCTCTCCCTTTACATATGCAATTGAATTAGTATGGTGACATTATGCGTCGTGGAGTGTGGCTCAGGAGAGGAATTAGAAACAGAGAGGTCAATTAGGAAGCTCTTGTATTAGATCAGATGAGAGGAAATCAAAACCTGACCTGGCTGGTGTTTATGTGGGCAAAGAAAAATGACTTGAAGCTAGAGAAAGGGAAGTAGAGTTGATAAGATTTGACAAACAATTGGTTAAAGGGGATAATGAAGAGGGAAGACTCAAGTTTGAATCCCAGGCTATGATTTGAGTGATTTGAGGGATAGCAGTACCCTCAAAACATTGTATATGTGTAAGAATATGTATACATATGTGTATATGTAATATGTATACATATAATTACATATAATACAATCACATATAATCATACATACACATACATTTGTACATGGATACTCGCATATGTGAAATAGATATTAATCATGTAGATAGGTATGGAATTTTAATTACCTATTATTACCTTTAAAGCATGGAAATAAATCCTATAGAAAGTTATTGATTGTTGTTCTAAATACAGGTTTTGGCATTGAAAATATGGCAACAGCAATGGATGAAGACTTGGAAGAAGAACTGGATGAAAAAGATGAGAAATCCATGATGTGTCCTCCAGGAATGCATAAATGGAAACTTGAGCAGTGCATGGTTTGTACTGTCTGTGGAGACTGTACAGGTTATGGAGCCAGTTGTGTCAGTAGTGGGCGTCCAGACAGAGTCCCTGGAGGGTAAGGAAATAAATTAATATAAATAACTTACTTTTTATTTCTTTAGCTTTCTACAATTATTAGTAGAACATCAAGAATACGTTGTTTAGCATATGTTTATTTTAGAAATGATTGCAAATGTTTCAGAAAATCATTTTTATTATGCATTTGTTAGAACTAAAATTAAACTAATTTTTTCACTAAGAGTTTAGTGTATTTTTTATTCAAAATAGTTTTGCCCTTTCGTTAAGGAGCAGTGCAGATCCAGTATTGTTCCTCCTTTGGTAGCTCCTGATGCCATGGGTGCTGTGTCTCTTGACCCATAGCCATGGTTGCATAGAAATTCATGAATACTTAGTTAGTCTCCTAAGGTATGGAGAGGTTGTGATCTATATTGTTGGAAGGAGTAGCTAAAATAATGAAATCTGCAATATGAAGGAACAACAGGAAAGGGAAGGCTCACTGCATGAACTGAAACAACTTGAATGTGTACTATAAGTAATGAAGGACATGAACCTGGGCCGGCAAACAGTGGTTGCCCAGTAGAAAGCAAAGCAAACCGTGGTCATTTAATGTCATTTGTGATTTCAGCCAAGTCAGGTTTCAGATCTCCGCATGGGCAGTTATGATCCTGCCTCTGAATGCAGTGTTCAGGAGAGCTGTTTTTTTCTTAAACTGTGTCGGGAACATATTTCTCATGAGGGGAATAATGAGAGAAATGTCATAGGATTAGAAAATTTTGCTTTGCAAATTGAAAATATTTCCCAGGATCTGATGGAGTTTTGAAATTTAAACAGGAATAAGTTAGCTGAGGTAACAAAATGCTTAAAGCGCCTGGCCTGGAGTCAGGAACACCTGTGTTAAAATCCAGCCTCAGAGGCTTACTAGCTGTGTGACTCAGCACTTCATTTTTTGATACTAGATGCTTCCCAGCATAGCAGTCTGTGTACCTGATTTGGCACCATTTCTGTTACTAACGTCTTGTTATTTCAAGGAACTAAATTGTTGGCAAGATGTAATCGTGTAAACCAACACTGGACGTTCTGAAAGCCTTCATTTTTAATCAAACAAAATAAAAGCCAAAAATGATGTAGTAATGACCAACGATGACTGGAGAGACCTACTTTGGTCATCTTTAGTGAAAAGTGTGGATGAGATATTTGTGTTTTCCTTATTCTTTTTATTTAGTTTTGTTATATATTCAACCATTTGGCCTGAGAGTGTTTGGGTAGTATAAGCTTTCAGAGTAATAGTAGATTAAAAAGAAAAAAATGTAAAGATGAATTTCAGTTCTCTATTTCAAAAGCATGCTGAAATTCCATTAATTTTTCTACAACAAAATGTTATAGTTTAACTTAGGTTAAAAAAATTGTATTTTCTGACTTATTGGACATATAAAAATTATAAACGGGTTTTATATACTAGTTTTCAGGGGCAGCTAGATGGTGCAGTGGATAGAGTGCTGGTCCTGGAGTCAGGAAGACTCATCTTCCTGTGTTCAAATATGCCTTCAGACACTACTAGCTGTGTGACCCTGGACAAGTCACTTAACCCTGTTTGCCTCAGTTTCTTCATCTGTAAAATGAGCTGGAAAAAGAAATGACAAACCACTCCAGTATCTTTGCCAAGAAAATACCAGATGGGGCCACGGAAGAGTCGGCCACCACTGAAGCAACTGAACAATACTAGTATTGCAGTGAACATGTGAAAAGATTCAATAGAATCAATTATTTTTGTTTTTTATTGATTGGAGTTAAACTTGCAAGGAACTCAATTTTTACTCTGAAATACTATTGTGGAAAAATGAGCTGAATAAAAAGATCCTCAGATGACTTTTTTTCAGAGGGAAAAATTCAGTGGCAGAACTTTAGAAAATTCTTATTCAATAATCCTAAGAACTTTGATTTTCTGGGCTCTTTTGCTTCCAAAAATCCATAAGTGAGTAGCTGTTCTTATGGAAAACTTTTCTGTAAATGGAAACCAGATTATATTTCCAGAAGTAATAACTGTGCTGTTTTAGCCTTTTCCTCCTAGAACAACAGAGGATGAAAAGTCATTTTTTGAAAGACTGTAGTTGAAAAACTGAATCATGAGTTCTTCTAGGCCTAGTGCACCTTGATGCTTGCTCCTTAGGCTTGGTGTAGTGCCGTGCTTGTAGCAGGTGCTCAACAAATACTTTTGTTTAATATAGTATCTTCATTTCTTAACTTTTCTCACTAGAGCTGTGCACTGTTTCAGTGTACGATTATCCAGTTTGGAAAATAATTCCGTATCTTTTTTTAATTTACGACACTATCATTAACCTTGAGTGGCTATCTGGAGCTCTTGGACATGGAACAAATCTGTTAAACTTATTTGCTTATTGTGTGGGTGAACTAGTCAGTTTTTTCAGGTCATCCTCACTGCTGTCCATGCTGTCATGAGGAAAGTGCACATGGGGGACCAGAAGGCAGATTTTTCCTTGAAAAATTTGGAGGGTCTTTAAGTCCTAAATTCTTGACTGTCATAAAATTGTAGCTATCACTAAAATCAGTAATACCTTTACTTTATATTTCCTTTTATTTCCTGATAAGTAGCTTTTTTTAAAGTTAAGAAGTGGAGGGGGAGTGATATTGGTAAAGTAGCACTAGATCAGGGTCATCACTTGAATTTTTAAAAACTTTCCTATAATGATGATGACAGGCCAGCTGTGTGTCAGTTTTGAAAGTATATTTATTCTGTATGTATTTGTTTCCCTCGATTAGAATGTTAGCTCCCTTTCTTTAAGGACCAAATACATAATCCTTTGACACTGAAGGCTTTTCATAACCTGGCTGCAGCCTACTTCTAACGTTCTAACCAGAATAGCCTTCTTGCATCTACTCTGTTATTGCCTTGACTGTACCCCAAAACTGAAATAGCCTTCCTCCATCCCTCTGCCACTGAAGAATCTCTAGTTTCCTTCAAAATTTAGGGAAGGTGCCAACTCCTACCTCCCCACAACCTTGAAATTATCCTGTGTATACACTTACCTGTATTCAAATTGTTTCACATGGTGTAGATATAAGCTCCTTAAGGACAGATCTGTTTTGATTTTATGTTTGTATCCTTAGTACTAGCACAGGATCTGGCATGTCCCAAGCACATGATAAATATTTGGTCATTAATTAAATAAACTTAGGGAAACTTTGATTTTTCTCTTTTCAGATATTGAAGTCTTGTAGTGGAAGAGGGATTAAATTTGTAGTGGAAAAGGGATAAATAAAGGGATAAAACTCCTCTTTTTAGGCTGCTACCCAGTTCACAAGCAGTTTCCCTGATAGACAGCCACCTGAGGTTCAAGTTAGACTGTAGTTCTGCACTTCTGAAACTGTAACGCAGGAGCTACCATTGGCCTGTTTATCTTCAGTAGTCATCAAGAGCACATAATCAGACATTTACTGAAATGGCATAGTCAGAAGCAAAATATTCCCCCCATAAACCTAGGGTGCAATATCCACCCTAGTGGATGCCCATCAAGTTCACAACTATCAAGGCACAAGAATAAGGTAACACATGGCCAAAGAATTCGGGTATATACTGTGCATATATTTTGTATTCAGTGTGTGTGTGTGTGTGTGTGTGTGTGTGTGTGTGTGTGTGTGAGAGAGAGAGAGAGAGAGAGAGAGAGAGAGAGAGAGAGAGAGAGAGAGAGAGAGAGAGAGAGAGAGACCTGATACAATATAAAATCTTTGAAAATAGAGACCACTTTGTTTTTGTCACACAGTACAAAATAAGATGTTTAAAAATGGTTTTTTTGTTAGTTAATTGGGTATACTTAAGGAAAATGTGTCAGATCTCTTTAGGTATTTGAAGAATTGTATGAGACGAAGGATTACATTTGAAGTGAAAGAAAGATTAAATTATACCAAAGACTGAATCTCAACAGTTGGTATAATTTATGGGGATTTCTCAGTTCAGCATAAAGAACTTAATAATAATTAGAATTGCTCAGAAATGAAATTGTTTGCCTTAGTAGGCAGTTACCTCCCAGTCACTGACTGGATAACCATCACGTTAGGTAGTGTTGGACCTATGTCATCGCCCAAGGAGAGTCATTGATGACTGCTGTATGAGAAATGACATGAAAGGAAAGGAATGATGTGGCAAGAAATGCTGTTAAATAATTTTGATTCTTTGTTTTAGGATCTGTGGCTGTGGTTCTGGGGAATCTGGCTGTGCTGTATGTGGTTGTTGTAAAGCCTGTGCAAGAGAATTGGATGGTCAGGAGGCAAGACAAAGAGGAATTCTTGATGCTGTGAAAGAAATGATACCTTTAGATCTCTTATTAGGTAGGGTGATACTATTGATTTGTTTGTGTGTGGCATGTTTTACTCTTGTAACTTAGAAATTTTATGCTTTAATAAGTATAATTAAATATAATACATATCTAAGTATTTTGAAGAAAACAGGCAACTTACAGTTAAATAAAATCAAGGAAACTGATAATATGGATTACTTCTTAAATACTGTGACTGTCCTGGCTCCCTCTAAAATGAGCCCTCACTATAACAAAAAAGAGCATACATTTATGTAGAATAGTTTTCTCAGTTTTTAGTTTCTTATGCATTTTGATCATGTCTGTGATGTAACGTAATCCTCTTCTTATATTGATAATTCTCCAGCTGTCCCTGTACCTGGAGTTAATATTGAAGAACACCTTCAGTTGCGGCAAGAAGAAAAACGACAGCGTGTAAACAGGAGGCATAGACTGGAGGAAGGCAGAGGTAAGATTATGGAGAAGACATTAGTTGAAAACCTGATGGTTTGTTCAAATGGGAAAATTTGTTTTTAAAATCAAAGTATTTGTTTACAGTTCTCTGAACATCCTTTAATTTTAAATATTCTCCTTATAAAAGATGCTGTTATCCCCCAAATAGATTACGTAAAGTATATTTACCATCCAAACAGGAACTTTACCATCAGCCTGAAGATAAGTATTTATTTAGCACATCTTCTTGGGCATCCCTCATAAGAGATATCTTTTTACTCCAGTGGAAAGCATCCCAGCTTATTCATCTGATCAAGCAATACTGGTTTCTAGGAAGTAGACAAGCTCCATAGCTACAAAGCAGTTTTAATTTAGTCTTATATTTCTGTATCTATCAGCCCTTATTTCAGTACAGCTTTTTCTGGGGAACATTGTCTCATTATGTGAATTAATTACTATATGTAGACAGGCCAGGATTCAGGTGAGTGGACACATCTGCAAATTTTTTTTCAGAAACAGATTTACTGTTTTCTTGTCCTACTGGCATCTAACTATTTCCCTTGGTTTCAAAGTGATTTGGAGGTTTTAATTAGTTTTTTTTTAAATATTGTATCTTGTTAGGATAGTCAAAGTGAGACAGTTATGAGCATTACCAAAGCATCTTTCCCAAGGAGGATTTTAATAAGCTGTGTTTAGTTTGGGATTTTCTTGCCTAACAAATAAAACTGTCAAAATTCACACTTATTGCTACCAGATATCATAAATGTTTGTTTAAAATGAAACATTTGTTGTTGAAGTTAAATGAAACCTCCAATGGGTCACATCATCTCAAGAAACAATTCATGGTGACAGCTCATATCTCCTTAAAGGTAGTAAAATTTTATTTTCTTTTGGACTCAGTGATGAATTATTTTTGAAAGCAGAGAAACCTTGTCTGTCAAGTTGCAGAGTGGTAAAACATGTATTTGAAAGACTAATATTATAACTATGGTTCTTTATTGATCAATTAATAGATTGTTTTTATTACTATTTTCCAGTTCATGCTAAGTCACATTTCTTAAATGCTTAAATTCGAAGAAAATGTTACGGTGACATGCAAATATATTTTTGCCTAATTATTCCTGTAGTTCTCTAAATGTCTGGGATAGTTGTGTGTTAAATGTTTCATGGATTTAAAAAGTTATAGTTTGAGGACATAAAAGAATTTTAAAACATTGTTATTGGGCCTTTACTGTTTATGCTTATTAAATGGTCTTCATTTACCATGTAAGTGATTTGAGCTGTAAAAAGGATATTGTAAATTGTCATCCATATAACTTTTCCTCCCCTTCCACCTTACTTTTTTACATGGCATGAAAATTAGTTAATCTCAGAATGAAGCTGACTGAATTGTTTAATGCTAAAATCTTTGTCTTTACTGCACCAAAGTAACTTTGTTTTTCATTCATAGAAGAGAATATACTTCAAATAAGTTAACTTATTTGTAGGTGTATTCAGAATGCAACATTCCTTTACTTCATCTGATTATATATTTTTTTACTTGTGATTGTTTATAAAATGTGTCATGGGCCGCAAACATTATTCTCATTCATTCTTTTCTCATTAAATATTAAATAAGTCCTCTTTATGCTGTTGTATTTGATTTAGCAAATATACACATCAGTTTCAGAAAGTTGTGTTTTTCTATTATAAATTCCATTCTTAATAGCCCTAAAGATTCAGTAACAGCTCATTTACTTATAATTATTGGGGAATCAACTGTTCATGTATTTTAATTTTCTAGGTAGCTGAAGCTTGCCCCTTTATGCACCTAAACTTTTATTTTAACCATTTTTGTTGAAATCTTCCTAAAAGTTGTTGTACATATACCTTCTACTTTTAAACATTATTTTGACCATAAAACAACCTGTGTTTCCTGACCCAAAGTCATTATTATGAACTATAACTTGTAAATACTTTATTGTAATTACAGACCTGGGTTCAGTTCTCCTTTGGCTTTGTGACCCTGGGTAAACCTCTTAGTTCTCCAGGCAACTCTCTGATTATAAATTACAGAACAGCTATTGATTTGCTTTGCTAAAGTAAGTTTTCTCACCCTGCATTATTTACACAAATGAAATCCCAGGTGAAGAGCCAAAAATAAAACATTGCAATTCAGGGATACTCTTAGGGACCATGAAGGTAGGTGTGATTTTTTTTTTGTACCCAAACTAATTGATCCCCAAATTGCTTTTTCCATTTCTGCTGGCTCCTTCCTCACTGTCACTATCACTTCTCTGTGTTTGATCTATATTCCTTCTCCTTCTCCTCAATATTTTTTTTGAGTGTAGAAACTTTTTTATAAAATTAATTCATTTGTCTTTAGTTTTGAACATTCACTTTCATAAGCTTTTGAATTTTAAATTTTCTCCACTTCTCTACCCTCCCCCCTCCCCAAGACAGCATGCAATGTGATATAGGCTTATTAAATATATTTTCACATTAGTCATATTGTAAAGAAGAATTAGAATGAATGGAATGAACCACAAGAAAGAAGAAACTAAACAAAAAGAAAAAAGAGAGAGAGCCAATAGTATTCTTTGATCGGCATTCAGACTCCATAGTTCTTTGGTTGTGGATAGTATTTTCCATCATGAGTCTTTTGGAACTGTCTTACATCATTGCATTGCTGAGAAAAGCTAAGTCTATCAAAGTTGGTCATTGCACAATGTTGCTGTTACTGTGTACAATGCTCTCCTGGTTCTCCTGATTTCATTTACATCAGTTCATGTAAGTTCTTCCAGGTTTTTCTGAAGTCTGCTTGCTCATCCTTTCTTATAGTACAGTAGCATTCCATTACATTCATATACCACAAGTTGTTCAACCATTCCCCAATTGATGGACATCTCCTCAATTTCCCATTCTTGACCACCACAAAAAGAGCTGCTATAAATATTTTTGTACATATGGGTCTTTTTTCCCATTTTTATCTTCTCTTTGGGATACAGTCCTAGAAGTGGTATTGCTGGGTCAAAGGCCCCCCAATATGTTGTTACCTAAGCTTTTAAAATGTCAGCTTATTTTATACTCATGTTCAAACCAACCACCAGTCCATGAGTAACTCAGTAATTTGGGAGCAAAAGTATTTCTTAGAAATGAATGAAAAATGTTTAAGTGCTTACTTATATGTTTAAGGATATATACTAAGTGCCTCACAAAAACAAAAGCTAAGATAGTTTCTGGAACAGCTATTTTTCTTGGCAGCCTATTTGATTTACTTTCAGATTCATTGCTGTCTTCTGAATGGCTTAGATTGCTGAAAGTCCAACTTTATGGTAAGGGAGGTATTAGACTAAAAAGAGCACCTTTCGGGTAGCATGGTATAGTAGATAATAAAGTAGACTGTGCAATCTGAAAAACCTGGATTCATATCACATACTATGTCAGCACAGCTGTGGCAACCTACACAAATCATTTAATCTCTCTATGGCTGCTTTAAAATGAGAGGTTTAGGTCCCTTTCCAGTCTAAATTTATGATCCTATAAGATGTGCGCATCCTTCTATTTCTACTTTAACAACTGGGAAATTGATTTTAGTGCATGTTGCTTAAAATATTTGCTTGCTCTTTAAAAAGAAAGACTTTTTTTCTTGAAAAATCAAATTGGACTAAAACATTTATATTACAGATTTTTATGTACCTTGTGATAATTTTCTGTTTTAAATCTATAGGAAATGTAGAAAACTTTGTTCTGAATCTTCTAGTTTAAAATGTAGGGGTATCTCTATTTGGTTCAATATTGAAAAGAATGATTGCCGGTATCACCTTAGTGTCATAACTTCCTATGAAGAAGACAGTACTGTCTAAGAATGGGGGGAATCTATCCTCCAGTTTCTCTTCTGCTTTGTACTTTATAAGGTTATATATGTGTCAAAGACACTCTTTAGTTGAAAATAGGCACTGTTTAATCACCAATAGTGTGAGAACAAATTTAGTTTTCATAGTCATTTGTTAGCTGTTTAAATTTACATCCTGGCTCAGATTCTTAAAATCTAGCCACTGCTCAGATTCTTATAATCTAGCCACTAGCTCACTTACGTTCAGACTCTTTCAGAGTCTTCCCAATGTCACAGATGTTCTAATAAACCTTGTCTTTGGCTGGAAGACAAAAGATTTTCGTATTCAGAGCCAATGATTTCTTTTCTCAAAGATCACCTACCAATCAAACGTGGTGATTTTCAGGCCGTTCCAAGATATGGCCTATGGAGTCTGAGGGCACTTTGGGCTCAGATATCATTGCACTTGGCCAAAATACGGACCTATTGCAAGTCATTTCAAAAACCCAAAAGAAATTAGATTTTTATTATAAGATCAGACCTAGATTATTATTGTATAGTATGTGTTTGTGATAAAAAAAAAAAGAAAAAAGATCTGAGATCCTTAACCAAAAGAGCATGAAGAATAAGGTGAAAATTCTATCAATGTGATGGCCACTCAAATTAACAATGTCCTCCCCAAGTATCTGTACAGGAAAACCAGCGAAATCCTCCTAGTGCTTCATTGCCAAAGATAGCAATTGACAGTAGCACTTCTGATAAGGATCAAATAAATAAATAAATAAACAAACAAATAAATAAATAAAAAGATTTACATCCTACTGCTTCAGGTCTGGTCAAATCATTTTAGTTTATCCAATCTTAAGCCTGTTTACTAACTCTAGGTTCAGTAGGAATTGAGTAGAAAAACTGAATAGGAGGGTAGCTAGGTGGTACAGTGAATAGAGTGCCGAGCCTGGAGTGAGGAAGACTCGTCTTCTTGAGTTCAAATCCAGCCTCAGACACTAGCTGTGTGACCTTCGGAGAGTCACTTAACTTATTCTCAGTTTGTCTCGGTTCTTCATATGTAAAGGATGAGAAGGAAATGGCAAACCACTCTAATATCTTTGCCAAGAAAACCCCAAATGGGGTCCCAAAGAGCCAGACACAACTGAAAACAACTGAATGACAACAACAGCATAGGAAACAGTGTTGGGTAGTATAAAGAAAGAGCTGGTCTCAGAGTAAGGAAGACGAAGGTTGAAGTGCTACCACTGACATCTCCTGGCAATGTGAATCAGAATGTATCTTAACTTCTCAGTACTGCAAGCCAGTAGTGTAACTGAGATAGAAATGGGGCCACTAAGCTGTACATAAGAATCCCTGCTGGTTGCATTTTGACTTAGAAAACCACATAGTAACATTATCTGTGTTTGATTCTATTTTTATTTATTAAGTATTTTCCACTTTAATCTGATTTCAATTGCACTTGGGAATACTCTGTCCCAAGCAGTTCTAATTTGAAGAACTGTAATTTGAACAACCATAATTTGAAGCACAGTTGTATTAGTGGAAGGAGTTTTCCTCACCAGGATTTCCTTGTACCAGTATCACAGATGCAGACCAATTCATTCTTTCATTCAACCACTTCATACAATTTCTGGCATCTGTCCTCAGTCCTAGATATATTTTCTAGTAAAATATATGGCTGTTAGTGGTGGAATTTCTAAAAAAAAAAATGGGTAGTAGACTCAAACAACAAAAAAAATTCAGTGCTATATTTTGTTTATTTAGTTTTCATTTGCCTTTTGGTGGTATTTTGCTGCCATACGCTGGCTATTAATTTTCTGATAATAACTATAGAGTTCTATGTCTCTTAAATAAACAATTCTAATCCCTTCTTCCATGTGTGATGCCCTTGAACCTAGTTCTTATTTCCTCCTTCCTCCCAAATCTTCTCTAGACTAAACATCCCCAGATCTTTCAGCCAATCCTTGTATCACACTCTAGGCCTTTCACTATTCTCATTGTCCTTAACTGATTATTTTATGCTTTATCAATGAGCCTCCTAAAATGTGCTATTCAGAATAGAGTATGGTTCTTCAGATGTGGCCTGGCAAGGGCAAAATATAGCAGGAATATCATGGCTCTAGTGTTGAATACTGTGACTCTTCCAATGTAGCTTAAGTGTGAATTAATTACCTTGATTGTCATAGCACACATCCACTATCAATCAATCAATCAATCAATCACATAGTGCTTGGCATATAATAGATGCTGTATAAATATTTATTGCCTCACAATCAACAAGCATTTTTTAAGGATTTACTATGTTCCTAGCACTATACCAGACACTAGAGATACAGTTGCAAAAGTGAGACATCACCTACCTTTAAAAAGCCTGTAACTCTACTGTTGGTATAAAACATGTTATAATACAAGATGTATGCAAAATAAATCCACAGTAATTGGGTTGAGGCAGTACTAGACTAGTATGCCTGACTTAGTGTCAGTAGGACTACAAATCCTGCCTTAGACACTTACTAACTGTGTAGCCTGGAGTCTCAACCTCTGTGAACCTCTGGGGATAATAATAGCACCTACCTCCTAGTGCTATGTTGAGGATGACATATGAAAAGTTTTGCAAACTTTGAAGTGCTAAATAAATGCTATTGTTGTTATTGTTGCTATAATAACAACTGAGGGGATCAGGAAAGGTCTTTTGAAAGATGGAGTATTCAAGTTGTGCCAGGTTGCAGAGCTGAGAAGAAAAAATATTATAAAATCTTCATATTTTTATTTGATCTAATAATAATCTAATCATATCATCCCCAAGTTGATTTTTTTAAGCCATGTTTAAGACTTTGCAAACAGATTTGGTCTTACTAAATTCAGTTCAATATTCTGGTCTGTCAAGATATCTTTTGTCTTGACTTTGTCATCTCTGCTTATCCCTCTTACCTTCATTCCATCTGAAAATTTAATAAACATTCCATCTCTTCTTTATCTGTGTCATTGATAGAAATATTCAGCAACATGGGGTGAAAAACACAGATGAGATCCCTGGAACTCTTCCCTAGGTATCTAGCTCCAAGTTGAAGGGACTCTTTAATGACTGTTTGTTAGGTCTAGCCATTAAGTTTGCTCCTGGCTGAACTTCATTGAACATCTTAGCTAACTTTATTATTATCTATCCTGCATCTCTTTCACAATTTTGATTTTATCAAGAAGAAAGAATTCATTTTTCAGTTAATGTCCAAATTTCACATATTAGCGAGTATCTTATAAGACTGAGTTACTCTCAGATCTAAATTAACGAGAAATTTGCAGCTTGAATAATACCTGGCAATGTAGTTAGAGAAAATAGGACAACTGAGTGCCTACAAATAAAAGTAGAAGTCAAACTTTAATTATACAAACATCACTTGATAGTATTGTGAGAGAATTCAAGTTAAATTTGAAAGATAAAACCAATTCTCATAACCTATTGTACATGCAAGTTGAATCCTAATTTTAATACTTTAAATGATCCATGATACAGACAGTTCATTTTTAGACTTGTAAATGAGTTTTCCTCAAAAATCTAAAGTAATACACACTGAATTTAAATATTAACTTTTTTTTATTTTCAAACTGTGATGAAAATGTTTGTCGAAAGATATTTTCCCACAAACTAACTTGATATTTTTCTAATTTGTATCAATATGTTTAGGGATTACTTTGTTTGTATTTAAGTATTTTATTTAGAAAAGTTTCTAGGTCAAACATGGCCCTTTGAAACATCTATTTTATTTTCTGATCAAAACACATTTTTATTGGAAGCCATTGTCTGAAAATCATTGTTACTGAATTTAGGCTACATTGACAAGTAATATCCAGAATTTGAAAGGATAATGTATTCCATCCTAGTTATAGCACATATGTAGTATTACATTTAGGTTTAGATTTTAAGAATATTGACAAATGGTAGAGAAGGGTAACCAGGGTGGTTAAGGACCTTGAGGAGTTGAAGGTGGCACTGGCCTCATATCTATGTAGCTCTGGGTAAGTCAGTTTCCTTATCTGTAAAATAAGGAAGTTGGCCTTTATGACCTCCAAGATCCCTTCCAACTTTAAAATCTATCAGCCATTGATCAGTCAGGAGCTTATGCTCCTGAGGAACAGGAGTGGAATGGATAGAATCCATGAGTAGAAAGGTTAGCTTTGATAAGGAAGGCCATCTCATCCTCTGAGACTAGAACAAAGGAAGAGAGTGTGTTTCAAGACAGAGTTTCAAGGCATGGAATATGAGAAGAAAAGAACCTCCAGAGAGATAGCCTCAGTGTCCTCAGTAAAGTAGGAAGTAAGTTTATGAGCTGATAGACTTTATTTGGGTTGATGTTGGAGTTTTGAGAGAAGAGGTTGTTTGGGTTTGACTTGTTCTTTTTATCCTTCATTCTTGAAGAGGACCATGACATCAGGAGGGTGATGCCATGACTTGAAAATGAATTGGATTTAAGTGAGGGAGGGCTGTGCAAAGTCACCAGCCTCACTTTCTCCTCTGAGGCCATCTGGGTCCAGTGGCAAGATATAGATCAGGACAATTGGAGATACTCCCCTCACCCCCAGATGCAGTGGGAGACCTTGTCCTTTTTAAGTTAAGGTCTTTCCCAGGTCTCAGTTTGACTGAGGCAATGCCCATTCAGTGATTAAGAGTAGGTAAGAAATGAGGCAAAGAATGGTCCCTCTTTCTAGTCAAAAAAAAAATCAATCTGGGAGGGAAACACCCTTAGGGTTTCTGGCCAGAACTGCAACAATTGAATTTGACTAATGTACTGGTGAAGGAGAGATCTCATTTGACCAAGGTGGTTGAATTTAGACCTCTAGAAGAGGAGATGTGGGTCTGCAATCTTAATGAATTTAAGTTTTTTGCTTTGAGCAACTCATTTCTGGTAATGATAAAATCAAATGACACTTATGTAGCACTTTACATAGTTGAAACCTGTGCATCACCTCCATAGGATTGTTGTCTGGATCAAATGAGATAATGTAGATAAAGCACTTTGCAAACTTTGAAGCACTATCCATAGTTTTCAATTAGTATGAATAATGAATCCTGTGAAGTATTTGCATTACTTGAATGTGCATTGCATATTTATTTTGGGCTGGAACCATTGACCTTATTTTACATAATTATAATTTTAAATAGGGGGATTTGAATTATGGTAAATGTATGCTATTATTATTATTTCTATTATAAGTAGTAATAGCATTATCTGTCTCATTTGACCTTCACACCAGCCTATAGATAGCTTCTGTAAGTATTGTTATCTCCATTTTGTAGAAGAAACTGAAACTCAGAGGGTATATGACTTGTCCATAGTCACACAGCCAGTTTCAGTGGTAGAATTTTCCCCCAAAGTTCTCCTGACATCCAAGTCCTGTGGTCTTAATGTTACTCCCTACAGACTCTCTAAAGTAGCTTGTGGTGCTTTCAGACTGAAAGTTTCATCAAAGAAATGTCATGGGCTTGCTCCTACCAATAAGAGAATAGAACTTGGCTCAGATTTTAGAAATAAACTATCTAAGGATCACATGTTCTTCATTCTACAGCAGAAAAATTAATGCCCTTAAAAACTACATTGAATTTAAAATGTTAGTAAAAAGTTATCTTATCATAATAATAATAATAATTCTGCCATTTATTTGTAAAATTATTTCTACCTTCCAAAAATTAATTTATATTCTGTTTTATTAGTTAAAATACATAACATTAATGGTTTTTGGTTTTGGTTTTGCTAAAAGTCAGTTCTGTTTTTAAGACCTTTATAACTTGGTAACAGATATGCTTTATCTGGAAAATATTTGTTATAGCTAATTTATGATTTTATTAGATCATCATAACAATTGTAACAGGGCATCATCTTGTCCTTTTCATATGTTTGGGTGTGTTTGCAATGTTCCTAAGTGGACAGAATAGTCATATAGATATAATAACTTCCTGTTATTAATATCAATTAGAGCATTGAAAAGGTAAATGTATCCTTACCAAAGCTGTTGGCCACTCTCATGGCCTACAACCTATACTGGATCCAAATAGATGTTTTTCCTATAGATGATAAGATCCTACAATTACTTTTATTTATGATGATATTGTGTTGACTGCATTAAGCCCCAGAATATTCCAGAGCCTTAATGTAAAGCTTGATAAATCAGCTTTACAATCCATATAGGAAAACTGATTTATATGTATTAGCTCCTTTTGAGTAGGGCTTATTTCATTACTTATGTTTGTATCCCTAGAACCTAGCAGAGTTCCTTGCATATAGTAGTTGCTTAATAAGTGCTTGTCGAGTACTTGTTGAAAATTGTCTTTTTTTCTAGACTGTGATACATAGAGGAATAACTATTCCTTTGAGTATGGGGTTGTGTGTGTATGTGTGTGTGTACCCACACACATATATATGTATGTGTGTATGTACATGTGTATGTGTGTGATACACACACATACATAACTGGAATCTATCCTGCATTTAGACTGTGATGTGCCCAGAAGTAAGTAGAACAGAAGATTGCATTTGTGAAAATGTCCAGTGTTTTAACAATCTCATGCTGCTACTTAAACAAAAATCCATCTAAATTTTCTCTGGGTGGTGCCTTAAGTTTGCAAATTTTATTATCGTCAAAGAATTAAATTTTCAGGCAACCTGAAGGGTAACGAAGAGAGATGTGGTGAGTACGCAGCAGCATGTTTCCAGTGGTGATCTATGTGTAAGAAGTGGTATAATATAAGGGATAGTATAGAGGAAATGTTTGATCCAAAAAGAAGGTAGGCTAATCACATGACAAAAGCCACAGAAAATAGATGGACAACCTGAGTATTCTCCTTGGAACTCACTAAATATGGAAAGACCTAGTGGAAGTAGAGTATGTTTAGTGGATACTTTGTGGAAGAAGGCTATGCATGAATTGCAGTTTGTACTGAGGAAGGGAATACATCACTGAGATCCGTAATTCACTGAAATAATTGATTTGTGTGTATGTGTTATAGTGGGGGGGGGCAAGAGAAACAGAGAGAGAGAATGTGTTCATGCTTTGTTAATTTTTAGGGGAAAGTAAGTACTTTTATCTTTAAAAGCATGATATTTAAACCTTTAGTATAGCATGATAGGGCTTACAGACTTCCATATATTTGAAATATACAGAGTGTTTTAAACTAAACTGCTCTAAGCCTTTTGGAATACCCTGTATATTTCAAATGTATTTTGTATAGCTTTATCAAAATATTGTCATGTCCATTAAAAATACAAGTAGAATGAAAGTATACAATATTGGCAGGGATATTGGCCACATCCTTTCAACAACAGCCTCATCTCCCCTTTATCTCACCTGTGTAAATCTGATTTTGATAAGAAGGTAGGGAAGAAGAAAGAAAGAGAGAGGGAAAAGTGATCACCTGGTCATCCTCCGGGTGGGTGCCATAGCTACTTGTTGGATAATAATTGTTATTTTTCAATATATCCTAATTTTTTTTATACTGTCAAAGAAACTTCATCATAAGTACGGAGCCAGCATTCAGGGCAGCCTATATTGTGGCCATTGTGGCACTTAAAATACCATATGGGTTTAAGTTTCCAGCACAATGATTATGCCTTTTTGTTTTCATTTGTTTCTTTTAATCATGTTCATATATGGTATCCCAGAAGTCTTAGTGCATTTTAAAGCTACTAAAGTTTTGAAATGCTCTAAGATTTTGGGATATCTTATTCATATTTTACAAATTCTTTAATGAAGTTGAGCATATTTTTAGATAAATCTTAATGGCATCTTTTGACAGTTGATATGTCTTTCTGTTCTTGATACAGTAATGATTGTGTCATCAGTGTTGATAAGTGCAGAAAATTTTACTGTTACCACTAATGTTATAATCAGCTTGTCTTCTCTGCACAAGAAGGGAGTAAATGAAATTTGCTTTAGGAATATAAATGGAATTTTCACCAAGAATGAATTTTACACCTTAACTAAGGTCATAAAATGCATTCAAATGGGCATTTATTTTTAGAAAACTTAATAATAATTTAGGGACTTAGCTAAGAATTTATAAGCTTTTTGACAATTCACTTCAAAAGTAAATTTTATCCAAAGTAATATATTTTATTGTATTTAAATTACATGTGTGTAACTGTGTATATATGAGTATTTGGGAAAATGTTTTAAATACCTGAACTTAAATCATCTGCCCAATTCGTTTGGAAATAGTGCTTTATTATATTATACACATATATAATTTAATAATTGCAAAGCATGTAATTTAGTTAATTTGAATGAATTTAAAATCATAATCTGGTTAGGAGTGGCAAGGGAATTGTTGGTGAGGGTGGGGGTTGGAATGGGTTAAAAAAGGAGTGGAGATAAATTTTCCAGCCCCATAAATGAAGAGGAGTCATTGTTCATACTTTTAAGTTGAATTATTTTTGTTCAATTCAGTGTTTCCATTTTGTGAGCTTTTCCATGTATATGCAAAATGTTTCTCCTCAGGCCCCCTTGTATTTCCTGGTCCTATTTTTATGAACCATCGAGAACAGGCTCTAGCCAGACTCAGACCCCATCCAGCACAACTAAAGCATAAACGGGACAAGCACAAAGGTATTTGGTCTTCCTTACTGACTAGGGTGGGGCATTTGCCCCATTTCCTAGTTGTTTCTTCCATATGCCTAATTTTATTCTTGGAGATATGCACAAAACTGATTCTCCTGCTTCACTTCTGTCCTTCCTATTTAACCTGAGGAGAAAGAAAGCACATAAAATGCTAAGCTGCTCTAAAAACTTTGCAAATGTCATGTTTTCTTTTTTCATGTTTTAGTTTTCCTTGATAAAGCCATTTTGTCGTGTGTCTTTTTTCTTCTCCGTTTCTCCCCAAATTTCACAAAGCTAAGCGATGGTGAAGGAAATGATCATTCTTTTCTGGTTTTTGTGTCTGTGTAACTCACTCTTAAGTGACTAAAGACTGGCATTTCACTGTCTCCATTTTTCTTATTTGCATGCTGTTCATTTACTTCAAAGTTACTAAGGTATTGATTTCAATATATAAGATCTCAATAAAGTACATATATGAGTTCTATATATGTAGGTGCATAAATTTATTCACATATATGATACTATTTTATTGATTTCTTATCACTTGAACAAGAAGACTTTTGTTAGTGCTTTAATGAGGAGAAGACATACTCATCTAAATCAACAGTATAACTAAATATATGTTTTGTATATAAATTTAGGTAAATAAGTTCCGTAAAATAACGATTACAATAAAAATACAGGGCATCTAATTATGACTTGAAAATTCATTTCAACAAATCATACATATAGATGGAGCATATTTTAAAATATACCTGAAATTATTGAAAAAAAATAGTAAATGACCAAGAAAACCCAGGAATAGACAAGTTTCCTTTGGTAAATATTAAAAAACATACTGACAAAATAAACCTGTAAATATAATATTTTAAAATTCATTTGAATAACTATAGAGATGACTCTATAGGTGACAGCCATGATAGTGGAAGGAGGTCTCATGCAATGGACTTAGGCTGACTCTGGGAATTGCTTATATATACACTAAAGAATTTCGGATATTCCTTGCATTATAGATGATAAGGCTGGAAGGAGTTAAGTTATGCTCTGGTCTATTTCTACAACTAAAGATCTACTGCTGAAATGTGTTGGGTGCTTTAGAGATTTGGTAAATTAGAATCGTCTTGTTTCTGGGATGCTGTCTTGGTATCCTGGGGGACTGGATTACACATGAATTCCCCTGAAACATTTTAGCACTCACAAATCAGGGACTACCTGAGTTTTAGGAGTGGTGAGACTGTCTGTTCTGGACTTGCAGTCTGGGTGAAAGATAATGAATCCTAGAGTTTCTCAGATTGATTTAAAAGAGTTCTTGTAAGTTAGAAGGTAGGCTCTACATAGCAAAGAGTACTTAAACAAGTATTTCTTGAACAAATTCAGCAAACTAAAACACAAAATATTAAAAAAACAAACATGTAGTATATAGGAATAAATCAACTATGATTGTTTTTGCTAAAATATGCTATGTTATGGGTTAAAATAATTCCATTTTAAAAAGTTTTACTTGAAATTTATCATTATTAAAAATTCTTTTTTTAAATTAATGTATTTATTTTTAGTTTTCAACATTCACTTCCACAAGATTTTGAGTTCTCTTCATCTTGTCGCAATCCCCACCCCAAGATGGCATGCATTCTGAATACCTCTTCCCCTAATCTGCCCTCCCTTCTCTTGTCCCTTTCTCCTTCAATTTTCCTGTAGGGCAGGATAGATTCCTATACCTCATTTCCTGTATATCTTTTAAATATTCTTTTTTAAGTATGTCACTGCCATAACTAAATTTGTGATTCAAAGCCAAGAAAACTTATTAATGTCTTGGTACAGTTAATGCAAATACAGGTATATTATGTAATTAGTTGTATGTTTTTCTGTTTACTCATCCAGTGTTCTGGAAATAACATTTTTTTAATATAATGTAAAATTCATAATTATAATAACTGCTATTTCTAAAGGACTTTAAAGTTTGCAAAGTGTTTTATATCCCTATTTCATTTGAACCTCACAACAACAAACTTGGTACAGATAAGGAAACTGAGTTTCAGAGTGTTTAAGTGATTTGCCTATGGTCAGATGGCTAGTAACAAAAATGGGATTTAAACCCATGTCTTCTGGATTCTAAGTTCAAATCTCTCTACTATACTACACTATCTTTTATGGAATTGTAGCACACAAAATTTAATTATTGTAAATTATTTTCAGAATGTGTCCCTTTTATATTCTTTTTTGTCCTTCTGTAAAATAAAAGATCTTAGCATTTTTATTATTTTTAGCTTATTTTCATATAGAATTCTTATTTAACTCTGCCTATAGTTGAATAAATGTAGAAACTGGTGTTTTATTCATTTAAATGGCAATTTCTTATAAAAAATACTTTTATTATTTGGCATGATTATGGCATTTTAAAATGAAATTCTGCAATTGAGACCTAAAGTACAGCTATGAAAATATACAACTATCTATTTTTAACATCATGTGTAAATCATCTATTTTCTCTTTTAGGAGTAATCTGTAAGTATAGTAAGATCCTGCACTATAATATCCTGTCTTCAGGCTTCATACCCTAGCACTGCCTTATGATGAGGTCCACTTGCAATGCCAGTAACAGAATCCTTCAGTTTCCAAAAGGATTTGTTGATTTCTGTTGTGAGGTGAATAATAGATTTTAGAGACTGTAGAATATATGAGATATTAAAATTGGATAGGTAAATATTTTTATAACACCTTAATCTCATTTAAAATGCCACTAAGGGTTACCTTATCACTTAACAACCCAGGTGTGCGTGATTTAGCACTCATTAACCTTATACAAACCAATGCTGGAGAAAGATAATATATGAGAATGCAAAAATTTAGTGGAAATGTTTACTCAACAACCTATTCCTTGGATGCTTCCCCACTCTCTTATCCACATTGTCTTCCTAGCCATCCAGTGTCTCTACCTACAATTTTTGTTTTATATTCACAAACTCACTGTTTTCTGTTAAAAACATATTATAAAGATGACTTAAGCTTTCTGTACTCTGCCATTTTTCACTGAGGATAGAACATGCAGGTCAAATGTTTGGGGTGGGTTCCATATATATTATATATGGCAAAGCTAAAGTCCACAGAGTTCGTGGTTTGCCCTTGGTAACAAGAGACAAGTTTGATACTCAAATAAACAGGCAACCCAACTCTACATGTATTACCAGGAGCCAGACTTGGGAAAATAAAATATGCTGCCATGCCACTAACTAAGTTTAAATATAGTTTCAAAATTGTTTTAGCGTTATTTTTCAGCAAAATCCCTTACTAACAACACAGTTTCTGTTTCAATAATGAATAATTTTTCTCATTCTACTTGAGAAAAAAGTTTCTGAACACAACCAATTATCAACATCTAAATTTCCCTAAAAATCCTTCTGATTTGGAAAATCAAAAAGACGAATTAGTGGTAAACAGTTATATCTATATTTTACATATTCTATGGCAAAGTTCATTTGTTTCTCATAACAGTTGAATACTACTCAATTCTAAAACATACAAAATGATATTGAGTTATCATTTAAAGATATCAGTAATGGTGTTGCCAGCTTTATAGCATAGAAGCTATACATTCATATAAGTAGTATTTAGGATTTGTAGTAATGATCATATATCTGATATCTGAATATATATGATATGAATATTATAATTTATAGTAATGAATATGATATTCATGCTACATGAATATATGAACTACATATTGGTACACATACACATGTACATTCACATTGGTATATACATCTGTATGTATATACATGTACACAGATGCACACATGTGTACATATGTATATTCATACATATATACTACCAAATAGATTAATAAGTATCCAAGCCAGAATTTGAAGACTGGTTGGTTCTCTGACTTGATATGCAGTACACTTTATGCTATACCATTCTGCTTCCCAAGATTATTTTTATGCACAATTTCTTGAACATGCACTTAAATGCACTAAATGTTTATTGTCTAGAATGAAGAGTCCAGTTGGCTTTTTTGTTTTCTCAGTTATGCATATCATGTGTGCAGCCCAAGATTAAGATTGGATCTTTTTTAAAAATAAATTTAATATAAAGGTAGAAGAAATATAACAATGCTAAAGCAGTCGTAGGGAGGCACAAAACACTCCTGGTGACTGAATCAGTTATGTACTCTAAACCTGAATTTAAGAAAATATACATGTTACCAGAAAGGGGATAGAGACTGGTACTGGACCCATAATTTCTTTGATGTAGGGAATTTGTACATGAAGAATCTCCCTCTACCAATACAACTTGGTACCATCTCTGCAACTGATAATCTTACAGAGTTGTCTAGAACACTGATAGGTTAAACAGGATCAGCCAGTTCATGTCAAAGGTAGGACTTGAAGTAAGATCTTCCTGTTTGGGAGATCAGATCCCTATCCACTATGCCATGAATGTCAGAAGTATTTGTAGTCTAATGACAATTATAAAATTAGTGCTATTCAAATTCAGGGCTTTTTTTGTATTTATGTATAAAATAGTTGCCATAGAATTTTAGAATTGGAAAAGACCTTACAGATCTTAGCTATCTCCTCACTTTACAAATTTAGAAACTGAGGTCCCAAGATATAAGTGACTTTACCAATTACCACGCAGCTAATTAGTGAAAGAGCTGAGACTAAATCCCAGATCTTAATATTTCCATATGTCCTATTTCATATATTTGGGAAAAGAACAAATTTTAATTTTGTTTTCCATAATATGTACATGTGTATCATAAACACATGCAAGTAACATGTATATATTATATAAGAAAAGGTCTAAAATATTTTGTTTCTTTTAAAAAGACCACCTGTTATGAGGTGTACAACATCAGCCCAGGATAAATGGTTGTAATGTTAACAAAGAGAAAACAGAATTATTCAGTTCCGATTTTGCTTTTTTTTTCTCAATCAAGAATAATCTGCAGTGCAAAAGGTAAGCCAAACATAATTTAAAAAAAGGGATTTAAGGACCTAGATAAATGAGGTTATAGTAAGATAAAACCTAGATGTTTTAAATTAGTTCAAATGTCTAGGCTTAGATTATTTACATTTTATAGGACTGAAATAAGTTGCCAATATACGTTAGGAGTTGTTAACTATCCTTTGAACAGTTGTGGTTATAGGGAGAGTTTATAGGAGACTGAAAGTAGTTCTTGCCTCAGTTTTCGAAAAGGGGAAGATAGTAGTTTCAAGATTACATTTATACCCACACACACACACACACACACACACACACACACACACACACACACACACACATCTATGCATACACATATTTATACATATATGTGTGTATGTATAGAGGGAGAGAGAATATTTGGATTTCAGCATATCTCATGAGTACTTTGCATCCTTAGCCTTGGAAAAGCAATAGCATTGAGTTTTGTTTTGTTTTTTAATTGGGTCTGTAAGAGACCATAGGCTCAATCAGAATCATCAATATGATGTGGCAACCAAAAGGCTAATCCTGGGCTATATTAAGAAAGATTCATTTCTAGGAATAAGGAAATGCTAGTTTCTCTGCCCTCGTCAGACCACATACAGATTATTGTGTTCATTTATGCTGGACGTTAATAAGCCAGAGAACATCCAAAGTAAAACAACCAGAATGGTAAAGGGCCTTGAATCCATGCCATAGGAGGATAGTTTGAAGAAACTGGGGATCTTTATACTGAAGAAGAGAAGACTTGGGCAGACATGAAACCTCCCTTCAAATACTTGAAAGGCTGCCACAAACAAGATGAATTTGACTTGTTCTGCCTATCTCTGAGGGCAAAACCAGGAGCAGTGGATGGAAGTGGCAAAGAGGCAAATTTAAGATTGATGTCAGGAAATACTTTCTAACAAATGGAGTTTTTCAAAAGTAGAATCAAGATATGATAGTTTCGTTTTCCCTGGAGGTCTTCAAGCAAAGACTGATAACTGCTTGCCAAATATGTTATGTTAAGGATTTTTTTCCAGACTTAAGCTGGAGAATATGGCCACTTGAGTTCTCTTTCAAATCCAGATTCTGTGATATCTATGTAGATAAGGTACAAAAATATAGACTATATGTAACAGTATAATAAGGTGGATTTTTAGTAAGTTGGTGAACTGTATCTTTCTCAGACACTTTAATATACATGCCACAGAATTCTGTCCTTAGTGCTGTTCTATTTACCATTTTTATTAGTGATGTGACCAAAGTCATAGAAAACATAATTATTAAATACTCAAATAGCACAAAACTAGTATTGATGCATAATGTTTCATGAAAGAATCAGGACCTAAATTATTTGAAATAATATGCCAAAACTGACACACAATATAATAGGAATAAATATAAATTCTTAAATGTGGGTTCAACAAAATAACTGCACAATTATAGGCTGTAACGTAGCTTAACAAAAATATATGCAGAAAAGACTCAGTTTGTGCTTATGGCAAGTCAAATGTTAATCAAATTATATGACTGGCAAAAAGCTAATTTCTCTTTTAGGCCTAGTTAATGGAAATATAGTCATGGATAAGAGAAAGAAATATCCATCCTCTGCACTTATCATCTTAAGTGTAGTGTACCAGCCACCACCTTTTAGGCAACACATTAACAGAATATATTGCATTTTTCAGAAGACAAAGCATAGTCTTAAAATCATGTTATGTAAGAATTGCTAAAGGAATTGGTGACATTTAGCTTAAAAAGAGAAAATGAGGTAAGAAGCTATATCTGTTTTCAGAATATTTAAATAACTTGGGGCAAAAATCAGGAGACATGAGTTTGAATCTTGAATTTGATGTTGCTAGTCTTGTGTCCCTTGGTGATCACTTAGGATGTCTGAGCCTTAGGCTCCACATCTTTAATGTTGGTGATGGTATTATTTGTACTACCTGTCTCACAAGATTGTATTATTAAACTTAAGGAAAACTGGGCTTGGTTAAACATGAGGAAGAACTTCTCACAAACAAAGCTATCCAAAAATGAAATAAGCTATCTTATGAGATACTGAATGGAATACTCATGGCAGTTTTGGGAGGGAAAGGGGGATTTTTGTTTGGTATTGGAAGAGATAACCGTGGTCTTTTGTAACTGGAGATTATGGTGCTACATACATAACTAAGTTGTTAAATCTTAGAGTATTCGGAGTTTTGCTTATTCAATTTGAAAACTATCCAGCCTTTTATTTTATGCTTTTTTCTCTTCATACTTAAAAAAAATACTCATAACTGTTTATTAACCTTTTTACTATAGCCAATTAAAGAAATCAATCCCATTTTCATAAATTGTAGTTTTTGATTCCTGACTTTTTTATTCACACTTACACACTGAACTATTTTGATACTTCATACCCTTTTTGCTTTTTTGTACTTTACTTGTACAATTGCTTTATTGTAAATTTTTAAATAGTAGGAATTGTAAATACAAAATTTTGTAATACCATAAATGTTATACTTAAATAGATAACTTAAAGTGCATTTAAAGATAATGAAACTTTTTAAAATTTTAATACTCTTGACAGATTATGTATAGAAAAGTATAAATGGCTATTTTAGTATACTTGAAAAAAACTATATAGTTTTGTGCCTTATGTAATAAATTCTAACTCCTCTAGTCATCATCAAATGTGGCTTTTAACCATTACTTTTTTTCAAAATAATTCCTTAGTTGGCCTTTTTTGAAATTCAAATTTCCATATTGAGTGAGTTGTTATGTTAGATTTAATTTCCAAATAAAGGAAAGAAAGCTAATTCAGGAAATCAAACTTTTTTTACTAGATTTAAGTAAATATTTGTAATGTTAACACAGGTAAAATTATATGAAAGCAATTTGTGTTTCCAAATATAAATAGACTTCTTTTTTGTATTTAAATAATTTTATAGTTTAATGGATAATACATCTATAAAATTTCTTCACTTTTATTCCCTAATACAGTTCTCTTTTGGACTTTTTTCCATTTTTACCCAAACTACTTTTTCTGTTCACCTCTTCCACTCAGTGTACAAAAGTGAAGATTATTTGGATTAACAATTTTTTGTGAATTCTGGGTAAAGAAAAAAAAATCTTGACAATTTAAAAAAATCTGTTGATTCATGCAGATACAGTTTCACAATTTGATCTAAAACATTTAGTATGTGTTAGACTATGTAGAATAGTCTTCTAATATTATAGTAAAACCTCTCACTAATTCAGAATTGATAATTCAGACAATATATGTGATATTTTTGAATAAAAAATTCAAAATAATTTCTTCCTCTGTGAATTTTCAGGGTCATACTTGTAAAGGGAATCCAGTCTAAAATCAGTAGCTTTTCAAACCAAGGGCTCGAGAAATTAAGGATTCCTTCAACGTGCCTCCAACTTCTGGGTCCAGCAGTTAATTCTTGTATGTTAAAGGACTTTTATGTTTATGATACATTATTATGTAACATAGGCCAATTTTGAGTTGTAGTTTTGTTAACCTAATTTTACTTATTTGTACCAATTAGCTTATAACATGTACTGTACTTGAAAATATTACAATTTCAATTATTTTAAATTGTTCAAAGATTTAAATTTTTCCCTAAGTTAAATAGGCCCCTTCTATTCCGAATTAGTGAGGTTTTACTGTCCTAGTGCTCTTATTTAAAGAAATGGTGTATTATAAGATGTAGCTTGAAGAAAATTATGATGATTCATCTAGCTATAAAAGGGGTGAGAAATTATTTAGACTCAATATTTCTTGCCATGATTATTTCTAAATTATTAGAGAAAGAAAAGAAAAAATTGGCATAAACGGTTTTGACTTTTCCCCATTTTACACTATAGGTGGGGACAATGTATATCCAAATAAGTGAAAAACAAGTTGGAAAGGAGATTGATTAAAATTGAATATTTTTTGTATATGACAGGTAACTTACTGGATAATTTAGATATTAATCTGCCCCCCAAAAAAAATAACAGGATTGACCATTTAACTACTTGAAGTTCTTTTCAGCTTTATAAGTGCGTTTGAATATTAATTTTGTAATGTACATAATGACAGTCAAAAATTTTTTCTAAGATTGACTAGTGAAAATATTTTAGATTATTGTGAGAAGATATAAGCTGACTTCTTTATTCCATCATTATTATTATTATTATTGTTGATTTCTGCAAAAATGCTCTAAGATTCTCCATATCATGGGATCACTTTTGGTCCTAAAGTTTGAATATAGGAATATTAACAAAGATCAGGAATTGGAAAACCTAAAAAGAGAACCTGATATGTGGTAAACAGAAGTCAGAGAAAGAAGAGGATAAAATCCTGAAAGAGGAGAGGGGAAGGTAAAGTTAGGAGTGAAAAAGATAGGGCACAGAGAAGAGCAGAACAATATTGAAAGAAAGAATGCAGAGAATGTTGATGGCTGGTTTTGATGTAATGGAAAGGAAAAAAAGGCAAAGAAAAGGACTTGATTGGGTAGAGTGATGATTATGTTGGGGAAGAGATGAGTGGGGGATAGATATATGTTTTATGAAAGTATTCAGTTCTTTGAAAATAAAATATTAAGTAATTGGTTTAAGAATATATTTTGGCAAAAAAAAAGTGAAATTCTCTCTAAGAAATCTGATTGATTTTCATTGAGAATTTTAGTTATATTAGGTTATACTACATAGTTGAACTACTTTAAAATGCAACTATTCAATGGCTTGGTGTATAATTTTAAGACAAATTATGTTATTTATATATCAAATTTACTATGGTTTATATTTGACTTTTTTATTAAATTAATGACTTTTCTAAATTGCATAACTGTCTACATTAGTAGATCTTAACTTTAACTGATTCAGAATTCTGTATTCTTAATGATTTAGTGATTTACAAACAAGTATAACATACCTTTCTAAAATTGCTTTGTTGCAGGTAGATTCTTGAGCTATTACTTCTAACAACTGCAGATTCTTCTTGCTGTTCTGTTCTTTTTTATAACATTTGTCTTCTACTTTTTCATAGTTACTATTTTAAAATTTGTTTTTGAATGTGAGTAGTGTCTTGGTTAAATATTGCAATAATTACAGATGGAAGTGGAGAAAGAGGAGAGAAGGATGCAAGCAAAATCACAACATATCCTCCAGGCTCTGTCCGTTTTGATTGTGAGCTGCGGGCAGTACAAGTCAGCTGTGGATTTCATCATTCAGGTAAATGCAACTTTTCTGGGAGCTACATTGTTAAAATATTTAGAAATTGTGGTAAATTAGTTTCAACGCATATGGCAAGTTTTCATTCTATGTCTAAAGCGAAGATGTTTAGCAACATGTTGATCAACATGCGGTGAAATAGATTGAACCTAGGTTCAGAAGAACTATCTTCTGGTCCTACTGCTGCTCATTTCGTAACTGTGTAACATTCAGCTGATTTTTGTATGTTCTCTGAGCCTTGTTTTCCTTATTTGTTGATGTAAAGTCTGGAAGGGATATTACACGTTTAGTCCAGTTCTTTCATTTTTGAATTGAGGAAACTAAGGTACAAAGTGGTTAATTTGTTTGAGGTTATTGATCTAGTTGTTGGGAAATCCATTATTTGAGATAAGCTCCCCTGACACATAGTTCAGTGATGTTTCTACTGTAACAGCCTACCTCGCCTTTTTCTTCTTTTCTTTGTACTTGTATTGTTGCTCCCTTTATGCCTTGCTTCCCATTCATCGCTATCTGGGCCTTCCTCTAGGTTCTTTGGTATTTGACTTTGAATAATCTTCTACCCTAAGGTCCAGGATCAAAAACTATGGTGTAGAAGAGATATGGTGTTTTACATATATGTAAACAATTGAAAAAAAGAGGCAGCCTTTATTTCACTTTATTCTCAACCCATTCACTGCTTTAGTTAACTCATGGGGAAAGAAAAACCTTCAAAATAGCATGAGGATCAAATGAAACTGTAAAGTGCTAATAAAATGTAAGGAAGCATTTTTATGGTAGGACTCATCTTATCTGGTATGGTTCAAAGGAAAAACACCAAACAAAGAATTTGTATACCTGGATTTTTGTCATAACTCTTGCTGTTAATTTGCAATTACTATTCTAAGCCTTAGTTTCCTCATCTTTATACTGAGATACTTGAATTAAATGATCTCTCAGGTCTCTTTTTCAGCCCCATATTTTATACTTTTATGATTACAAAATCATATAATGCCACATATCCTAATTGATATTAAATATATTAAATTAAGTAGAAAAGCACAATAAACAAAACTACATTTCTTAAAATGTAGAAAAATGTTAAACAAAATTTATTAAATTTCTTTTTTTGTGGTTGAACTCTTTCAGCTGTTTAATAAGGACCTGATATACATTGAAGTTCAGATATAAGTGTTAAGCTGAGTTTTGTCTACTCAGAGCTCTTCTATTTCAACATTTTGGGGAGATGGCTGATTTGTTCAATATTATTGCTTTAAAAATATCTATCTAATAACTCAGTTTTATGAGGTTGATGTGGAGATAGTAGTTTAATTAAAAGAAGAAAACCTCTAACAAATGACATTCACTGTTCACAAAGTATAAATAATATGTAAAATATATATATAAAATATATATTGTATAAAGTAAAGTATAGGTGTATATGTCATGTAAAAAAAAGTAGACTTTTTATTACATGAGAAAAATCCTGCAGAAGTAGAACAAAATTATATGTAATAAACAATAAATACATTATTGTCATAATTTCCAGTTTAATATTCCCAATTTCTTCTAAGTTCGTAGAAAATACAAGTAATAAATCATATAACTTTTTAAGACAATGAGGGAGGGGACTGTCAATTCATTAAAGAAAAACTAACGCAATATTTTGGTTACAGTGGTTTTGATGGAAAATGGTGATGTTTATACATTTGGATATGGGCAGCATGGCCAGCTGGGACATGGAGATGTTAATTCCAGGTAATCTATAGCAATCTTAATGGAAATTATGATTTCTGTATAGTTTTCTATATTTTCAAGACAGAATAGTCTGCATATTTTTCTTTTTTAGTGATATTTTAATTAGTAAGTTCGATGTTTAACATATGTGGGGAGGCAACAATAGTTGTTTGCTGGATAGTTTTCCAGGTAATATCTCGGACTTTTTGAGAAATCACGGGTCTAGATTCCCTCTCAAAAAATGTTCTGACAATACTGAGTCTCTTTAGTTAAAAGTTTGATTTACCACCTAGATTTTAAATCTATTCCAAGTTATTATGGTACCAGGAGAGTTATATTAAAGAAAAAAATTAGCATAAAATTACAATAGGGAACTGTGCCAATTAAATAGCTAAAGATGCTTTAAGGCTTTTTACCCAAATATGAGTAATTTATGAAAATGTTTTTATTTTAAGACTCTACATTATTATCATTACTCTTTCTTCTTTTCTGTTCAATACCTCTCCTCTTTAAAAATCTCTTTTAAACCTTACTCTACTTTTTCCTTACGTCATTTACAGAAAGGGCTTGAGTCTTGTTCACTTTGATGACAAATTGACATTTTTAAGTTACTTTATTAATTTCCTAAAATAAATCTTGTTTATTAAACTAGATTCTAAGTCCCTTGAAGGCGTCTTCATTTGTTAAACATTGATTAAGCACCTACTATATACAGCTCACTCTGCTGGTTTCTAAGGATGATAAAAGGATGAATAAGACACTGTTCCCTGAAGAAACAACTTAATAAGTAGTAATTTTATATATAACACACACATAACAGATTAGAATATGTTAAGTGTATGAGAGAAGCACAAAGTACTGTGAAATCAAGTATAGAAAAGATAATTTCCAGCTGCTGGGATCAGAGAAAGATAATATGGAAAAGGTAGAATTTGAGCTGGATTTCAGAGAATGGGTGAATATCAGTAGCTCCAAATAGGCAAGAACATGTTCCAGGCATGTTGAATAGCATGAGCCAAAACATGGAATATAGGACATATCCAGGGGTTGATAATTATATGATGTGATAGACATTTATTAAGTGTATAGAATGTGCCAGCCACTGTGCTAAGCACTGGGGATGCAAATAAGAAAAAGGTAGTCCCTGGCCTCAAAGAGTTTTCAGTCTAATGGAGGAAGACAGTACACAAAAGGAAACTGAAAAAGAGAATGGTGAGGGGCTTGATAAAGGTGATAATGAATTACAAGCCAAACAATGCAGCTGGTGGCAAATACAGAAGTGGCTAGGATTTTGAGCCCTTTTATAAAGGGAGGCTTTTTTGTTCCACATTCCAGCTACTGAGGTAGAAGCAAGTGAGGGTACTAATGAGGTATAAGTAGCAAAGCTGAAGCAATCATCATGATAATAAGTTTCCTGACAATGAGTTTATCCTGGGCAGGATATAATGAAAATGATGGTAGAGTAGAAAACCAAGCAGCTGGTGGCAAATTATTACCTGTAGAAACAACAGGACTTAGCAACTACATGATGGTATCCTTAACAGAAATAGGGGATTTAGGAAGAGGAGAGGATTTGGGAGGAAATATGAGTTCAGTTTTGGACATGTTGAGTTTAAAATGTCTATGGGACATCCAGTTGGAGATGACTAATAAGCAGTTGGAGATGGGAGACTGGAGGTCAGCAGAGAGATTTGGACTTTTCAAACAACGTGAGAATCATCAGCAGAGAGACAATCGTTGCATCCATGAGAGCTGATGAGATCACCAAGAAAAAGAGTATAGAAGAAGGCCTAGTACAGAGCCTTAGGACAGTGGGTATAATTTGCATCAAGACCTAGCAAAGGACTTAAAAGGAGTGGTTAGATAATTAGTAGAATCAGCATGGAGTAGATGAAAACAGAAAGAAGAGAGTATCAGGTTGAAGGGAATGAACAACAGTGTTGAAGATTGCAGAGAGTTTCAGAATAATGATTGAAGGAAGGCCATTAGATTTGGCAATTAAGAGATGATTCGTAACTTTGGAAAGATTAGTTTTACTTCAAATGTTGAGATGGGAAGCTAGACTGCAGAGAATTGAAAAAAGAATGAGAAGTAGAAGTTGAGACATTTACTGTAGATGATCTCAGGAGTTTAGCAACAAAAAGGAAGAGAAATAAAGGATTGTGATGTATAATAAGTTCAAGAGACATAGTTTCTGGGTAATTAATCATTTTATTAATAATGCTAGCATATTATTAATAAAGCATATTATTAATAAAAGGATGGTCATTTGGCTGTCTTTCTTAGACCAAAGATCCTTCATGAAACCCACTCAACACTTATATGCCTTTGGAAATGTGTATTTTCTGAGGGTGGAAATCAGCTCTGATTGGTTAACAATTAATGAGAGAAAGAATATTATAATGAGAGGTAGACCTATTATGATGAAAGTCTGGGGTACATGATTTTGATTACTCAGTTTTGGTCTGAGAGACTTATCTGTATCCATATCACCTGTCTGACAGAAGGGAGAATCCACATTTTCCCCAGACTTGTCTGAGTTAAAAAAAAACAGAATCCATCAATTCCCCTAATTTTATCTTTTGAACAGATCTGAGTTCTTCCTCATTATCAGCCCTGCACTTCAAAGTCTGCCTGAATAACCTACAGGGGCAGATTTCTGACTGAGGAAGCAGAAAAGAAAAAGAACTTTGGTCCTAATTCAATAATTAGTTATTAAATACAAGAGAGAAATAATCATTTCTCTCAGGATGATAATCCAGAAGGAATGGACAGAGCAAGTGAAGGTTTTAGAGAAAGAGGAAAACATGGACATGTTTGTAGGCAGTGAGAGATTAAAGATAGGGATTACAGAAGGGGCAATTTATTGAAGAAGATGGTATTGAATTTTATGTATATATGTGTGTGTGTGTGTGTGTGTGTGTGTGTAAAATATGTTACTTGGAGACAGTATTAATTAGAAGAGAAATGGGAAATCAACAAAGGAAATACAGTGACTATAAAGGTGGTAATTTAGTAGTGTTACATACCAAACAGAAGTTTAAAAAGATTAAAATGACATTGAATTTTATATTCAGTAGGTTATATAGCTTATAGTCTTTGTGTTCAATCTTTAGCATAGTGCACTCCATGACGTAATTAACCACTTAATGAATGTTTTTTTATAACCATGATAATGCTAGAATAAGAAGCAAAAATGATCATCAAACCCTTTTGAATCTTTAAAACCTTTTCATATTTCTTTAGTTTACATGTCATTTAAGTAAATTAGCTTATTAGGTTAAAGAGCTGAGAAATCTCTAAGTGGATTTTGCTCGTATTTTGACTTAAATATGTAAAAAGGAATTTAATTGTTTGCAAGATCACTGTGTAGTATCTTGGAAGCAAGACTTCCTCATTGTGTGATGTTCATTTTTTAACCAATACAAAGCAGTAGAGTAATGCCATCTTATATTTTGGAAAAGATTTTGAAATTTAAAATTACAATGTAATTATTTAACAGAGAAAGGATCATAGAAGAACTTGAATAATTGTTATGTCTCTTCATAGTATTGATTAATTCTGTAAATGGATTTTCCAGTTATAAAATAAGGGCATATCACTGACCCTTTTGGATAATTTAAGGTTAATCATCTAATTTAAGCTCTATTTAAAAATCTTCAGGGCACGTAGGTGGCTCAGTAGACAGAGCACCAGCCCTGGAGTCAGGAGGACCTGAGTTCATATCCACCTCAGACGCTTACTAGCTGTGTGACCCTGGGCAAATCACTTAACTCTGATTTCCTCCCTCCCCACTTCCCCCCCAAAAAAAACCCTCATCTGATGTCCATTTTGTTTCATTAGAATCATAAATATTGTAAATGTTTGTAGTACCTTTGCCATGTTTTTTTTCACCCTTACTCCATTTAATGTTCTTAATTTAATAAAGTGATTTTTATTAGAGGTTGCTAAAAATTAATTCTAATTTTTTTATGCTTTATTTTTAAATTTAGGGGATGTCCTACTCTAGTACAAGCTTTGCCAGGGCCTAGTACACAAGTCACTGCAGGCAGTAACCATACAGCAATACTTTTAATGGATGGACAAGTCTTCACATTTGGAAGTTTCTCTGTAAGGAGTTTTCAGACTTTATTTTAATAATTCATTGTATCTTTAAATTATTTGGATTTCTATCTCCATTGTATGGTACAAGAATAACATGTTTTGTGTACATATACCCATTAATATTTTTTCTAAGTGAAAATATTACTACCTCAGTGTATCAGTATTGGTTATTACAGTTAGAAATGTTTATTGTAGCTCACAGCCCTTTAGGCAAACTGGTAACTCTTATGCCTTTCAAATAAAAGGTATTTTACCAATTTTATGTATACTTTTATAGCCATAAAAATATTTTTTTAAGAAAAAAAAGTTGACACACTGATAGATTGTATTAAAAACTGGAATATTATGAATATTTAAAGGTGGGTTACTTTGTGGGGTTTTTTGTGTTTTGTTTTGTTTTTGCCAAAATTTGAGACATTTGCAAACATTTTAAATTTGCCTGTTGAGGGTTAAAATTTGGGGGAAGAAACATAAGAAAGCATTGTATAATGATACTGTTCCTTCTGAGCCTGTATTGTGGTCATGACCAAAATGGCTATTCAGAACTGTCTAACTGTTTTATCATCTCAACAATCACCAAATGAGAAAGAGAGATTATTTCAATTAACCCTCAGTTATCCAGTAACTCTAATCTACTTTGTGAGTGTAGGTAGAATCAAAATGTGAATCTTTGCCATCATTTGACTGGTATACAGGGAATGAAAATAAATTTACTAGCTTAATAAAAACATATATAGCTTGGTAAAAAGTCCACAAAAAACACACTGCATTTCAAAGTGATATACATTTTACTCAGTGATTAACTTTTATGCTGATTTTTGCCACTTTAAAAATAGGGTTATATATGCTTGCCTTGTCATTGGGTGGTGGAGGGGCCAGAGAAGGGGTTGAGAATTAGGAATGCAAAATTTTTAGAAATAACAATTTAAAAAATAAATTTGATTTGAAAAACAGAAAAAATGTTGTATATTATGTGAATCTATTCATTATTTGAGTAAATCTTGAATGTTCTTACTGTTTCTCTGAACACCTGGTTGTTATTCCTTCCCATGGAACAGAAGAGAACCAGGGATAGATGGATTACCAAGCCACTCTTCTGGTCTTTTATTCTTTTGTCCTTCAGGCTTGACAGGTGCAGCAGATACACAGCAAGGAATTAATCCCTTATAACATTGCTTGACCAACCTTGTGGCAGGTTATCTTGCTTACTTTTCTTTGTATCCAGTAGCTGTACAGGTCTGCTGAGATTATGATATTCTGCATGTATGCTACAGTGATAACTTCTGTGTAAGGGAGTGGCAAGGAATAGGGAGAAATCAACATTTTAAGTTGGGAAAGAACATACTTGCTAACTTCCTACTTCTCTAACCTATTCTAGCTCCTGGCTAAGTAGACAGGTATTATTTAATACTTTTTCAACTTTAACCTTCTGTTGTCCTGATTCCATGTCATACTTGTAAAGTACTTTTTTTTCATCCCTAAAATAGAAGCATAACTAAATTGTGAATGTGAATAAATATGTAAGTAAGGGTGATGTGACATTTTTAAAAATTTCCTGTGTTACATACATCCTTCCTCAGAGCAGAGTTGGGGGGAGGATAGTAGGACAGAATGTTATATGCATTTTCTCTGTATCAGATGTTTTTAAGGGTCCTTTTTCACAGAGGAGAATTCAATCTGGTGGTGAGATAGGGAACAATGATGAAGTAAACAAAAGGTGTCGATAACAAGGATTAAAATAAAAGAGAAAAAAGAATTGTTTTGGATTACCTTGTAGCCATCATTCCTTTTTTTATTTTAACAAAAGTTGCTTAAAACAAACATTGATTATTTTTATATAGAAATGTAAATGAAATAATCTATTTTGCTACATTCACTGTAAATACTTATTGTTCATAAGTTTTATTTTCAGTATATGAATTATATTACTTGTTTTTAATGTGTTAATAGGTTTATATAATATACAATTTCTGGTCTTTTCTTCATAATCACAACTTACTTCTCAGTGTTCTAATGGCATCTTGTTGAAATGATCTCCTTGGAATGTAGTATTATTTACTAAAAGAGCAAATAAATGAATACAAGTTATTTTAAGATGAATATGTTAAGCTTTTTGCTCTGAAAAATATTTGTGGCTTATTTTTGGAAGCAGCGTTTTTTAAAAATTTCTTGCTGAGATTTGTTCTCATTTGGGTCTAGTTTTGAGAGTATCTGTTTTCATAAAAGTAAAGATTAAACTTTATATGAAATTTCATGAAAACTTGAATTCAAAGCACATATAAGTGATCAAGAACTTATTTCATCATGGATGTTATATTTTGTTTCATATATGTGTGTGTGTGTGTGTGTGTGTGTGTGTATATATATATATATATATATATATATAATATATATATATATATATATACACACACATACATATACACACACATATGTTATACCATATAAATGTTTTATTTTGACATCTTCCCTCTTGTTGACATTATGGGCTGTGCTCTTGTTATGTTTTGTTCTACTTAATGTTATTGCTGTTTTCCATACTGTTTAGAAAGGACAACTTGGCAGACCAATTTTGGATATGCCTTACTGGAATGCAAAACCTGCTTCCATGCCCAATATTGGATCAAAATATGGACGCAAGGCTACTTGGATTGGAGCAAGCGGGGACCAAACTTTCTTGCGCATTGATGAAGCACTTATAAACTCCCATGTACTTGCTACGTCAGAGATTTTTGCCAGCAGACACATAATAGGTAAAATAAATAGCCAAAAAAATTAGATCTCTTGGTATATATGGTCAACACTGTAAAAGATTTTACATTCTACTTGAAAGGTAAGAGTAAGAATGAAGAAATTGAGGCGAGTATAGATTATAGACAAATTGTCCTCTGACTTCTCTGCTTGTTTGTTAGATGGAAGGGAATGAGAGGAGGTTGCTAAGATATAGATGAAATGGAAAGATGAGAGGGTGAGAAATCCAGACTACAGTATTCTATAAGGTAGCCTATACATACTTAAAACATAAAAGGCTATTTGAGCTCTGTAGAAAGATTATTTGAAAGTTGGGTTACTATTTCCCTTGTAGTAAGTAGATTATATATCAGAATGCATGGATTCTGTGTATAGTGTTTAACTGTACATATGAAGGAATAAATATTTGCTTAATTGGCCTTTTTAGAGTCACAATTAAGTGACTATTAAGTTAATATTTAACAGATTATATTACTACTAAAAATCTGTATTCATGTGGTCATAATACCATAAGCCAATAGGGGCTTTAATGCCAAGATAAATGGTTTGCATTTTATCGTATAGGCAGTAGGGGACCACTGGGATAAGGGAATGATTCAGACATGTACATTAGGAAAATACTTTTAAAACAATATGTAAGATAAATTGGAGAGAGGTGAAACCAGTTAGCACTTACAACAATCCATGTGGGAGCTAACTAGAGCTTGAACAAGGTGGTGGCAGTAGAGGTAAATGGAAAAAGGATAAATGTTAGAAATATTTAGAAAGCAAAATTGGTTTAATTTGGGAGCACAGTAGGTCAAGAAATAAGAATACTCAAATATAAATCTGAGTTGTAAGAGTATAAAAGCCTGGGAGAAAAAACTGTAGTGTCATCAAGATAAGTGGAGAAATAATAAGAGTGGCAGGTGTTGGGGAAAGAGTGGTAAGTACTATTCTGAATATGTTGAATTCAAGACATTGGCAGACTCTTCAGGGGAGTTCCAAATGAGATATTGGAGCCATGAGAAAGATTGAAGTTAATTGAGTTATTTGCAGAGGCAATGTTTGAAGATATTTGTCAGTGAGATTGACAAGGATGAAAATATAGAGAAATAATCAAGAGAACCAACAGAGGAGAATGTTACAAAAGCCATGAAAGGAGCTCTGTGTAACACAGGGAGGCCAAAGAATTCAGCCACGTATCTGTTCTTTGTAGTTATATAACTGGGAAGGAGTCATGAGTTGGGGATGCTTTTTTATTTTTGTTTTGATTGGAGTACTATTTATCATTTGATTCTGCTAGCATTTGTCTTAGATTTACCCTCTGTTTAAGATGATTTTTTTCCCCTTTTTCAAGGCTTAATACCTGCTTCTATATCAGAACCTCCTCCATTTAAATGTCTCCTGATAAATAAAGTGGATGGAAGTTGTAAGACATTTAATGATTCTGAGCAGGAGGATCTGCAAGGGTTTGGTGTATGTCTTGATCCTGTTTATGATGTTATTTGGAGGTAAGTTGCTTCCTATGTTTATAAATCACTATACTTAATATGCATTTTATTAGAAAATCTTCATTCTGTTTCTCAATTAGGTTTTTCCTGTTGCTACAAATTTAAAGTGCAAATTCTTCTCATTTGCATTTAAAGCCTTTCACAGTCTGGCTTCAAGGCTAATTATACTTCATTATCCTTCTTTCACTCTATCTTCCTTCTAAACTGGCCTATTTACTGTCTATTCACAAGATTCTACCAACCATTTCCATGTCTATGCACAGTCCATTTCCCAAGCCTGAAATGTTCTGCTTCCTCACCTCTGTTTCTTGTAACCTTTTGTCCTATTTAAGGCCCAGCTACTTAGGAGGCTTTTCCTGCTTACTGAAGGCAATTAGTACCCTTATCCCAAATTCGTTGTGTTTTTGTATAAATCCTGCATTTACTTCTCTGTGCACATGTTTTCTTCCCCTCGGTAACATGTAAATTCCTGCAGGGCAGACTAGGCTACTTGGTATGTCCCTAGCACCTGGAACAGGGTTGACTTAATAAATTATTGTTAATTAATTTTTCCTAGTGATTTTTAATCAATTTAATATGAAGACTTACTAGGAAAAGATAAAAATAATATGAACATTTTGGTTTTTTCACTACTAACTGTAATCATCTTTTATGATATTTGGCAGTTAACTGTGGCATTTAATTCTGTTTTTGAAAATAATATCATTTATAATTTTTAGGCTTTCAATAATTCCTTTTCTTGTTCAAGGTACATAGTTTTATGTAACTTCAGCCTATTATGATCTTCTGTCATCAAGTAGATATTGCAGTGACCTCTTAGAGAAGTGTACGTTGGGAATTGAGTACTGCCATGTAGGAGCTTAATTAAAATTTTGGAAAAGCAAAATCTCTTAGAAAGACCTGTAGAGGGGGCAGCTAGGTGAAACAGTAGATAGAGTATTGGCCCTGGAGTCAGGAGGACCTGAGTTCAAATCCAGCCTCAGACATTTACTAGCTATGTGACCTTGGGCAAGTCACTTAATCATGATTGTCTCCCCACCTCTAGCCCTCCCCCCAAAAAAAAACCTGTGGAGAAAATGAAGATGAGAGTAGAATAATAATAATGATGATGATGATGATGATGATGTGGATTTTGAAATGGTTGAAACACCTGACTCAGGGTATAGATGTCAGACAATGTGAGTAATACTGTGAGATTCTCTATGAACTTGTTCTTTCACACATTTTTATCAGTCACTTGCATTAAGAATGGTTGGCTTGTACTCTAAATTTGCATATACTACAAAGCTGCAAGGGATGGCTAATATATTAGCGAGTAGAATCAACATTTAAAAAGTTCTCAATAGTCTAGAATGTAGAAATATGTTTAACAAAGGAAAATTTAATAAAGACTGATGTACATATGTACTTTTTTTTTTTAGCACTGACATGCAAAAATTCACCCCTGGAAAGTATAGGATGAGAGAAATATGACTAGAAATAGACCATGTAAGAACAAGAAAGACCTCAGAGCTTTATGAATCTGGAAGCATAATACAAAGCAAAACTGTCAGAGCTAATGAAATTTTAGGCCACATTGATAGGAGTATAATTCCAGAACAAAGAAGATGAGATCCCTGCTATAATGTTCAACTAAGTAAATCACTTGTTTTCAGGTCTTTGTTACTTAAAATTGTGTCATGAGGATCATGGTAGCTGTTCTCAGACTTTTTGGTCTTCTAAATGTACCCCCTTTTTATGCCCCCTTTACATTCCTAAAATTTCTGTACCTAAAAAGATTTTGTTTATATGGGTTATATCTATCAATATTTATCATATTAGAAATTAAAACATTTTAATTATGAGAATAGTTTTGACCTTGCAGATTCTCAGAAATAGTCTCTGTGGACCATACTTTCAGAATTGCTAATTTAAGGAATGAGGGGCATTGAGCCTGTAGGGAAAAAAAAGATTCAGGAGAGGAGATCGTCTTTCATCAAACAGTCAAACCAGGTTTTAATAGGATTCGTATTTGTTTAGCCCCAGAGGAAAAATTGGATCAGTAGGTAAAAATTATAGGGAGAGATTATTGCTATTTAAGAAAGAATTTTCATTATCCAAAGATGGAATAGGCTGGCTACCTTAGTAGGTAGTGAGTTCCCTATTACTGGTGGTATTTCAGCAATCTGGACAAGAGGTGTCATTGATGTTGTGGAGGTAATTTGTGCTTTGGTAGATTCTTTGATTATTTAAGGTAACCACATTAGTAAAGTGATACAGAGATAGGATTCTATATAAACAGTTTTGTTATGAGGATCATAGTTACACAGAATGCTTTTCTATAGATGTTAAAGATTTTCTAGTCTAATTTCTTCATTATTACAGATGAAGAAACTGAGATCCAAGTATGAGAAGTGATTTAGTAAGGTCACACAGATATAAACACAGCCGGGGATAGAACCCACATCTCCTGGAAATTCAGTGTTCTTTTGGCTATATAATAGTGTTTTAAAAAACTGTTTTCAACAATTTAAAAACAAACCAACGCATAAATTAATATACATTTTTTTAAACCAATGCATTGCAGTTTCCTCCACAGGCTCCCTTTGTGACCTTCCACCAAATTATATTTTTTCTTTACATGTTTCAAGTTCTTATTATTAATAATCATAGATAACATCTAGTTTTGAAAAGCATTTTGCATAACTCTAATCCTTATAACATCTCTGGTACATATTCAACTTATGTATTACATGTTTTTTATGTTACATGTTTTATATATTTTATGTAAGCTAAATAATTTCTAAAATGCTTTAATTATTGTTTTTGTTTTTCAGATTTCGACCAAATGCTAGAGAATTGTGGTGCTACAATGCTGTAGTTGCTGACTCCAGGCTTCTTCCTTCTGCACCAGACATGCAGTCAAGATGTAGTATACTGAGCCCTGAACTTGCTTTGCCCACAGGATCAAGAGCTCTTACAACTAGGTCTCATGCGGCTTTGCACATCCTTGGTGAGTAGGGCTTTGTGACTGGCACTCAGTTAAATTTCTTTAGCTACTCTCTTTTATTTTCTGAGCGTATGGAGATAATATAGTTTATGTTCTTTTTTGTTAAAAAGCACTGAACTAGGTACCACTGTAAGACTGGTAGAATTCCTCCTTCAATAAATTTCTCTGTAAAGAAGAAAGACACATGTAAATTGTAGCTTATAGTAAGTCAGCGTTAAGAGAGTTCCCTAACTGTGTTGTCTTAAGCAGAGGTAGATTTTGACTTCTTTTGAGTAGCCCTCCTGTTGAACCATTAAAACTTGAACAGGTCAGTTTTGCACACAGTTAGTGTATTTTACTTTTCTTGATTTGTTTTAGGTTATATAGTGTCAGTCTTGCTAAGAATTTCTTTTTACAGAGCTTAAATATTATTATCTTCATTTTGTTTCAGGTTGCCTTGATACATTGGCAGCCATGCAAGATTTAAAAATGGGTGTAGCAAGTATAGAGGAAGAGACTCAAGCAGTAATGAAAGTTTATTCCAAGGAAGATTACAGTGTGGTGAACAGGTTTGAAAGTATGTACATTTATGTTTGATGAAAAGTGAAATTTCTCTGTAAATATGAAATATTATTACTAAACATTTAAATCATTTATGCTCTTTAGGTCATGGAGGAGGCTGGGGTTACTCTGCTCATTCAGTTGAAGCAATTCGTTTCAGTGCTGACACTGATATTTTACTTGGTGGTCTTGGTCTTTTTGGAGGTAGAGGAGAATATACTGCTAAAATAAAGGTAAACTATTGTATTATCCTTTTCATTTGTGTTAAACAAATGTGGATTTTGACCTAGTTACTGCTATCCTGTAAAAGTGATGAAAAAACCTATTTTGTGAAACCAGCATTCCTGACCATACTGTCTATAAAGACATTCTTAGTCTGTTATTATAGCTACTTGTTTCCAGCTTTATCCTCTTGTCTTCTAAGTTACATGAGAGAACTTATTTCTCTTTGTTATACTGTAACTCAGTAAACTGTTACCTGTTGTTTTCTAGCCATACCATCATTAGACTGTATTGTGCTGCTTTTATATTTGAGGAAATCCTTAAAAATATTTCTTCTAAACAATCTACTTGTGGTTACCTCCCTATAATTCATAGATATAAGGTCACTTTTCATATTATTTTCCACTTCAAAAGTTTTTTCACTAATTAATCCTCTCTTAAGGTCAAGTTCAGCCTCTTCACTTTAATTCTAAAATTGTTTTTCTAGACTACTTATGTTGTTATCATTGTGACCTCTTTTCCTATTTGCCACCTTACCATATATGCTCAGGAAAATATTTTTCTAGCCTCTAGTTCACTTCTCTTTGCCCCATGCCTCTTTGTAAGCTTTTTTCTCACTCCCATTTCTATCTCCTTCCATACTATGTTTTGAACAATTAATTGCCTATTACTTTTTAATCATGCTGTTTTGTTTTTGCAATGAAATTATTTCCTTAGATTTTATCCCATTTGGAAACACTCCAAGATGGAATAGTTTAGGAAAAGATCCTCACCTCCTTCAAATACTGTTGTTCAACAAAAAAAAAAACTCTACCCACATATAAGGACTTTCAAGTCTTCTTCCTTATAAGAAAAATGAAAATTGAAAAATCAGAAAAATTCAGTTTTTTAAAATATGTGGTATTTTTACATGTTACCTTGTTCATTTTAAATGAAAACTTCTAGAGAATAGGTTCTACTTTATTTTTACCTTCATAGTGCTTAACATATTAAGAATTTTCTGCAAATAAATAACAAAAATCGAAATACAAGTGATTGACTGCTGAGGTAAAAATCAACATTTCTTCCTTCCCTTAGTTATTTGAATTGGGTCCAGATGGAGGAGATCATGAAACTGATGGTGACCTTCTTGCAGAGACTGATGTCTTGGCATATGACTGTGCTGCTAGGTAAATGTTTTTTCTTGTCTTTGTAACTACTTATAAATTATGGAGTGAGATTAATAAGCTCTATTTTTATACTTTTAAACTTTTTATACTTTTTAAACTTTATAAACATTTTAATTTTGTACTAAATATTTAAGCTTAACATTTTGAACAGAAAGTTTAAAATTAGTGTATTTCACTCACATATTTCAGGAAGAAAATAGAGATTTTAAACAGTCATTCAATTAAATTCTGTTTTAACTAATGTATCAAAAGTAAATGAAAATTAATCTCTTCTTTACATTATATTTGTTACACAAAATAAAATACATTTTTAAAAATTAAATATAAGAGATAGTTATGTATTTGTTTACTATAGGAGGACAATCTCCTGTGGAATTTTTTTTTACCTCATTAGAAATTAATGATAGCACATTGAAGAAGATTGGATCAGAGAGTTGTTCTGTGACCAAATTGCCTGAACAATTATAGCTAGGTGGTGCAATGGATAGAATGCTGAGACTGGAGCCAGGAAGACCTAAGTCAGATCTGGCCTGAGACACTCATTATTTGTGTGATCCTGAGCAATTCACTTACTCTTCTTCTGCCTCAGTTTCCTGAACTGTAAAATGGAGATCATAATAGTTCCTACCTTACAAGATTGTTTTGAGGATAAATGAGATAGTATTTGTAAGGCACCACACCTGACACATAGTAGACACTCAATAAATACTTGTTTCTTTCCTTCTTCTCTATTAGGCACAGCCACTCAAGAAGCCATGTTGGGCCATACCTTAAACTACTTTTGAAGACTTATTTGACTATACTAGTACTGCAGATTAGGATAAAAACCAGCTCCATGGGACCAAATCTGGTTAGAACTTGTCAGGGAGCTCCCGGAATCATTTGGTTCCCAAATAGATTTTATTCAACACTAGAAGATTTAGTTTTAATAAGATCTATGTGTCTACCCTTCAGAGTGGTTCAGAACTTCAGAATTCCTAATTTTTTCACCCTGGGTTTCATGACTAAGAGTTTTTCTATGAAGTCTCCCTGATTCATGCTTGTGCTTTTGAAAGCTCATCCATTATCCTAATTCTTGGGGCACAGGCAAGATATCTTGTCCTGCAGAAGTCTAATATTACTAACAATATTAGTGGCAAGATAAAGACAGGTAAAGAAAGAGCTCTGGTTTTTGGTTGTGCTCTGGTTTCTTTGCTTCAAAGAAAATTGAAATATGATAGTAGAAATACAGTGAAGAATAGCCATGGGGAGCAAGAAGTATGTCCACCACTCACATTGGGTCTCAGGTGAAGTAAGCCAGGAGAGATGGTTGATTGGAAGGACTCTGGTGTCTTTTTGATGAGCTAGGTTTCCTTTCTTTTTTGTTTTTTGTGTTTTGTAGTGTTTTTGACACGCAAAACAAATTTCCACATTATCCATTTTCCTAGGGGAAAAAGTGAGAAAAAGAAAGAAATAAAAGAAAATATGTTATAGTGTGCACTGAGTATCACTTCTGGAGGTGAATTCATTATGAGTCCTTGAGAATTGTGATTAGTCATAATGTTGGTTAGAGTTCATAAATCTTTTGCATTGATTCTCTTTATAATGTTGCTGTTCTCCTCCCAGGAACAGTGATCACTTTAGCATCTGAGTGGCAAATGGATTGAAGTAAGGAGCTAAACGATATAGAAACAGCCAGAAGGCTGTTTCGGTAGTCCATGTGTGAGGTGATGAGAGCGTACACCAGTATGGTGGCTGTATGAGGAGATAGAAGGGAATAAAACTTGACAATAAATTGGATGTTAAGGACAAAGTATGTTTGAGGCACTGAGAATGACACTGAGGTTGCAAGCCTGGGTGCCTGGGAAGATGGACATAGTAACAGGAAAGTTGGGAAGAAGGTAAGGTTTGTGAGTGAAGATAATGATTTCCATTTTGGCCATGTTGAATTTGAAATGCCAACATTATACCCAGTTTGAGATTTCAAAAAGGCAATTGGTGATGTGAGACTGAAAGAAGAGAAATTAGGCCTGGATATGTAGGTCTGGGAATCATCTGTGTAGAGATGAGGAGATCACCAAACAAGATAATATAGAGCAGCAGTTTCCAAAAGTGTGGTCTGAGGACTCTTAAGGGGTCTTTTAGCCTGTTTCATAGCATCTGAGAGGTCAAAATTATTTTCATAATCATACTAAGACATATTTGCCTATTAAAAACTCCACACTTTTCTAGTTACATATCTGTGTGAGGTTCGATTTTCTTCAGATATTATGACCAAAAAAATCACAATAGATGGTTTTCAAGCAATAAATATTTATTAAGCATCTCCTATGTGCCAGACACTCTGCTGAGTGCTGAGGATACAAAGAAAGATAAAAGAAAGTCCCTGTTTTAAGTAATTCACATTCTAATGGGAGAGATGACATATAAACAACTATGTGCAAAGAAGCTATACAACATAAATTTGAAATAATCAACAGAGTAGAGGCACTAGAATTAATGGAGATGAGGAAAGGTTTCTGTAGATAGGATTTTTTGCGGGGGGTGGGGGGCTAGGCAATGGGGTTTAGTGACTTGCCCAGGGTCACACAGCTAGTAAATGTCTAAGTGTCTGAGGTTGGATTTGAACTCAGGTCCTCCTGACTCCAAGGCTCTATCCACTGCGCCACCTAGTGGCCCCTGATGATGGGATTTTAGCTAGGATTTGAAGGAAGGCAAGAAAATTAGGAAAGGGAAATGAGGAAGGCATGAGGGTCAGCTAGTGAAAATGCTTCAGAGTGGGGAAATGGGGTATCTTCAAAGAATAGCAAGGAGGCCAGTGTCACTGGATCACAGATTATGTGGAGGGGAAGATGTAAGATGTAAGAAGACTGCAAAGGTTGGCAGGGGTGCTTATGAAGGGTTTTGACTGCCAAACAAAGGATTTGATGCTTGGTATCCTAGAGGTGATAAGGAACCACTAGAGTTTATTGAATAGAAGTGTGACATGGCCACACCTGTGATTTAGGGAAATCACTTTGGTGACTAAATGAAAGATGGAATGGAAGGGGGGGGGGGGGGTTAAGACTTGAAGCAGGCAGACTTACCTGCAGGCAGTAATCAAGGCATGTAATGATGAGGGCCTGCACCACACTGGTGGCACTATCAGAGGAAGTGAGAGATACTGTGAAGATAAAATTGACAAGCCTTTGGCAACAGATTGGAAATGGTTGGAGAAGGTTGTTAGAGAGAGTGAGGACTTGAGGATGACATCTAAGTTTCTAGATTGAATGCAGAAGCAGATACGAGAATCTAGCTGCCTCCATTTAGAGAGAAATTAAAAGAGATTTGCAAAAAAAATTGTAGAACAATGCCACTCTTCACTAATTAAAATAGGTTACTTATATTAGCATGTAATGGATTTGTTTATTGTTATTTTTAAATGAATCATTAAGTAAATATTTTAAAATTTTAGCAGTTTTTATTTATAATATCATAAATGTCAATAGATATAACCCCTGTATTGTGGACTCTTAAGACCAGGCCTCTATCCATTATTCCATACTACCTCTCATACATAAGTGTAGAAGTGTGTATGTGTGCATGCATCTCATATTGTTTTGGTCCTCAATGATTTTTAAGAGTGTAAAGGAGTCATAAGACCAAAAAGTTTGAGAATTGCTGTTAGAAGAAGAGCCAGGGCAGACCCTCCAAAGAAATCCACTGCTAGTGGAAGTGTCCTGGCTGGATGAAGGTCCAGCCAGAGCCTGAGGATTATCAGGAAAGTGAAGTAATTAGGAAATCCTAGAGAGGAGAGAATATCCAGAAGAGGGTGATATGTCAGAAGTTTCAGAAAAGTCAAGAAGGATAAGTTTTGAGAAAAAAGTTGTTAGTTTTGGTAGTTAGAAATCATTGGTAACTTTGGAGAGAGCAGTTTGAATTGAATGAAGTCAAAAGCTAGATTACATGAAGTTTAAAAATGAATGAGTGAAGTGAAGGCACCTAAAGTACATGGTTCTCTCAAAGAGTTTAGCTGAGAAAGGGAAGTGAAGTATAGAGTGATAGCTAGTATGTTACAATGGTTGGATCACGGGATTTTGGGGACACATAGACATGTCTGTAGGCAGCAGGGAAAGAACTACTGGATAGTAAAGGAATAAAGATTAGTTAGGGGAAATGATAAGGCAGCATTTTTCTAGAGAAGGATAAGACTAGATGAGATCAAAGATGCATGTGGAGGGCTTAATCTTAACAAAGTGAAGGAGGGCTTCTTGTACTTATCATGAGATTGGCTGAAGGAACTGGGGACATTGAGTCTCTATAAGAGAAAACTTGTGAGTGTGTTGGGGAGGAGTGGTGTAGGTGTGTATGATCACTATCTTTGGGGACTAAATAAGAAGGAAGAATTAAACTTATTCAGCCTGACCCCAGACAGCATAATTTGGCATAGCAAGTGGAATTAGAAAAGGCAAATTTAGGTTTCATGCAAGAAAAATTTTTTTCTAGAAATTAGAACTATTTCAGAATTGAATGGGCTGCCAAGAGAGAAAGAGAGAGATTCCCCTTCACTAGAAATCTTCAAGCCAAAGTTGAATGAGTTCTTTTTATGTATGTTTTAAGAGGTTCTTATTCAGTTATGATTTGGACTGAACAGCTCTGAGATCTCTCCCATCTCTGAAGTTCTGTGAATTTCAATTTGATATGCAGCTTTTCATTCATTTTAACTGGATTTCTATTAGGTTTATCAGCAATCTATAGATTTTAGCATTATCTGACTAATATTTCTCTCAGAGAAAAATATGCCATGATGTTTGATGAACCAGTTCTTCTGCAAGCTGGCTGGTGGTATGTTGCATGGGCTCGCGTGTCAGGACCTAGCAGTGACTGTGGATCTCATGGACAGGCCTCTATTACCACAGATGATGGGTAAGTCTGAAGTGTCATTAATTATTTCCTCAGAGGATGTGCTTTAAGAGTATTGTTGATATCAAGAAAGTGAGGTCTCAGGACAAGTTAAAAGAGCCAATGTGACCTCTTTCCTGATTTGAAGGAACAGTAAGTTAGCTTTAAGATCAACTTTAAGTTCCCTTATAAGAATACGGATGCATTTCATTAATTTTTGATAATGAGATATTTTAATTTTTTGTGTTTTTCTTTTTCTTCAGAGTTCTTTTCCAATTTAAGAGTTCAAAGAAATCAAACAATGGTACAGATGTTAATGCAGGACAGATACCTCAGTTATTATACAGGTATTGTACATATTTTTATGTGAAATAATTTCCTTCACTGTTTGTAAATAGACCAGGAATATTCTAAAGTACAGAGTATGATAAAGTGAAAATTATTTGGGTAATTGATTATTTTTAAAGCATTCAGGGAAGTTATTATGATGTCAAGAGAAATGTAAACATATATAAAAACATTTAACTCAGTTGACTTTCTGTTTATTTCAGTCTATTTTTTTCAGTGTCATTTTTTATATTTGAGAAAGCTAGGTCATTCAATGGATAGAGTTCTCAACTTGAGTCAGGAAGGACCTGAATTCAAATCCTGCCCCAGATAAATACTGGCTGTGTGACCTGAGCAAGTCACTTAACCTCTCTGACCCTCAGTTTCCTCATCTCTAAAATGAAGATATTAACAATAGGATCTGCCTTAGAGTTATTATGAGGCTCTAATGTTGTTGCAAATGAACAGTACTTTGCAAATGTTAAAGAGCGTATATATTCTAGCTATTATTACTTTATTCTTATCATGAGCATTAATTTTAAACTGATAACCATCTTGAATTATTTAACCTATTAAATAAAATTTTTCCTCTACTAAGAATTTTACATTATTAAAACTATATTTTATTAATTTTTCTAACATTTTGTTTATAATAGCCAAACATGTTCATCCAAGAGAAAACATTATAGTGAAATAGGGACAAAAAGCTTTATGTTTGTATCCTAATTGACATGCTCTAGGTTTTATTACTTGTGTTTATATTCCTTATAAATATTTTGTGTAGATCCAGCATTTCCTTACTATCAACAAAATGTAATATTTAATTAAAATTAAAAAGCAACAAAAGGGTAAACAATATAAGATACATGTATACTTGTATGAATACATACATATATGCATTCATACACACTTAAACATTTATGTATAAGAGGTAGCAAGGAATAATGGATGGAGGTCTGCCCTTAAGATTCCACAGTATCTGGATTTCCAAGTCTTGCTTCTGCTTCCCATTAGTTTAGTGACCACTTAACCTCTTAACACTGCCAGACCACCCTCTAAAATTGTAGGTAATATTTGAATTGCTTATCTGCATTATTGGAAGGAATTTACACACCCAGAAATACACCATTCTACTAAATCACAGATCTAGGCAAGTTCCTCCATTTAGATTCATGTATATTCTTAGAAAATTCTTTGGAGAGATTTTAATAATTCTTCATTGCAACTTTATGGCATTTACTTAATATTTTCTCTATTATGCTTATGGGAAAAATGAATCATTCCTTAATCAAAGTCTTTGTGCTAATATTCTAGATTTTTAGAACATATTCTGGTTTTAATTATTTCTCTTTGAAATAATCAGTGCTATGAAACAAAAAATTTAAAGTTCCTCATGTATATGTATACTTACATGCAGACACATAGGGTCCTTTATACATGATATGTATCAATACATTAAACTGATGTCATAAGTTTGTATACTGCTTCCAGTACTTCAAATTATAACCTATCCCAGCCTTCTAACATTCTGTCTATTTTTTAATCAATGAATTCCCATAAATCCTTTATAAAATGTGTACTCATTATAACAGAACCTTTCCTCTAGGTCTTTTATAAGTGGGAATGACATTAAAGAAGAGGCAGTACCATCTGCTTTGCTGCTGTACCCTAAGGACCAAGGAACCTTTCCATCTGACTCATAACTAAAACTTTCCATATGTGTTGTCTCCCCCAGTAGAATGTGAGCTCCTGGAGAACAGGAACTGTGTGACTTTTCTTTGTATCCCCAGAGTTTTGTGCATAGTAAGCACTTCATAAATGCTTTATTCATTCAATTTAACATTCCAGGAGTACCAAAGGATACACATATTTCTATCTCTTTTTTTTAGGATTTATTGCTGTGATGTAAAGCAAATTCTGTTTGTAGTCTCAGCTTTAATGTTAAAATTTTCTAGTCTTTTTCTAATTAGTAGATAGCACAGTATCTTTTAAATGACCCACAACGGCATTTGTTTAAAACATGGAGAAAATTTTTCTTCATTGTATTAGAAGAAAAAAGATATGTACATATTTATTGGATTTTCCTTTATAAACCAGTTTTGTATAATTTACCTTTCTTTAGGCTCCCAACCAGCGATGGTAGTGCTTCAAAAGGTAAACAGCAAACCACTGAACCTGTGCACATTTTAAAGCGATCTTTTGCAAGAACAGTCTCCACGGTAAGCCAGCTAAAGTATCCATTTTAAAGATTCTAGCCAATAAATTCATTTCTAAATTTTACACCTTAGTTTTATTTAAATGTTCATACTTCTGCTATGTATACACACAAAATGTAATAACGAATTCTCAACTTAGCTTAATAAACTTAGATTTAACTTAATTTTAGTGCATTGTCATTAAAATGTGATATAATTGATAGTATTATGCTTTATCAAAAATGAAAAGTTGGTTAAAAAGTCATTAGGAAAGTTGGGGGGAAATGCGTGTATGTATTCTTCAGGTTCATAGCCTCAGAGTAGATTTATATGTCTAAGTTGGCCATGAAAATTCCAAAACTCATGTTTAAGGTCTGTAATGGTACTTTTTAAGCATCTAGATTTCCATTTGAGTGAGAGTTGCTCTAGAATATCTGTCTTCTCAGATTAAAAGATAAATTATACAGAAAACTGGATCCAGTTCTTTGTGATCTGTGATCTTTATTAGCCATTTCTGTATATACCCAAACTTAATATTGCTTCTTATTGATCATGTTTCCAGCCACTATTTTTTGTGCTAATAGAATTGTAAATTAAAGATAGCAACATATGATGCTTGTTGTTCTTTATGATTTGGTTGCCTGTTCCTCTTACTACTGCTTCTGGTTTACATTTCCATAGCATTTCAAGGTTTAAATAGACCTTATATATATTACTTCATTATAGCAATCAAACCATATCCCCATTTTCTCCTCTTCTGTAAGATTTGCTTACTGCTGCTACTTATAGGTTACCTTTATTATACTGCTTCAAATTTGGGGGGAAAAAACAAAACACTACCTATTAAGCATCTCATCCATTCCCCAGAACAATGCTTCAAGGTGAGAATGCTCAGAATTATTATTACCCAGTTTTACAGAGGAAGAAACAAGTCCTGGAGGCTGAGTGACTTACAAGTGGTTCCTTGGCAAGTTAGTGTCAGAGGCACAAGAACCAGCATCCTTATTGTGACATCTTTATCAGAAATTATTCACTCAGCCTATGCTTCATATTGCCTCAGACTGATCTCTTATTAGGGGTGGGTGACGGCACAGTAGATAGAGTGCTGGGCCTGAAGTCAGGAAAACCTGAGTTCAAATCTGACATTGACTAGTTGTGTGACCCCTGAGCAAGTCTCAGTTTTCTTACCTGTAAAGTGGAAATTGTAATAGCAGGCTACCTCCCAGGATTATTGTGAATATCAAATAAGATAATTGTAAAGCACTTGATACAATTCCTGGCACCATATAATTGTTACCTAGTAGTAGTGATATATTAATGCCTGAGTAGTTTATGAAATTACAAGATAGTTTTTAAAAATTATTTTTGAAAGTTAAGTTTTTCATTACAGTTAAATTACAATAAATTTTCAATTCTTAGGAAATCCTCTCACCAACAAAACTTTGAATTCTTTTGATAACATCTTACACACTTTTGTTGAATATCAATTATCAGGCTATAGTCCAATTGCAGCTAAAAGAAGACATTCTATACCATTTGAAAAGGGTGTTTTTTTTCCTAGAATTTGAAAGCATTTATCTCATATTGTTTTTTGTCCTTAATTAAGGGGAATATAGAGTTTAGGCTTTGTTGTTGTTGTTGTTGTTGTTTTACCCAAATAATTATACCAGTATATTAGTAGTTGATTACATACAGTTATCCCGTCCACACTGTGGGATTAGGGGCATGGCGCACCTCCGCTATCTGAAAAAAATCTGCTTAAAATTTTTTGACCCTCCCTTTGTACCAGAGAAGAAGTCTGAATTATTATGGTATTGAAAGATAAAATACGTTGGTATTATACAATAGTACACATACATTTTAGTCATTTCTGAGTTTCTAAAGTTTTTCTTTGTCATCTGCTGGCTTTCATGTGTTGTCTGCAGCTTCTTCAAAACTTCCCAAAACTTCTCATTTAATTTCTTATGCTGACCCATGATATATTGAAGCCATGATGGGGAAAGTCACAATATGGAAGGGACATTTTTATGTGATATAATACATAAAAATTGCTTAACAGTTATCTATGTTTGTGTAGAAATAAAACAGGTATAGGTACTGGACCTGTGATTTCTTTGGCATAGGAAATTCCCTAGGTTTAGGAAACTCTTTACCAATGCAAGTCAGCATCTTCTTTGCAACTGAGATATTTGTCTAGAGCAGTGAAAGGTTTACTTGTTCCAAGTCACACAACGAGCTTATGTCAGAAATGGTGGTTAAACCAAGATTTTCTTGGTCTCAAGCCTCGCTTTCTATTCCTATACCATGTTGCCTCTAGAGATTTGATCTTTTGTTAATATGATGAAATAATTGAACTTTCTGCTCAGTCTTTTTTATATAACCCTACTGTTTTTAGCTTGATAAATAAGAGCGCTTTGAAATTTTTGTTTTTTAAAATGTATTATCAGGTAAGATCTTGAGGCTGATTATCAATCTTTTGCCTGAATATTTATGTATTTCAATCTATTATATCCATTGAACTGAATAACACTTTAATTTTTCCTATTCTGGACTAGGAATGCTTTGAGTCATTGTTGAGCATCCTTCATTGGAGTTGGACCACTTTAGTTTTAGGAGTAGAAGAACTTCGGGGATTAAAAGGATTCCAGTATACTGCTACACTTCTTGATTTAGAGAGATTGCGTTTTGTGGGTACTTGTTGTCTAAGGCTGTTACGTGTCTATACCTGTGAGATTTACCCTATGTCAGGTATGATGTAGATATGAATTTTATCAGGGAAAAATATGTACACTTCAAGTACATTATTAATAATTGTTAAAATTTTCTTCATTTGAAACTGTTGTTTTCAGCTTATAGAATTCTTCTCCACTGTTATGTGCTGATTCATTAACATAGACCCAGGCCTGTGTGCATAAATAGTTGGCCCTAGAGTCAGGAGAACCTGAGTTCAAATACAGTCTCAGACACATAACACTCACTAGTTGTGTGACTCTGGGCAAGTCACTTAACCCCAATTGCATCACCTCCCCCCCCCAAAAAGAAGACAAGTCAGGTTCTAATGAACTACTCTAAGTAAATGTTGTTTTATTGGCCAAATGTATTCATTTTGGATAACTAAGTTATAATTTTAAAATCAGGTCATTTATGTGTAACTACTAAAACATATCAAAACAATATATTTCAAATTTTTAATACCCTAGTACTATATTAATTTAGGAAAACAATTATTGTAACTACAAGTATTTTGAGTATTTTGACTTAAATATTAAAACTAATGTGAGTGGCTAATATTTTATGTGTGGTAAAGATAAGCAAAGGAATTTCTGCAAAGTATAACTTGTTTCATTGTTTATGTATAGATATTTATGATTTTAGGTATACAATAGAGTATATGTTGTGCATTTTAGGAGAGATTTTTTTTAGTCCACTATTGTTATATGTTTACACTTCATTTTGTTCCTTATAGCTACTGCTAAAGCAGTTGTAGAAGAAACAAGTAAATTAGCAGAATGTATTGGGAAAACCCGAACTTTACTACGAAAAATTTTATCTGAAGGAGTTGATCACTGCATGGTCAAGTTGGATAATGATCCCCAAGGGTATCTCAGTCAGCCGTTGAGTCTTCTGGAGGCTGTCCTTCAGGAGTGTCATAATACCTTCACAGCCTGCTTTCATTCTTTCTACCCAACCCCTGCCCTGCAGTGGGCTTGCCTTTGTGATCTCCTAAATTGTTTGGATCAGGTATGTTAAGTACCACAGTACACTGGTAGAAATTCTCCTGTTTTAAATTGTATTTTAAAAGAGAGCTAAAACACAAAGCCCCTGACAAAATTTCAGATTCACATAGATGTTTGATATTTTCTATGTGGATTGATACCAATCACACCACAGAGTTTTATTAAGTGACTGCTCTGTTCCAGGCAATGTAGATGAGGTGCTAGAGTACAAATGCAGAAGTAGATAATCCCTCCCCTCAAGGAGCTTGTGTTCTACTAGGGGAATTTAAAAGTTTCATTTAAAAGTTTACAGGTTCCATCATACTGTTCATGAATTAAATACATGGTGATTTTTCAAGAAAGATACTTAACAACTATGGGAATCAGGAGAGGCCTCTAAACAGAGGATGTTCTTAAAATAAGCCTTGTAGGGAGCTAGAGGGTTTAGGAAACAGAAGTGAAAAGGTCAGGCATTCCAGGCATAGGCAACAGCCTGTGAAAATGTATAGAAGCAAAAGATAAACTCTCCTGGAGAAGAATTGCAATTTGGAATACTAAAATTTGGAAGTTTATTGAATATTCCTCTGTATTCAAGGGTGGGATTCCCTGTACCAATATGGCACAGTAGCCAGAGGCCTCATTCTCAGGGCTGGTGAATAGGATGGTAAATATTGAGTTCTCTACAGATTTATAGCATCTTGTGTACTCCACAGCTCAGTACTAAACAGCTCACTATCTATAATCATTTTCTTACTGCCACTGCCTTGTCTATTATAATAGAATTGTCCATTTTCTAAATGCAGTATATTAGTACCTTGGAGAGAGGTGAAGGAGGCATGAGATTAGTAATAAAAGTGGATTTAAAATAGGTTCCCAAAGTGAATGATACTACCCCTGGGGAGCACTGGAACAATCCAGGGGGTCAGTAATAGCCTTCATGATACAAATTTCAACAAAACAAAACAAAACTGTTAAAGGGTTAGAAGTAGATATCCAGGGAAGCGCAGAGTAATTTTTCTTTTAAAGGAGGCATTAGACCAAATAAGTTTGGGAAACTCTGATTTAAAGTATAGAATTCAGTCAGTTTAGGACAAAGTTAACTTACACGTATCAAGGATTGCCTCTAAGATTTTTTTCTCTCCTATGTTTTTGCATAGTGGGATCTTTTATTTCATTCTAGTTTTATAGTTTGTTACCCATTTTTCTGAATAACTAACATGGGGTAATTGGATAGTATTATGAAGTTATAAGTGCAAGGGGTTTCTGGTTTACCCTACATACTATGTAGTTAGATAAACCAAAATCAGGAGAAAAAGTTTAATGCTTGTTCACAGTTTGGCACAAATGTAAAGGACAGGAAGTTGCCACTAGTATTGAAATGATTTTTTTTCAGGTACTGCTGAAAAATACCAGCCAGTTGCAACTTTAGGCTATGTATGTGTATGATAATTGAAGCTGGAAGGATTCTTTAAACTTTCCTTGTTTAATATTTTTTAATCTCCATAGAATCAGTAACTGATCTTTACAAAAATCTTTGTTTTTAAATAGTAACATTTGTTTTTATAGAATTTCATAGCTTAAGTAGCCATCTGAATTTCTGTACAATTCAGCCTAATTCCAAAAACATAGTAATTGATCTGTATTTATTTAATTTTATCTGTATTTATTTAATTCTTGGAACTTACATTAACCTGTTTTGGTGTGGGGCCTGGGTCTTTTGTCAAAGGATATCCAAGAAGCAAATTTCAAGACATCAAGTAGCCGACTGCTTGCAGCTGTTATGTCAGCCTTATGTCACACATCTGTCAAGTTGACCTCTATCTTTCCCATTGCCTATGATGGAGAAGTATTACTTAGATCCATTGTTAAACAAGTCAGCACTGAAAACGACTCTGCCCTGGCTCACCGATTTCCTCTGTTGGTAGCACACATGGAAAAACTCAGTCAGGTCAGAATTGATTTTGAAGTATTTCTTATTATTTACTTAAATTAAGAAATGAAACCTTTTACTTTTTGTTGTTGTTCATTCTAATCTAATTCTAATCTGCTGCCAAATGTTAATTTTCTTCTTTGCTAATTTTCACAAGATTAACCTGCTTTAAGGAGAATTCCCAGTATACATCCATAGAACAAATTTAATTTTGTTACAGTTTCTCCAGAATCATTAAATATCACTTTTATTGTGGATAAGGCATTACCATGGAGAAATGTGAGACTTAAAATTATTTTTTAAAGAGAATACTAATATTTGAAATTCACTGCTTTTTAAAATTTACTTAAACATTCCAAAAAAAGAAAATATGTATTTAGGTTTACTTTTCTGAATATATTCAGTTTTTATTTCATGATTTCTTATAGAAAAAAACTGATGTTACAAAATCTTTGTATTGTTAGTGATTTTTTTAGTTTCAAAATGTAGACGATGTGATGTGTATGATTTACACAAAATTATCACTATGTCGATTTTGAATAAATACTTCATTTAAAATAGAATTTTATTCCCCAGTTTATTTGAGACTCAAAAAAATCACTAATTTATTTTAGTCCATTCTGGCCACAGTGTACACTGTGTTTGAAATATATCAGTATGCTTAATGAGGTTACTATTATGACTTTTTTAGGATTAAATATGTCTTAGCTATACCCTCAAATGAATCATTCTAAATGAATCAGTTTTCCCTTTCTATTTGTCCTTTAATTAATATATACAAACCATAATTTTGATTTAAATGGATTTTTTTTGTTGTTTCTGCATTGTTGGCATCTCAGTCAGATATCAAAAAGGATAAAATGATTGTTTATTTTTAAAATGTAAGAACAATGTTAAATTATATTATACAGTGAAATATACCAGTGGTGTCTGGGGAGGCTCCATTGCTGAAAACTGCAAGATAAAAGGCTAAGACTGACTCTGCAAACTAGTGTGAAATTATGTACAGCTCCCTTCATAGTTTCAAATCTTCTTTTTCTTGTAGATGAAATAGAATAGATACCTACTCCTTGTTAAAATAAAAAACAACAGAAAGCTCTTGAAATCAGAAGACCTGAGTTAGAGTCCTGACTCTGACACTTAATTAAATTTGTGCCCTGGGAAGCCACTTTATCTTTCTTCATTAAATGTCAAACATGTCAAAAATGTCAAACAATTATCCCTACTTGTAAAATTAGAGTAATACCTGCACCACTCATCTTACATAGTTGTTATGGGGCAAGTTTAGTGTAAGTTTTAAAAGTGAGCTGCTTTTGTTATAGAAATGAAAAGACTATAAAAATGATCAAATGAAAAAATGAGCTTAGACTCTGAAAATTTTCTTAAGACCTAATGTAATTTCTATTCAAGTATGAATTTTAAAAACACAGTCTTTAAAACAAAATGATTTTGAATGTATTCCCATATTGATGAAACTAAGGCAGCATTTTCTATATATGCTGTTTTATCTTTCCTTATATCATAGAGTGAGGAGAATATCTCTGGAATGACAAGCTTTCGTGAAGTTCTGGAGAAGATGTTAGTTATTGTTGTGTTACCAGTCAGAAATAGCCTAAGACGAGAAAATGAACTCTTCTCCTCCCATCTAGTGTCTAATACTTGCGGATTACTTGCTAGTATTGTGAGTGAACTTACAGCATCAGCTCTTGGATCTGAGGTAATGATTGTGTTATGTACAGTTTTATAATATGTATTCTTTTAAATAAACCATAAGATTTTTATTTAAAAGTAATTTCAAATAAAACTAAGCTTACAAATTAAAGAAAGCTGGCAAAAGTTTTCTTTTATTCTTCCTTTATAAGTACTTTGAACATGGTCTCCTGGCAAATCCAGCCCCTTCTGCCATGCTTTAAATCTTTTTTTTGTTTTTTAAAGACAGCAGTGCAAAGTAATTTTTAGTTGGAAAATAAAGTCTCACAATGCTAAAATCCTGGATTATTTTACAATCACAAGTGTTTTTAGTGAAGAAAAAGTATGATAGAGTAGAAAGAGCAGTAAATTAGAGGATACCAGGGATCTATCCAATCCTGACTTTGCCCTTTGGTGGCTATGTGTCTGTGGCCAAGTCACTTTACCTTTCTACTGCTCAGTTTCCTTTTCTCTACAATGAAAAGTCAATCAGTCATTCAGTAAGGATTTATTAAATTCTTGATACCATTATTTGAAGAGAAGACTTGGAAAGATGTTAACTGTCTTCAAATAGTCACAAAATTGATATGCCTCTTAACTTTAAAGGTATTGAGTACAATGTGTTATCAAACATATAGTATTTAAAAGCTACCAAGTAGTCTGTGCCCTTAGTTACCAGATTTCTTGTTGGGGACTTCTTGTGGCAGACAGCTTGCTACATTTGAAAACTTTATAGAATTTTTTGTTATTATGACTTTTTCTTGTCTTAGTATATATCTCTAATATTTTTTTGAGGCTCTTCTCCTCCTGCTCCCTACAGATAAACTGTAGTGCTTATTCTTTTCTCCTCACCACTTCAATCCAGATTCCTTATTTGTTTAGCGAAACATTCTGGCTCAGTGTACTGCCCTGTAATTCTATGCCTCCACATGAATTCCATGACCTTACATTGAGAAAACATTCTTTTCTAAAATGTTTTCTGAGTATGGGTGGCTATGGATCAGGAGGATCCCAGGTTCCCTCACCTGCTATATTTCAAATTCAAATAATTGTTTTTGAATATTACTATATGTTAAGTAGTCTCTGAGTGGGTTCCAAGGATATGTGTAACATATTGTCAAATAGTGCTTAAAGAGTTTACATTTCTAAACCAGGGTAATCTTCAGAACTTAAAAAAGAGTAGCTGTAGACCTACCCTGGGGGTCCCAAGATACTCTCATAGTATTCTTGGAAGGCCTATTTCAGTTAGTCCTGACACAGATTCTTCTATCCAGTTTCCATGAATCTCTAAGGCCAACCTGGGTCAGAAGTAGGGCCTAATATGCCATAAACCAGAACAATTTTCCTTGACCCCTACATGAAATTACATGTTTGGTTAAGTCAGAAGTATATGCCTTGGATACCTATTTATGTTTGTATGATTGGTACTCCTTATCACAATTTCAATTCTTTTGTTACAGTTGACAAAATGTAACTGGCATTTATATAGCAAACAGTGTTTTCTAATCATCTAAGTAAATATGAAAAAGCTATCACCGTATCTAGCTTTTTTTCTGTGTTGATTGAAACTGTTTGCTCCTTAAGTGAATATATTTTGATACCATAAGATCTTTCTGAATAGTTGTTGATCTGCAGTGGTAGAGGGAGTTTCCCTCTACTTTTTCACTGCTGTAGTGAAATGACAGATCTTCCCAACTTCCCCAACACACACACACACACACACACACACACACACACACACACACCAGAAATTCATTCAAGTGTATGAATTTGAGTGAAACTCTGAGAACATGCTGTTTTTCAAAAAATGATGAGAAAATTATGAGAATTTAGTAGAAAAACATTTTCTACTGGTTACACTTGGAATGCTAAAATCCAAATTGTTCTTGTAGTTCTGCTAGATATGATGTATAGGTTCCATAAATTCTGGTAAAATTTATAACCAAATCTAAGTACGAAGTTGTGAAGCCCCTCAATTAATTCATCCTCCTTTCGTAAAACTTTCTTGTTGACTTATTTCTCTCAGCATTTTCTATTAAGGAACCAATTAACATCAGGTACTATATATTTTATATTAGGCTACTGTCTAGAAACTTTCAGATAAAATTTACAGGGATTGATAAAGTAATATTGCTGCTTGCGACTATGAAATTAATAATGGTTTCTTTTACATTTTAACAGGTCGATGGACTTAACTCTCTGCATTCTGTCAAATCCAGTGCTAACCGATTTACTAAAACAAGTCAGGGAAGAAGTTGGAATACTGGAAATGGTTCTCCTGATGCAATCTGTTTTTCTGTAGACAAACCTGGTATAGTTGTGGTTGGCTTTTCTGTCTATGGAGGAGGAGGAATTCATGAATATGAATTAGAGGTCTTAGTTGATGATGTAAGTACTGCTTTTGAGTTAACATTTACAATGGTGTCAGCATGATAGATTTTTAAAAATTAATTTATTTTGATATATCAACAATCACTTCCATAAGCTTTTGAGTTTTAAATTTTTCTCCTCCTTCCTCCCTATTTCCCTCCCCTAGATGGTGTGCAATATGATAGAGGCTATACATATACATTCCTATTAAACATATTTTCACATTAATGATGTTGTAAGGAAGAATTAGAACCAATAGGAGGAACCACCAGAAAGAGGAAACAAAGCACGACAGGAAAAAAAATAGCAAATAGTATGCTTTGATCTGCATTCAAACTCCATAGTTCTTTCTTTGGATGTGGATAGCATTTTCCATCATGAGGCCTTTGGAGATGTCTTAGATCCTTCAATTGCGGAAAAGGGCTAAGTCTATCAACATTAATCATCGCACAACGTGACTGTTACTGTGTACAGCGTTCTCCTGGTTCTGCTCACTTCTCTCAGCATCAGACAATACAAGTCTTTCCAGGTTTTTCTGAGGTCTGCCTGCTCATCATTTTCTTATAGCACAATAGTATTCCATTACATTCATATGCCACAACTTGTTCAGCCATTCCCCAATTGATGGACATCCTCTCAATTTCCAATTCTTTGCCACCACAAAAAGAGCTGCTATAAATATTTTTGTACATGTGGGTCCTTTTCCCATTTGTATGATCTCTTTGGGATACAGCCCTAAAAGAGCTATTGCTAGGTCAAAAGGTGTGCACATTTTTATAGCCCTTTGCGCATAGTTCCAACTTGCTCTCCAAAATGGTTGGATGATTTCACAACTCCACCAACAACGCATTAGTGTTCCAATTTTCCCGCATCTTCTCCAACATTTATCATTTTCCTGTTTTGTCATGTTGGCCAATCTGATAGGTGTGATGTGATACCTCAGAGTTGTTTTGATTTGCATTTCTCTAATCAGTAGTGATTTAGAGCATTTTTTCATGTGACTATAGATGGCTTCAATTTCTTCATCTGAGAACTGCCTGTTCATATCCTTTGACCATTTATCAATTGGGGAATGACTTGTATTCTTATAAATTTGACTTAATTCTCTCTATATATTTTAGAAATGAGGCCCTTATCAGAGAGACTGGTTGTAAAATTCTTTCCCAATTTTCTACTTTCCTTCTAATCTTGGTTGCATTGGCTTTGTTTGTGCAAAAACTTTTCAGTTTAATGTAATCAAAGTTATCCATTTTGTCTCCATCTGCTATTTGGTCATGAATTCTTCTGTTCTCCATAAATCTGATAGATAAACTATTCCTTGCTTTCCCAGTTTGTTTGCAGTATCAGCCTTTATATCTAAATCATGAACCCATTTTTTACTTTATTTTGGTATATGGTGTGAGATTTTGATCTATGCCTAGTTTCTGCCATACTCTTTTCCAGTTTTCCCAGCAGTTTTTGTCAAATAGTGAGTTCTTATCCCAGAAGCAGATTTTTTTTAAATTTTTGAAAGAGTTATTACACTGCTTTTCCCCAGAGAGCAGAATTAGAGCCCCTAAGCTACAATTAGAATGTGACAAATATCTATTTTTAAAAAAGTGTTTTACTGACATTTTAAACATACATGCAAATAGAATGGCCTTCTTGAGGGGATATTTAGTCTCCCAATGGCAGAGATGCCATATGGAAGCTAGATGACATTTGTTAGGACATTGTAGGATCCTTTGGGTAGGTTGTTTAACTCTAGCAGAGGTTCTAAACTTTTTTGTGTCATGGACCCTTTTGGCATTTTGGTTAAATTTATCATCTCCTTCTCAGAATAATATTTTGAAATGAATAAAATAAAATATATGAGATTGCAAAGGAAAGAAATTATATTAAAATACAGTTATCCAAATAAAAAAAAATTCAGAGGACCCTAGTTAAGAAATTATGGACTAGATAAAGTTCATTCCAATTCTGTATTCTCTGATTTTGTATGTTATCTGACATACTTATACTCATCATCAATGCTACAGGGCATAAGATCTACATTATCTTTGTCCTAGGAATTAGTAAAAACTTATTGAGACTTTAATACTTTAACAGATCTTTCAGGAAACCATCATGTAAGGCAAGTAGAAAAATAACTGGCCACTGCCCTTTGTATCAGTAGTTTCTTTAGGGCTACCTTAGAAACAGAGTAGATCAAAAGTTAGAAACTATAATTGAGCACCATTTTATAGGTGTTGAGCTGGAGGAAGATACGTGATAAATATTGCTATTATATAGTAGGGAAGATTTAGCCTACAGACTAGAATCAACCTATGGACCAGTGTCTGGGAAATTCTGCAATAGAATTCTAATTCATGGTTCTTTAGTTTTGTGATAGCTTTACTTAGAAGCTGGCTGTGATAAAACCAAGAAAGGATACAAATTTCTATTTTAGGCAATGGGATATGTCTAGTCATTCAGAAAGCAATCACATAATTTTAGAGGTTAAGGTTACCAAACTCCTTAACTTTAAAACTGAGAAAACAAAAGCTTACAGTGGTTTGTCTAAGAAATGTCATATAACTACTTAGGGATAGAACTATAATTCATGTCTCACTCTCAGTCTGGAGTTTTTAACACTATTCCATGCTAACCCTCATATCTGACTTTTAATTGGATTTATGTTTATGCATAAGTAGAATCTATAAATAGCACACTGATAATCTTGGATTATGGGAATGCGTAGATAACAGAGTAGAAATAGCATATTAGTAGTGAGGAATTTTACAATATCAATAAAAGTAAACAGAATTATTGACTCTTTTGAAGTTAGAATTAAAAGAGCTAATTCAAAACACCAAAATTATCCTCTCCACAAAACCTACCTCTTCTAGACCTCTTAAATTGTGGGGCACAACCCCATATTGGGTCACAAAAGTTTTGGCAACAGTAAAAGGTTTCTGAACATGCAACAACCGAAACTTCAAAAACAAATGCATGATGAATCTGAGGTGTGGCAGCGCTTGCCTGTGTTGCATCACACAACTTCATTGCAGCCTTGGTTCTGAACACACAAAATGCGTCTTTGCACTGCACATGCCATCATGTCCACACAGCGCCAATGAACATTGCCAAAACATGAAAAAAGGTCATAAGTGGAAAAAATTTAAGAAGACCTGTTCTAGACTTCCGCATTTCTCCCAGTGACATCATTATTCTTCCAAGTCACCCAGCTTTGCAGTCTTAGAGTCCTTCTTAACTCCTTACCTTACCCCCTATAGCTGATTACTTTTCAGGTGTTGTGGATCCTACCTCTGAAATCAGTCCCTTTGTCTCTGCTCACCTGACCACCACCCTAATTGAAGTTCTTCTGACCTCTTGCCTGCCCTGTGGGAATAATTGGTCCTAATTGGTCTCCCTGTCTCAATCCTCTCCCCTCCCTACTCCATCCTCCTCATAGCTGCTAAAGTGACTTTCCTAAAATGCATCCTGATCCTGTTATTCCTCTCAACTCAGTAAATTCTTGTGGATTCTAATTACCTCTAAGATCAAATGCAAACTTCTCTATTTGGCATTTCAAGTTCTTCATAACATGACTCCAACCTACTTTTCTCCCCTTATTGTTCATTATGCTTAAACTGCCCTTCTTGCTTTTCCTCCCACATGACACTCCGTCTTCCAGCTTTGTGTCTTTTCATAGGCTGTCTGCCATGCCTGGAATGAACCTTACCTCTTTGCCTCCCAAAATCCTTAGTTTCTTTCAAAGCTCAGCTCAGATACCAACTTCTTAGGAGGTTTTCCTAATTACCATGTACCCTCACCTCACCCCCACTTCTGTCTTCTTGCTGTTGGTGTCTTTACCATATACCTCTATTACATTGCATATTTGTATGTACTTTTCTATATACAGGTTATCTTCCTCAAAAGAATGAAAATTCTTTTAAGGTGGGGACTGTTTGACTTTTATCTTTGTATCTTCAGCATTTTGTACAGTGCCTGGGCACATAGTAGGTGCTAAATGTTCATACATTGATTGGATTTTTATTAAGTACCTACTATGTGCAAGTGCACTGTGCTAGGTCCTTGTGACGTAGTCTATAACCCCAAAAACCTTATAAATCTAAGATTAGAAGAATATGTTTTGTATAGATCATTCTGAAGGAGAGGTCAAGCAAAAAGGGGTGAGATAATGGGGATTGTAATATTACTTCAAGGAACTGACACCTAAGCTGAACCTTGAAAAAAAGTAAAGGATTTCAGAAGGAACAAATGTGGATGGAATCCATCCTAGGTGTAGAGACAGGACTTGGAAGAGAACAGGATGAAATATTCTCTTGTGTATTTAGGGAATGTTGAACTTAAATTGTTCATTTTTTTTAGGAGATAGTCATGGAACTAATCATAACGGATTTAGTCATTGAAGAACTATTTTTAGTCATAAAATATGTATAAATTCTCATAAATGAAAAATAACCTCAAGAACAAATATTAAGTGCTAAAGCTTTTTTGCTATAGAATATAACTTACATTCACATAATATATAATTCTAAGAATATTAGTATTTTGGTAAATAAATAATTTTATATTTTAGAAACACATTTATGGGGTTGGACTAGATCTCAGATGTCCCATCTGGCACAGGACTTTTTATGATCCTCTGGTTCTATGAAGAGGGAGAAAAGTTGTGTAACATGAAGGGAGAAAAGGCTGTGGTATTTGTAAAAAAAAACTTGAGTATTCAAATAATAAAGTAAAATCAATAAGAATTTTAACAAAATGTAGTATGAGCTAACGTAATGTGTTTTGCATATGAGAAAATTTACTTTGAAGTTTTGATCATCAATGAAATAAATATTTTTGTAGACTTTTAAAAGTTTGCCACTTAAGCATTATAGAACTTTTTATATTTGCACATTTTGGAGCTTTTAAAATGGAATTATCATTTTTTTAATTAGAGTGAGCATGCAGGAGATTCAACTCATTCACATAGATGGACATCCTTGGAATTGGTCAAAGGAACCTATACAACTGATGATTCCCCTAGTGACATAGCTGAAATCAGACTTGATAAAGTTGTTCCTTTAAAAGTAAGTTGAAAAAATGTTATGTTTTCTTGGGAATGGATAACAATGCTTTAAAGGGAAAAAAGTACATTTTTATTGTCATAAAGACAGTGAAAATATGTTATAAATTTTCATTGCTATAACTGATCCTAATCAGTCCTCTACCTGAAAATAACCTATTTATTGAGTTGTATCTTTATATATAAGGCTCATTATATTTTTGACTTTATATACAAATAGATATAAATTACATGATAACCACAAAAGGTATCTTATTATGACTTATAAATTGAAAACATCAAACAGTTAACACTGTAACAGGAAGTATTGAAAATGAAAAAGCTTATTGTTATTATTGAATGCAATTTGATTTGTAATTAATAATTTCTTTTTTATATTGAAAGAATCATCAAAAAAAGACACTGGAATCTAACTGTAGAGCAGAAATTAATACTTTGCAAGTCAACTTTAGATCTTATAAAAGTTTAGTTATTGAACTACCGAAATATCCTAATAATAAAGTGTCACCTGTAACATCAAGGACCGATCTATTTAGAGCATTGCCTCTTCTTATCACACTGATTTAACAGGGAGGTATTTTTATATCTTTCCTTGCATTTATACTACATAAATGAATATTAGTGAAGACACATTCCTCACTATCTGTACAATCTTTTTATGAAATTATTTATGTTTAATCATATTGCTCATGAATTTTTAAAGCCAAAGTAAAAATTCAAAGCAAATTTATCTATACACTTTCCCCTGTTGAATAGCTCTACTGTATCCTGTATATATCTTGTTTGTAATTACTTATTTGCATGTTTCACCCTCATTAGACTATGGCATCCTTAAGATCAGGGACTATCTTTTTGCCTTTCTTTGTATCTTCAGTACTTAGCTTCATGACTGAGACATAGTCACTTCATAAATGCTTTTTGGCTTGAGAAAGTATCACAGTATAAAGTAATTTATTTTAGTGTATATCACACATAAATTATAAAGGCATGTTAACGTTGTTTGTATCATCTATTTTAAAGGAAAATGTGAAATATGCTGTTCGATTAAGGAATTATGGAAGCCGTACAGCCAATGGAGATGGAGGAATGACCACAGTCCAATGTCCTGATGGTGTAACATTTACATTCAGTACATGTAGTTTAAGTAGTAATGGCACAAACCAAACAAGAGGACAAATTCCACAAATCCTTTACTATAGGTAGGTGGTGTGTTTTTAATAAAAAGAGCTAATGCATTTACCTACAAGGTGAAACCATGGATATTTATAATTCAATTTTAATTTTTTTTTTCTTCCATGAGCCCTGTCAGCATTTTGTCCCTCTCTTTGAAATTTATTGGGAGCTACTTTATGGTACCTTATCTGTGTAAGCACCTTAAGTTAGGTATTATGCTTTCTTTTTCATTCTTAGTACCTAGCACTTAATACTTAATAAATACTTAACAAATGGTTGTTAAATGTGAAACCAGCATTTACCCTGATTTCATTTTGAGTTGTTTTTCCATTTTTAGTATTCTCTTTAAATATGAATGCTTCAGGAAGTTGTTAATCATCTAATATCATCTTCATTACACATGTGTAGCTTTTGTAACATTACTCTAAACAATATTATTTTATTTAATGGTCTTGATACTCTATCATACCCTATCATAATGTAACAAAATCTTGCTGTAATATTGGATGATCTTTCAAGGGGTCAGTATAGAGTAGTAGTAAGAACAGTGAATTTGTGATCATAGAGCGTGGGTTCTATTCTTAGCTCTGCTACTTACTCTTTGTAACCTACATAAAACTGAGGGGCCCTTTTAGGTCTGACCCTATGACTTTGGGAAGTCACTTAAGCTCTGTAAGCCTCAGTTTTTCATCTCTAAAATGTGAGAGGACTGGACTAGATGATCTCTAAGGTCAGTTCAGGTTTGAGTTTCATACTAGCTCAGTGAGGAGCCACTGACAAAAAAATGTGTTTCTGGAGTGCCATAATTGTAATAGATATGCATTTCTTAGCAGAGTAAAAAGATCTTATTTAGTGGTCTTTCTTTTACTTTAAATATGTAGGAGTGAATATGATGGAGATTTGCAGTCCCAACTTTTGAGTAAAGCTAATGAAGAGGATAAAAACTGTAGTAGAGCTCTCTCTGTTGTGAGTACTGTGGTTAGAGCAGCTAAAGACCTCCTGCACAGAGCCCTTGCTGTAGATGGTAAGATTCCTTTTTCTTTTTTTTTAATATCTTGCCTCATCAATTTCTTGATATGCAGAACAATAGACTGTTGAAAGTATTGTCTTTTGAGGGGCAAACAGGGATTCTCCAATGTGTGTTTGATCTATGTAAAACCAATTGGAGTCATTGTTGTACCTTTGACATAACTGATACTTTCTCACTCAGTCCTGCAGGGAATAATTCCTATATCTTGAATGACCTGAGCCATTGCTTTCCTGTCTCTGTTAATAACAGCAAAGCAAAAGCTGGGGCTACATACCTGGCTCCAAAATTGTTGTCCACTCTAGGCAGATCTTATCCTCATTACTATTCTTGTTTCTTTCTAGCTTCTAAAGTATTTTTCAAGAGTGAGAAGTAGGGAGATATTTTATCATCATATATATACGTTCTGTTGTAAGATCTATAGCAAAAAAAATTATACATTACTCATTTTAAAGATATGTAGACAAAACATTATCTTTGGAAAGCATTTACGTAGGACTTATAGAGAGATAGATAGTGCTTTAAAAATGATTGAATTATGTTCTAAATGTTGTTTTAATATTCTTTCAGCTGATGACATTCCAGAATTGCTTAGTTCTTCCAGTCTGTTTTCCATGCTGCTTCCTCTTATAATAGCCTACATAGGACCAGTAGCTGCAGCTATTCCCAAGGTATGTAACTTAGTTCTCTAAGTTTAATTTTATACTTAAAGTACTGAAATTTTAGACACTTCTGTTTACAAGGAATTATTGTTACAATTTCAGTACATTAGGGCTTGAGTTTTAAAAGTAAATATTACAATGGCTTGCAATATAAAAGAAGGTAAGAATCTTGAAGTAAACCTTACACTGTTTTAAGTACTAGTGAAAATCCTTACTGGACTGTTCTGTGCCTTTGTTTTTACAAATAATGAAGAATGTGGAGAACTGAAAAGATGGGGATAGCACTCCTCAGATTTCAAAAACTGAATGGAAAATTTTTTGAAATAGAAGAGTAAAGAAAGGAAGGGCTGTGGTTTTGGCTGTATTGAATAACATTCTATAATAATAGGCATTTATAAATGCCTTCCCTGTGCTAGTCACTGTGCTTCAGGCTATGTATAAAAAATAATGTAACAGTCCCTGCTCACAAGTAGCTTTAAGTCTTACTGAGGAAAATCCACATGAACCCAGAGAAGAAGTAAGTAGAAAATATACCCAAAAAGGGGTTTGGGGGGGAGGAGGGAGCAGGATGGAGGACCCTATGAACTCAGTAGATGAGGATGAATTTCTTGTAGAAGAAAGCACCTGATCTGAACCATGAAGAAGATAAATATTCTGTGAGGTAGAGGTAACAGCGTGCATTCCAGACACACAGGACAGCCTCTGAAAAGATCTACAGAGATGGGAAGTGGAATGTCCTGTATGGAGCTCAGGAAGTAGGTTTGTTTGGCTGGAGCACTGAATACATGATTCAGCCACAAAGACCTATTTGCCCAGCAAATGGATGAAATCACAAAGGATAAAAGAAGAGAGAGAGGGGGCAGCTAGGAGGCACAGTGGATAGAGCACAGGTGTCAAGAGCTCCTGAGTTCAAATGTGGCATCAGATACTTACTATCTAGCTGTGTGGCCTTGGGCAAGTCACTTAACCCCAATTGCCTCCAAAATTTAAAAAAGAGAGAGAGAGAGAGAGAGAGAGAGAGAGAGAGAGAGAGAGAGAGAGAGAGAGAGAGAATGAACTTGGGGGTAGCTATCCACACTTATCAAGTTGGGAGAGACCAGTTTATTTTCAAATGAAGCTTAGAAGTGAATGAGCTTGTAAAAAACAGTGTCACAGAAGACAAAGAGAATTTCTAGCAATGTCAAATGCTATAGAAACATTGGCCTTTAGATTTAACCTTTAGTTAAGATTAAGAGTTCATCTGTGACCTTAGAAAAACAGATTCAATTTACTACTTGGAATGAAAGCCACATTACATTGCAAAGGGCTTAGGAATGAGACAGTGAGTAAAGCCTCTTTGTAGAAGTTTAATAGTGAAAAGGAAAAGAGACCTATGGCAATAGGTTTTCCTCTTACCTATCTGACTGCTCCTTCTAGATCTCTTTCGCTGGATCGCTTATTCAGGTCATGTTTAGCAGGGTTAAAGAAAGTATGGTATATTGATGTTTTATCTTTTTGTTTTTTAAATGAGGGAAGCCCTGAGCATACTTGTACACAGTAGGGAAAGAGCATACTTGTACACTAAATAAGTATACAAAGTAAGGAGAATTTGGAGAAGAGAAATCAAGCTGAAATGATTTATGGGACAACATCCTGGAGACGAGGTCAGTGGCATAAGTGGAGAAGTTGGTTTTGACATAAAGGAAGGTTACTTAATTCTCTGAGACTAGAAAGAAGGTAGAAGGAAGAGATGAGGATGAGAAGTTATTGAGAGAGATCTCTTCTGAAGGTTTTTCAATAATAGTTTAAACTTTCACCTGGTAGAATGGTATATGTGATCCCAATGAAGATACTAGAGAGTATGTTTTTATTCTGTGCCCATAATTTTTATCTTAAAATGGTTTTTCACTGAAAAATGTAAATCCAGTAATTTTATAAAATTTCAAATTTTTTACTGTTCAGCTAAATATATTGACACCATATAGTCATAATCCTTGAAATTAATATCCTAATTCACAACTTTTTTTGCCATGTGGCAAGAACACAGTGTTAATCAGTAAACATTTATTAAGTGCCTACTATGTGCCCTGCACTGTGCTAATTCATAGGCTACCAAAAACAAGATAAAACAAAACGCCAAGACAAAAGACAGTCCCTGCTCTGAAGTAACCCACAAATTAATGAGGGAGACAACAAGCAAACAAATACATACAAGCAAATAGGATGAATAGGAAATAATGAACCAAACATTAAAATTAAGAAGGCTTGGGAAAGGCTCCCTGTAGAAGATGGGATTTTAGTACTTGAAGCTGGGAGTGAGAGATAAGAAAGGAGAGCATACTAGTCATAGGAGACAGCCAGTGAAAATGCCTAGTGCCAAGAGATGGAGTGTCTTATGCATGGAACACCAAGGAGGCTAGTGTCACTGTATCAAAGAGCACATGGTAAGTAATAAGGAACTAGCTTATGAAGGACTTTGAATACCAAATAGAGCATTTTGTATTTAATTTTGGAGGTGATAGGTAGGGAGCCACTGGAATTTATCAGATAGATGATTGACATGGTTGGTCCTGCACTTTAGGAAAATTACTTGGTGGCTGAATGAAAGATGGATTAGAGTAGGAGAGATTTGAAGCAAGCTAACCCACTAGCAGAATGTTACAATAGTCCAAGTGTGAAGTGATGAGGGCCTATACCAGGATGGTGGCAGTATCAAAGGAGAGAAAGTGTATTCAAAAGGTATTTCAAAGATGTTTCAAATACTGTAAATATACAGTTCTTGGCAACATAGATGTGGGGACAGGAGGTGAGAGATAGGTGAGAGGAGTTGAGCTGATATGTAGGTTGTGAACCTGTGGGATCAGAAAGATGGTAGTGCTCTGTACAGTAATACGGAAGTTTGCAGGGGAAACGATAATGAGTTCAGTTTTGGATATGTTGAATTTAATATATTTTTATTGTTCAGTCATTGTCTGACACTTCATGACTCCATTTGGGGTTTTCTTGGCAAAGAAATGTTGTTTGCATTTCTTTCTCCAGCTCATTTTACAGTTGAAGAAACTGAGGCAAGCAGGATGAAGTGATTTGCCCAAGGTCACACAGCTAGTAAGGTTGTAGATGAGATTTAAACTCAGGAAGATGAATTTCCCTGAATATAGGCCAAGCACTCTATCCACTAGCTGCCCTGTTCATACAGTTCAAGATGGCTGAAAGACTGTTGGAGATGCTAGATTGAAGGTCAGAAGGGAAGTAGGGGCAGAATAGGTAGATTAGAGAATCATCAGCATAGAGATTGTAATTAAATCCAAGTGAAAGGAGAAAAGAAGAAAAGAACCAAGATAGAGCCCTATAGGACACCTATAGTTAAAAGGTGTGACCTGAATAAGCCATCCAGCAAAAGAGATCTAGAAGGAGTAGTTAGATAGGTAAGAGGAAAACCAGGAGAGAGTGGTGTCCCAAAAACCTAGAGAAAAGAGAGTACTGGGGAGAGGGTAATCAACGGTGTTAAAGGCTGCACGAAGTTCAAGGAAAATGAAGATTGAGAAAAAGCCGTTGAATTTGTCAATTAGTGGATCATTAGTACTTTTGGAGAGAGAGGTTTTGGTAGAATGATGAAGTCAGAAAGTTGGATTGTAAAGGGTTAAGAAGAGAGTAAGAGGAGATAAGGTGGAAACAGCCTTCTCAGGGAGTTTAGCGCAAAGGGTGGAGGATATGCAGAACAATTGTTAGCAGGGTTGGAGTGATCAAGTGAGGGTTTTTGAGGGTAAGAGAGACATGGGCATGCTTGTAGGCAGTAGAGAAGGAGCTGGTAGACAGGGCAAGAAAAAAATGGTAAAATGGGATAATGACAGAGGGGGTAGTCTTTTGTTTTTTTGTTTTGTTTTGTTTTTTGTTTTTGCTAGGCAATGGGGTTAAGTGACTTGCCCAGGGTCACACAGCTAGTAAGTGTTATGTGTCTGAGACCAGATTTGAACTCAGGTCCTCCTGAATCCAGGGCCAGTGCTCTATCCACTGCACCACCTAGCAGCCCCTTGGAGGCAGTCTTTTGGAGGAGACAGGATGGAATGAGATCAGTTGTACAGGCTAGGGGTTAAGGATTGCCTTGGTAAGGAGTAAGTCTACCTCTTTATGTGAGATGGGGTGATGGAAGAAATAGTGACAAAAGGCAGTGACAGTTGAGGAACAGGGGAGAAGAGGGAGCTCACAAGAGAATGGCCTCAACTTTTTCAGTAAAATAATGAGGCTAGGTTCTCAGCTGGGAGGATTGGTGGAAAGGAAGGCATGACAGGTTTGAGGAGGGATGAAAAGATTTGAAAGAACCACCGTAGATAGTGAGTTGATAATGGAGGTGTAAATAAGGGAGGTGTAGGATTGTCTAGCAGCAGTGAGGGTAGAGTTTAGGTTATATAACAAATTTGTGTTGGACTCAGAGTAACGTGTGATTTTTTTCCCTACCATTGTTTAGTAGCATGATTATGCTATGAAAAGACTAAAATTATCTGTTCAGATTTTATCTTCGTATTTTCTTATATTTTAGTTAGTATGTTTGCTCCTCAGTAAATTTCTTTTTGAAGGAGAAAAATTATAGGTTAGTGTTTGCAATTACAATGTACAACTATAATTATTCTGAAAAGCTCAACATAATCTTTGAGTAACTTGGTTGCCAAAAACTTTAACCATTTGATCATCTTACAAGCATTTCGAAGTAAAGCAGTTTGAAATATACATGCCTATACACATATGCAGAAAATATAGCCTATCTATATGGTGTATATTTTTGGAGAATCTAGAAATTTACAAATGGAATTTGGAGTCTGTAATTTTTTTTTTGTAAGGCAATCGGGGGTTAAGTGACTTGCCTAAGGTCACACAGCTAGTATGTATCATGTGTGAGAGGCCAAATTTGAACTCAGGTCCTCCTGACTCCAAAGGTGGAGCTCTTTCCACTGTGCCACTTAGCTGCCTCTGGAGTCTGTAATTTAGCTCAGTATTGTAAACTATTGACTTTATCCTAATTAAACCAAAATGGGGGGGAAAAACTACTTGAAAGTGTTATGTGGTTGTCATTCAATAAATATTTGTTGAATAAATTAATATTAAAATTTTTAAATGTATGTATGAATACAAGATTTAGATAAAGGAAACTCTACCCAAACCTAAGATCTAGATTAAAAGTTAAACACAATCTTTTGCATCCTAGGTGGCTGTAGAAGTCTTTGGCCTTGTCCAGCAATTGCTCCCTTCTGTTGCCATTTTAAATCAGAAATATGCACCCCCTGCATTCAATCCTAACCAATCAACAGATAGCACAACAGGAAACCAGCCTGAACAAGGACTTTCAGCTTGTACTACCTCTAATCACTATGCTGTCATAGAGAGTGAACATCCCTATAAACCCGCATGTGTTATGCACTATAAGGTAGGTTGTATAATATGTTATTTTTATGATTTTTTTTATACATTGTGCATTTCTAAAAAATTTGCCCCACATAATAAACTTATTAGTTCAGCCAAGGGGATACAAAAGAAATATCAAACATACTCCTTGCCATGAAGGTATTTAAATTGTTTATTAGCCAGACATGACATAACACCCATTATAGGTTTGATCCTAAAATATGTCTGCCCATTTAATAGATCAAAAATCCACAGCCTTTGACAACATATAAAATTTCTGTCATTTAGTTCTATACATATGTTTTACAAACCCAAGGAAAGCTCAAACTTTATGTGAATGTGTACATTAGACATTAAAATAAGTATCTTACTCCAGTACTTTATAATAGATGCCTGATCTTTTCAATGGATGTTCCCTACATTGACAGAAATCTTTGCCTGTAGTCTATCAATTCTCCCCTGCTCTCTTTACGTGATTTGTCCACATCCTTTTGTGGCCATCCATTTCTCTGATGGCATCCTTTATACTGCATCCTTTGGATACTTCTTTGATGATAATGTTATTGTAGCCTGCTAATAACCCTTATGTGCTTCTCCTTTCCTTTTGTGTAACCACAATTTGAATTTTTAAAAACTTCAGTGTTACATAATTGGCCAGTAATATTCAATAAACATTTATTAGGTACTTACTATGTGCCAGGTACTGTGCTTAGCTCTGAGAATACAAATACAAAGAAAGACAGTCCTTACCCTCAAGGAACTTACAGTCTAATGGAAAAAGACAACACATGAAAAGGAGGTAGGGAGCTGGAGAAGGAAGTAAAAAGAAACAGTCAGAAAAATCCTAAGGGAGTGCAGCCAGGTGAGAAATGAGATGTCTAGTCTGGTCTTCCTCCTTAAATGGAGGTTTTGGGGTTCAAGACTCTCCCCTCCCATCAGAGCAAAGAAGAGTAGTGGTGAGGTAGAGTATCAAGGCTGAAGAGATCTTGCAAGATGATGAGGAATCCTTTCACTTTCTCTCTAAGAGGGAAACCAGCCTACACATAGAACACAGAAAACAGTTACCCAGCTAGAGCAGAAATAAAAGTATTGCACATCCTATGCAAGTCACTCTTATTTCCCCCTACCCTCCATAGTGGTTGATTCTTTCACCCTTGTTTCTTAAAATTATTTGTAAGTCTTTATAACTCAACTCTTAGTACCTGGTTAAAACTCTTTATATCTAGTTATTAACTCTTAATAATTTGATAATTTTACTTAACTTCCTTTCCTTTGACTCAACACCGCTACCACAGGTACATCCACACTGGATCCCCCTTTATTAATATTATCACCAGAGCCTCAGGGAACACCCATGGTTGGTAGGTAGCAGCTGGATAAAGTTCCAGCAAGAGACTGAGGAGTAGTCTTAGAGGTAGGAAGAGAATCAGGAGACAGCAGTATCATAAAACCTTAGGGAAGAGAGTATTCAGGAGAAGAGAGTGATTGACAGTGTTGAAGGCTGCAGAGAGGTCAAGAAAGATCTGAGGTTTGAGAAAAGGCCATTGGATTTATCAGAGATCACTCACTGGTTAATTCTGGAGAGAACATTTTCAATTGAAGCTGAGGTCAGGACTCAAACTTCAAAGGTGAGACGAAAGTAAGTGGAAAGGAAATGAAGACACCAGTTCTATAAGGCTTTTACAAGGTTAGCCACAAAAAAGAAGAGAGATGTAGGATGGCAGTGGGGTTGATGAAGCTTTTTAAGGATAAGGTAGATATGAACATGTTTGTAGGCACCAAGGAAACAACCATACAAAGGGAGAAACTGATAATTGCTGAGAGTGAGGATGATAGAGGAGTCAGTCTGCTGGAGAAGACAAGATGGAATGGCATCAAGAGTGCTTGCAGACGAGTTGACTTTGGTGAGAAAAAAAATGCCCTCTTTTTGTGAGACTGATGGAGGAGAAGATGGTAGGGGATGACACTGGAGTAATGTGAATTGATGAAAGGGGAGAAAAGAGTGAACTCTTAGCAAATGGTCTGAATTTTTTTGGTGAATTATGAGGTAAGGTCCTCAGCTGAGAGAGTGGTGGGAGCAGGTTCCACAGGAAATTGGAATAGGGATAAAAAGATTTGGAAAAGCAGCTGTCTTGAGTGATACAGTGCAAGTCTCCAGTCTATTTCATGATTTTTTCCACCCACTAGTTCTCTTTATCAACTTGCTTAACCCTCTTAGCTGCTCCACTTCTCTTTTCTTATTTACTTTGCCATGTTCTGGAATCTACTTTGTCCTCTTCAGGTTCTGCTTTCTAATTATCCTTAGTCCTTCAAATTTTTGTCAGTTTTCCCAAATTTTGCCAAGTTTCCCTTCCTCAAGTCCAACCTCTAACATTTTATTATTCAAACCACAACAATTCACCTACACGATGTCTTTCTCCTTTTCTCTTCTGCTACTCCTTCCTTTGTCTTTCCTTTCAGAAATCTGAAGTAGAAAAAATATACTTGAGATGCTTTATAACTGTAAAGCACTGTATAAATTTAAAGTGATTATTAAACTATTAATCCCTCTGGAATACATTGTAGTTTTTCATCATTTTCTTCATAATAGCTTAAATATGTTTTCATTTATTCAAATTTTATGTGATCATATGAATGATATCAAAGAGATGTATAACCACAAAAAGAGGTAGTCAGCAATGTAGTAAAGGATATCATGGGAAACCCGAATATTGCCCTAATACCCACATAATGTCAAGAAACTTAGAGAAAGAACCCAATCAAAGATTTATGAGAAGACAAGAAGAGTTAAAAGAGAATAAGGAATAGATGGATTACATTTTGCACCTTTGAAAGAAATACACACATCAATGAAATCATAGTTCCATTTAAATATGAATGTCTTTATTAATAAGTACAACTTCTTCATTAGAGTATGTTTATTAGAGTGGATTACTTCTGACTCCAAGAAGGTAATAGAAATTAAAAACTAGGACTTTGATTTCTAATAATTTATGTTTTGTTTTTTATTTCTTGTTTTAAAAGTGTTATTAGGAACCTGTTTGTTTTTTTAAATGAATCTTATATTAAGTTTCATTCTATCAAAATGTGAATAGTTTCTAATAAGTTAGTATTTTCTCCTGGTGGTGATTGACTATTTTTTTAATCTGTCCCTCTGATTACTCTCTCCTCAACCTGTCATTGAGCAAATTAAAAAAACAAAAACAAAAAATAAATGAAGCCCTTGATACACACACACACACACACACACACACAGTTTTGAAAAACCAAGTTCCCACATTGAACATGTCTGAAAATGTGTCTCTTTCCAAATTTGAAATTCAGCACCTCTTTCACAGGAGGTGAGTAGTTTCTTTTTCATTCTTTTGGATTCATGTTTTATCAATGTTCTGAAGTTTTTCAAAGATTTTTTTTCAATAATGGTGCCATATACATTGTTCTCCTACTTCTGCTCACTTTACTCTCAACAGTTCATAGAGGTCTTCCCAGTTTCCTCTAAAACTTGATGTTTTATCATTTTTTGTGGCATAGTAATGTTTCATTATATTCATATACCACAGTTTGTTTAGCTGTTCTCCAATAGAAGGTCATCCTTTCTAATTTCAAATTTGGGGCTACCATGAAAAGAGCTAGTATAAATATTTTTGTAAATGACAGATATTTTTCCTTTTTATATGATTTCTTTGATGTATTGACCTAGTATTTGTATTGCTGAGCCAAAGGATGTGTGCAGTTTAGTAACTGTTAGCACAATTCCAAATTTCTTTCCAGAATGGTTGGATCATTTCACAGCTCCATTAGCACTACACCTAGTTTACCTGTTTTACTCTAGCCCTTCTGACCTTTGTCATTTTCCTCTTTTTATCACTGTTGCCACTCTGATAAGTGGAAGGTAGAACCTCATAGTGGCTTTAATTAGCATTTCTCTAATTATTATAGATTTAGAGTTTAAATTTTTTTTTGTATGATTATTGATAGTTTGGATTTCTTCCTTTAAAAACTTCATATTTATATCTTTTGACTATCTATCAGAGAAGTCTCTTAGCCTTATAAATTTTAATTCATTCCTTAAATGTCTTACATATTTTCTCTTTACCAGAGAAACTTATTGCAAAGGTTTTTCCCTAGTTACCTGTTTAACCTTTTCATTTTAGCTACATTAGACTTATTTGTGTACTTCTAAATTTTATTTATCAAAATTGTCCATTTCATTTTGTTTACTCTCCTGTATTGCTTATTTAGTCATAAATTCTTCCACCATCTGTAGATCTGAAAGGTAATTTCTTTTGTTGACTTTAGGTGACCTTTCCAGAGTGTGTAAGATGGATGACAATCGAGTTTGATCCTCAGTGTGGTACTGCACAATCAGAAGATGTTCTCCGTTTGTTGATTCCTATTAGAACTGCTCAGAACTCTGGTTTTGGACCAAAGGTGAATTCTGTTCATGAAAACCTCAATTCATGGATAGAATTAAAGAAATTTTCAGGATCTTCTGGATGGCCAACTATGGTTTTAGTCTTGCCAGGTAAGTTTTTTGTGTGTATGTTTTATTTGGTGATATTTATGTTGAGTATTGTACACTATGTCTTTCACTGTACTTTAAAACAAAAACAAGTGAGAAAAGAGACCATTCCGGGAAGGGATATGAAAAGAAGTTTGGAGACAGAATGAACATAGTGTATTCTAGGGATAAGACTAACTTGCCTGAAATAGAGAACTTATATTGGGATATAGAAAATGATAAATTTGGATAGGCAAAGTGAAACCAGATTACAGAAAAAAATAGTATGCGTACTGCTTGCCCAAGTCAACTCTCCCTCATGTGCATGTGATCACATCTCTTCCCATCTTTTCCAGAAGGTTTCAGCTTCAATGTTTCCCTCTTTAGTTCAGACTTTCAACTTAATCTCTCAAGTTATCATTCAGTATCTATCTTCTCTTTCTCAGCCAAACTCCTAGAATCTTCTTGACCTACCTTCTGCATTTGACACCATTTACCAGTCTCTCTCGGATACTATCTCCACTCATGACTTCTGTGATTCTTTATCCTGCTTCTTCTCTTACCTGATTTCTCTCTTTCTCCCATTTTCCTCCATTTCTTTCCCTCTTGTTCTCTCTTTTGCCTCTCCCTCTCTCTTTTACTACTCCCTTTTTCTCCCTTCACCCCTCTTTACTTCTTTTCCCCCCACTTTACCCCTTCCCCTCTTTCCTCTTTTTGCTTCTCTTTCCCTTTCTTTCCCACTTCCCACCTATCTCTTCTCTCCCTCTTTCTTTTTTTCCCTCTCCTCCTCCTCTCCTCCCCCAATCATATCATACCTTCCCTCCCACTCAACAAATTCTAGTGGCTTCTTCTTGCCCATAGTATAAAACATAAGCTTCTCACTTTAGTTTTTAAAGCCCTTCCCAACCTGTCCCCAGCCTGTCTTTCTAGCTTTACTGGCCATCACTTCTTCTCCCATACTCTGCAGTCCAGCCAAAATGGCGGTTTCTTTCTGTATTTCCCATTTTCGTGTCTTGGCACTGGTCACCCTTCTGTCTCTCACCCCCACCTCCTGGCCTGGAATGTAATTTTTCCTCACATCCCCTTGCTAGAATCCTTCTGTCTTTGAAAGGCAGCTCAAGCACTAGCTTCTACATGAAGCCTTTCCAAAGTATTTAAGTATTTTGTACATAAAATCTTTTTATTCTCTTTATATTTATTCTATATATTTACTTGTTATCTTCTTGATTCAACTGTAAATTACTTGCAAGTAAGAAATCTTTCATTTATTATGTTTGTATCCTTAGAACCTAGCATAATATTTGGTACATAGGTACTTAATAAGTGCTTATTGATTATTACATAATAATTAAATTTTATATTCAGTCAGGCAGTTTTAGTTAGCCTGTTATTCTGCCAAGTCTCTGCTTCCTCCTCTTTGTACCCTTTTGGATTATGTAAATGTTAGAAAGGCTTTTTGGTATTTTTTCTTAGAAATGTTAATAGATGGTTATAAAAATTAAGAATCTATAGGTTGTGATTGTGTAACCTTTGACAGTCACGTGACTTGCTGTCATTGATGCCAAATGAACCTTTCTGAATATGGGCTATAGTAGAATGAACTTCAGATTTGGAGTCAGTAGACATGGGTTCAAATCCGTTGCCAAGTGCTATATTGCAACATTAATCTCTGTAAAAATTAGAGGATTAGACTAAGCTCTGAGATTTTAACTGCTCTATAAACCTGTGATCCTAATCAGTTCTCTCTTCTGGTCCCTAAATAATAGCTTTTTGAATACTAACAACTCCAAAACACCTAAAATAATATAAAAGGAATAACATATAGTGATTAAAAAATCATATAGTCCTTTCCATTAATATAAAAGATAGAAGGAAATATAGCTGGCAGGATAATGTAGACAAACTGAGCCAAAAGGCCCTGACACTCATGCAGCTATAAAGCAAAAAGCCAATGTAGAAGCATTCTGGGTAGGAAATAAGGCATCCCTGAGTTATGTGCATGGCTTATAATTAAGTAATTGAGAGATAATACTTGTAATTCAAAAACAGGAAAATTTATTCAAGCCTTAATACCGAGAAATCATCACTGTGATGAAGAGGGATTCCTTATATAAATATAAAATAGTATTTCTTATGTCTGTTTATATTTTTCCTTATGCATTTCTCCTTGTCTGGATGTCTTTAAAAGGAAAGAGATAATTAAAGGAATATTTTCATTTCAAGACTTTTACTTTCTCAGGAAATGAAGCCCTTTTTTCATTAGAGACTGCATCAGATTATGTAAAAGATGACAAGGCTTCGTTTTATGGTTTCAAGTGTTTTGCAATTGGATATGAATTTAGTCCTGGTTCTGATGAGGTGAGAGTTAATCTCTTAATTATATTAAACTAAGCTTTTTTTGGTAGGCAGCATTTGACTTCTAAATGTCAGTTACACATTTTGTTCAAAGTTTAAATTCATTTTTAATCTATTATTTGTAACATAAATTTATATACATTATATATATGTATGACATCCTACTGGATGATACACTGTTGATATGTTAAGTTCTCTTTTTTAACGTTCTTAGTAAATGGAAAAACTGAAATTTGAGATATCTTATGGAGGCTACAACTGGTAGAGTCAGCTCAAACCATCTTGAAAGACTGGATTGTTAAATTTTCATTGCTAGTGTTTATACATTGGGAATTGGCAAACAGCACAAATCAGAGATAATTCATTGTTTTGTTGGATGGAGAACTGGTTGTTAAACATTTACCAGCACATCTTTGTCTTAAACAAAAATCTCTGTCATTTCTTAAGATGTGATTGTTATAAACTCTTAGGTTTCTCTTAGGTTTTTCTTGCAGATCTTGTACATATAGCTATTAATTTGTAACCTAAATAAACAATTAAAAAGCAAATAAGTAAAATGGCACTAGTAAGTGAATTGATTGAAACATCCCTGCTTCTGCCAATTCTCTATACCTTGAATTAGCTTAAGACTAAAATTCATTGTATATACAGTTTTAAACCATTTTGAATTTTTAAAAATGTAGTTACATTCATTAAGCTTCACCTGATCCTGGTATCAATTTCTGCCTAATATGCCAGGAAAATATGGGTATAATTTCCATACTGCTGAGCTCTCTGAAAAATAAGAAGTCCCCAGAAACCTAACAACATAGGTATAATTTCTCTTTCTAATACTCCTCTGCTGCTTAAAGGAATGGGGAATAGTAGGGGGAAATTGGACTTGAATCCCAGCTCAGATTCATACTAACCTTTATTCTTTTTCCTTTTCTCCTTACTTGCAAGAGAAAGGGAATGTTAAATATATACAGGAAATTGTCATTCTCCCAGTTATACTTAATTTACTTAGTTTTTCCCTGTGGATTAATGACAGCTTTCTGGTTTGTTACATGACCTGACCTATAGTTCTTCTAAATGTCTAGAATTTAATTCAACAAAACAAACAGGTTAAACTGTTTAAAAAAAAGATAGTCCAGTAACAGCCACATTGTGTAATGACTAACGTTGATGAACTTAGCCCTTCTTAGCAATGCAAGGATCTAAGATATCTCCAAAGGTCTCATGATAGAAAATGCTATCCACATCCAAAGAAAGAACTATGGAGTTTGAATACAGATCAAAGCATACTGTTTCCTATTTTTTTCCTTCTGTTTTGTTTCCTCTTTCTGGTGGTTCCTCTTATCAGTTCTAATTCTTCCTTACATCACCAATGTGAAAATGTGTTTAATAGGAATGTATATGTATAGCCTGTATCAGATGGTGTGCCATCTTGAGGAGGGAGGGGGAGAAAAATTTAAAACTCAAAAGCTTATGGAAGTGATTGTTGATAAATCAAAATAATTTAATGAAAATTTTTTTTAAAAATAATCGAGTTCTTTGGACTAATAAACATGTTTGCAGCCCTCAGCATTTATATTAATCTGCCATTCAGGATGAATTGCTTTTCTCCCTGACTTATTAATTCAACAGTGAGCCAACACAATTTTCTTGAGGGTGTTCAAAGTATATTTTTTGAGAGCCCACTTCTTGTCAATTATGATTTTATAGAAATATTTTACTAACTTAAGTACTGACGTTAGACACAAACTTTTAAATAAGAATTTAATTTGTAATTTTACAGGGAATTATTCAGTTGGAAAAAGAATTAGCTAATCTTGGTGGGGTTTGTGCAGCAGCTTTAATGAAAAAGGATCTAGCACTTCCTATTGGTAAGTAATCCTATATTTATTCAGGCATTCTCTTACCTTGCACTACTCACACACCCAAATATATGTGTATCTCTTCCTTTGTCCCTCTCTCTCCCTCTGTCTCACACACACATATTAAAATCACTGCACTTCCCCCTCATAATCCCTTCTTCCCGACTGCTTGTCCCAGCCTTTCTTCCAGAAGTGTCTTCTCTAATTAACATATTTATTCAACACCTCCAGGGGCAGTAGAGTGAAGAGAAAGCCATGTCATCTAGACTCACTACTATATACCTATAATCAGGTGGCATTTTTTTCTCATTCACCTCTTTCCTCTATCACCCCATTACATTCCTAAACTATAAATGTATGTTTATTGGTTAATTATGGGAAGAGGGTTCTAATTGCTTGAATGCAAAACATACGTTTAAAGTATGTACTCAACATTTTTCTTATCAGTTCGCTCCTTTCACTCTAGCTTACAATGTCTTTCAAGTCTTTCAAGTAGCTGCAAAGTAAATATTAGATCTTAATTATGGTTTCTTTTGCAATTGACTTAATGTCTGAGGCTAAGTAATCATAGTACTTTGAAGTGAGGATCTCAGAAATAATAAGGATGTCCAAGTTAGCTAAAATTCCATTAGGCTAAGGTAACATAATTCCTTTCTGTTACAAGGCAAGAGTGAAAATATTAGATTAAAAGAGGATTGCTGTAAATATAGTATATAGCTTTATGTTAAATATATGTTGCAAGTTTCATCTTTTACTTTTAACCACAACCTGTACAAAATGATTGGGGGGAGGGGAGGTAGGTGTTTTTTAGGCTATTGGAATTTTGATATAAAATTTAATTGTCAAGAAAGTTTAACATTCTTCAATGAACCATTTAATTTGTACAGCAGGTAATGAATTGGAGGAAGATCTTGAAATTCTTGAAGAGGCTGCTCTGCAGGTAAATGTATTATACTTTACATTGTATGTTCTAAGTACCTTTACATTGCACATTATAAGTACATTTATGTCATAAGTAATTTTACACTGTAAGTAGTCCATGAATCCAAAACTAAATTTGACCACTAATTTTTACTAATACTGAAATTTGGATTTGAAAAATGTTTAGAAACTAGGAAATTTAACTCTAGGATAACAATGAAATTGAATGAGTACTTTGCAGAAAGTTAATATTTTTATAGTATCTTCTAACATTTCATTTGAGCTTTATCTTTCTAGGAGACTGATATATTGCTACCTTTGTGTACAAATCAGACCTTTACTATCATTGAGTCTCCCTACTCAATTGCTTTTAGGAAAAATACACTAGCAAAAGGATCACTTATCTCTAAATAAAAAGACCAATGATAATAACTTTCTCTATACAAGTAGCTTGAACTGAATATGTTCTGATCTGTCAAGAAAGATTTAACATGTGCCCTTGTTCATTCTAGCTACTTGTGCTTTTGTCTTAAGAAACAAGAGAAGTGTGCCATCATTTATCATTAAAGGGAATATTGTGGTTTAGAAAATGACATATTATGATACTAATAATAGTAAGAAGAATAATAACAATAGCTAGCATTTAAATAGTATCTAAAGGTTTGCATGGCACTTTATGTATATTTTCTCTTTTGATCTTCAGAATAACCCTGTGAGATAGCCATTTTAATCCCCGTTTTACATGTGAGGGATAAGCTAAACGAGATTAAGTGATTTGTCCAGTATCATACAGCTAATGTGTCCAAAGTGGGATTTGAATCTTTGGTCTGAACTCCAAGGGCAGATTCTTTTCACTGCACTTTCTTGGTACCTAAGTATAAAATGATTACTGCTCTGACTGCTGCCTCAGGTCTCACCAGAGGTCACAAAACACTTCGGTTTTCTGATCTGTTACATAAGAATAATGAAATTATATAGTATATTCACTATTATAAATGTTAAAATATTACTGTAAGGTAAATATGATAATCTATGAATTCAACTTTAATAAGTCTATTTTATGAGTCTACAATGTATGAAGACTTGGGAGACCCAAGGAAGAGATGGAAATAAGAAGAGAATATATTTGAAGCATGGGAGAGAGATAGCCGTCATGAATAAATGAAGAGAGCAAAATGCACGATGTGCTCAGAGAATAGCTTGCAATTTTTTTGTGACTAGAACAATGACTATTTAAAGAGGGAGTAGAAAATAAAGCTGAAAAATAGGTTCAAGCTAGATTGAGTAGAGCATCATATGCCAAGCTAAGGTGTTTGTATTTTATATTTTAGGGAGATTATATATAGTCTTTAAAGAGTTTACAGCCTAGTAGATATATATATATATATATATATGTATATATATATATATATATATGTATATATGTATACACAAAATATACACACATACATATATATATGTGTATATATATATGTGCATCTCTATATTTATATATATGTACAAATAATGATATACAATATTTAAGTGCTTAAAAGAAATGCATAATCCTAAATGATTGAAGTCTAAGGAGGAGAGGAATAGTCTTTATTGACTGTGCTGTAAACAGAAAGCCTTCATGGAAGAGCTGGAATGGGTTGAAATTATATAAATTCAGTGGGGATAGGAGGGTGCACATTTAGGGCATAGGAAACAGTTTGAATAAAGCATAGGCAGAACCAGGGAATCACCACCTATATACTAGACATGCATAAATAGTAGTACAAATTAACTGAAATAAATGGAAAGGAATAGTTACAGATAAGGCTAGAAAGGTAGAATGGTACCGGATTATGGAAAGGACTTAGAAGTAGAGCATTTGACCATATTTTTTACTGAATTAGACTTTATACTGAATGAAAAGGAGCCAAAGAGTCAGCATTAAATGTGTTTTTTTTCCTAAGGCGTAATAACTACAAGTGTTGTTTTAAATACAGGTACTTTTTTAAATGCTAAATGTTAATGCGCTTATACCAATATAAACTAGTATGAGCTTTCAAAGGAATCCTGTGGGTCAGACTCTTTATAATATAATATGTTCATTTTTAAAAATCCTCTTTGTGAATGTATTGTATGTAATTATTTTTCCATGAGATGAAGTATCAGTTTCCTTTTTTGCCAAATAGGTGTGCAAAACTCATTCTGGCATTCTTGGAAAAGGTTTAGCCCTTTCTCATTCACCAACCATACTGGAAGCTCTTGAAGGAAGCTTGCCACTTCAGATTCAAAGCAATGAACAGTCATTTTTGGAAGATTTCATTGCCTGTGTTCCAGGATCAAGTGGGGGACGACTTGCAAGGTAGTATATTTTGTGATTTAGTTTCATTTCTTCTTTTTGCTTGTTTCATTTTTAAACCCTGAATACACTAAAATATGAAAATTAGTTTTGGTATTATAGCATATAATGACCAACTTAAAATGTTAGGTCTTCATGAATAAATGTAAAATGTATAAAATGATCTCTCACCCTCACCCTCCACCCCCAACTCTAATTCATCTCTAATTTAAAGCCTCTGAGATTTATCTGGGGCACTGAGAGGTTTACTGATTAGTCATGGTCCCAAAGCTAGTATATGTGAGAGGCAGAACTTTAACCCAGATTTTTTCAAACCTAAGTACTATTCACTATACCATACTACCATGAAATTTGTAACTTTTATTCTGAAGCACAAAAACACCAAAATGCCTTTTAAAATTTTTTATTGTTTAGAGAATTTTATTTCAAGAATAGATCTTATCGTAGTTGAAATCCAGATATACATGCAAATGTTGAGTCAAGTATTATGAGATTTCGACGTGTTACTTTTCAAGGGGAAAACAAAAAAATTATATATTCATTTATGGTTTTACTTTTTTGTTAAAAAAGAGATAAAAATTAAATTTCCTTCTGTACTGAGTCCAACTAAATTAATGAGATTTTTCCTAAGTAAAAAATAAGATGGGGGGTCCCCATGAAAATAAATCAGGTTTGAAGGAAAAGAGACATTGTCAACTTGTATATACTTTACAAATAACTTTCCTGGACCTACTTTTTGACTTCTGAGAAGATTCCAATATCTATTCCTTTAATAACCATTTAGCAAACATTTGTTAAGCACATACAATGTGCAGTCATAGTGCTTATTTATCGTATATTCAAGGTGGGGTTAAAGGAAAGGTTGTAACTTTTTAACAGATTAATACCTGTTATTGACTGAGGAAATAAAGAAAGGTTTCCTATAAGAGATAACCCCCAAAGTTAGCCTTGAAGGAATCTAAGCATTATTGTAAAGATGAGAGAGTACATTCCAAAAATATTGTAGAAAGTCACAGATATAGATGACGGACTGGTAGGAAAAGTACATAAGCAAGTTTGGGTTGAATGTAGAGTACATCAAGAGGCATAATATAAAATGACCAGAAATGCAGATTGGAGCTTGGTTGTGAAGGGCTTTAAGTACTAAACTTAGAAGTTTGTATTTTGTCCCCAGAAGCAATAGAGAGCTACTGAAGGGATAAAAGAAGTGACCATGGTTGGAATTTCATTTTAGGAAGATTATTTTGGAAGCTATGGGAAAAATGGATTAGAGAGGGGAGTGAATGGAAATATGGAGACTTTTTGGAAGCTATTTTAGTAATCCAGGACCTTTAAATAGTGTTGTGGCTTTGAGTGGAGACAAGAGTTATCTCATCAAATGAGATAAAATATACGTAAAGTGCTTTGTAAACCTTAAAATGCTATAAATGTGCTAGCCGTTATAATTATTGTTATTATTATTAATAAGGAAAATAATATAAAAGACATTGCAGAAGTAGAATCAAGAAGTTAGCCGTGGTTTAGGGTAGTAAAGAGTAAAATATGACTGAAGTTGTAAACCCAAGTAACTGGAATAATGGTGATGTCCTCAAAGAATGATGGTATCCTCAATAGAAAAAGGAAAATTTAGAATAAGTGTGGTTTCAGAATGGGGAGGAAAAGGACAAAGGGGGAATGGGAAAGTAGAAAATTAATTCTGTTCTTGACACATAGAACTTGAGATACTTGAAGCTCAGCATAAGTATTTGGGCTGGATATATAGCTTTGGGAATCATCTGTATAGAAAAGGTAAACCCTTGTTGGGTTCACAGAAGGAGGATTGAGAAAGGAAAGGATCCAGGAAAGACCTTTAGGGGAGCCAAGCAGTTAGGAAGTGGGTCGTGGTTGATGATCTAGTAAAGGAAACCCACATGGAACATTATCAGTACTATCAGAAGAGAGAAAGGAGAGATCAGTGTTACAAAAGCAGAGGAGGAATAAGTGTACAACAGTGTCAGAAACTACAGAGAGCTCAAGAAGGATGAGGGCTGTGAAAAGACTATCAGGTTTAGTGATTAAAAGACCTTTGGTGCCATCATTCAACAAGCATTTATTAAATGCATTCCATGCCCTGGGCACTGTGCTAGACACTTGGGTTAATGAGATGGGCCCTTTCCCTGAAGATGCTTACTTTAAAAAAAAATTTTTTTTTTGCATCTTTTGTTTTTACATAACCTTAATTCTCCAAAGAAGGAAGGGAGGTACATTTTCTCATTTCTTCTGGAATAAGCTTGGTTATTATAATTATACATAATTCAATTTTCTTTTTTTTTTTGTTCAGTCCATTGACATTATTGCAGTAGTTATATGTAAAAGTATTGTTATCCTGGTTCTGCTTGCTTTAGAATGTCTTTCCATTCTTGTCTCAGTTCTACACGTTCGTTATTTCTTAACACACAGTAATACTGTATTACATACATAGTTTTGAAAATCTTAATGTTATTTATAAAAGCTATTTATTATTCTTATTTCCATGATTTGATTAACCATTCTCCAATGAGCATATATCAAATTTATTACTAGTAATTTCCTTCTACAAAAAAAAAATGCTGCTCTGGTGCATATGAGACTTTTCTGCTTTTGACCTTCTTGAGGTTTATGGGCAGCAGTGAGATCTGTAGGCCTATGAACATAAACGATTTAGTTCCTTTTGTAGCATAATACCAAATTTTTTTTTAGAATGTTTGCATTAAGTCATGGCTTCACCAATAGGGTAATTATGTGCCTGTGTTTCCATATCCTCTCCAGTATTGATTGTACCCACTTTTTGTTATCCTTGCCAATTTATTTGGTGTCAGGTGAAACTTGAGAATCATTTTGATTTGCATTTCTCTTATTGTTAGTATTTGGAGCACTCTTTCATATAGTTACTAATACTTTACGAGTCTTCCTTTTTTTTTTTTTTAAAGAACGGTTTGTCCTTATCCTTTGTCCACTTGTCTGTTGGGAAATGGCTCTTGGTATTATATATTTGTGTTCCATATATATCTTGGATATTAAGCACTTTTCAGAAATACTTGATGAAAAGATTTTTTTCTTATCTAATTGCATTGATTTAGTTAGTGCTAAATTTTTCAGTTTCATGTAACTAAAATTACCTGTTTTATCTTTTGTGTTCACCTCTATCCCTGGTTTGAGGGAGAACTCTTCCCCTAACCATGGTAATAAATGCTTACTCATTGATTTGTTGACCTGTTTCTCTTCTTTTTTTTAATGATGTGATCTTTCATATTGAGGTTTAATATCTATTTTGAACTTATACTATGTGTTGTAAGTTAATCATCTGAATCTCATTCTATTCAATGGTTTGCCAGTTTTCCAGAAGTTCTTTCCGAATAGTTTTTTCCCAGTTAATTTATCTTGGTTTTATCAAGCACTAGGATATTGAGTTAAACTGTTTTTTTATTCTTCCTTCTCTAGTCTGTTCCACTAATATTCTTTAGTTTTTAATTAATGGTAAATAGCTTTAAAGAATTTTTAATTACAATATAATTTGAAGTCTATAAGTACCATTTCCTCTTCACTCCTACTTTTGATAATTGTTATTATTTTGTCAAGCTCTATAAAGTATACTGATATGGTTTGATATGACACTAGGAGCTTGCACCCTCTTAGGAGTGACAGTATTCGTACATATGAGTTTTCACAAAATGAAGGAAAAGCAATTTATTAAGCATTTAATATGTGCTAAGCATTGTGCTAAGTACTAAGGAATTGAAGAATAAGATTGTCTTTTACAAAATAAAGGTAATTTCGGGGGAAGGCTAGCATCTAAGGGGATTAGGAAAGGCCTCATGTAGTAGGTGCCACTCAAGCATATTTTGAAGGAAAATAGGAATTTAAAGAGGTGGAAGAAGTACAACAGCAGGGAAATAGGAGATGCAATGTCACATGTGAAGAACAGCAAGAAGGCGTAGCCTTGGCTAGATTATTGAGTAGTACATGAAGGCAAGTAATGTCTCATAAGGGTAAAAAAAGTAAGTTAGAGGGGCAGCTAGGTGGTGCAGTGGATAAAGCAATGACCCTGGAGTCAGGAGGACCTGAGTGTGAACGTGGGCAAGTCACTGAACCCTATTGCCTAGCTGGAGAGAGGAAGGAAGGAAGGAAGGAAGGAAGGAAGGAAGAAGGAAGGAAGGAAGGAAGGAAGGAAGGAAGGAAGGAAGGAAGGAAGGAAAAATTGGCTAGAGATAGATTATGAAGTGTTTTAAATGCCAAATGGAGGACTTAACCTTAGATACTAGGAAGCCCCCACAGTTTATTGAGAAGAAGAAGAATGAAATGGTTTGCCCTCTATTTTAGGAATATCACTTTCGGCAGCTGTGTAAGGGATGAATTAGAGAAGGGGGAGACTTGAGGTAGAAAGACCAATTAGGCCATATTTTTCCTTCTCCATTATATCTAATCAGTTACCACATCTTGCTGTTTCTGCCCCAACAGCATCTCTTACATCTTCTCCCCACCCACAGCTTTGTTCAGGCACTCATCTAGGCTATTGTATTGGTCTCCCTGATTCAAGTCTCTGTATTCTTCAGTCCATCCTGCAATCAGCTGTTAAACTTATTTTCCTTAAGTACAGATTTGACCAAGTGGCTCCCCTACTCAAAAAACTCTTATTGTTTCCTTATTGTCCATATGATAAAATAAAAACTCCTCTGCTTAGCTTTTTAAGCCCTTCAAACCTAGGCACAACTTACTTTCTGGCTTCTTTGGACATTACTTCCCCTCTCCAGCTCCGCAATCAAAACAAACTGGCAATATCTCAGTTCCTCACACATAGTATTCCATCCCCAATCTCCATGCCTTTGTACTTGCTATCCCCCATGCTTGGAATGGATCCCTCCTTATCTCCACATCATAGAATTCTCTACTTCCCTCCAAAGGCAACTCAGCCTTCTACAAGAAACCTGTTCTGATCCTCCCAACTGTTGGTATCCTCCCTCCCTAGTTTATATTTATCTACTGTGTATTTTTATTTATTTCTCTGTATCCTGTATCTGCTTATATCTTACTTGTTGTCCCCATTAGAATGTAAGCTCCTGTGTATGTGGATTGTTTTATTTTTTGACTTTGTGTTTCTGGAACCTAGTATATAATGGATACTTAATAAGTGCTTATTGATTGATTGATTGGTTGATTGATTGATTAGGGCCTGAGATAAGGTGGTGTTCTTGTAAGTCACAATGAGGATGCAAAGACAAGAGATAGATTTGTTAACTAGTTATATATGAAGAATAAAGGAGAACAAGGGTGAAAGATTACTCTGAGATTCTAAACCTGGGTGACTGGAAGGATTGGAATGAGAAAGGAAAGGAAGGAAGGAAGGAAGAAACTTCTGAAAGGAAATGCATTTGGAGAAAAAGGTAGTGAATTTTATTTTGGTTGTATTGAGTTTGAGAGACCTATGGAGCATCCTGTTTAATGTGATGTAGGATTAAAGTTCAGGAGAGATACTAGGGCAGAACGTGTGGATCTGGGAATCCCCTGTGTAGTAATGATAATATGAGTATACGTGAGCTGATGAGATTGCCAAGAGAAAGCATGTAAAAAAAGAAGAGTAGTGGGCTCATGATAGTACTCTGGGATACACACACCTTTGGGAGAAGCGGAAAGGTAGATTGAGAAGGAGATGGAGATAAGTAGAACTAAGACTGAGCAGTAAAAGATACAGTATTCAGGATGGAGACAGTGGTTAACAGTATCAAATGCTACAGAGAACTGAAGAAGGATAAACATTGAGAAAAGGCTACAGGTCTCACAATTAAGAGATCATTATAACTTTGAAGATTGCAGTTAAGAGTTAGTTGTTGAGGTGAAAAACTAGATTGAAAAAACTTGAAAAGTGAGTGAAATGTTACATTGACAACTTTTTTCTGGGAGTTTGGCTGGGAAAGGGAGGGGAAATATAGAATTGATATCTTTAGGGGATCATAGAGCCAAGTGAGGGAATTTTTTACAGTGAAAGAGATTTGGCCCTACTTGTAGATAGAAGAGAATGAACCAGTAAATAAGGAGAGATTGAATACTAAAGTGAAACTGATTGTGGGGACAATCTCCTAAAGGATATGGGAGAGAAGGAGATCCAGGCTAAAAGTAGAGGAGCTGGCTTTAAGAGAGCAGTTTCCTTTGTTTGGCTGGCTTGGAAGACTGACTGCCAGGAATTAAAAACTGAGTGGAAAATAAAGTATTGATTAAGGCTTTTTTTTTTTTGCCATGGTCTTCTAGCTGACAAAGCAGCGTTGCACTTGGTGATTGTAAATTGTCTCAGAAATCAAGTCCTCAGACTATCCAAAAAAATTGAGCCAATGCTGTAATATAGTAGTCATTAAAAAAAACTTTATTGACTTTCATAATTATCATCTTTATTTTTTTAAATTTTCTCAAACTGTATTCCTATACTTTGGGACTGTCTGTGGATTTTTTTTTCAGGTAGTAGACATGGCAAGGATATTTAGTGAATCCTAGTTGTGACTAAAATTGATTTACAATATTGACATTGCTTCATTTTGCATATTTAATATATCTAACTTAAATTGCAATGTAAGTCATTAAATGTATACAATTTTAATACTATAGGTGGCTTCAGCCAGATTCTTATGCTGATCCTCAGAAAACATCATTGATTCTCAATAAAGATGATATCCGTTGTGGTTGGCCTACTACAATTACTGTTCAAACAAAGGATCAGTATGGTGATGTGGTTCATGTTCCTAATATGAAGGTAATTATTTTTAATTAAAGTAAATTAATTAGTACTTTTTAATTGTCTACTGTAGGTCATCAAAATTTTAAGTTCAAATGACCTTCAAAATCATCAGTGGGGAGGGATTTGGAAAGACAGTTGGCATATTTAGAACCAGAAGAGCCCAGATCCCCCACAAACATCCTCAGTGAAGTCCTCAAAATGCACCAGAAGGAACAATGATAAATGAAACCAATACATAAGCTCCTCTAGCAAGTCTAGGACTGCTCAAAAAGTTTTCCAGAAACCTGCACAAAGCATGGTCAAGGAGCCTGGACTCATAACAGGAAACAGGACTAGACCAATGCCCAGGCAGCCCCTCTTTGAACCATAACAGAGGGCCGGGACAGATCAGCATCTTATCAGGCAGCCCATGCCAAACCCAGAGCCCAGGCAGCTTGCATCTGAACTACAGCCTGGGACAGAGCAGACCACTACTTAAATAACCCACACCTAAGCAACAGAGGGAAAAAGAGCCAGAAGAGCCCCTGGAATCTTGTAAGAGGCTTTCTACCAACAAAATCAACAGCAGTTGGTTGGAGCCACAATGCCAACTTTAGATACAGGATTATACAAGAAGAATACAAGAAAGGGTCCATCTTTATCCAGCTGGCACTCAGTAATTTCTGTAGAAGTTGGGCAGTGTTAGTCACAATATGTGGGACCAAACAGGGCCCACCAACACTATCCAAAAGTATGGAAGAAAACAGAGTCTGACCTAAAGACAAAGCCCCAAGCCATCAACTGAGGTCTGAGATATGTCAACAGAAGGAAATAATGAAGACAATTAAGAGATAATAGGGATAGAGGAAAACCCAAGAGAAAAACACAGAAAGAGAGAAACTGCTACAGATGCATATGGAACCTTAGAGGGAACAAATAGCCTGGCTATAAGGACTACAAGAGTACCTGGAAGAAATGAAGCAAGAGATGCAAAACATAATTTTATATAATATCTAGGAAAGAAAGAATCCAAGGAAATTTTGGGGGTTTTTTTGGCCTGATAATAGTGGTGGCCATTTATAAAGCACTTCTTTCATCTATTTCCTTGTTTATTCTTCTAAAAGCTCTGTAAAGTAGGCAATACATCTACTACTACCACCATTTTATTTTTTTAATTTCATTCTTTTTAATTCAACAAGAATTTATTTTCTGTTCTTCTCCACTCCTGGCATTGGAAAAGAAAAACAAATCCTTGTAATAAATACACATAGTCAAGCAAAACAAATTCCTACATTGTCCATGTCCAGAAATGCAATTCAGTATGCATCTTGAGTCTATCACCCCTCTATCTGCAGGTAGGTGTCATGCTTTATTATAGGATCTCTGCAATCATGGTAGGTCATTGCATTGGTCAGGCTTAAGTCTTTCAAGGTTATTATTTCTTTACAATGTTATTATTTATAAATTCTTTTCCTGGTTCTGATCACTTCACATTATATCAGTTTATATATGTCTTCCTAAGCTTCTCTGAAACCATCTTTTTCTTCATTTTTTATGGCACAGTAATATTCTCTTAGTCATATACCATAATTTCTTCAACCACTCTAATTCATGGGCATTCCCTTAGTTTTCAGTGCTCTGCCACTACCAAAATAATTATAATAAATATTTTTATATATGTGGGTCCCTATACTTTTTTCTTTGCTCTCCTTAGTATATAGGCATTGTAAGTAGTATCACTAGGTCAAAGGATAGATTGCAGTTTAGTGACTAAAAGGTACTTTAGGCATTTTCCCCAAATCCTTTCTAGAATGGCTAGTCCAATTCAGAGCTCCATATTATATAATCTCTCTTCCCATAGCCTCCTCTTTTTTTAATCATCTTTGCCAATTTGATGGGTGTGAAATGGAACTTAAGACTTTAATTTGTATTTGTCTATTTATTAGCGATTTGGAGCATTTTTCAAATGAATGTTGACAGCTTGGAGGTTCTGTTTTGAAAGTACTTGTTCATATCATTTGACCATGACTGTTATTCCTTGAAAGATGAATCAATTGCTATATATCTTGGAAATGAGATCTTTATTATAGAAACTCCCTACAAAGATCTTTTTTTCTGTGACCACTTTTCTTTCTAATTTTAATTGCATTGATTTTGTTTGAGCAAAAAAAACTTTTTAATTTTGTGTAATCAAAATTGTTCATTTTATTTTTTATGGTTATATCTCTTTTACTTGGTCAAGAATTTTTCCCCATCCACAGGTCCAAAAGGAAATTTCTTCCTTGTTATCTAATCTTTTTGTGACATGACCTTTTATATTTGTCATTTATCCATTTGAAGATTATTATGACATATGTTATAAGGTGCTGGCCTAAACCCAATGTTTGCCAGGTTGTTTTCTAGTTTTCCCAATAGTATTTGTTGAATCAAATGAGACCATATCCACTAACTGGAATGCTTAGATTTATCAAATGCTAGGCTTCTAAGTTTATTTGCATTTGTATGTTGTATATCTAATCTGTTCCACTGACCAATTTCTCTCTCCCTCCCTCCCTCTCTGTTTCTCTCTCTCAACAATTAATTAATTGATGATTACTGGCTTACCTAGTTTCAGATCTGATACTGCCTTCCTACTTTTCTTTTATTATTTCTCTTGTTTCATTTCTTTCCAGATTTCTAGTTGACCTTGTGTCCAGACTTTTATTTTTTTTGAGCATTCGCCTGTAAATATCTTAGCATTTTTCCTTTTTCCTGGGTCTTTATCTTAGGAATTTTTCTCTCTATAATATCTTTATCATCAGAATATCCAAGCTTATTTCCTGAATTAGGACTTTGCATTAGGTCCAGGCTTTTCTCACTTCTAGATGGAATGCTAGGGCCATATACATTCCTGGGTCTCTATTATCTGGGACTCTGGTCTTGTGTTCTCTGAGTATTGAGTGCTGTGTTCTTCAAAGATTTCAGGGGCAGCTTAAGCCAGGGAGCTGCAGACTTTCAGCAATCCCAAATAAATGATTTGAGATATGTACTGATACTGCTCATTTATTCTGAGCTTAGATCTGGGTAATACAACTATATAATCTTAACCTTGATTGATACTCTAGGAAACAGTTGCTGGCCCAAACCCCTGTCATATGGCTGGCAAGCCATTATAGCTTCAAAGTAACAAAGCTATGTAGGCTGCCTGCTGGTCCACAGTCCCTGCCTTTGTCATGATCCAGCCCTGGAGTTAGAGAAACTGCCTGTGTGTACCCCACATCTGTTCCAGTCAGCAGGCTGAATCTAATATTCAACTCTGGGATCAGAAAAATACAGGTACATTCCTACTCCTTGCATTAAATCTCAAATCCTGCTTTAGAATAGACAGCTGCAGACCAACCCCTGGTATGCCACTACAAGCTGATTCTGGGATCTTGCTCTAGGTCAGCGTTACAGAGACACAGCCCTGTCCCTATAGCCCTATTCTAAAGGCGGTCTACACATTGAATTGTCTAGGCTGAATTCATAATTTGGGGCTGGAAAAATGATACACTGTAGTATTTAGTCAGATTTCTTGGTTATTGCTTATTCTGATGCCCTTTCTTGATCTTTCTTGGAAGAGAACTCAGCCATATTTCTTTCTCCTACACCACCATGTTTTCTAATCCCACAGAGTATAGTAGGTTGTAAATCTTATCCAGGAATAAGATTCCATGGAAATTAGAATGGACGAAACCGAAAGCAATGACTCCATGAAACAGGAAATATTAACATGTAATATGATAGAAAAGTATAATATCATAACGTCATATAGTGCTTTAAGGTGTGCAAAGTACTATATATATGTTATCTCATTTGATCCTCAAAACAACTCTGTGAAGTAGGTGCTTTATTATCCCCATTTTACAGATAAGGAAACTATTTCTGAAAGAAGTTAAGTGATTTGCCAGGATCAGATAGCTACTAAGTGTCATTGGTGAAATTTGAACTCAGGTGTTCCTGACTCCCAAGTCCAGCATTCTTACAAGTTGTACCATCTAGCCTCAATGTGTATGGGGTTTGTGGAGAGGAACAGAAAAAATATATGAAAATATAAGATATCAAAAACAATTGACCTAGAAAACAGGTCAAGGAGATATCATGTAAGAATCATTGTTCTATCTGAAAATCATAGTGGAAAAAAAAATCCTGGATACTGTATTTCAAGGAATCATAAATGAAAATTTCCAAAATCTACTAAAATCCCAAGGAAAAGTGAACATAGAATGAATTCTCCTGTCAGCTGCTGAAGGAAACCCTAAATGGAAACTCCAACAACAGTGTTCCAGATCAAAGAAAAAAATTCCGTAGGCAACCAAACAGAAAGAATTCAATTCCAAGGATCTATAAGCCTTGGTAACTAGGCCAATATAAAGGAGAGAATTCCTGGATTATAGTATTTTAAAAGGCAGAGATAAAGGCTTATAACTAGATATAACTTATCTAGCAAAAGCTTTGATAAAAAATGATGCACTTCTAAGCATTCTCAATGAAAAGACAAGAGTTGTGAAAAGAAACTTTGAAATAAAAATGCAGAGAATAGAAAAATAAATACATTTGATTAAATGGGAGGTACTATATGATGATAGTTTATTTGCATTCTAATACAAGGAGGAGAAACAAATGTACTTTCAGAACCCTCATGTCTTCAAGGATCATAGAAGGAATTATATAAGATAAATTTTGGGCCTGAGGATAGTTTTATTGCATTTTTATGCTCTTAATACTGGGGAGGAAAGAAGAAAGAAGTTAGAATTTACTACATAGGAGCTGCATGAGATGAAGAGTATACAAACATGCAGGGAAGAGTGGGGAATCATTTCCCCATGAAGTTCACTTTAACCTGAACCAGACAAAAGAAAAAATGAAAACACACACACACACACAGAGTTTGGTATAGAAATGAATTACACTTAATAGGGAAATCGATGAAGACCATGTGAGAAGAGAGGGGATATTAAGAAGGAGGGCTGTGTTTCAGAGGGAGCAGTTACAGTGATAGATAGATAGATAGATGGATGGATGAATAAATAAACAAACTTTGGTTATGTAAGGTGGAACGTGATGGAGCAGTTAAAAGGAAAGGGAAAAGCATGAGTAAAAACCTGTGGTCTGGGATGGGACAAGAAGAAAAGGAGAGGTATAGTGAAACAAATGGATAGCTTCAATTATTTATCACTGGTATTGAGTATAGTCATCTCTCATCACCAGCTACTTTGTAAAGAGTTGAGGGAGAGGGATGAAGTGTTTTACTTTCAGACTTAGACAAATCTAACAAAAATATAAACATGAAAATGGCAGTAATTTTTAAAAAAGGAACAGAAAAGAGTTTACATATTTCTCAGCTTTGCATAATATCTTTACTAAAATCGATCTTGTATTGAGGCATGCAAGGGGTCACAAGCAAATGCAGAAAAGCAGAAATATTAAAACACATCTATCTAGAAAATCCACAAGAGTCAACTGTAATATTAATCAAAACAATGACTATAGCAAAGTTGCAGGACATAAAATCCACAAATTAACTATCCCAAAGGTAGACTGCAAAACCCAGCAGAATGCAATAGAAAAAAAATGTGCATTTAAAATAACTGTAGAATTATAAAATATTTTGGAGTCTGTCTGTTTTTGACATATAGCAACTCCCTGAATACAGCTACAGAACACTCCATATAGAGAAATATAGACCTAAGAAATTGGAAAAGATATACATTGCTCATGGATAGTCCATACTAATATAATGACCATATTACCAAATTAATTTATTTATTCAAATTATATTCAAAATTCAAATTCACATACTATTTAAACTACCAAAGAATTATTTTGGAGAGCCAGAAAAATAATAACAGAATTCATATGGAAAAACAAAATATCAAGAATCTCAAAGGAAATACTTTTCAAAAGAGAAAGAGAGAGGGGCTAGTAATATCATATCTCATACTAAGAACCAAAAATCATCAAAATCATAAGGTGCAGAGTGTAGTCTGTACAGGTACAGAGGTTAATTATTGTTGTTGAGGTGCACAACTTATAGAAGCAAATGAACATTATAATGTAATTTGAGTTTTAGGTTTTGTTTTTGTTTTGTTCTGGTTTTTTTGCTGCTGTTGTGCATTTTGTTTTATTTTTTTTTATAAACCCAAAGACCTCAGCTACTGCAATGAAGTCTCACTATTTGAAAAAAAAAACTTTTGGAAAAACTGAAAATCAAGTTTATACCAACATCTCATATCATATATCCCAATAAGTGTCAAATGGATATAGGGGTTAAATTTAAAAGGTCACATCGTAAACTAATTAGAGAAGCAAGGAAGGAAATCTCTTTCCCATTTAATAGAGAAAGAGCTCTAGACAACATGAACAGTTTTGATTACATAAAATTAAATTTTTTACTGTGCAAATAAGACCACTGCAATTAAGTTTAGAAAGGAAATAGTTGAGGGGAGAACAAAACTTGGCAGAGTTTTTCTGATAAAGGTCTTGTATCCAAAATATTTAAGGGCCTGATTTAATTTTATGAAAATCAGAGCCATTCCTCATCATATAAATGTTTGGTCAAAGGATATGAATAGGCAATTTTCAAAGAAATAAATCCAATATGTCAATGACTTTATGAAAAAAAACTTCAAAACAATAATTATTAGAGAAATGCAAATTAAAACAATATGAGGTTCCGTATCACGTCTCTCAGATTGGCAAATGTGACAAAAATGGTAAATGACAAGTAATAAGAGGGTCCCTGGGAAAGTAGGTATACTAATGAAATGGTACAGCCATTCTAGAAAGTAATTTGGAACTATGTCCTTAAAGTCACAAAGTATTATATACCTTTTGACCCAATAATACAATTACTGAGCTCCAAAGAGATCAAAGAAAGAAGAAAATGAATTAATGTATGACAAAGAATTGATCAACTGCTTCCTTTGTTCCAGGCACTGTGCTAAGCACTAGAGTTACAAATACAAATAAGTGAAGACAAGGTTACATTCTTTGGTGGGGAAGACTACATATAAAAAGGAGCTATTATAGGAAGGGGACCAGGGGAGCACGTGAAGTGATGTGTTTCCTGGCAAGCTAAGGCAAGAACTCATTTTTCAGTGAATTTAGAGCAAAATCAGGTAGTTCCAGTGGAAGGAGACTGAAGAATATGTCCACAGTTGAGGCAGCATCACATGAAAATAATCAAGAAGGACTCATATGTACACAAATGTTTATAGCAGCTTTTTGTCATAGTAAAGAAATGGAAACTGAGTATCTATTAATTGGGAGTGCAAATAAATTGTTATATTAATAGAATAGAATATCATTTTACCATAAAAATTGAGAAAAGGAATAGTTGCAGATAAACCTGAGAAAATGTATATGAGTTTATTCATAGATCCAGGAAAAAAAATTATACAATAACAACTAAATTAAAAAGAAAAAGAACTTCAAAAGACTTAAAAATCCTGATCAGTGCACTGACCAGTTGCAGTTCCAGAGGACTGATGACAAATCTGCCAAGAAGGTGATGGATTCAAGGCACAAAATGAAACATAAGTTTTTGGGCTTAGCAAATGTCAGAATTCTTTTTGAATAATTATATCTTACACAGGTTTTATTTTTAAATTGGATGTAGGGGTGGTGATAAGAAGAGGAATAACAATAAGGTCTCAAAGAGAGAGGAGAGGGAGGTAGGGAGAAGAGATGAGGACAAGAAAGATCAATAAGGCATTTTTTCCTAAGATGATATAGATTAATTATAAATTGCATTTTTATAGAATTAGACATCTTTACAAAAACATTAATTTTATCATGTCTGGAGTACTGTTAACATAAAACTGAAGATAATTTTAAAGCTAACAAATTAAAGGATCAGTATGAACAGATTTAAAAGAACTAACACTCATGACATCAGGAAATACTCAACTTATAAACAAAATAGTGCTAAACATGGGCTTCAAACAATCCAAAATGACATAACTAATAATCAAAGCTCTTAGTAGTTATAAGCCACTAATTTGCAGAAAACTAAAAGGCTACTTTCTAAAGAAGAAACCCTAAGACATCTTACTAAAAAAATATAAATCCATAGGACTTTTCACTAATGAATTTCATTGCTGGCAGTTATAAAAGAAAAATTTCAGTAAAATGAAGTAATATTATTTATAAGCTCAATTTGGGTCATTCGAGCCTTTAGATGTGTTTCATGTATTTGACAAGTAACACTATACTGTTTTTAGATATGAACTGCTAATGTCCATTCTTTGTTGAAAAGAGTCGACTGTCACTTTTCATAAGCAAAATGCCCTCTTTATAATGATGTATGAAACTCTGAATTTCATGTTAGTTATAGGAATTAATCGCAAGAATGCAAAAAGTTTCCATTGAAGTAGTCCATGGTACAGATATGAGTAAACACATTAAAAGTTTCATTACTATAAGAATCTCCTCTTTTGTACAAACTTTGTACAATGGAAGAATTTTTATTTACTATGCAAAACAAAACTTTACATAACAGTGCATCTTTAAGCATAAATAAAGTGTATATGATTTCTGGAAGTTCAGTGTACATAAATATCTTTTCTTTGCAAAATGAATTTTTTTCTGTTTCTCCACAAACTATTAGTTATTCATTTACCTTCCAGGAGTCATGTATCACTGAGAATTCCCTCTGACCCCTTGAAGAGTAGAATCATTTCATTCCTTATGGCAATAGCCAATTTGCTGATCTACCCTCCCATCCGACAAATGCACAGAAGAAAACAAAAAGAAGTCCAGAAGAACATGCAGACTAGCAGGACAGCTTTGAAAATTAAATATTGAATTGATCACATACATAAAATAAAAAGCAATTTCTCCATAGAGAAAGATTGCTGGTTACATGCACAATCCTTTTTTTCTGTTCTACACTTAGGAAATTGCTCATTTTGACATTTAAGTTCAGGGGAGAAAAACAACAAATCTTAAAGACATTATCAAGTTCAACTCCTTCATTGTATAGATCGCTCACAATTAGATAACACTGGAAGTATACAGAACACTTTCCTCACAACAGCTTTGTGGGATATTATCTGCATCATAAAGATGGGAAAACTGAAGTTCAGAGAAATTGGTGACTTCCTCAAGGTCTAAGGACCTCAACCATGTAAATGACCATGGTAGGCCTCAAACTCAAGTCTTCAAATTCCAAATCTGGTGCTCTTTCCACCATAACACATCCTTTTGTTCATATAATACTCAATGTTTTTCCTTAGTATTTATTATAAATTTTTTGACTTTATTTGATTTTGGCTTTATGTATCACATTAAATGATCAATTAATTTTTCTCAGTATATGGAAATCTCAGTATTTGACCACATTCATGGTCTATGCAGTAGAACTATGTTATAGGTGAAATAATAACTGATAGTTCTTGTGACTGAGTTCTCTTGGAAGGGGTCTAGGATGCACTAGTCATAATATAGATCATGTTATTGCAAGATTGCTGTATACTTTGGTACTTCATATATGATTACAGAATAACCATTTCACATTTTTATTTATGAAATTAATTGTACTTTATTGTGGTAGGTGGAAGTGAAGGCTGTTCCTGTTTCTCAGAAAAAAACATCTTTGCAACAAGAACAAGTGAAGAAGCTTCAAAGGATTCCAGGCAGTCCTTCAGCACCAGCTACTTCCATGAGCCCTGATATGACTTTTGGGGGGCTTGCATCACCAAAACTTGATGCTTCCTATGAACCAATGATTGTAAAGGAAGCTCGTTATATTGCCATTACTATGATGAAGGTAATCGATTTTAATTTGACAAACTCTCACCCCCTTTTTCTCTTCTCGTTTCTATGATGTTGAATCTGTGACTACCTAAGGACAGTCTCTCTTCCCTGGCCCTGTTGCTGTTCCTCACACACAAAGCCATCCTCCATCTCCATGAAATGTACCGTCTCCTCAACTCCATCTCTTGGAATCACTGGTTTCCTTCAAAACCCAACTCATGTACTACTTTCAACGTGAAGCCTTTTACCCTTTCCCCTGCCCCTGGCTAGTGCTCCACCTCCCAAAACTACTTAGTACTCATGTTGTAAATAGTCTGTAAATACTTAAGAGATTTATATACACATGCAGTGGTCTTCCCTGTTAAAAGGAAAACTCCTTTTAGGCAGGGATTCACTTTTACCTTTTTATTCCCAGAACTTCACACTTAGTTAGCACTTAAAAAATTCTTGGCAATTGGCTGATATAATTTTAATCTTCCACAAGATTAAATGTCCTCTACAGAAGTCCTATTCTGATTCATGTCATGGTGGGGAGATGATCCTAGGTTTTTAAATGCTGTGCCATGAGTGTACAAATTCCGACAGCCCCTATTCACCTGGAAATGCCTCACATATGGACAGATTGTTGTCTGAAGATTAGCCTAGTCAAATTTGGAGAGATTCAACATTACTAGAAAGTTAGAATCCAGCTAGTGAATTTTTCAACTATAGTAACTCATTCCTTTTAAGGAATGGAGATATTGTTGTCTGTGTTACAGATATTTGGATGTATTTGAACAAAATACTAAAATAACAAGGAAGGAAAAAAAACAAGATTATGCTACTGTTATTAGGAGTACAGGATGAAGATAAAGTGGTGTTTTTTTTATGATGGTGGTGTTGCATTTATATAGATTTTCAGGGAAAAAAATTCTTTAAGGAATATACAGTTCTTATTGGTTATTTGTGACATTTGCCCAATGACTTGGCCCCAAGTTTTCAAGTTCTTCTCTTTGTTCCATATGAAGTGGGACTGTGAAGTAATTTGACAGGTTTGCTTGTTTGTTTTATTAGACAAAAGTATCAGAACCTTTTGTTTGTTACAAATTAACATGACTGAAAAAATTCATCATCCTCATAACCTGTTTTCCCGGAAGTCTGTAGCTACTCCTTATTCCAATGATGTTTCCATCACTCATAGTATTTTTGGAATTTGGAGTTATCCCAGAACCTATGACATTGTTTTGAATGTCTTCATTGGGTGATTTGATTTTTGTCTTAAATAAAGATCATTCAGGCAAGTCTGATGAATCAGGTGAGTGTTCAAGCTGTTACTTGAGTGACTTATAAGAGAATTGACTGTAAGATAATTAGAACTTCAAAGGAAGAGAAATATTTCATGACAGAAGAGGTAGGAGAATGTTTCCCATGGGAATTGTACTGCTCCTTGAAGGATGATAATTATTAAGGGAAATTTGTAATGATTTTAAGAGGGTTTTTTTTAATCTGTTTTCATAGGTTTATGAAAACTATTCTTTTGAAGAGTTGCGTTTTGCTTCACCAACACCTAAAAGGTAAGGCTAGCATTATCAAAAATATTTTCCCCACCCCACCAATTAGTTTAATTTCTGTTAACAAATTCCACTTTGAAAATACAAATATAAGACACTGTGTGGGATGCTCTGGAGGACAACGGGAGGAGATATAATCCCAGCCTCTAGGAGCTTACAGTTGAACCTGTGTGGCATCAACTATGTTAGAAGGGAAGGTAGCTAATTTTGAGACATAGGAAGAAGGGGAGAAGAGCCATGAGTGAGTGCTAACGTGGTGTTTGAGACAATCAAAATGCAATATTTTGCTCCTAGAGAAGTGACCTAGTAAGAAAAAGAGAATAGTAGCATATCCTAGATAAAATTCATACTTAACATTACCATTTCATTACCATAGTTACCACTGATAACTAAGGAAAAAGATGGATGATGTGGGGTTTGAATTGTCCTAAGGGATAGTCCAATTGTCATTTCCAATGGAGGGTTATAACATAAAGATGGAAGAAGCATCTTTTTTAGTCCCTAATCTAGACTAAAGGGACTGCAGTTAGATTAGGGGAATATTGTCTATAAGTGTAGAAGCAATCAGCAGAAGTACAGATTCAGGATATACATTCGTGAAACTTCCATAGTAAAGCTAAAACCCTCCTGTGTGGTAAGATACTTTCCTATGTGCATATCATTCCACATATAGACATTATGTCTCATCAAAAAATAATAATAATCATAACAAAGTTCTGCTTTGATCTTGTGAAAAACAACTTTATATCTGCATTTTGTTTTCAGTGACCATAAGTGTATTCTAAGTTGTCTAAATTTGTTCCCTCCCTGTTGCAGATATATGTTTTAGTGACTTTAAGTTGAATTCAGCAAGTATTTATTAAGCATATATTATGAACAAACACTGTGCTAGGCTCTGCAGATATAAAGATGAAAAAGGCACCTCTTCCTAAGAAACTTAGTTTCTACTAGGGATAAAACATGTTCAAATTAAATAAGCACAACAATATTTGAGGGGTAACTAGGTGGTACAATGGATAGAGCTCCAGCCTTGGAGTCAGGAGGACCTGAGTTCAAATCTGGCCTCAGACACTGACACTTAATAGCTGTGTGACCCTGAGCAAGTCACTTAACCCCAATTGCCTTATCAGAAAAGCAAAAAAGCAAAAAAGACAGAGAGAGTATTTGAGCACAAGAGAAGACTTTGAGGATGAAATGCAAAAGATCAGGAAGGGCATTGCATAAGAAGTGTGGCACCTGATCTGAGCCTTAAAAGAAAGTGGAGATTCTAAGAGGTCAGAATGAGGAGGGAGTGCATTCCAGGTTTTGGTTACAATATATGAATGAGAAAATGGTGAGAAAGATAATGCTGATTTTGGGGAAAAGGTAGTTAAGTATGGCTGGAACATATGGGAAGGGGCATATTATGAAATATCTCTAGTAAAGTAAATTTGAGCCATAATATGGAGGCTGTTAAATGTCTTGTGGAAGAAGTTTGTATTTAATTTCTATTGTTAATAGAGATCTGCTCAAGATTTCTGAGCACAGCTGTGTCATGGGCGGTTAAACATGCTCTAGAAAGATTATTGGTATTCATGTAGAAGGTACAGTTGAGAGGAGAAAGAAAGCATGAAAACCAATTGAGAGTCTATTGTAATATTCTAGGTGAGAAATAATGAGAACCTGTGGGAAGTTTTGTGAGTTGAGAGAAGGGTATGGAGGTATAATCAATGAGATTTGGCAACTGATTGAATACTAGAAGTGATAAAAGAGAAAAACTAAGGATGATTCTGGAGTGAACCTGAGTGATTGGAACAATGATCATCTTCAACAGAAATAGGGAAGTTTAGAAGAGGAGTAGGCTTAGAGAAAGACAGATTAAGTTCCGTTTTGGACATGTTGAGTTTAAAATGCTGAGAAAGGTTATAGAGAGAAAAGAGATGAAGACTCATGATAGAACTTTGAGGTATATCTGTGGTCAAGGAGCAGGTTACAGATGATGATCCAGTAAAGAAGACTTTGTATCAGACAGGTAGAAAAAAGAACTAGAATAGAGCAATATCAGAGTAGGTGAGGGAAAACAAAAGAGAAATACATACATAGGTGGTAAGGAAGGTCATCTCTGTCAAAACCAGCAGAGAAGTCAAGATGGTTAGGGACTGTGAAAAGACCAGAAGATTTTTAGAATTAAGAGAAACCATAGTAACCTTGAAGAGAATCGAGTCATTGACTGGTGGATTTGGAATTCACAATACAATGGTTTGAAAAATGATTGGAAATTGAGGAGGTGTATTATAGTGGTTCAAAAAGTTTTTTTATGTCTTAAAATCTTCCCAAATCATAATGGATTGAAGGACTAATTTTTAAATACATAAAGGATAAATAGGATATTACAACTTCAGGTGGTTACATAACTAGTAGTATGAGTTAGGGACAATTTACCATTTGTAGCTAATATACCCTCAATATGCAGTTGAATTGTAAGAAGCTGAGAAGAGATTATTTTAGTTGATGTTAAGAAGAAGAATTGGAAATAAAGGCTGCACTGGAAGCAGAAAAATTACATTGAAGGCTAGCTGAATTTATAAACATGAGCCAAAAGGAGCATTCTAAATATTTGCCAAACTATGTATGTGATATATTAACTGTTAATTAGTTTGATATTAATTAAGTTAGGTATTACATTGTTTCTTTTGTTTCTTTTCAGACCAAGTGAAAATATGTTGATCAGAGTCAACAATGATGGCACTTACTGTGCAAACTGGACTCCAGGAGCCATTGGACTCTATACTATCCATGTTACTATTGACAGTATTGAAATAGGTATTCCCCCCCCTTCTTTTTTCTAAGTAGGGAGGCTATTTTGGGTGTGACATGTAACTTCAAGTCAGGGTAAGGGTGTATAATGATTTTATTGATATACAGATTTTGAAAAGATATTGCTTCAGGCATTATGCTGTATATTTACTGCATAAGCAGAAATAGCCAATAGTGAAATGAAGAAAACTCGGAGTAGTTTGTTTTTTCAATGTAAATTTATTTTAAATATTTTTATTTACTTCATTCAGTATTTACCAATTGCATTTTTAAAAAATTTTAATTCTTTTTTTTCTAAGATTTTGAGTTCTAAATTCTCTCCCTCCCCCACCACCTGAGAAGGAAAGCTATATAATACCACTTATACATGTGAAGTCCTGCAAAACATATTTCCATATTAGCCTTGTAGAAAAAGAACACACACACACACACACACACAAAAAAGATAAAGTGAAAAAAAGTATACTTCAATCCTCACTCAGTGTTCATCACTTTTTTCTCTGGAGATGGATAGCATTTTTTATCATGAGTCCTTCGGATTTATCTTGGTTCATTGTCTTGATCAGAATAGCTAAGTTTTTCATAATTGATCATCTTTACAATATTGCTTTTAATGTATATAATATTCTCCTAGTTCAGCTCACTTCACTTTAAATGAATTTATATGAGTCTTCCCAAGTTTGTCTGAAATGATTCTGCTCATTTTTTATAGCACAATAGTATTCTGTCACAATGATAGACCACAAGTTGTTCAGTTGATGAGTATCCCTTCAATTTCCAGTTTTTTGTCCCAGAAAAATATCTTCTACAATTTTTTTTTCATATAAATAGGTCCTTTTTGCTTTCCCTTGGTCTCCTTGGAGTGTAGACCTAGTATTGATATTGCTGGGTCAAAGAGTATGGACAGTTTTATACTCTTTGAGTATATTCCGAATTGTTCTCAGAATAATTGGACCAGTTCACAATTTTACCAGCAGTGTATTAGTGTCTCAATTTCTTCACATCTCCTCTAGCATTTGTCTTTTACTTTATCATGTTAGCCAATCTGATAGCTAGGAAGTGGTACCTCAGAGTTGTTTTCATTTGCATTTCTCTATGAGTAGTGATTTAGAGTGTTTTTTACATGACTATTGATAGCTTTGATTTCTGCTCTTGAAAGCTGCCTATTTATATCCTTTGACTATTTATCAATTGGGGAATGTCTCTCAATGTGAATTTAAAAGGCAATTTGATGTACCATATAGAGAAGTAATTACAACTTATAGTAATATCAAATGCATCTAAAATAACTTTAAAATGATTACTTCTCTGGGTTTAGTGTATTCAAATATCAAAGGCAGCTACGTGTCATAAAGGTAGTTACTTAGTATAATAAATAGATAGAGTGCTAGACTCAGTGTTAGGAAGACCTGAGTTCAAGTCCTGTCTTAAGACACTTAGTTGTGTGTCCCCGGGTGACTCACTTACCTTTACTTCAGTTTCCTCATCTATGATATAGGGATAGTACCTCAGTGTAATTGCGAGGATATCAATTTTCCAAACCTTAAAGTGCTATATAAATGTTAACAGTTATCAGCTAAAAGGTAATCTTTATTTGCTTTTAGAATGCCAGTAGAGATGGATACATACTTGCATTTATATGTAAACACACTCATCTACATGCATACATTTTATGTGTGTGTGTGTGTACATTCATCTCCATACACTCAAGTTGACTATCTTTCTTTGGGCTGGGACCTGTCTTGGCTACAAAAGAAATAAATACCAGCACATTTTTTATAATTCATACAAAAAAAATTTAATTAACTATTGGTAATGATGTGTTATACTCCAGCCTGATCTTGACAGATTAAAGACGATCTCAGGAAGTTACTTAGCATCCAAAAGTGTTTGTGAAGTTTCCAGTATAATGTTAGATCCCTAATAACAGGCACTGTTTTATTTTGTCTGTGTGTTTTCAGGTGTTAGCAGGGTGCCCAACACACTGTACATGCTTAATAAATACTTGTTAACAAATTCTATTTTAATCAAATACAGTTAATCAGCAGCTCTTCCTTTTTTGTGTCCTTATTGCCATAGATTCATAGAGCAAATGACACAAACTGGGAGACTCTGCTGACAAGTTAGAATGATAAGTCGTATCAAATAAGATGAAATTTAGTAGGGATAACTATAAAGCTATAGTTATGATTTCTGAAAATCATTTTCATGATTACAGTGTAGAGGAGGGATGACTAGACAGCAGCTCTGTGGAGGAAAAAGTCTGAAGGTTTGAAGCTCATTATTACTTAAGGCACCTTGTTATCCTAGATTTCATTAAATAAAGCATAGTTCCAGAACCAGAAAGGTAATAATTCTTTTATTCAATAACCTTTGACTTTAGTATATGTTACATTCAGTTCTGGGTGCCTTATTTTACTTATTAAAATATAGCATTTATAACTGGGTATTACCAGTGTTTAAAGGTTTTTGTTTTCTTTCTTTCTTACAAAATGGAAGACTCATTAGACAGGTTTGAGCATAAAAGTATATATCTGGAAATGACTATGATGTAAAAACAAAAAGAATCAATAAAACTTTTAAATAAATAAATTATACACACACACAGAGTGCTCCTCTACCTTCCTCTGCTATTTCATTTGAATAAAATTTATATACCTTTCCTGGGCCATTTTCTGTAGTTCTTATCCCATCACATCTTAGGGATAACTTATGAAGTCAATTCTGCCTCCTTACCTTAGGGTCTCCAGTCGTCCTTGCTTATAATTTTGTGCATTTACATATAGACTTCTGAAGCCATGGATTTAATCTCAATTTTTTGTGTTCTTTGAGCTCCTGAGTATCTACTGCTATCATTTTTACGTTGTAACTACTTTATGTGGCATATAGTTTATATTCCCTTTTGATTTAAAAACCCTTTTGATTTGACTTTCCTGGTTCCTAGCAAATATATTCTTCCCAACTGCTGTTAGGAGTACTCCATTATTAACTGGGAGCTTGTCATGCCTTGGTTCAGAAATTCAAATCCTCTATTCAGATTCCATAGCCTTAAACAGCTGTTCACTTCTCACATATGTGTTTGTCTTCTGAAGCTCTTACCTTTAATTGGCTGCTATGATGAAAATACCACCTGTACTCCTATAGTCTTTAGTTTCATGCCCAAGTCTCCATACTCTTTAGCAATGCCTTAGAGATAATTCATACAATTTCATTTTTGCCCAGAAATGGATAGCAGTCATCCTGTTTGGCAAGACTTGGGAGATTCTCCATTATGTCTTGGATATGTTTTAGGAAGACAACAGATTTCTTTATTGTTACAAGGTAGCAAAGCCTCTGTACCCTTCAGCAAGGAATCACCAACTATCATAACTCATATCTTCTTCCTCTTATTCTTATTCGTCTCACCTGACAGTACCTGTGGATTCACATCCTCATTCTTGGAGGATAAGCAGCTTCTTTTTTCAAGCCTCATCATCTAGATCCCTTTTTTAGGAAAAAGCTTTCTATCTTTTGCTTAGTGCCAAGTGTTCAGTGCCCCTTCTTCCTTTTTGCCACTGTATCACATTTTCTACCCTCTTATTTTCAAGCATAATTCAGTATTTCCCTCAATAGATGGAAGCTGCAAAGAGCAAGATTGATGTAAGGAGAAATTTTCTAACAATTGGAGATTTCCAAATATGGAAGGAGCTGCATCAGGAGGTTATAGGTTTCTCATCATTGCATAATCTTCAAACACAGGCTGGATAATCTTTTGTTGGAAATATTTAAGAAGAGATTCTTGTTTAGTTCATTATTTGGTTTAAGTGACCTTTGATCTTTCTGTCTCTTATATTCTATCATTCTGTGTAATTTAAAGTTCCACCCTTAGGTTAAGGGGGAAAAATTACTTTAACACATACAGTATACAAAAAGGGCAATAATGAAAATTATTATGGAGCTATATGAATTTCATGTTCAGTCTGTATGAGTAAGTAATGTGACAAAGTGGTTAAAAGAAATAATGATGTACTAGGTCAAGTTGAAAGGAATAACTGCCATTCACCATGAGGTCCTTCTCTATATTTCATAACCCCTTAAAATCATCTCCAATTCTCTCTTCCTTTTCTTCAGTGTCCAATGAAGTGGTAGCCATTTTCTCTTTGCTTAGACTATCCCCTCTACTTAATATCTGTGGTCTTCCCCTCTCCTATAGTCTTTAAAAAATTGCCCCCACAATCATCTTCATTTTCTCTAGTATTCAAACTTTCCCATTCTAAGGCTCATTCTGTTTCCTATAATATTTCCTCTCATGCTTAAAAAAAAATGCTCATCCCCTCAAGTTATCAGCTTATACCCTTCCCCAGCCCCAGGCCATCACAGAACTCACCCAGGTACTTGGGCGGCAGGAATAGCCACCACCACTGGGAATGAGCTTCCCTTTGGCGTCCCCTGGGAGTCAATAATTCCATTCTTTGGTGTGAGATGGAAGGCCACCAGGTCTTTCTGTGCATGCCACTCCCTCTTCAGATCCTCCAGCATTTACCATTTTCCCTGCCTCTGTGCTTTGCTGTCTCTTGACCCTATGATTCTGTCTAACGTAAGGACCTTCAGTCCTATCATCTGCCTTGCAGCTCACGTTTCTTTTATGTGTTGACTCCCCCAATTATAATGTGAGCTCCTTGAGTTCAAAAGTTGTCTTGATTTTTCTGTTTGTATCCCCAGTGCTTATCACAGGTTTGGCCATAGTAGAGCATTTCATAAGTGCTCTTTCATTCATTCATCTCTCCTCTCTTTCACAGTCCAGCTCTTAGAAACAGCTTATCTATATATCCCCTCCACTTCCTCTCATCTTATCACTCACTTTTCAGATTCATGCAGTGTGTACTTCAGCCTCATCACTAAACTGAAATGCCTTCCTCCACTGTTACCAGTCATCTTTCTTGATACCTCTATTGGCCTTTTCTCAATCTCTTTGCAGTATTTGACATTGTTGACCACCATCTCTCTCCTAGATACTGTTGCTGCTCTGAAACCCACCTAGTCAGTCTTCGTTTGTTGGATCATCATCCATATGTCTCCCTCTACTTGTGGATATACGCCATGGTTCTGTCTTGAGCCATCTTCTGATTTCCTTTTGTACTCTCCCTCTTGGTGACCTCATCAACTCCCCCGGATTCAATTAGCATTTCTATAGATGACTCCCAAATACAGAAATCCAGTTCTAGTCTGTCATGTGAACTCTAGTCCCACATCAACTGCCTAGTGCACATTTTGAATTGGATGTTCTGTAGGCATCTCAAACTAAATAAGGACAAAATTCATTATTCTTAGTGCAGCTAAGTGGCGCAGAGGATAGAGCACTGGCCCTGGATTCAGGAGGACCTGAGTTCAAATCTGGCCTCAGACACATAACACTCACTAGCTATGTGACACTGGGCAAGTCACTTAACCCCAATTGCCTCACAAAAAAAAATCATTTTTCTTCCTGTGAAACCCATCCTTCTTTCATTGCTTCTTATTCTGTCTTGTGCATTCTATCTTTGCAACATCTCTTGAATATGTCACCTTCTCTCACTGTATATGACCACCTTTGTTCAGATCTTTATCACTTTTCACCTGGGCCATTGAAATGTCTTCTTAATTAGTCTCCCTGCTTTAAGTCTCTCCCCTCTCCAATCCGTACTCCACACCACTACCAAAGTAACATGACTAAAGCACAGATATAATTTAGTTACAACTTTGCTCAGTAAACTCAAGGGATCTCCCCATTATCTTTGGTATAAAATACAAACTCACTCTTAGTCATTGTAAGGCCTTCGCATCCTAGGTCAGCCTACCTTTCTAGGCTTACCACAGGTCATTCCCATTCATGTACTCCACAATCTGGCCAAACTACCAAGCTTGCTTTTCTTTATATACTTCTCAGAGAGAGACGTCCTAGCCCTTACCTCAGTGCTTACACAGGCTATACCCTATGCCTAGAATGCATTCCCTCTTCACCTTCACCTCTTAAAACCACTTAATAGAAGTCAGTTTAAATGTCATCTCCTATATGAGGCTTTTCCTGATCTTCCTCCTCTTAGTTGCTAGTATCTCCCCACCAAAATTACCTCGTATCTTCTTTATATCTACTTTGTATCTGTATGTGTACGTATTCTTTTCCCTGATAGAATTTAAACTAGAGTACGGAGTCTGTTTCATTTTTCTTTGTATCCACAGCAAGTGACACTGCCTCACACATAGTAGGCACTTACTAAATTTGTCTTGATTGACTGATTGATAGTGCCCAGACAAGGGAGGTGATAGTTAACTTGTATACTCTCCTGATCAGGTCTTATCTTGGGTACTACATTCTGGGTGCCACATTTGATAAAGGATATGAACAAACTCCAGCATATCCCGACCCCACTGAATGCTTTCAAACAGAGGCTACGTTTCCACTTGTCAGTGATATTGTCAAAGGAACTCTTAGGTATAGGCTAGACAATTTTGCCTCCAGTGTCCCTTCCAACTTTTTTATTCTGTGAGTCAGTGAAATAAGTTTTTAATTCAACATTTTATTATTGTCATTTTATTTTATGTCATAGTAATAGAGATTTTTCAATGAATACATTTTCTATTTCTTTATCATTCTCTTGCCCAATCAGATGCAGAAACACAGTATAAATATCAACTGTCGTGTATAGATCTGTAATATTTGTTCATTGTACATTGTTATCTATAAAATATTCAAAATGCATTTTAACATGTTTTTCTTTAATGTTACAATTTTTATTGTTATTGTTTCTTTTTGTTAAAGATGCAGGCTTGGAAGTGAAAGTGAAAGATCCACCAAAAGGAATGATCCCACCTGGAACTCAGTTGATCAAACCGAAGGCTGAACCTCAGCCAAATAAGGTTAGAATAGAGTTAAATAAGAATCAGAATGACTTCATAGCATATTGCAAAGAAAATGCTTCTTTTAAAATAATAGCTACAGGACATAAATTACAAATACCTAGTCTTTAGTAACTCTGTCCTAATTTACAGATATTGTGACAATTTGTTATTATTTAATGTAATTCAGCAAGCATTTCTTAAACCTCTGTTCTTTCCAGAGTACTTTGCTAGCTATTGGGAGAAAGGTTTAGATGCTAAGTAATCTGTGTCCACATAGAGCTTACAATTTAAAAGGGAGATAAAATAGGTGAATACCAGATAACTGTAATATGATATTATGCATAAGTGCCTTAGGCAGGTAGTCAACTCATGAGCCAAGTTTTATAGAATAGGTTACAACCTATTCAGGTTTGTTGGTTGTAAGAAGAGGGAAGTAATACCTTTTGGGTCTAGGGAGCATCATGATAAAGGCAAGAAATACACTGGGTGTATCAATGACAGACTAATCCAGTTTGCCTGGAAAGTAAAGAGAATGGTTATGACTGTAAAAAGAAAGTAGTGCCAGAATTTGGAGGCCTCACTGGCAAGCCAAGGAGTTTGTACTTGTACGAGAAAGCAGTTAGGAACCATGGAGATCTCTGAGCAAAGGAAGAATACTAGCAAATTTTCTCAAGTGCTAAGCCTTCCAGCATAGTCTAAAGTAGTTCCTACTCTGTTTCTCTATTTCTTATTTGAAAATTAAGTAATACCCAATAGAATATCTACCATCACTTTGTATCATCATAAAACTGATAAATTTCAAGAAGCATGTTTTCAAGGAAAAGTATGAGTTTCCTTATATCTCCATGTTAGATATAGATAAACTGTTATCCATTGCTTATATTTAAGGAGCTGTATCAGTTATGGTCTAGCCTCTACTAACATAAAGAAGTAAGTTGTAAATTTTTTCTTGCTTTATTAGGTGTATTAAAAGCTGCAAATAAAATGATAGATTATAACAAACTTTGTTGAATCATTTTCCAATCTTATTGGTGTAGTAGAGTAGATTCTAATATTTTCAAAAAAGTACTTTTTTATGATTCCAAAACAAACCAAAAACCAGATGTGGATTACAATGAGAAACCAGCAACAAATGTTTTTGAGATATTTTCTCAACAATGGAGCATTTTCAATGTCCATAGGGTTTGTTTCTTCTTACTTGCAACAGCTCTGTTATAAGTTCTTCCTCCCTTACTATTTTTGCTTCTCTTAGGTTCGAAAATTTGTGGCCAAGGACAGTGCAGGGCTCCGTATCCGTAGCCACCCTTCCCTTCAGAGTGAACAGATAGGCATAGTGAAAGTCAATGGAACCATCACTTTTATTGATGAGGTAATTTATAAGGAAATTTTTGAATGTGAATTTGAATTTCAACTTTAATTGCTCATAATTTCTATAAAAAATAAGTTCTCTGATTTTTCTATTTAAGTAATAGAATTAAATCTATTTTAAATAAAAATTTAGGGACTTTGGGAGGGTAGTATTTGTGTCTTTGAAATGTTGCATTTCTTCCAAGTCATGCTTTATTTTATTCCAAGGTTATTTTATTAATTCCATACGGTATTTTTTAGCAAAACAATGAGACACTTGTTACAAACATCTTTGGGAAAAGACCTAATTCCTAATTCTAAAATGACCTATCTTCTTGATGCTTTTACTAGCTGGTAGAAATTATTTTCATAACTCCATTGTATCAATTATCATCATGCTTGGGCATTCTTTGCTGCTTCTTCCCCAACCCCACCATGGCCATGGATTCTTACAGTCTTTTCTTTTTCCATTAGCTAGTTGCTTAATTTCCATGTCTATCATTGTCTTCCTGCTTTCCAGTCTTTTTTAAGTCCTTGCTACTCTCATTGCAGTTACAGGAGGGCATGGCTCGTTTTTGTTGCTTGTTTCCCATAGATCCACAATGATGATGGTGTGTGGCTGAGACTGAATGATGAGACAATAAAGAAGTATGTACCTAACATGAATGGTTACACTGAAGCCTGGTGCCTCTCTTTTAACCAGCATCTTGGCAAGAGCCTTCTGGTCCCTGTTGACGTAAGTAAAAGGTGCCTTTGAAAAATGTTAGAGGTACACTCTGTCCCCATTACAGAGCTTTCTTTAATTAAGGCTACAATTTTACAGTTCTGAGGTAAATCACAACTTAATTTGATAACTAATAACTTTATAGATGCTTGAAATCTTGAGAGCTTCTCCCTAAGGATGATGGAATGTAGAAAGATTAAGGTCCTTTAAACTTCATATCACTTATCTGTAGGGAAAAAAGAAAAGGAAAAATCAGAACCATTAAATTCTGAAGTAGGAGGTGGAAAAACTGATTAAATATTTGTTTTTTCTTTTTCATTTGTACCATTATTTGAACTGAACTTCAAACTAAAATTTATAAAAGTAAATTATTTATACTTCCTAGAGAAGTTTTCTCACTAAATTGCATTTTTATTTTTTATGTTGGTGGTTTGTAATTCATTTTTGTGTTTTGTATAAATTTGTATCATTGTCCTACAATGAATTATGTTGTTGCTATAGAAAGTAAGGACACAAGACTGGCTTTAGTTTTAGGCGGTGATTTTGTTTTACCTAAATCCTAGATCCTTGGAATAATTTAAATAGCCTTTGGTAAAAATCATCTTCTCTGGATACCAGGATACTTGGATACCACACTTGTGGCCTTTGTATAAATTCAGTGAAAACTATTTCAGTTCAGTGAAAAACTGAGGAACATTAATATGATTACTACTTATGTATGAAAACCAGCACAAACTTTTCTTGATTTATACATTAAAAATAGTTTAAGAAAGTGAATCTGTGCTAAACAAAGCCATTTCAAGTGGGCATTTAGGTAAGATTCAGATTAATCCTTTTTTCTACTTACCATTTGTGCAATGTTCATAGTAACATATAGAAATAAAATATATTATTATATTTTTTTTAAGTTTGCCTACTGAGTTATAGGGTTTCTAATGTGTTTTGTATGGACTATGCTAAAAAAATTATATTGAAAGTTAGTGGTGAGATCTAATACTAGAATTAGAATTAGAATTAATGTGGAAAACAATTAAGAAATAAGAAAATTTACACTAATAAATCATCTCTTTTTATCACTCTCTGACATATGCCTAAGCTTTAAAATTGAAAAAGAAAGGAAAAATATTTAGGAACTGTGGAAATAGAGGGCAGAGTGGTTGGGGGTAATACCAGGTGATAGTGGTGAAAATTTGATTTCAAAATTTGAAACCTGCTTCACTGTGGCAGATGCACAGGATATTAAAATTTGTATGTGTAATTATTTTTTTAAAAAACCTACTGTAGGCATTTTTTAAAGACGTTAGCCAGTTTTGACCTTTTTTTTCATCATCCTTAGAACTTTGGATAAGATGATTATTGCTGCTTTGTTGGAAAAATTCTAATGACAACTAGAATCTAAATGACAGGGTTTTGAGTATTGATAGTAAAATGAATATTGGTTTTAATAGCAAATAAACATTGTTTACTAGCTTCCTTTAAATTGAGGACAAAATTTATAAAATCTCTTTGGAAAAAAAAACACGTTTGTTAATGTAGACAGTAATTTGAAAATTACAAAAGCAGGAGAGTGTATTTAGTAGGGGAGTGGTCTAGGAGGCAGGATGGCCTGGGTTCAAGGCCTGCCACTGACAATAGGCATTTCACTTAACCCCAGTGCTGTGCCATATCTAGATTATCTTTTATACAGGAAGGGCCCCGGCATAACAAGAAGCTTTCATGGTAGGCTATTCCCTTCTGACACTGAAGAAGTGTAAAACTTTCTGAAGGACAATTTTTCACTTTTGAAATCAGAAGTTTTGAATTTAGTGAGAAGAAAATAAGTAATATAATTAGCTTGGTTAATCTACCATAAAAGGCATCATGTACTGCATTCCAGATACCCCATAAATAATTTTTGGATTAACTGTTTTGTAAATACATACATACACACACACACACACACACACACACACACACACACACACACACACATATACATATTTGTGCTTAGTATTTCTTCTTCCATTTCTGTGGATAATTGAGAATTTACAGTATTTGGGTTCTTTGCCCTGATGCTGTCATTAAAGTCCTTTTTGAATATAATAGAATCCCTTCCTAAAGGGCACCATAGTAATCACACCTTGCTAATCAAGTTGCAATAAATTGTATTAAAATAAAAATTCTGATCATGTGTTTTCCTAAATTCTCAACAATGAATCTATTTAATGATAGTAATGTAGGGGAAAGGGTGGTAGTTTAGGATCCCGCAAACAAACTTAAGTTCTAATCCTTTACTTGTAGGATTGACTAATCACTAAATTTATCTGGGGACTTTTTTTCCTCATCTTTTAAATAGCAATAGCCAGCATTTGTATATCGCTTTGAGGTTTGCAAAGTATTTTATTCACGTTATTTTATTTGCTCCTCATAACAGATTTTGAGTTATGTACTCTTATTGTCTCCATTTTGCAGAAGGGGTAACTGTTATGCCACCTAGTTGTTTGGATTAAATAGTCAGTAAAGTACCATCCAGTCCTGAAATTTCATGATGAAGTGTTTTGGTTCAGTGTTTGTCCTTTCTGTTTTAACTGTGTGTATAGCAGGTTTCCATTGTATATAAAAGGGAAGAAAAAAGAGTGGGCAGATTAACAGCTCTGAGTGTGGTCAGAATGGAGGAAAGGGTGAAAAAAACGATCCTGTGCAGGAAGTGCCTAGAATAATGGACAAGGACCCAGCCAGATGCAGAGTGGAGGAGTTTGAAACAGGAATTAAGTCAGTAGTTGAGTATCGTGGAGAGAGTGCACCTGATCTATTTGACAGAAGCCAAGTGTCCTGGGTTTGATATTTCAGTTAATTCTACCTGTTATGAAATTCCTTTATTACATATATTTCTGTGTACTTTTTAGGCCCCATTCTCCCACTTCACTAATTTCACAGTGCTTGCCACATATTAAGTGCTTAACAAATACTTTTTGACTGATTTAATCTGTACTGTTTTTAATAGATTGTTAGTAGATATATTAGCAGTTTACATTTAAGAAAAAAAATTAAAGAAAAATTGCAATTCAGTAAAATAGGTTTTTTTCCTAATTTAAACTGCATATACACATACACATATAATTAACAGTGTTATATTTTTAGAATGAAATAAACTTGCCTTGTCATCCTTAATATATTGTTAACTCCTTTCGTTGTTGAGAGGGCTGTGTGTTACATACCCTTTCATAGCACCCAGCACAGTGCTTTACACATAGCTAGAACTAAATATATGTGTCGAATTAATAAGTTAATTACTCCTTTAATTTCAGAATTGACTCTATTCAATTTGTACAATGAGAGATTCGGTTAATATTTTTAAAATACAAAACCAAACTGGTAAATTCTATTACACACTTAATTATCACTATCTACAAATATTTGAGCATCCACACTCAAAAACCTCTTTCTTCCCAGAATTGAGAGGACAAGAATGGTATACACAGGCATGCATGTGTGTGCACGTGGAAAAGTTATATATTAGTGACTAAAAATTAATATTTGCAGACTTGTTGTTTGCTTGATTGCCATGAGATATTAAATTCAGCACATATCTACTATGTGCAAAGCACTGTGCTAAGTAGTGGTTTCATATGGATTAGCCAAGGGAGACATTGTTTGAAAAGATTGATTTTTCACCTAAATATAGGTTTATGGAAGGTGATGTGTGGGTGGTTAGCTGTTTCAGGCATTATAGGCAGCTTGAAGGAGAGAGTAAATTATATTCAGAATACGTATCAGAGCATTGTGTATTTGCCTAACTAGGATTCAGTGGCTGGGTTATAGGTTTATTAGGAAATCAGTATAATAATGATAGGGGATTATAAAGAAATAGAATGTCTTAAGAAGTATACAAGGAAGCAGTAGAATACCTTGAAACCTGTTTTCAGAAGTTTGACTTCTTTCTCAAAAATGAAGTCATTAAACAGTGTGTATACATGCTTGTGTTTTGGAAAAGATTAAGATATACAGTAGAAGATAATATTTCACCACTGTAAATTACAGTTTTCAAATCACTTTCACATTCACACTTGTATCTCACCACAAAATGAATAATCTCTCAGTTGTCTAAAGTCACATAGCTAGGAAATGCAAGGTCAAAACAGATTGGGCTTTCCATTTCTGATTTGTTTTCTTTCCACTGAACCATACTCAGTGTAAGAAAGAAGAAAAATTATCAGTAGAATTGTACTATTGTACATTCTAGTAATTTCCACATTGTCATAATTCCTACAGCAACAAATTGGATTTTTTGTTATCTCTGTGTATTTGGAGTAAATGGCTTCTTAGCACTTTGGGCCTGCCTAAAAGGTAAATTCTATGACTTACTCTATGTTTTGGTACTCTAAGAAATTTAGGAGTTAAGTCAGACAGCTAGCATTTATGTGCCAGGCACTGTGCTTACAATGAGGAAAGGTTTGTGTTCTCCTTGTACTTTGCGTTATAAGAGGCCCTCTCCCAAAAGAGAATAAATCAGGTCTGGTAATTAGAGTAACAAAGTAGTTGGCACAAAATCAGTTATGGTTTAGGACAGAACTGGTTTATTCAGAGATCTAGTAATACCTGGCAAGTGCTACCTTTAAAAAAAAAATGATTGCATTAAAAGCACGAACAAATAACAAGGGAAAATATAAACATTGCTTTTAAAATATCCCATATATACTTTATCACTCAAAATATCACTTAAAAGGCATTTTTCTACCTTCTTCAATACTCCAAGCTATTTGTAATTTTACTACCACACACCCTGGTGAACCTAGCTAGGGAGGTCCTCAAATAACAGACATATAGTCTGCTTTTCTAGCCTGGTATAACTTGCAAGTGATTATGCTTCCATGGAGCAGTTTAAGTTTTGAAAACTTTGGATCACTTCCAAAGCACACAAGGGTGGATAGAATTTTGAGGAAGGAACTTATTTAACATATGATTTGGATTTGTAAGGTCCTTATGAGATCATTTGTCCTAACTCCCTCTTACAGGTAAAGAAACTGAGGCCCAGAGAGGCTAAATTGATTTTTCCCAAGGTCACACAGGTAGTAAGTAGAAAAGTCAGCATTCAAATCCATGTGTTCTAATAACAAATCCAGCCCTCTTTTCACTGTACCACATTTCTATATACCCTTTAAGGACTGAGATTAAGATGTAGTTTAAAATATTTAAGTATTCTGTGGATTGTGGATATATACTGTCTTTGATTATCTTTATAGTACTGTGGTTATGTAACTCTTTGGGAAAATTCTTAATAAATGTAAAATTTGGCACATTATTGTGTCTTTATTTCTGTAGTCAAACACTGGAATAAAATTTCTCTGGCCTTCCTTTTTTCATTGGTTTGTTTGACTTAGCTTTGCCTTAAACGAGGAATAGTTTAGTCTGTAGATTAATAAATTGTTATATAATGATAATGTCATTGGATGTTATTTCTAATGTACTTTTAGTTCATTTTATTTTTTTGTCAGGGATTTTTGTCCTATTACAACAGGTTTTCAAGGAGAACTACATCATTGTATGGAGTATGTGCAGTGCTGTTGCCAATCAGTTTAATCAGTTGCATAGCATTAAAAAAACAATTTGCTGATATGTTGTACTAAGAATTCAGGGTTTTTTTTATAGGTTAAAACTTTGCATTAATATTTCATATCCCTAAAACCAAGGCTTTCTTTTATTAAACATTCAAGAATATTGTAATTTTTTATTTTCAAACTCTAGGTCCTTAACACTTGGCTTCTTTCATTGCTTTATAAAATGTCTTTCAGTTTAGAAACTGCTTTTTTCCAAAAATTTTCATTTGGCAAATGCATATAGAATAGATATACCTATCAATTTTGTTACAAAGGTTAAAATAATTTTCATATTAGCAAAATTCATTTTTTGCTTAATTTTCTTTTAAGTTAACAGTTTTGACACACAGTTTGTAAGCACAAACGTATAATGTTGTTATCTTAAACTGTTATTTGTACATTTTGTACAACATCAAAAGAATGAGTTTGTAAAAATAAGGTAAAAGAGAGGTACAAGCTTTATATGTTAGTGTAACACTATCATCACATTGCTTTTTTCCTGCTAACTCCATCTGCATTGCTTTTTACAAATAGGTTTTTAACAATAACGATAAAAAGTATTGCTTGCACGAGAACTGCAGGAAGTCGTTTTATGCATGAAATGTCTGCATAAGTGTTATATGTTGGGAGTAAAAGCATAGGCCAAGAAACAAATATGCATTGTACCAGTTATTAATATGTTATGGTTATTATCACACATAGTAAGGACAAAAATGAAGTTAACCAGTATAGACTTGAGTTTAAGTATTATTTCACATCTTTCCATTGCACAATTTTTCCTCTTTTCTCAAGCTAAAATGGCATCCATTTACCACTTATTTAATTATGTATTGGTGCCATTTTATACACCTTGTGTCTGTAAAAAGTGCATTCCAGTTTTTTTTTACTTTCTAGCTTATTTGCATTTTATGTTTCTCATTACATGTTAGTTGTAAATGGTTCTGAATGACTTAAATGGTTTTAACTGACTTGGAATTTGAGTTATCGTTACTGGTTGAAACTTTGGGTGAAAATGGTTTAAGGATGGATTTTTTTTTCATATTTTGTATGTTACATCTTTTTTTTTGCTAAAAAAAACTTCATTTCATTTCCTACTTAAACTGTGAAGTTATATACACTTGCTTTTTATGGGAAAAAATTATGTGTGTTTCTGGGCAAATTGATACAGAGTTCAAGTATGGTCCAGATATAAAAAATATTTTAAAAGTTAATCTAGATTAATTTTATGAAACTGTTGCTTTTTTTAAAAAAAGCCTGAAGTTTCTGAAAGTAGATAATTTTTAGGCAGCTTCAACACTTGATCTATTTTCTACCCTTTAAGGTAGGCTCATCCTCCAAGAAAAAAAGAAATTGCCTATTTTTCTTTGAGTTTTATTGATTAATTTGGTGATGACTTTCAGTAAAAAATCACTTGTAATTATTTTTCTATTTTGGGAAAAGGGATGTGACTCAGTTTTTACTTTATTTGCCTTTGACTTTCTCACTTTTTTCCCATCTCCAATTAAGTAATGTCCACAAATCCCATTTGCTACATTCTGTTGTTATCCTTAATAATGGTTATATTATTATTTATACTATCTACAAATTACTCAAATTGGTTTTATTTTGTTTTTACAAAAAAACAGACTTTTCCATTATAAAACAAATCTGGCTTGCACTAGAAAAGATGCTTCTTCTTTAAAAAATTTGAATATGTTCTTCATGCACTAAATGGCTTAAGCTATATAATAATGTCTGGCTCTTAATTTCTGTAAATGGCATGGCACACTACATCTATAGAGAGCTTTTGACATAATATTTTATTTAACAAATACTCTTTATTGATTGTTGGACTCAGGTGTCTTCATTCAAAGAAAAAGCACTTCCCCTTTAGTAAAATACCCTTTGTGTGTGAGTGCTAGCATGGAGAAAATGTTGTACTATGTCTAGCATCTTCTGGAGATGATATCCTGTTCCCTTTCTTTGTTGATATGTCTTTCTTAAACTTTATTGCTCAGAATATCTTTAATGCTAGCCAAGGAGTCAGGGATTTGGACGTTTTTTCATGGACTTCTAAAGCTTTTTTTCCCCAGGTGAGTTAACTGTCAGGTGCACTCATGCTTTATCTCCAGCTTTAAGCATGTATAACTTATGTTACAATCTAGTTTTTGGAGGTCATATTTAATATTTTAATGGAAAATGTATTTTTAATATAAAAACCACAATTAAGAAAAATAGTTTGCATTTTCTTTAAACTTTTATACTCTACCTTTGCAAAAGAATGTAATAATTTTAATTGAAATTTTATTTTATATTTTATGAAGTTGTATAACTTCAGTAGTTTTAGCCAAGTTTTAAATATTCAGGAATTGATTACATGATTGGTAGTTTTCAGATATATATGTCTCCTTCACCTCCTTGTATTGATTGTCATTTTGATAATTTTCATTGCTCATTTGCACTTCCACTTGAATACCAGGTCAGAAAAAAAGAAGAGAAACTCAGATTTAGGTTTTGCCCTGTTAAGCAGAACACTTTCTTTGGCCTTCTTGAGAATACAAGTACATTATAAAATACAAAACACTTTTCTCCAATCATGAATAGTAGAAAACATATACAAAAATTGATTTCTTCACTTAATAAATATTAAAAATAATATTTTGATGAATGTCTAGAAATGTGTTTTTTTGGTATATGTATTACAATTTCCATTTTAAATACTTTCTACTATAGACTTTCCCTTCACCCACTAACCTAAATTGTACATGGGCTAGACCATTATAACTGATTCAGAAATAGTTTTTATTTAACATCAGAAAATAATTTTGGGGGGTTTTGTTTTTTTATCACATCCATCTGAAATATACATGTATTTACTTTTTCTTTCATGTGCCTTTACAGATTTGCAAAATTCTTGACATATGTTATCTCATTTTATCCTTTTAATAATCCTTTGAGGTAGGCACTATTATGAACTCTGTTTTACAGATGAGGAAATGGAGACTTAAGTAGTGAAGAATCTTTCTCTGGGTCAAATAGCTAATAAGCTTCTCAGGCAGGATTCAGGATAAAATAAAAGGAAACAAAACCAGTTTGAATCTTTGGTATATTTTTGAATTTACTACAATGGATTTTTGTATAAATGCCTATTTGAAAATACTTACCAGTAAATATTATTTGTCTGGTAGTGCTACTTAGATGTCTAAATGTGTAGGTATGTTGTATATCTTAGATTGAAAATCCAAACTTTGCAAATGTCCAAAATGTATATGGACTTACTCTTAACGTATAGACAGATATAGTTTTAAAATTTTTGTATTTTGTATCTTACATTAATATTGTGTTATAGTGGATAGAGATCTAACCTTTGGAGTTAAAAAGACTTAGGGTTCAAATCCTTCCTCTGATACATACTGGCTGTGTGATTCTGGACAAGCTACTTAACCTTTTAGTGTACCCATGAAACTCTAAGAGTCTAAATGGCAAAGAAGGTGTCAGTCTATATCAGTAAAGGAATTTCCTTACTAGAAATTACAGGACCTCCCCACACTGATGAAATCACAAATCTGGTCCCAAAAAATGCACACACAAGCAATGTGAACTAAGGCAAATGTTGTAAATATTTACTTCCATGTAACTTATATCTTTTAATTTAGCCTATGTAGCACTTTGGGGGAATATAAAAAAGAAAATTCTGTATAAATATGGTATAATGAGTACAATAAATACAAATTTACAAATTAAATATTATATGGTATATTTTTCCTGTTTTAATACACTTGGCATTTAGAACCTTAATTAGCTTTACAAAATGCTTTTTCAGGATATAATGTATTTCAGACCTCATCTGAGTGACTCAAATACGTAAACTCAACAAAAATTCCCAAATCCACAGATTGCATTAAATGAGGAGAGCTTTCACTATATAATAATCAGCATGTAGCCACTTTATTTTTTTAATCACACATAAAGCATAAGTTGACTTTTCCTCTCAATGTATTTTTTTTTTGCTGACAAAACCATAATTTACTGTGCAGCAAAAGATTGTAAGATTACACTAGTTTACAGAGGCCCTGTCATATTGGTCTCTGTGTTACTCTATAACACTTTTCAAATAATGCACTAGGAGTGAAAAATGTTAAGCTAAAGCAATTTGGGTATCAGAAGTGTATAAATGTTAAACCTACATGTTGGTGTGGCAGAAATGGTCAAATATGGACTAAAAAGCTATAGCAGTTCTCTTACTTATAGAAAATGGGCATGGAATCATAATGCTAATGCTAATGATAGCTGGCATTCTGAAGTGTACAAAGCACTCCACATGTTATCTCAGTTGATGTTTACAACTACCCTTGTGAAGGGTAAAATGGGTTCTGTTTCTTATCCCCATTGGCTAATGAAAAGATTGAAGCAGGAAAAGGTAAAGTGACTTGCCTAGAGATACATACCAGTAAATGTTAGAAGCAGAATTTGTACTCAGGTCTTTTGACTCCAGGACTAGCTCTCCATCTGTTCTGCCACCCATCAGTCTTATAGCAAACTAACTGAAAAACATTATTCAGAAGTCAGAAGAAAACTTTAAGCCTGGGCCTCAGATTCCTTGGTTCCTCTTGGTAACAATAGCATAAACAGTTACTTTCTTATGTACAATGTGTTATTTGTTTTCTTTCGAAAGAAAAAAATCCTTGTACCTGTTTTACTTGTGATAAAAGTACAAGACATTTTAATGTAACATTCATATTCATTTAAAGACTGTGGCCATGACCCTTCAAGCACAAGTATCATATCATTTTTTCCTTTGGTGGACAAAGTATGAGCTGCTAAATTATATAAGCCTTCAAGGAACAATTCCAGCAGTACATACATATATATATGAATGCATATGTTATTATATATCCATATATAACATATCAATATATAATATATGTTGTATAATATAACACACACACACACACACACACACACACACACACACACCCAAAATTTAGGCCTTCTTTTCCTTATATCTCTCAGTGGAAAGATGTCTTTGGATGCTTCCTGGTTTTTCTTGATACGTAATTTTCGATTGGGTGGAACACTGGCCCTGGAGCCAGGAGGACCTGAGTTCAAATCCAGCCTCATACTTGCCACGTACTACCTGAGTGACTGGGCAAGTCACTTAACCCCAGTTGCCTTGAAAAAAAGAAAAAATACATTGCCACAAGTCAGTGATTTAAGACTTACAAAGAGTACTTACAGGTACAGCATTGCTACTTCTACTGCAAATAATAGCATGTTTCATAGTGAAAATACAACTAGTATCTTCTCTTGTGATTTGTTTGCAAGAACTTACCTTGTTAAAGTTCTTAAACCTTTCATGTTAAGTGTTTTTTTTTCTCCTTAAAACATAATATTGTACCAGTTTCCAGAAGCTGTATTTTTCTTTACTTTTCTCACTTGTACATCCTTAAAAGAAATGCTTCTTGATCTTTCTCTTCCTCTGGGAAAGTGTTGAATGTTACTTTTTAAGAAACAAAACTCTATAGCTGTGTCATTTTCTTTTTGCAATTTCATTTTGTTAGGGTAATTATTTTAATGTCACTGGAAAAACAAACTGCCCCATCAGTGTCACTGAAGTTTAAATTCCAAGCCCTTCACAATTCCCTTCTCTTAATAGCTCTATCTGTGCCTGTTGCTGGGCCCTTCCCTTTGTCTTCAACTCCATTTTTAAAGCCTCTCTAAGAGAGGAGAAAAGTAATTTAATTGTGATATCCATCAAAAGTTACTATGACATCTAAGTGAATGTTTTCATTTTGATATGAATTTTCTTCTTTTCTAGGCTTGCTAAAGTTCTCATTTGAAATTATATAAAAGTGGTCATGGATTGTTTTGTTCTTGTTTTCAAATGTTTAGGAAACTAAGTCTAATACGGAGGACTTTTTCAAAGACCTGAATTCCCGCTGCCCACAAGAAGCTGTAATGCAAGAACCAGATATACCATTCCTCCGAGGTGGGCCCGGAGTGTATAAGGTAGTGAAGACGGGACCATCAGGTCACAACATCAGAAGCTGCCCCAACCTTAGAGGTATCCCAATTGGAATGTTAGTACTGGGAAACAAAGTCAAGGCAGTGGGAGAGGTATGATTTCTTGTAGCTTCATGTTAGATATCCATTATAATATAATTCAGCAAAAGCTTCATCTCCTTCAAAAGGTTGGCATTTTCATCCCAGGTTTTTAAATGTCAGTGTTTATATTTTGATCTTGACTTGTATTGGAAATGCTAATATAATTTTCTTTATGTTTTCTTTTTGTAATCTTTATTTTCTCCTCATAATTGCCCTAGTGAGATCAATGCTTATACTAATAAAGCGGCTATTTTATGTAAAAATCATCACTATTCACCTGGTTTTTTTTCAGTATTACAAATGTACTGCAGTAAATTAACAGCTTCAAATAATTATTTCATTGTGAATCAATGTTAAACTTAACTTGATGAAGTAATACTTTTCAAGTTTCCTGTGCTATGACCAGTGCAGAAGGGGGCCTGTTTCTTTGTACCCATTCATCTGTCTGTTTGAAGTCCCTGAGTGAATACAATAACTAGTGTTCCTAAGCTGGCATTTGCCTCTTCAAATGGGCTTGAAGATGTAGTGTGTCATGCTATTTCTTAAAAAGTGTCAGGAATGTTTACTAAAGATAAAAGTCCTGCAAACATACACACTAAACAATAGACGTTGTGTTGTGACACTTCATATGCCAAAGGAAGCACACGTTATGTGCTAAAGTCTTAAATTCAGAATTATCTTCACAGTTCAAGATAGATTTGGGTTTTTGGTACTTTTTATCTAAAGTCATAAATCAATATACTGTTTTAAGAAATGTTTAATAGAGATGATTTTGTGTTACCTCAGGCTGTGGCCTTAATTTCAGAAACTTGTTGTTATGTGACGAATTAATTGGAGTTATTACACTGCTATAGCATTTTACTGGCTATCAGCACTCAATTTTCTCAAAGGATAAAGACAGTCAACCATGCTTTTTGTGTATGTACACCAGGTAACCAATTCTGAAGGTACGTGGGTTCAGCTGGATAAGAACAGCATGGTAGAGTTCTGTGAGAGTGATGAAGGAGAGGCATGGTCCTTAGCTAGAGACAGAGGCGGAAATCAGTACCTCCGACATGAAGATGGCAAGTTATTTTAAATTTGATTCAAAATAATTGTAGAATATAAGTTTTTTGTGTATGGTATTATATGTTTTAAGTTTTTTTTCGAGTATAACCAAAATGAAGAGATTATAATGGTTGGCTTTTAAGTAATTGGAGAATGAAACAGAAAATATTAAACCAAAAGAATGAAAGAAAAATGTGAAAAGATTTTAAGTTATCAATTTCTAACTTAATGTTTATTTTGTAAATATTAATTTTATCTGATTTATTCTTTTGTACCAATCCAGGGCTGTAGGTTTTACCCTTTCTACTACTAGATGAAAGTTCAATTTTCAAACCACCAATCGCAGTACTTCTCCCAGGCAACTTCATTTTATTTAATTTTCTCTTAAAGAATAAATTTTGAATAAACATGATCTATTTTAGAATTACAAGAATATTTTAAATGTTTCTTGAAATCAATGATCTGATTATATTTAATGACTGCCTTTTCACAATAATAAAGCAAGAAAAATGAATGAAGACAACATATAAGAAATGCAACAAAAGGTATCATTTAGATCAAATTAGATCAATTTGCTCATGCTATATATTTTTTAAAGTGTGTGTCTGTTTCTTGAATTGCTATTGCAAAATGCCAACTGTTCACTTATATCCTGTCTTAGAAAAGAGAATATTTCACAAAATTTTACCTGTAGTGAATTTTAACGTGCATTATTTTAGTGAAAAATTATAATTTCATCCATATCACTAGTGGAACTAAGAAAGAGTCATTTGAATTTAGTAAAAACTTCACTAATTTGAGATAATGGTAAAGGAAAATTCTCTGATTTTAAAAACAGGTCAGTTTTTGTTTTCAAAGGTAATAATTATTATACCCTGTTGTAAATTTTTACTAAATACTACAATTGTAGAGATAAGTTAACAAAAATATCCCAGATTAGTATGCCTATAAAAATATATAAAAGTCAATTTAAACAATGTGCCTGATGGATAAGAGTACTGGACTTAAAATTAGAAAGACCTGGATTCAAAGCTTCTGCTGCTTAATAGCCATGTAACTCTGAGCAAGTCATTTGACCTCAGTGTTCCTCCAGTAATGACCTAGAAGTTATCAAAGAAGTCAAGGACAGATGATAATCTTTGTCATTGGAGAGGGTTCTCATAATGGAAGGTCTCCACAATGACAAAAATCACATTTTTTTATATGCTTGTATTTAATGTTCCATAATATAATAAGTGAGTATAGGAGAATATTATTTCTAGAAGGCGAAATCATGCCTCAGTAATTTATTGACATTCCTTGAGGATTTAAATGAGGCATGTAATATTAACTAATGCTTAGTGCTTTAAGGTTTGCAAAGATTTTTCTTCATGACAACTTTGGGACATAAATAGTTAAAATATTATTATCCCCATTTTATGGATGAAGAAATTAAGGTTTACCCAAGGATACCTAGCTAATAGGTGTCTGCAGGCTTTGAACCCAGATCTCCTCTCTCCAAGTCCAGTGCTCTGTCATGCTACCTCTCTAACATGAGGTAAAAGTAAATATGTTCTGCTTGGTCTTCTAAAAGTTTTTGAAAAGGTTTCATGCTAAAGGTCATGGACATAAATAGATACCATGCAGAGTAAACTGTGATAAGTGGAAAGCAAAGGTCAAAGTATTTTACTAAACTTTGAGAGGAAGGAAATAGCTTTCAACTGGGGAGATATGCAAAAGTATACCAGAATCAAAACAGAATCAAGACTACTATGTATTGTCATTCTGGTTGCTGTATCTAACCACAGGTATATTTGGAGATTTAGAGAAGACAAATAAAATGGCCAGAGATATAGGGAAGCAGCCTTATTAAAGACAAAGAGATTTCCAAATTGGAAAAATAAAAGCTTATAAAAGGCATGATCAAAATCAATCAAATCAATCAAATCTGATCTGCTTCACAAAACTCCCAAATACTGAGATAAAGCTACATTCTTTTACATTGAGTAGAATGAATACAGAGTAAATAAAAGGAAATAATGCTTTTCCCATTGAATAATAAATTTGTGGAACTCTTCACTCCAAGAGGTGGTATAGACAGAAACATAAATGCTTTAAAAACAGATTTGAACAAACTTATGAATGACAGGCCCATAAAGGCTATCAAGCTGCTGAGCAATACCTAATCTTTAAGCCTGACTTTAGGAAAGGTAACCTTTTGCTAACATAGCATGTCCTGAAGAGCCTTCAAGTGAGAACTTTTTTTTAATGTTGTTTTTTGTTTTAACACGACAGCCATTTCCTGATAGAATCCACCACCACTACCACTAGATATGCAAGAAGAGTCCCTGTGGTAAAAAAAAAAAAGCTTTTAAGCAAAGAAGAGGTTTTTTTTTAATATAAGAAAATTTGATGGCAGCTGTATTTTTTCACATCCCACAATTGAGCAAAAATGAATTCAGTAATACTTTGATGTTAACAGCCATATACTTTTGAAAACTAGTAATATATATATATGTAAATATTATATATATATATATAATATTATATATATATGTAAATATTATATATATATATAATATATATAATGCATATTATATATGTGTATATATGCATACACACACACGTATTTAACACATGGTTTATTCAGTCAACATCTCTGCATTTGGCTAGTTGGATCCCCTGTAGTGACTCCACAATCACCCAAGGGGTCTACCATCACCACTTCCAGGTTGGGAACCTACTGTCTTAAGATTTCTGTGTTCCTATCATAACAGTAAAAGTTCATACATTTAAAGCTATAAGAGCTCTCAAAGGCCATTAAGTCCAACTCCCCCACTTTGCAAATGAGGAAGTTCAAGCTGGGAGAAGTTGAATGCCCCAGGGTCAAACAGGTAATTATTAGCAAAACTAGAATCGTATTCAAGTCCTCTGACTCGAGTGAGGACTCCTTCTGCTGTGATACCTCACCTTTTTGAAATTTGCAATAATAAGTGGGCCTAGAAAATGGGTCAGAAGCTTAAGGTTTGAACTATTACTTGTTCACAGATAGTTTTGGCCAGGAGGTTTGCTGTAATTATCCATTTGGTCATTTTTATATTTCAGAAACTAAAGCTATTTTAAATTTGTAAATCACTAGGTTCTCTATTTTGCTCCATTTTGCAAAGCATTTTTGAGGCAAAAAACACCCGAGTCCTTTACCCTGCATATTTCTGCTTGCCACTTCACCAAAAAAAGGTTTACCACCACTGATGTAGAAGAAGGCATTGCTATTAATGAGAAACCACAGATATGGTTCATTAATTCATGTCAAAAATGAGAGTGTAGACATTGTTGTAGACATTAATGGTTTCAAGTAGTTTCCTAATAAGCCCTAGACCTCATAGACCTTGTGAACTTACAAAACACTGCTAAAGAACTTTCCCTTAAAACATTATTTTCTTTGATCAGAGATGTTTTATTCAGAAAACAGTATTCTTAGAATGGATAACTGAAGGTAGCTTATTTTTTTAAAAAGATTTCATTCAATGTAATATGCCCAAATGATGACCCTTTTTAAGTGGTTAAAGGAGTCAAGGATACAAATCACAGATACAGAGATCTTTAATTAAAGATCTCTAAAAACTTCAGATCTCCCAGGTAGTACTATGTTTACTGTATAAAAGATATAATAGTAAAACTAGTAATGAATACAAGTGAAACATACTTTTAGATGTTAAGAATGAAACCCTCCAACTTATTCTCAATAAAAATATTCAAATATAGGTGAAAACAGCTAAAATAAACTTGACTTATATAAGCAGAACTTTATAATTAGTTGAATATGGTCCTGAAGACAAAAGAATGCTTTTTAGGTTCATGATATTATCAGATAAAAATTTTATCAATTGCTGAATGCCCTCCATAATGGCAAGTTGAAAACCATTAAATTTTTCTTAGCAAAATTATCACTATGTGATGTTTAGATGTTTCTACCAAAATATTTTTTTGTGTTTTAATTTTAGTTTTGAGATGGCATGGACTGAACATAAAAGTTTATTCAAAACTAGACTTTTAAAGAATGTAACTTTTAATTTTTTTTCTTGCACTAATAAATGGCCACCTCATAAATTGAAATGGGGCTCTTTAATTGAAAGCAGAAAATTGTAACAAAAATAATATAAAGTAAGAAGTTAAAACTCAGTTTGTGCTTTTTAACCTTTGAACTCTATATTCTTAAGTATAAAACTGGGCATTCTGTAAAAGTTAATAAATACAAATATAAGGATCTCACACACATATACAGGGGTGGGTGGGTGGGTGTGTGGGTGTGTGGGTGGGTGTGTGTGTGTGTGCGCGTGCTGTACTCTAAAAAGTGGTCCTGTCTAAAAGTCTTTCCAGGGAGGTGTTGTAAAATACTATGTCTATTGGCATTGTTGGTTAGGTAGAAAATATACTGCTCTTATAGCAGAATGGAATTTGGTACATCTCTAGAGGAAGGACAAGGGAATGAGCATTTATTAACTAATTACTATGTGCTAAGCACTTTATAAATATTATCACTTTCAATCCTCACAAAAATCCTAAGAAGTAGGTTCTATTATTATTCGTATTTTACAGTTGAGGAAATTGAAGCAGGCAAGTGATGCAACTTGCTCAGGGTCCCATTATAACTGAGGCCAGTTTTGAACTCAGGTCTTCCTGACTCTATGCCCAGTGCTCTATCCACTGCACTACCTGGCTGCCATCATTATTTCATACATATGTGGATGTATGTTTGTGTGTGTGTGTGTGTGTGTGTGTGTGTGTGTGTGTGTACACAAAAATTAAAGTTTTACTACATTTTTATATATGTGTACATCTATATGAAATACTAATGTGCCAGATACTATTTCTGCTGCATCAATAATAATATGATAGATACACATACACATGTTACACATATATATTATGTGTGTGTACACACCCTTGTAACTTAGGGTAGAAAATACCCTCAAATGATGCAAACCCACTATTCTTCTGTAACTTAAAGCCTTGGAGAGATAAGTATGGCCACTGAGAGTTTAAGTGGTTCACTCATCCACCATATGTCAGAGGTGAATCTTAAACCTGGGTCTTGCTAACTCCAAAGGATGCCCTCTGTCTGCTCCACCACCATGTTAATTCTTTCATGTAAAACAGTTAGAGATTAACATTTACGTAAATAGAAAAATCTCTTTTCATTGGATGCTGGATCTCTACAGATAAAGTTGATAGGCAAATTTTAGCTATCTATAAACATAAATACTTCAATACCAATCCAAGAGCCAAGTCCTTTATCTACACTGCTTGCTACTAGACCATTCTGAGGTTGGAGGGTGAGGGCGATGCTTTCTTTTCCGTTCAGGATACTATCATGGGTGTTTTCCAGAGGAAACTTTCTACTGCTGAAATATCTCAGACTGAAGAATATTGCCTAAGGGAAGTACTAGGATTGGTTTTTTGAAAAAAGTCTACAAATGCTGGTAAAAGGGGTAGACCGTGCAGTACCACTGGTACAGCAGAATTCCAATTTACAGGTAGGAAAAAAATATTATGCCACTCTCCAAGTTCCATTTCCTATTTAAAAGGGCATTGCTTTTTTTAAAATAGATTTTAAACATTTCAATTGTTTATAATATGCTAGATGGAAGAAACATATCTCTTTTCCTCTAAAAATTGTTCCTTTTTATTTGTCAACTTATAAAAAAAATATGGTTTAGCTGGAATCAGTATTACTATTTTTGATTTACCTGAGTCTATTGCTTTTCATGTCATCATGCAAACAATATTTGATAGACATGTGAAGAAATGATATTGGATTAGTTTTGTTACTGGATTTATTTTGTTTAGTGCATTAAAACATAAAGGCCATATGATATTCTTGTTATCTATTTAATTTCTATTAGGTGATTAAACATAGCATAGCTATATTTCATAAAATAAAAAATTATAATTGAGTATATCACCTCCATACATAATGCCACAGTAAATGCTATAAAGCTAGCATACTATTAGATTTTATTTTGCACTTCAGAAACAAGAATAATGGAATCCTTTTTACAAGCAGTAAAAGGCTGCCTAGTGAAAAAGTAGGAGTTATCAAATGTAAATACTAGTGTTATTTCAAATCTGAACTTCATAAAATTTAGTGTTTTTTTCCTTCTTGTTAATACAAATAACAGGTAGCAAATGAAAGTCTAATTCTGTAGCTATGCCTTGTCTTCTAGAACAAGTTCTTCTGGATCAGAATTCTCAAACTCCTCCTCCAAGCCCCTTCTCAGTACAAGCTTTCAGTAAAGGGGCAGGTAACAATGCCCAAGGATTTGATTATGGACTTGGGAATAACAAAGGTAAGTATTAAGAGATATTAAAGCAGATTTTTAATTTATTTTCATGCCTAGCTTCACTACTTTTATATTGTACCTCACCTCTCAAAATACCCAATCCCTGAAGACCGTAAATTGCTTACTTCAACTTAAAACTAACATTTGGATGGTAATCCAAATGGCCACATTTTAATGTGCCCTTTTTATGTTGGTAGGCAAATTAATTGAAAGAATTTGGTTCTTGCATTTTTGCTGTTTGCATGTTTTTTTCTGTACATAGAAGCTTGAAGTTTAATAGGACCTGGAGAAGGAATCATAATTTTGTTTATCTGTTTACTTAAGAAATGTAGGATAATAGTTTTCTAGAGTTAGAAGCATAAAGACATTCCTAAAATTATCAGTTAAAAATTAAACTTGCAAACTATTCACTAATGGGGAAATTGTTATAAATTAACTTCATTTGTTGGTTCTGTTGAATAACAGAGGAAGTTCTTATGTGTTAGCAGTTCATTTAGTTCATTTAGGTTGAAATAAAACACTTGAAAACCTTAAATGCAGTATCAGCTATTAATGTTATTGTTACTACATAGTGTGATTACATTATAGTTATAGGGACATAGATTTAGAGATGGAAAAAACCTTCAAGGTGATCTTAATATCCAGCCTTCTCATTTTATACTTGAGGAAACTGAGGCCCAGAGAGGTCAAATGAGTTGCCCAAAGTTATGCAAGGGAGTAAGTGGCAGAGCTAAGACATGAACCAAGGCCCTTCGATTCCAGATCCCAGTTCTCTTGACATTGTATCAAGATTTTTCTGGTGCTGTTTAGAAGGAAATTAGATTTTTTTAAAGGGATAAGTAAAAAAATATAAAATTGCAATTCAAGTTAATAAAGTAGAATAGAAACACAAATAATCCAAAATAAGTTTCATAATTCATGTGTCCATTTGACTTAGAAACATACATAAATATCTTTTCTGACATTCTTCTGGCCCTCGCTTGTTTTAATAGCCTGAAACCAGCTGGGTAATGGATAGAAAGAGTAGCACTGACTATAACATGTTAAGTTTAATAATAAACTTGTAAAATTATAGTAAACTAATCATAAGACTAGACAGTAAGAGGGAAAAAACTTGACTGTCTTGTTCAATGCATATATGCATAACACTGTGATAACATGCTTGGCTTTCTTAGCCAATTAAGACCAGCTAAACATTCAGTAAATAATAAAGCCAATTTACCAATTCTTTCTTAATTAGTTCTCTTTATGATTTTGTGGTAGAAGTCTAACCAAAGGATTTCCTTTTGACCATTTCTGGTGCTTTAGGGAATAATCATCCACAACAAACTGTCTTTAGCTGTCCCATTTTACATTTTTACAAGGATATGTTTAGGTCTTATTTTCCTTTTACTATCTTTCTGCCACCCTTCTGTAATTAAAATTTTCAGTGCTTACTAACTCCTACCAAGTGTGTATTCATTTGATTTTAAATAACTGTTTTATTTCAAATTATCTTTTTAGAAATTTTTAAATGATAATACTAATAAGAGATCATTCAAAGTATACTCAATTGTTATTCTCTAAACAAGTATTATTATTTTAAAATACCAAATAACATGAGTAAGTGAAAAAGGAAAATTAACTATTATTTACAACTTCAATGTATTAAATACTATTAAGAAAGGCAAGAAATCAGTGTGGCATTGATAATAATACTTTTGTTCCCAAATTACACATAGTGTTTGATAGCATTTTTAAATTGGGCAAACAAATTGATGAAGCTTAATATAATTATATAACGTAATATAATTATGCATGTTTTTAATATCCTGATGAGTACATTTAATTATATTTATTATCTTTTGTATTTATTGAATCATTCAGTAACAGTTCCGTCTTTTAAACTACTGACATTATAAAAATCTAATAAAACTCATAGTTTTTTCCCAATCTATTTCCTTAATATGAGGTTTTAATTCTTAAGAATTCTTAACATAATCTAATCTTTTGTTGTGTAATTCAATAAAGTGAATAGCCTAGAAATGTGTTCATATCCTTCCTAATCCATCTTTTATTTATAATGTTGAGATTTTAATTTTCAGAATTGAATTATAGTTAGAAAATATGGGAGAAAGTCTTTAGGATCCACTTTGGATACATAATATGAATTTTCACTTATCTTTTTCTACTTATGATTAAATGTTGGAACTTTAGGAAAAAGAAATACTGCATATATTTTTAAAAGACACTCATAAACCATTCTTAAGGAACACTGTTCAAATTAAATTGCTCACTTTCCCTTCTTAAAAATTTGCAGAATTCATGAATGATGAATCATCTTGGTTTTTAACCAGCCCGAAAAACATGATTATGTTCTTTTAAGATTTCAATAACAACTAAATTCTCCACAAAACAGAAAAAAAACATAGTTTGTAAATGTCACAAAAGATGAAAAAGGAGACATTTATTTTCAATCCCAGTAAGTCCAGTACCTTAAAAGGAATTTCTTAACAGAAACTGAAAATTGTACACCTCTGTAGAATAAATACCTATCTTGAATAAGCAACACATCTATAAAATTATTCAAAAGTGGTACACATTTTTATTCATATTCTATTTGAGTTGTATTTCATATTGGGTAGTGCAGATATATGTGGACACCAAATGAAAGACAGCATTCACCTAGGTTATTTGTATCTGTGTTTATAAATAACTGAATGAATGATCCAAGATTTTTCATAAACTATTTACTCTTCTCTGTTGTTAACCTATATCTGATTAAATCTAAATCAAATCTAGAGTATTTAAATACAATTAATGCCAAAAGTGAGTTCTTGTTTGAAATTTGGTTGGGTTTTATTTTTCATACTGTAAAAGTTGGTCCCTATATCTTGATATTGATTGTTACCAATTATCATAGATATCCACATTGGCAAAGTTTTAATCCATAATTAACTTGATCCGAGCATTTTGCAGCACCATTTATTCTGCCATTTTGGATGTTGATTAATAACAGGTTGTAGTTTTGACTGTTTTGCCCACTGCAGGTGACCAACTGAGTGCCATACTGAATTCCATTCAGTCACGGCCCAGTCTCCCAGCTCCTTCCATCTTTGATCAAGCTGCAAAACCTCCCTCTTCCCTAGTCCACAGTCCATTTGTGTTCGGACAGCCCCTTTCCTTCCAGCAGCCTCAGCTTCAGAGTAAGTCTGTCAGCATTAACCTGCCTCATAAGTCCATTTCTGAAGCTTTGCCATTGCTCTAACAGTCTGAGTTGTTTATCAGCTACTGAATGTCCTTTGGTTCACTGTATTGGTTATGTTTCAAGTTAGAGGGTTTTTTCCCATTTTTGAGCATAGAAATTATTCCCATAATATGTTCTTATGCTAGGATTTTTTTGGTTTTTTTTTTTTACCCTCTGTGTTAAGAGATTACTGATTTTCCTGTATTTTATTTAATAATTTAGTTTCTTCGAGTTCAGCATTACATGTTGCATTCTGATTCTAGCATAATTAGAGATAGCTTATATCTTTATAATGAAATTAATTATTTTAAATGTTACTTTAAAAAACAAACTTAAAATTTGAAATTTCCTATAAAAATAAGAAGCTTTAATGGCAGGCACTAGAGTATACATTTTCATTAGTTTCCAAATATTATTGTAGGGTAGAAATGAAAGTATAATAGCATACATTTGATCAGGGAAGTCAAATAAGTTTTATATGTATGAAATCTATCAGAGAACTAGTATACTAATATTTTCTGATCTTTTCAGGAATATTACTCTTTTAAATTACAATATAAAATGTAGTGAAAGGTTTTTTTTAATGAAACAATGGATTGGGAAATATGACTAGTAGCTATTTTTACATTTTTAATTATAACCCTATAAGATACCTGCTATTCATAGAGAATATTTAGTTGAACACTTCACAGAAGTAAGCGTGTAGAGAAAGACTTAAAGTTGCTTACTAGATAGATTCAAAAATACTTTTTGAATCATTTGTATCACAAAAGAGCTCAGTTGTAAAAGAGGAAAAGGAATTATAAGTTAAGATGTATTAATGTGTTCATTTCAAATTAGAAGCTATTAGCATGTACATATAGACAATTAGATGGAAACCATTAGAAATCAGGACCAAAAAAATAATAGAAGGAAATTCAGGACTAGCATTAGAAATGAAATCAATCAGAAATGAAATTTATTTCCTATTATTAGAGTAGCAGGGAGTTAAAATAAAAAAAATAAATGTGTATATTTAACCAAGATATAATTGGAAGTCTTAGAAAAAAATACATCGGGGCAGCTAGGTGGCGCAGTGGATAGAGCACCGGCCCTGAAGTCAGGAGGACATGAGTTGAAATCTGGCCTCAGACCAAACAATTGACACTTACTAGCTGTGTGACCCTGGGCAAGTCACTTTACCTCAATTGCCTAAAAACAAACAAAAAAAAAGAAAAAAGAAAAAACCATCAAAAGGCTTTACTTAATAAATTTCAAAGGAAAAACTTAGAAAAAATTGAAGTGTCATTAAAATGTTACACATAAATTTTAATTCTACATACTCTTTATTAACAATATTAAATAGTATTGAAATTATAAAAGTGTTACCATGATACTGGGCCCATAACAAGATGCAGGAAACATGTATTTAAAAGTCTTTTTTCATAGTCTACCTACTACCAATTTGTAATAAATTTAAAATAAAGGTATGAAAAATCAAAAACTATGTATTCAAGTCCTGGTTCTCTATTTTTTGTATTGAAGGGAAAGTGATTGAGCTAAGATTGTCTTCAAGCTTCTTCCTCTCAGTTAAACACTGTTCTAGTTTGTAAGTTGGCAGCATATTATATATATTTTGTGGCAATCTTCCACTCAAATACTTAATGAAATAATTTCACTTTAGCTTTGAAAACACAATTTTGTTTTGTTCTGGTTTTTTTACAGCTTTTTTAAAGGAAAAAAATTGAAAGCAGTTTTTTTAAGGCAATAAGCATTTTACTTCCAAATCTCAAAAAAGAGCTTTATTCTTTAGTGTAGAGACAAATAAAGCTCCTTAGCATCTGCACAAAAAAGTTTACACCTTTTTCAATAAACTAGAGCTCTGTTAACACCATCTTGAACTATTTTGGTTTGTAAGTATTTATTATTCAGAATGTATAAGTAAAATGCATTTTCCTTGAGCCTCATTTTGCCTCACTTGGCTTGCTGGAGGTCTTTTTGTCACATATTTCATGATATTGGATTCAAGGAGTTTATATAATAACCAGTCTAGAAAATGTTTATATATGAAAGTTTACTCCTTGTCACTACATAATAACAAAAGACATATTAAGCAGTTTTTTTTAAAGATTTTCTACTTATGTTAGCATGAGCATTTCATGTTTAAATTTTGATAACATTGACTATTTTTCCTTTGAAGGAGACTTCATTTTCAGAGTATAATAATTTGATGAAAAAACATTTATTTGCCTGTTATAAAATCTTGGAAGATTTGGCAAATCTGGATTATATTCAAATGAATTTTATTTAAGAACATCTTTTAAATACCTTACATAAAAGGTAGAATTGACTCTTGCCACTAAATGAATAAAACATTTCATGTATAAAAAGGTTTTTATTTGGCCTTCTGTAGACATTGTTTTAACAGTAAGAAAAGTTTCTCTATTTAATTTGATACCTTATATTCAATAAGTACACTAAGTATTTGAACTTATTTTTCTAATTAAGATTAAATCTAGAGGTAAACTACAAACCTTTTGTTAATATACAGGTTACATAAAGCATGCATATTTCATTATAGTTTTCTTCTGAGTTTTAATTATTGTTTTTAAATTTTTAATTTTCAGTCTTCAAAATGAGTTGCATTTCTTTTGGAATTAGTCTACTTGGGACTCTGAAAATCAGAATAAGATCTTGATCTTTTAATTGCCTTTTATTGTTGAAGTCCCATTATCTTTTTTTGTCGTTTTGGGAATGACAACTCATCGCTGTGTCCTCTGAACATCTAGCAGAGTATCTAGTACACAGAAGGTATTCAGTAAATATTTGCTGAATTATGATAAATAGAAAATTTGTTTCAATACTTATATGTTCTCCATTGAAAATAGTACTGTTTAGGGGCAGGTAGGTGGTGCAGCAGATAGAGCACCGGCACTGAAGTCAGGAGGACCTGAGTTCAAATCTGGCCTCAGTCCAAACACTTGACACTACCTGTGTTACCCTGGGCAAGGCACTTAACCCCAATTGCCTAAAAAATTTTTTAAAAAAAGGAAAACAGTACTTTTTAGAGTGTGAGTTCATCATTATTTCCATAAGATAGTTCTGAAGTTCTAAAAAATGTATTTTATTAGCCATTTTCCATTAAAAATATACCTATCATACATAATAATTCATAATCCATAAATTGTGAAGTCTGAGAAAGATCCTCTGCCCATATTTAAAATTACTCCTTTACTGATTTTGGCGTATATACAATATGACTAGTATCTAAGAAAGTAGACAATTTACTTTGTGTTTCTCAAGTAACAGAAATAGAATATGCCTATAGCATTCTATGCTAAGTATGGAATTTTTCCAAACAGAAAATGTATGAATAAACAGGTTAACACACATTTTGTAAATTGAGTAGATTACCCATGAAAGTTTTACCTTTATATATGGTCTCAGTTTAGTCCTGCCAAATAGAAAGTAAAATATACAAAAAAAAGTGAAATACAATTTATTTAATAAAGATAAATCTTTTTAGTTCTATAATATAAAGCTTATTTGTTCTCCTAAATATTAAAACTTTTTAAAAGGTCAACTCTTTATATGTGGGTCGGTTATCTTCAATAAATCCATTTTTCAAGTTTGACTACACCTACTCACAATCAAATACATTTGTTGACACTTCAGCTTCTTATGCTTTCCTTGCTTGTTAATGTCTTTGAACACATACACACACACACACACACACACACACATATATACACACACTTTACTATTTGTCATGTCTCTGGAAAGATTTTAAGATTCAGAGAAGTTCTTTGAACACATGCAGTATCCTGTGTTCCAGAAAAGGAAGAGCTTATATCATCTCAGAGAATACTCTATATTTCCAGCATGGAATAGGTTGCAGCAAAGAGTTAAGGAGAAGTTTAACTCTAAACTATCTCACATCAGCTTCTGTGGGTAGAGTTATCATCTCTATACAGATAATTCCCAGATCTGTTTATCCAGCCCTGACCTCTCCCTTGGGCTTCAGTCTCACGTCATCAACTGGGACATTTCAAACTAGATTTTATTTAAGCATCTCAGACATGTCCAAAACAAAACTCATTATCTTTCCCCAAAAACCTTTTCTTACAAACTTCCCTATTACTGTCAAGAGTACCAACCTCATCCCAGTCCCCCAGGGTCACAACCCAGGTGTTAACATGAAATTCTTGCTTTGTCTTAGCCCCCATATCCAATCTTATGCCAAAGCCCAATTTTGCCTCTGCAACATCTCTTGAATATGCCGCCCTTCTCTCCTCTGGTATTGCCAACAGCCTAGTGCAGGCCTTCATCATATCTTTACCCCTGGACCACTGCAATAAGCCTGCTAGTGGGTCTGCCTTCCACAAGTCTTTTCCCACTCCAATCTGTCTTCTGTTTGGTTGCCAAAGTGATGTTTCCTGTAGTGAAGGTCTGACCCTGTCACTCCCCTATTCAGTAAACTCAGAGGGTGCCTATCACCTCCAGGATCAAATATAAAATCCTTTGATTGGTGTTCAAAGCCCTTTAGAATAAAGCCCGCAACCCCACCTTCTCAGTCTTCTTACACCTTATACCCCTCACATACTCAGCAGTCCAGTGCCACTGGCCACCTTACTGTTCCTCAAACAAGACACTTCATCTTTTGGCTCTGGGCATTTCCATTCCTGGAATGGTCTCCCTGGAATGCTCTCTCTCCTCATCTCTGCCTCCTGCCTTCCCTAGCTTCCTTCAATTCCACTCAAAATCTCACCTTCTACAGGAGCCCTTTCCCAGTTTCTCTTAATTCTAAGGTCTCCTTTCTTATGCTTTCCTGTTTATCTGGTATATAGCTTGTTTGTACCTAGTTATTTATATGTTTTCTCCCCTATTAGACTGTGAACCCATTAAGGTCAGGGACTCTCTTTTGCCTTTCTTTATATCTCTATCACTTAACACAATTCCTAGAACATAGGCACTTAATAAATGCTTAATGACTGACTTGATGCCTGGACTATTGCATTAGCCTTCTGGTTGGTCACCGTGGCTGCTACCAATTAGATCGGTCCAAGATTGGAAAGGGATAGTTCAAGAGAGAGTGAATTATTACTTCACTGAAGATCTTTAAGCATTGGTTTGGTAATCATTTGTCAAAGATATTATACAGGAGATTGATGCTTCAGGTACAGGTTTGACAAGTGACCTGCAAGGTCTTTCTAGCACTAAGATTCTCTAATTGTATTTTTAAAGGCCTTTTGATCCTTATTAGCTGTATGACTACAGACAAGTCTCTCAATTCCTATGAGCCTCATTGTCCTCTGAGGTGAAGTATTACTGGGGGAGTTATTAGTGAGGGAGAGAGAATATATTGGAATCATCTCTAATTAGAGAAACTAAGGCTTAAAGAGATTAAGAGACTTAAGGATGGCCATGTAGATATTAAATGCCGCAAGAAATTTTAACTCAGGTTTTACTGGTTCTAAGCCATCTGACCCTCTATTCACATTGTCATACTGCCTCTGGAACATTGTAGAGCCTCCTCAGAAATAAAGAAACATAAATCACTCATGCAGTCCACATAAGAACTACCAAGTAGATAAAGAAGTCATTACTAATCTACTCTTAATGATAGAAAACAACCTAAGTCTAACATTAAGTAAGAGGAGGTATAGTCATGATCTATGTGGCACTTTCATTGACTCCAAAATGCTGTATCTTGCTCACCAATAACCCTCCTTCTTCTCCCAATCAGTATCTGTCCTCATTCTAGGACTTCAGTTTTAAGATTTCTGATGCCTTTTGTAAGACTGCTTTGCATTTAGCCATTTTATATTTGCCTTTATTTTCATTCCCCTTCCTACTACATATATTTTTATTTTCTCTCTTTCTGCATTATTAATTGTTCTGGTCTATTCTATTCATTCATCATATTCCAGTTCTATCTTTCATCAAGATACAGAGAAGGAATTTGATTCTCATGGACTAGAAAATTTGGGTATTACGTAGAGTGTCATTTAGGCATTTAGTATACTGGGGAACAAAATGGTTTGGTTGGTGGCTGCCATATTTAAATCTGCATACTGTGGTACTTTCTTCCTCCACCCATGTATATGAAAATCCATCCATTCCTTTTATCTTTTCTGATATTCTTTTCTATACCCTTCCCATAATTCTTCATGGAGCATGCTGCAGGCCTTCCTTTCATCTTTTGCTAATTTAACACATCATCTCTTCATCTGTTATCCTCTGACCTATAGATTTGATACTTGAAAAAGAGGTAGACCAGCCACATGAACATCATTGATGATGTCTTTCATACCATTTCTTGCATTCAATTCATCTTCAGCAGCATGCTGTGACCCAGTATATGTACTTTGCCCCTTGGGTCACTAACAATTTGAATTGTTTAGAGAACTTAACCTACAGAGTTGAAAATTCTTTTTCCATTCAATTTTGAGCCTAGCACATTTTCCCTCTGCGGTATGTCTCCAGAAGTTGTATTTTGGTGGTCTGTCTCATTGAGTTTTCCATCCTGCTATACATCATGTGTGTGTACATCACTTATTCTTTTTACTGTATGGATTGATAGGACCATTGCTTTTAAGTTTTCACGGATCTCACTGAAGAAACCCTGTAGTTTCTGTACAATGTTATCCACAGTCGGAAGCATCTGGAGAATCTCTATGGAGTCAAATGTTTTGTTTACTGCCTACTTTGAAGGAGGTTACCAGTGGCATTACCTAGGGAATCTCCATGGCCCTGTGCTGCTTAACGTTTTTATCACTATTTTGGTTAAAGAAATAAATACATTCTTATCAAATTTGCAAATGACTCAAAAAAGGAGTCATATTTAACATACTGACTGAGAGTCAGGGATTTAAAAGAGCATAATGAATTAGAATGTTGAGCCAAACTTAATAAGGATAATTATAAAATTTTTGCCTTGGGTTTCAACAGACAGCTTTACAAATACAGGATGGTGGGGGCTTAGCTAGACAACAGTTCATTTGGAAAAGATCTTTCTTTTTTAGTTAACTGCAAATATCATATTGATCAGCAGCATTATGTGGCAGCCAAGAAAGCTAAAGAAGTATCAGGTTGCATTCACAAAGCAATAATATCCAGGACTAGGAATGTCATAATCCTGGTATGCTTTGCCCTGATCAGACCATATTTTGAACCTTGTATTAAAATCTGTGTTCTATGAAAGATAATTGATAAGCTAGAGCGGGGGTGGAATCTGTGGCTTTGAGGCCACATGTGGCCCTCTAGGTCCTCAAGTGTAGCCCTTTGACTGAATCCAAACTTCACAGAACAAATCCCCTTGCACCCAAGAATCTAGAGGGCCACATGTGGCCTTGGGGCTGCAGGTTCCCCACCCCTGATCCAAACAGTATGCAGAGAGGGGCAACTAGGAAGGTAAAATCAAGGCATAAAAAATAAATTGAAAGAAATAGTGAGATTTAGCTTAGAGAAAACTTAAGGTGACATTATAATAATTTTGAAGAATTTAAAGGGCTGTCACAGAGAGGATATAGGCTTATTCTATAAAGCTGAAGTAGGACAATGAGGGGAAGTTCCAAAGAGGCAAATTTAGGCTTGACATAAGGAAATACATTTTAACAGAGCTATACAAAAGTAAAATGGACTGTCTTGGGAAGTAACGGAGATCTGTCCACAGTTTTTAGCATGGACCTCATTATTTAATGTCTTACACCTTAATTAAAAAGCTTCTGGCATTTAAGATTATTTCAGAAAGACTTAGATTAATCCAAATGAACGTAAGACTAATGAATCTACTAAAAAAGTTAAATTGGGTTTACATTAGCCACCCCCAACTATGATAACTTCATTTTAAACTACATAGAGTCCCATCTAGCTTTATAACATATTTATGGTGGGATCGTGATGTGTCAGAAGTATACCTTATCTTAAATTTTAGTTTTTGATATGAATAACTGGGCCTGTTCCATACCTGCACCATGAAAGACACTTCACTGTTCACACAGGTTACCCAAGTACAATTGATCTTTAATTTTGATTGATACCGCCACATCTACATAATCTCGTAACCTAGCTCTGGGTATATCCCTATTACTGAAATTTTAACTTTTTTTTTCTGATTCCTTTTCTTTTTCACACATATACCTGCAAAGGAAAATATAGAACTTTCTTTATTCCCTAGGGAGTCTCAGTATTTAACCTTTTTTTCCTCTCTTCAGTCTCTATATACTAAACACCCTGTCAATATGTTAATGAAATGGGAAGTTTTTAGGATAGGTAATTTGCTTATGCATAGATAACAGTTGTACCAGATTACCACAGTATATCCCTAAATCCATCTGAATAAAAATCTCTGCATTATCAGATCCTTAGTTTCTCCCCTGACTCCATTTCCATATCACTAACTGCCTAGTGAACATTTCAAACTGTTCCCAAAGACATATCAAAGTCAACATGTCCAAAATAGTACATTATCTTTTCCCCAAAACCTATGTCTCTTCAAAGTTATTACCTTCCAAGACATAACCAGTCTTCTAGTCAGCTAGGTTCACAACCTCATTTGGTACTATACTGAATTTCTCTCTCATCCCACAAATCCAGTCATTTGCCAAATGTCATTCTATCTCCATGGCATCCCTCACATCTATCTCATTAACTCCACCCACATAGTCACACCTTAGTTAAGGTCCTCATCACCTTTGCCTGAACTATTACAGATATTTCATACAATATTTGGTCTGTTCTCCAAGGCTCTGTCATATTTTAAGTTTGTACTTTAAAATAAAGTTTACTTAACTTTTTGAAAATAAGTTATAAAGTTTAAGATAAATAAAAATAAACTTTTTTGATTGAGTATGCAATGAGTGTTCTCCTTCAAATAATAAAATTCACCGGATTTGCACTCTAACAAAATGTGCTACATATATCCAAACAGTAGGATCAAATATAAACCTCCCTGTTATTTAAAGTTCCTGGCTTCAAACTTCTTGTCTTTATCTCACATTTTACACCCATTCACACACACTGAGACCACCCAAACTGTCGTCCTTGTTGATGATCCTCATAAATGCATTACATTGGCTCTCCATGTTCATTTTCAGTGCCGTTCCCCATAAGTGGAGTGCATTCTCTCCTCCTTCATTTAGAATGCTTAGTTTCCTTCAAGACCCAGTTTAAGTACCACTTTCCGTGTGGTATTTCAAGATAACCCCTTGGCCCAAGCTCCTGTCTTTCTCTAAAATTAGCTTGTATCTACTTAATATCTATTTTGTACATATATGTGTATGGATATATATGAACACACATACATCCCTATGATGTCAACTTCTTGAAGGTAAGGACTATCTTTATCTTTTTATTCCCAGGCCCTATCATAACACTTAATGAAATTACAAGTCCAAGACATATGTGCCATAAATGCTCTTTGATTGTTTGGTTAGTTGACGTGTGGTATTCCAGCGTCCTGTCTTTCAGAGTTAAAGCTTGTTCTTTCTTGATAACTTTATGAACCCTTTGAACTATAGGTAGGTGATGTAGTGGGTATAGCACTAAACTTAAAGTCATTAAGACCTGATTGAGTTTAAATCCTGCTCCAGACCCTTAACTAGCAGTATGATCCTGGGCAAATCACTTACCCTGTGTCTGCCTCAGTTTCCTCATCTTTAAAATTGGAATAAAAGCACTTATTTCCCAGGATTGTTGTGAAGATAAAATGAGATATTGGTAAAGTGCTTTACAAAACCCTAAAGCATTGTACAAGTACTAACTATTATTGTTATTATTACTGGCAGAAAAATCTAGAGACTGATGTTCCCAGGAGCACTTTGAGTACAATGACTTCTTCAGTTACTATCATAGTGCCCCCCCACACACATACACACACAGTGATAGGTATTTAACAAGTATAAAACATGTCCAAAGTCTTAGTGTAGCATTAACTTAAAACTACTTGTTGAATTTAGTTGAATAAGGTACATGAAATCTTACTTCATTGATTAGTAAAATTTTTTACTAAGTTCCAGCCTTAAGAAAAAGTCTTTATTGTTGCAGTTTGACATAATTTGGTGTATTTGAATATCTCAAGTTATATGAGTAATTCTGCTTGATTGCTAATCTTTTGATGACTACTGACCCAAGAAAGTATGTAGAGTTTTTATTAAGCAACTGTGATTAAATTATTTTAAAGTAAACAGCAAAATTCTGAAGCCTCTAGTTTTCCCCAGTTGCTTTATCTGATCACAAACCACTGAGACGTAAAAGGTAAATTGGTAAAGGTAGTAGTTTTAACTTAGTTTTTTATCCCTTGGAGTGGAATTTTGTTTTTATAAGGGTTATAGTATCAGCAAATGGCTATCTGATCCTGGCTTATCTTAATTTTAACTCTCAGCTTTCAAATTCACTGGAAGAAAAAAAAATTTTAATTATGATACGTTGTAGTTTAATGGTATCTTAAATACATGGAAAGTTTCAACTTGGGGAAAATGTCCCTAGTATCAACACAAAATAAATTAAGGTATTATGCAGAAAACATTTGTTAGCATACTCCATTCATTCTTGATCTTTAATCGTGACATGATAATCAAAAGTGAGTTAATCAGGTATTATTCTTGCTAATATTTTCAGTGAGCAATCAATTTTATAGTGACATATTTTGCTTTGCTAGTACTATGCAAAGTTCTTATTAGCAGGATATTATACACCAAATATTATTTGTTTGTTAAAAATTAATGTTGAATTATTTAATGATTAAATAGGATATTTTCTCTCAAATCTTGTCAAGTGTATAGAAATATTATTCTGGGAAGTCCTACATTTAAAAGGTCATACATATTCTTTGAACAAAATAAAGCTTAAGTTTTATTTAAAGCACACTGATTTTTATGTAAAATATGTCATTTGTTTAACATTACAAAGTTATATGTCTTTTATTTCCTTTTTCTATTTTTGCTTTGTTTGCTTTTTTAAAAACACATTTTGGAACCTCAATTACAAGAACTCCAAAATGCAAAAATTAGATTAAATACGATGACCTTCCACTGAAAATATCTTCAAAAAGGTAGTTAAGCAAAAAAAAAAATTAAGGTTCACCTTTAGATTTAGTCTGAAAAAGTCATAAGTTAAATTTCTACATAGAACCATATGTCAGTAATATCATAATCTAGGTAAATTTCATTTTTTTCATTATCCTTTTCACCATTCCTCCCAACTTCCCCTCCCCCCAGAAAAAGACTTATTTATTATGAAACATTTGGAATTTGCTCATAAGATTTTCCCTTGCAGTAGCTACATTATTTTTCTTTTGAAGAATTTATCTCTTTTTATAATTTAATATTTAAGCAAAGAAAGGAGGTCAAAACTACATCAAATATGTCAAGACTTCGGGTCAATTCAATTTTTATTTTTATAACAGTGAGGCAAATCTAGGTGTAACAAGGAAAAACTTTCTTAACAATTAGAACTATCCAACAATGAAATGACCTACCTTGAGAGACAGGTTCTCCCTCACTGGAGTTCTTCAAGGAAGGTGGTATGACCACTTCAAAGATATGTTTTACAGCAAAGCTTCTTAACTTGTGAATAGATTTCTAGGGGTCCGTGAACTAGGATGGGAAAAAATTGCATCTTAATTTTTTACTAACTCCCAACTGAAATTTAGTATTCCCTTCAATTATGACATTTTAAAAAATTCTTGTAAACATAGGCTTTACCAGATTGCCAAAGGAGTCTTTGGAACAAAACAAAACAAAAAAATTTTTTAAACCCTGTTGTGGAGGATATTCTGGCATGGGTTGGATTACTTAGCCTCTCTAGTTCCTTACATCTCTGAAATTATGCGATTTTGACGAAGTCTATCTGAATAAATAAAGGTTTTTAATTAAATTGGCATTTTCATGGAAACATAAGAGGGTAAAGTAATTCACTTTCTTAGATATTTATACCATTGAGATTTTTAGATCCTCTTCTAAAACCGTGCAATATAACAGAACTTTGGACAAGTCCACTACAGTAGAAACCCAACAGGTTTGCAGAATGCCTTTTTTTTTCCTTTTGGTACTGAGATTTTACTGTGATATTGTTCTAGTACATAAGATATAGTTGATCTCAGAAATCTTTATTATTATAGGAATTGCTGTTTCGATGGCATTTCTTCTCGTGAAATTTGATGTGTATATACTGAATCTTTGTTGACTCACCTCTCTACTACCAGAGCCCAAGGTTGATATACATATTGAAAGCACGAATTACTTTGAATTGAAAGACAATTTATAAATACATTTATTTTTAAAAAAGCATATTCTCCACAACAGGATAATAAATAAAAATCAATTTTAAATTTAAAAAAAAAGAAACCATCATACTTTTGTAGTATCTCATAGAATTTTAGAGCTGGGGGGGACCTAAGAAATCATCTTTTCCAGGTCACTTCCTTTATTTTGATAGTAAAGAAACTAATTCCCAAAGAGTTTTAATGACTTAATCATGCTTCTACAACTATTTAGAAGTAGAATTGATACTAAATTCCAGATGTCCAGACCCCCCAGAGCCCCTCCCACTATTTTAGCTACCTGTATTCTTCAAATTTGTGTATTTTTTTAAGAATACTAAAATGAAAAAAATGTGATCCAACCTTATAAAATATTATGACCCTCATTTGAAATGTTAGTCTTTTAAATGATTACTAAACGAAATTTATCAATTTGTCCCTCTTGCTTCTAATTTTTGAGAGGAGTATAGATTTCTTTAGTGAAATTTATTAGTAACAGCAAATAGTGCATACCCTTTAAAATTCTTTGTTTCTGCTTGTTTTCTCTGCTAAATTGTTTTCCATTGAACTTGTGTTGCTTCTTTGCCACTGTTTTCCACTGTAGAAACTCCATCCCGCAACCTTGCTTCTCGTGAGCGCATTTACAAAAATAATGGTGTAGCTGGTCCTGCTTCTGCTCTTTCATCTCTGTCTCACAAACTAAAGGGTGGGTATGCATGCATTCATGGATGGGGCATTCAAAATTTACAAAGGTAGTTTGAAAAAGGAAAATAATTTCACCTCAATTCATTTTCATTCCATTCATTTGTTAAATGAGCATTTTAAAATTTAATAATAAGGTTGAAATATTTAGAAGTAATTTTCATGTAATTTTACATATGTCTTTTATCTGTCTCCTTGGCATAAAAATCAGATTTTCCTTATTTGATATGATTATCGTAAATACAAAATATTTATATGCAAAAGTATTAATATTCTCTTTTAATATCTAACAGGCAAAAATACACAATCCTGTGAGTTTTTTTCTTAAAATTCATCTTATGAAGCAACCATTATTTATTTGATATATGAAAACTTTGTTATAGAATTACTATTACAAATTCAGTAAGTTTTTTCAAAGAAAAACACTTTTTGTCTTCAGTTAACTACAGTTCTTAAATCTTATTTGATAAGGTAGTGTGCATGCATACCTTCTTGTCCAAGAAATTGTTGGTTGGTATAGCAAACAAGTTTTCTTATAGCATTTATATAGTGGTCAAGAATGTTTTAACAATATAATCAGGAAAATGCTTAAACTCAGGAAGAAAAAATGAAATTCTAAATTTAAAATGTATGTGGATCATTGGTCATAAATAGATTTTTTGATTCAAATGTTGCTTTTTTTCTCTGCAAAATTCATCAATAAATTTATTCAGTCTAGGGAGATTCACAGAAACATAATTATTAGGACTATACTATAAAGATTAACTAAATGGTTGTTGGGCTGGGGTTTTCTTTTCTCACAAATTCGTAAAACAGTTTTGTAGACATTCCTCCTCTATGCACACCTTCTCTTCCTTTTTTTATAAACTAGAAGTGCAGCTCATTGCTCTGAAAAGTTGATCCATACTTGAAGTAAATAATGTTTTTCTTTTTTAATAGTATGCCTAATATATCAATTTCTAAAGCAGTAATGTAATGTAATGTAATCATTTCAGTGGCAAAAAAAAAAGATTTGTTATTTGAAATCAATGTAAAGATAACTGCTTTTTCTCAGTCCTGTGTGTATTTCCTTAAACTTTGTACTTTATACTTGTGTGAAAAACTCTAAATGGATTAGGAAACCAATAGGTATAATAATGTATAAGAACATTTTGTTTATATGAAAAATATGTGACAACAAGATGGAAGTGATTAATTAGCATAATAGGTAACATTTCTATAGCCCTTACTATGTGCCAAGCACTATGCTAAATGTTTTACAGTTATTATCCCATTTGATCCTCACAACAACCCTGGTAGGTAGGTGCTATTATTATCCCCATTTTACAGGTGGGGAAACTGAGGCAAATAGAGGCTAAGTGATTTGCCCAGAGTTACACAAGTATTAAGTGTCTGAGGCTGAATTCAAACTTGGTCTTGTTGACTCCAGGTCTGGTGCTCTATTCTTTGTGCTACCTAACTGCTAACTTTAAAACCTCTGGCCCAAACAACCAATGTGCAGAAACTATCGTCACCCAGCAGTCACTGAAATAGACATGGGAACCACTCTGTGTGTGTGTGTGTGTGTGTGTGTGTGTGTGTGTGTGTGTGTGTGCGCGCGCACGCGTGTGCGTGTGTGTCTGTGTCTGTGTTAATAGAGCTTTTAGGAAATGGGAGAGTTCAAAAGTAGAAGGTTGCAGCATGGATGGCCCCCTTCAGCCTGGGAGAGATGGCATAATTAAGCCATGGTTTTGAAACATCCTCTTTGAAAAAAGTTAAATCCTTCCTCTAAGATAAAGGAATATTAGTCATTTAAATGTAATTAAACGTAAATTTCTTGGCTATTGGTTCAGTCAAATTGCTTAAGTTCTTTAAAGGCAGGGACTTGAATTTTTGTCTTTGTTCCTCTAGAGCCTTGAACTCAGAATGCAGGCCACATCTCTGACCCGTATGGGATGTGTGACCCTTGGAAAGTCACTTGGTTCTGGGCATCTCTTTAAGACTCATAGTTGCAGAGAAAGTGCCCACCTTCATTGGTAGAGTGGAGTTTTCTCACCCAACTGTCCCCTATACCAATAAGTTCAAAGCCTCTATCCCTATTCTTTATCACTTTGCATGGTGCCTGGCACATAGTAGGTACTTAATAAATGCTTGTAGATTGATTAATTACACTTTTACATAACTATCTACAAACAACTAAACTGAGGAAATGGGCATTTGACTTGGGGAGAAGAGATAGGTAACTTTTCAGGGGAATTTAGAATGCCTGAGGGACATAGAAGGTCCAGGTTTAGGGCCACAAAAATAATACAAATAGATGTGGGAGCATGGCATGTGCCATCTGTCTGGCTTTTCAAAATATTGATTAAGATTGGCTGTGCAAAAGGATAGGAAACTTAACCTATTTTTCACATGACTTCATGTTGTTTACATCTCTCAAAACCCAATGACTTTGTAGTTCAAGATACATTAGGAGGGAAATAGGCTTTTGTGAACTGCTCCAGGAACCTCATTCCTTATTTAAAAAATGTATTTCAGTTTCTAGACAACCAGCTTTAAAGAAATTGCTGAAATTTTTTTTAACACAACTTGTTCATAACGTGGAGATGTCCTATAATTGCATGGTAAGCAAGGTTTAAGCACTGGTGCTTTATTAATTAAAAATTGTTCCAATGCATTTAAAGCAGGGCTCTGGTAGGCAATCAACCTAATTAATAGAATATATATATATATATATATATATATATATATCTAAAGATTAAAGCTAGTAAGAAAACATATTCAACTAACCTCCACTGAAAATTTGCTCTAATATTTTCACAGGCTACATATTTCCCAGTTGTAGATTCTAGAGTCAGTGACAGTTTGGTTTTCTCTTTGCTCATTAGTGTTCATTTAAAACTTTTTTATTTACCAGAAATTTTAATAGATGATTTGCTTTATATTTCAATAATGGTAAACATGTAGTACATGTGCAGTGTAGTAGTTAGGAAAATATTTTGGGTTATTGTGGTATTTGTTATAATTTAAAGATTTTTGTCAAACATATTTTTCCTCTTTGTCCTTGATTTTTATTTTCAATCTTGAATACTTTTTAACCATAAAATGCTATAGAAGAATTACTTTTCCAAACAAATTTTGACAGAAGTATATCTTTTTATTCAGCCATTGTATACATTTTATGTGCTAATGTGTTTTCAGTGAATTGTAATTATAATGATACTTTTCACTCTGAAATGAATTATACAGGTGACCGAGGAAATTTCTCCATAACCCCTAGACCAGCCTCTCCAGCAGGAAAATCAGATCTATCCTCCAAACACAGAATTGAAAGCCGGTCATCTAAGCTTGATGGACGTGTGAGCAGGACTGCTACAGATCAAAAGAAACCAAGAGGCACAGAAGGCCTGTCTGCTAGTGAATCCCTAATGTTGAAATCTGATGCTGCAAAGCTGAGGTCAGATTCTCATAGCAGGTCCTTATCTCCCAATCATAATACCTTGCAAACACTAAAATCTGATGGGAGAATCTCTTCTGGCCTTAGAGCTGAGTCTCCAGGGCCAGGATCTCGATCATCTTCTCCTAAGCCAAAGACTCTCCCATCAAGCAGGTCCAGTCCACCAGGTGCTAGTCCTCCACGCTCTTCTTCTCCACATGACAAGAATCTACCTCAGAAAGGCCCTGCTCCTACTAAGGCAAAGCTTGATCCTCCTCGTGAACGATCCAAATCAGATTCATATACACTGGATCCAGATACTCTCCGCAAGAAAAAGATGCCCCTCACAGAACCATTAAGAGGTCGATCCACATCACCTAAGCCAAAAATAATACCAAAAGATTCTAAAGTTTCTCCTGGAACTGAAAATAGAGCTCCTTCTCCACATGTAGTGCAAGAAAATCTTCACAGTGAGGTAGTTGAAGTCTGTACTTCCAGTACCTTAAAGACAAATAGTATAACAGACAGCACTTGCGATGAGAGTACTGAATTTAAGAGTGTGGATGAGAGCTCCAATAAAGTGCACTTCAGCATAGGAAAAGCACCCATGAAGGATGAGCAGGAAATGAGAGCTTCTCCAAAGGTAAGCCGAAAATGTGCAAATAGGCACACCAGGCCCAAAAAGGAAAAGTCAGGCTTCCTTTTCAAAGGAGATGGATCCAGACCTTTAGAGCCAGCTAAGCAAGCAATGTCCCCTTCTGTCGCTGAATGTGCCAGAGCTGTCTTTGCCTCTTTCCTTTGGCATGAAGGTATAGTCCATGATGCAATGGCTTGTTCTTCTTTTCTGAAATTTAATCCAGAATTGTCTAAAGAACATGCTCCAATAAGAAATAGTTTGAATAGTCAACAGCCTACAGAGGAAAAAGAAACAAAACTGAAAAATAGGCACTCATTGGAAATATCATCTGCTCTTAATATGTTTAATATTTCACCTCATGGACCAGATATATCTAAAATGGGCAGCATCAACAAAAATAAGGTCTTGTCAATGCTTAAGGAACCACCTCTCCATGAAAAATGTGAGGATGGAAAAACAGAAGCCACTTTTGAAATGTCCACACACCACACAATGAAATCCAAATCTCCTCTTCCTTTAACCTTGCAACATTTGGTAGCCTTTTGGGAAGACATCTCTTTGGCCACCATCAAAGCCGCTTCCCAGAACATGATATTTCCAAGTCCTGGCTCTTGTGCAGTACTTAAAAAGAAAGAATCTGATAAAGATAATAAAAAGACTAAGAAGGAAAAAAAGAAAAAAGAAAAGGCTGAAGCCAGGCCAAGGGGTAATTTGTTCGGTGAGATGGCCCAGCTTGCTGTGGGGGGACCAGAGAAAGATACCATCTGTGAGCTATGTGGAGAATCACATCCCTATCCAGTAACTTATCACATGAGGCAAGCTCATCCAGGTAAGATATTAACATTAAATATATTTTATCAAACATTATGGTCAGGACATGTTACTTTTAAGCTAATCCACCCAGCAAATTTTATTAAAAAGCTGAAAGACCTGGTTGCATTGAAATTGGAGTATGACTCATTTTACATGAATTTTTAATGTAGTTTTCGTTAAAAGTTGAGAAAAAAAGAAAGAAAAAGCACCAACTATCTTAATCAGGAATCTTAAATAATTTATATGTGACATATACAAATTATTCAACATACAAATGTTATATAAACTTTTGTGTGTTTTTTTTTTACTTTCATCAGTATTGGGCAATTTACAAGTCTTAGAGGGTTGGCTGGGATGTTGAGAGCTCAAGTGATTTGTCCATGGTCAGACAGGAAGTATAACATCAAACTAGGTCTTTTGGACTCCAAACTTAACTTGGTATCCACTAATGCCAAGTTGCCTCTCATATACCAGGAATAGTCAACAATGAAGGCTGAGTTAGCTGATGTGAATTCTAATTTTGCCCTAGATAAAACAAATTCAAATACATTACGTTGTTCTGCCTATTTTTTCTGACAAGTAATTCTTAAAATGTCAGCTCACTTGTTTTGATTCAAAAAAAATAGTGCAGTGCTTTGCACTTAGTTGTTGGGGGAAAAAATTACAACATCCCAACCAAGATTTTCATAGTACCAATTAGCAATTTAAAAAAAAATAATAATTGAATGCAAATATTTTGGTAAATATGGAAGTTATTTGAAAATTTCCAATTCTTAAAATATAAAATTATTGGAGATTGTTTCTTTTAAATTTTATATTAATTTTCATATATAACTTATCTTTGAGGTATATTCTAAAGACATTTTTTATATCTTAATTTTTGTTATTTTTCTAAGGTTGTGGCCGATATGCAGGTGGACAAGGTTATAATAGCATTGGACACTTTTGTGGAGGATGGGCTGGTAACTGTGGTGATGGTGGCATAGGAGGAAGCACTTGGTATCTGGTGTGTGATCGTTGCAGGGAAAAATACCTCCGTGAAAAGCAAGCAGCAGCAAAGGAGAAGGTACAGCTCCCTATAATAGTGTAATGATAAATGTGTATGTGTGTATATCTTAGTCATTTCTTTAAAAGTTTGCAAAATGACTTACTTATATTGTCTCATTTAATACAGACAACCAATATGTGTGGTAGGTACTACTATTATCCCCACTTTACAGATGAGGAAGCTGAGGCTGAGAGGACTTGCCCAGTGGTCCCACAATTAAATAAGTGTCTCTAAGGTGGAATTTGATCCTAGGTCTTCCTAACTCCAGATCTAACACTCTATTCACTTTGCCATTTAACTGTCTCATTTTATGAGTAATACAAGATCACCAAGAAGTATTTTTCCTTTGCTAGGTAAAACAATCTAGAAGAAAAACAATGCAAGTTAAGACTCCTCGTGCCTTGCCCACCATGGAGGCCCACCAGGTGATTAAAGCAAATGCACTCTTCCTGTTGTCCTTGAGTAGTGCTGCGGAGCCCAGTATTCTGTGCTACCATCCTACAAAACCATTCCAGTCTCAGCTTCCAAGTGTGAAAGAAGGCATCTCTGAGGACCTTCCCATCAAAATGCCTTGCCTCTACCTGCAGACATTAGCTAGGTAATGAAGGCTATTCTTTGACTATATCAACAACTGCTATTGTATAATTGATATTTTACCAGGAGTTCCAGTATTTGTTATGGTTACCACAGAATATGAAGTACTATACGAACCAACACAAAACCAGTCTTATAAGATTTTATATTCTAAGGTGGCATGATCTATATGTCCTGACATGCAACATAATAAATAACTGCTTAGTGAATTTTGGCTGAATGAATGTCAGGGCCCCAAATAAACAGCTATGAATTGTATTCTTTTTTAGACCTAGAAAATGAGAATACTTAAATGAAACTGTCTTTTGTGTATCAAAAAAAATGTTTTAGGAGATAATTTATCTTTTAGTTATCCTTTTCCTTTCTTTCACTTAAATTATTCTTTAGTCTTTTATGCTGATTCCTCAGTATAAAAGACGAAAGAATGGAAGAGTTAGAAATAGGCTGAGGAAGATAAAGAGTTTAAACTTTTTTACTTACAGCAGCCATGCTACTGACAAAAATTAGGAAAATCCATTCTTATAATTGGATTAAATTTTATTTTAAGTACTTACTAGGATACAAAGAAAAAATAAAGTACAGTCTCTGCTTTGATCACTTACATTACATTTGTATGTAATGTTTTTCTGTTTACAAAGAGGATTAGAAATGTAGAGACAAATATATAGAGAACTGAGTCAAATTTATAAGAATACAACCCATTCCCCAGTTGATAAATGGTCAAAGGACATGAACAGGCAGTTTTCAGATGAAGAAATCAAAACTATTTATAGTCATATGAAGAAGTTCACTAAATCACTTTTAATTAGAGAAATGCAAATTACAACAACTCTGAGGTACCACCTCGCATCTATCAGATTGGCTAATATGACAGAAAAGGAAAATTATAAATATTGGAGAGAATATGGGAAAATTGGGACTCTAATTGATTGTTGTTGGAGTTGTAAACTAATCCGTTCATTTTGTAGAGCAATTTGGGACTATGCCCAAAGGGCAACCAAATTGCACATACTCTTTATTCCAGCAACACCATCACTAATCACAAAGAGGTCATAAACAAAGGGAAAAGACCCACATGCACAAAAATATTTTATAGCCAGTCTTTTGTGGCGGCAGAAAAATTGGGAATTGAGAGGATGCCCATCAGTTAGGGAATGGCTGAACAAGCTGTATGTGAACATAATGGAATACTATTGTGTGATATGAAATGATGAGCAGGCGGATTTCAGAAAAACCTGGAAAGACTTGTATGTACTGATGCAAAGTGAAATGAGCAGAACCAGGAGAACATTGTACACAGTATGAGCAACATTGTGTGATGATCAACTATGAATGACTCAGCTCTTCTCAGCAATACAATAAGGCAACTCTGAAGGACTTATGATGGAAGATGCTATATCCATCACCAGAGAAAGAACTGATGGAGTCTGAATATAGATCAAAGCATAGTATTTTCACTTTATTTTTTTTTGTTTGTGTTTCTTTTTCCTTTTTGTCAATTTCTTTCACAATTGTGACTAATAGGAAAATATATTTTACATGATTACACATATATAACCTATATCAAATTCTTACTGTTTTAGGAAGAGGGGAGAAAGGGAGGAAAATTTAGAACTCAAAATTTTGTAAAAATAAATGTTAAAAATTGCATATAATCAGAAAAAAGTACTATTAAAAATAGCAAACAAACAAAAATATTTAGAGAAATCTAGGTAATTGTCATAATATTTTCTTTAATTTATCGTATGTAATACAATCTAGGCATCATCATGAAAACTTTGTGGGATATCAGGATGACAACCTCTTCCAAGATGAAATGAGGTATCTACGTTCAACATCTGTACCAGCACCATACATATCAGTAACTCCTGATGCAAGCCCTAATGTGTTTGAGGAGCCAGAGAGTAATATGAAATCCATGCCACCAAGGTATTTCAGTTCTGTTCTTCTCTTTGTTAATATGCAAGCTCTGTGACATATATATATATATATATATATATATATATATATATATATATATATATATATATATTAGAATTTGGTGGGGAAATTGGCACTGAATTAGAAAGGAGGCTGTAGAGTTTGTCTTAGACTGCAGAGACTTTGGCCAATGAGGAACCATAGTCATTCCCCAATTGATAAGTGGTCAAAGAATGTGAATAGTCAGTTTTCAGATGAAGAAATTAAAGCTATTGGGGTAACCAGGTGGCACAGTAAATAGAGCTCCAGCCTTGGAGTAGGGAGGACCTGAGTTCAAACCTGGCCTCAGACACTTGGCACTTACTAGCTGTGTGGCCCTGGGCGAGTCGCTTAACCCCAATTGCCTCACCAAAAAGCAAAAAATTTAAAAATTTAAAAAGATTTTTAAAAAAGAAATTAAAGTTATCTATAGTCATATGAAAAAATGCTCTAAATCACTATTGATTAGAGAAATGCAAATCAAAATAACTCTGAGGTACTACGTCACTATGTACAATGATAACTGCTGGAAAAGACGTGGAAAAATTGGAACACTAATGCATTGTTAGTGTAATGTGAACTAACCCAACCATTCTGGAGAGCAATTTGGAGCTATGCCCAAAGGACTATAAAACTGTGCACACCCTTTGACCCAGCAATACCACTTTTAGGGCTGTATCCCAAAGAGATCATAAAAATGGGAAAAGGACCCACATGTACAAAAATATGTGTAGCAGCTCTTTTTGTGGTGGCAAAGAATTGGAAATTGAGGCAATGCCCATCAGTTGGGGAATAGCTGAATAAGTTGTGGTATATGAATGTAATGGAATACTATTGGGCTATAAGAAATGATGAGCAGGCAGACTTCAGAAAAACCTGGAAAGACTTAAATGAACTGATGCTTAGTGAAGTGAGCAGAACCACAAGAATACTGTACATAGTAACAGCAACATTGTGCAAGGACCAACTTTGATAGACTTATCGCTTCTTAGCAATTCTAGAATCTAAGACAACTCCAAAAGACTTATGATGGAAAATGCTTTCCACATCCAGAAAAAGATGCATGGAGTTTGAATGCAGATCGAAGCATATTATTTGCTCTCTCTCTCTTTTTTTTTTGTTGTTTCTTCTTTCTTGTGGTTTCTCCCATTTGGTTCTAATTCTTCTTTACAACGTGACTAATGTGAAAATAGCTTTAATATGAATGTATATGTTGATTGCTCGACATCTTGGGCAGGGGTGAGGAGAGGTGTCGTGGACACCCGTGTCCACAACTGTGTTTAATTGCCAGTTGAGTATGATAAAAGAGAAAGATATGTGGGCCAGGTAGGTAACAGGTCCAGAACCAGTTCCATTAATTGATCTGAGGGTTAGGGTTTTTATACCCCATTCATGGGAGCAGAACCCAGAGTGGAAAAGGCAAAGTATCAACAATAATTTTTCTCATGGGAACAGTAACTGGGGGGAGTCCCCCCTGAAACATCTCCTTGCTTCCCGGTTATCTTTCAAGGTCCTTCTGTTATCAAGGGAAAGACAGAACAGGGGAGGGCTTGGAGAGCCTACATTATGACTTAGGTGGCCCTCAGACTAAGGACAGGCTACAGGTAAAACCCTGCATGGCCTAAATTCTCAAACCCATCAGTGCAAGCCCTCTACAATCTCCCCCCTTTTACTGTTTAACTTAAGAAAATGAAGGGATGTAAAAATCTCACCTAAAGTTTGGCGAGTGTACTTTAACAAGCAGGGAAGGAGGAAACATAAAATTTATAAAAAAAACATAGCCAAGGTAAAAAATGCAATAGCAAACTTAATACATTCGTAAAAGGATTAAGTTGATCCATCCAATCTAACAATTTGTTTGCAATATCTTGAGTATCAATACCATCAATATAAGAATCAGCAATTTCATGTTGTATTTTGGATAATTGGTTAATTTTCTATGTAATATTTTCAGAGTGCCATGCACCTTGGAGCTTCACTCTTTAATATTTATTCGATGGTTACATTAGTATTAGTGAAATTTGAATACACATATGGGGTTACACAGATAAATGAATAACAATAATCACACTTCAAATTGAAGTGTATGGTTGATGGTTCTATTTGTTTTCCTAAAGCTATCACTGACTGCTCTGAAACATCCAATTCTTTTTTTTTCTTTTTTTTGGTGAGGCAATCAGGGTTAAGTTACTTGCCCAGGGTCACACAGCTAGTAAGTGCCATGTGTCTGAGACTGGATTTGAACTCATGTCCTCCTGACTTCAGGGCCAGAGCTCTATCCACTGAGCCACCTAGTGAAACATCCAATTCTTGTTGCATCATAGTATCTATTTAAATTTGATGTTGCACAGCCACAGACCAATTGTTAGCATACTGAGCAGTTTAAAGTTGGCAGTAATATCATGAAGGATATTAATATTAAGGGTAATATTAGAATTATGCCATGCCTCCAGTAGGCGGGCACGTCTCTTGTCTCAAAAGGTATTAGGACCTGAAGCATCATAGGGTAGCAGGGTAATGTAAATAATCTGTAATCACATTGCAATAGCAACCTTGTCTTCAAGGGTTCTAACTTATCTCCTAAATACAATGCTGATTGCTCTGATACATTGACTTTATACAATAAATCAATAGCTTCTTAAGCTTTAAGTACTAATCATTGCTAAGTAATATACAAATTATGCAGTTTAAATTTCAGAGTGTAGCACAATAGATAAAACAGTAGTACATACAATAAAAGAAGCAACAATGATTAAACCAATAATAAGGAGACCAATAAATTGTTTTGATTGACTTAAGGAGGAAATAGTAATTTTATGAGCATGTTTAAGAGTACAATTGACACAAGTAATATTCCAATTCAAAAATAGTATTAGATTGAATAAAATTTACATATCCATTAGACAAACTGGTATTAACAAATGATGTAACAAGGAAAAGACATGATTCAATATTGTTGCTAAATTTTGAAAAACATATAGGTGTCCTGGATGCTAGAGATCTTCTTGTCTTCTGAATATACAGGTGTTATTAGTCTATATATAGTCCCAATTTGTCCATGTTTGTGAGGGGTTGCAACCAGGATGGAAAAGGAAAATTAAGTCCAGTGCTGAGCACTCTTTACATCACACACTTGAGCAGAAAGTAAAGCTACTATTACTAAAAATACAAGTTCAGGAGTCTTCCATCACTCAATGAGAGGGAGCTTTTGCTTGACCTCTATGTGGGAAGGCGACTTGTCACTGTAGACTGGCTCCTTCTGCACTTCCCCGAATTCTCATTCTGCATTCAACTGTGAGTTGTTATACACCCTCTGACATTTTTTCTCCAGTATCCAGACAGGTTTATCAAAGTTTTCTGAAAAAATATAAGCACACCCTCATCCCCTCATTAGTAATGGATCCAGTAATGGATCCGGGCCTCTGGATGTTTTTAGGCTGGAGTATACCCATCTTTGTTAATATTTAGAAAATTAATAGCCAATTGTAAAAAATATAACCAGTTATCAAAAATTAATAACCAATTGTCAATGAGGGGTAATAGCCCAGATTTCCCCTTTTTTGTTTAAAAAGAATAATTTTAATATTTTTGTTTTCAATTATATAAAATGCTTGTGATTAGAAAAAATGTTATAAAAAGAATGAATGGAAGAAAATGTTTTGGTAACATACGTAGGAGTGTTATCTGTTTTAATTTGTTTAAGTACACTCTTAACCATGAAGGTTTGTAAAATATGACTGATTATATGTTTAATAAAAGAAGAAAAATATTATTTATCACATGAATATAAGAAAGCTTTTCAAAAGAAGGTATATAAATTACATCCAATTGGCAAATATGTTTGGGAGAAAAACCTCTTGATACATTTGAAACAGGCTGTTAGTTAAAAAAATAATCATTATATATGTTTCTAATAATGTAGGCGTTTATTCCAAAAATAGTCATAAAATGTTTTTTTAAGGTGTTGTATTGGCAGAATGTAGTCAATACAAGGCTGAATAAAAACTTACTAAAAAGTTAAATGTTAGCAATTAATAACTTGTATGGTAGGGGTTAAAAGTGTTGGGTAGAATTGTAGTTAAAAATCAATAATGGCATTACTTTCGGTAAAAATCTGGACAAATTAAAATGTGCTTGTATGTGGGTAATATAGATAAGGTAATAACGTAAATGATGTGAGGTTTAGTAATATATTTTAACTTTGTAGTGTCTCTATTTTGAGGGACATAAACAGAGTATTTGATATTATAAACCACATTAATAGGCTCAGTAAAATCCTGTTATATATTTGTATTTAACCCATCAGTGAATGAAGTAGGAACTGAAGGAATGGGGTTAAATCTAACAATTTTTTAAAAATACCTATGTATAATTACTAAAAAAGGCTAATATTTTGAGAGATGGTAACTTCTTATCAATATTAATATGACTAGAAAAAATAGTAATAGCAATTTGACAATCCTTAAAGAAGAAATAAGAGTGTTTATTTGTTTTTTATTATAAGGTTAATGAATAACTGAAAATACATTTTCTGTAAATTAAAAATTGTAGGACACTGGAGTACTAAAAATAGCTGATTATTTAAAGAGATACAGGTGATTTGAGGTTCAGGAATTTTTCTGTTCTACTAATTAAAGCTCCTGTTTTGCTTCAGGAGTTAATGTCCTGGGAATTTAGATTAGGATCTTCTCTAACTGTAAAAAGAGATTACACAAGTGTTCTGTAGTAATTTGGAGTGCTGGTGGAAGTCAATTAATATCCTCTAAAAGTTATTGAAAATTATTAAGTGTTTTTTAAAGAATTAAGGCATAAGTGTACTTTTTGTGGGTTCACCATTGTTTCAGTGACAGTATGACCTAGGAGGAGAATAGAGATTTTTCATTAACTTTTTCTGGGGCTATAATAAACTTATATTCCTGTAAAGCTAATTAAAGTTGAGGTAGTAAATGTGTGAGTTCACTTAAAATGGAACAGTTACAAAATATGTCACTATATAATGTATCATTTTTAGCTTTTTGTAATGGAATAGCAAGAAAGGCAATCTTTTAAATCAATAATTATCAAAGGCTAGGAAGTCACAAAGCATTGTCAATTTTCCTGACTTCTTTTTACTACTAAAAAGCAGGTGAATTTTAAGGAACCCAAACAGGTTTATCAGATTTCTTATTGTATTTTATCAGCTTTATGCATAGAAGAAGCACAAACAGTGGGCAGGAGAAAATAACAGCTCTCATTAGAAGTAAAATATCGCGCCTCATAAATTAAGGGGAATTAATTAAGTTTCAGGTATATGTTATTTTACTAGTTTAAATTCATCTTAAAATGATTGTTAGTAATGATCTACTAGGCAGGTTAAAGCTAATTAATATCTTTAAAAAGTCTTTTGTAAATTATTAAAATCTTTAAAGAAATCTTAACTAATTTGTAATATTTTTGGAGGATTTAGTAGTAGAACAACTGCAAAGTTTATCATCCATATAATGAATTATTTTTATCTGAGAATATTTCTGCCTTAACAAGTTTAATAGTGTTATGAACAAAATTTTGGTACGTAGTGTGAAACATTTCTCCTTAAAGGAACATAATAGGAAAACTTCAAATATTGATTTAATCGAGACAACTATACTTAAATTTAAACTCAAAACAAAATTAATTATAGTCCTAATAGTCTTTTACCTCAAACGGTAAGGTTTCACTAATCACAGCTTAAAGCCAGATGTAATTAATTTTATTCTCATGGAGTTGTAATAAGTAATAAAGATTTACTAGGACTCACATATATAAGAGATTTCACTTAACATTCTTTTTTCTTAAATTTAAACTTGTCCTGCTCAACAGCCAGTTATTAGAAATCATTTTATAAAGTTGCAACTTCTCAGTAAGCCAAATTAATTATTTAGGAACTCTATAACATAAACAAGTTCTTCTCTTAGAGCAGATGACCTTGCCATACAGCTGATTGCTAGGAGACTTGGCAAACTTACAAAGTAAAAGGAATTGCCTTGTGCCTCTCCTTTTCACTCATAAGTAATTAAAAATTCTAGGTTTTAACTTTAAAACAGTAACTTTGCATAACTTAGTTAACAATTTGGTAATTTTCATAAGTGATAGTTAAATTGTTTTAGCTATAAACTTTCTTTAAATATGGGAAAAGATGGAAATAACCTGATTTTCTAATTGACAGTTATAAAACATTATAAAACAAGATTGACTGGACTTGATAAAATAATTTAGCTGGTTTCACGCAAACTTTTCTACTGTCCTTCAGTCTCTTTTAGTTCACATTTTAATAACATCCAAATTATTACACATTGCTTCACATAACACATAACATTACAAAAGTTTACCAATTTGTAACAATACTACATTTTTGAAATTAAAATTTGGAACAAACATATTACTAATTTGAATGAACTAAATTATCTTTTGGTTATGTTCCAAATACATAAAAAACTTTTCTTTTGGATCTGAGGGGGAAACTTCACCCTCCTTTTCTTCTCGTTCTTTCTCCCCCACCCCAACCTGGCCAGGGTTGGAATGAGAGAGAAAGGAAGAGAATATTTTCCAACAACTTATCTTTGATAATCTTTCAATTTTACATCCAAAGCTTTGTCCAGAGCTTTAGAATGCAAAAAGAAAGAATTTCTTCCCATCAATTCTCCGAAAGTTTTCAAATCTTTTATTCTCAAATCATCTGTTCCTGCGTGCTTAATTTTTTTGCCTTTTACCAATCATATAATCCTAAATAATAAAATATTTTTTTCTCCTCTCCCTCATCCACCCACTCCCAGGAGGTGGCTGGTATTAGGGAGGGGGAAAGGGACAAAGAAAAATGACATTTCAGAGTCCAGCTCTGGCTGCAAAGGTTTCAGATTACACATATTATACACAGACAATCACAGACAATCATTCGTACCACACAGATACACACAGAACAAAATGACAGGAAGAATCTGAAAGCTCAGAGAGACTTGTCAGAAATCCCCTACACAAATCAAATAATACTGTTTTTATTTTATTTTTTCTTTTCTTTTCATGGTATTCCAGATGTTATGGAAACCAGGCAAAATCTTTCTTAAAGTTTTGGTTTTTGCAAGAGGCAAAGCAATCTGTAGTTCTGTAGGGACCTCTAGTCTTGCCACTTGAGCCTGTCTTACAGCTGAGGGCATGGAGAGTGTGGAGGGGGTTTTGAAACTTCAGCTACTTTATTACTTACTACATTTTTAATTTCTGTTTTTGTTAATATTTCTGCAACTTCTTCCTCCTTTGTGGTGGAACAAGAGGCTTCTACCTTAATTACTTTTGTGGCTAAAAACACCTGTTCTGATTTTTGAAGACATATTTTAAGTATGTTCCAAATTGAGAAAGTGGACACTGGAAAAGCACCAGGTCCGTATTCTTGATAATAGTAGTCACTTAATTGTTTACCTACTATTTCCCATTTTTCTGTATCTATCATCCCTTCCTTTGGAAGCCAAGGACAGCGTTGTTCCACTGTATCTAAAAATTCAACCAGCTGTCCAAAAGTGATTAATAATCCCCTGTCTTTTACTAATGATTTTAATACTTGTAGATAATATTCTTTGTCTCTGTGCTCTGCTGAGGAAGTTTGCCCCATCTTGACTGTTTGTATTTTCTTATATTCTCAAGTGCTTATATTTTCTTATATTCTCAACTGCTTATGTTTTCTTATATTCTCAACTGATTCTTTTCTTATGCTCTCAGTCAGCCCGTGTAACTTCACCTTCACTGTAAATGAATATAACAAGGTACTTCAGTTCAAAGTGAAAATAAAACACACACACTGATCTGTATCTAATATCCCACTAAACCTGGTGAACTAAAACTACATAGGAAGAAACTGTCACCCTTACCTTTGTCGTTGTCTTCTGCTTCTGTGCAACAACCGAAGTACTCCCTTTTATGGCTGATGGCCATACAGCCCACCTTTTCCAAGGCTACTCACCGGGGGAAGTCTCTCTTTCAAGCCCCCTGCCCCGCCCCAGGTTCTCATTAGAGGTCCCTGTGTGGGGGGCCACCTGTCACAGATGCCTGTGTCCATGACTGTGTTTAATTGCCAGTCGAGTATGATAAAAGAGAAAGATATGTGGGCCAGGTAGGTAACAGGTCCAGAACCAGTTCTGTTTATTGATCTGAGGACTAGGGTTTTTATACCCCATTCATGGGAACAGATCCCAGAGTGGAAAAGGCAAAGTATCAACAATAATTTTTCTCATGGGAACAGTAACTGGGGGGAGTCCCCCCTGAAACATCTCCTCGCTTCCTGGTTATCTTTCAAGGTCCTTCTGTTATCAAGGGAAAGATAGAGCAGGGGAGGGCTTGAAGAGCCTAGGTTCTGACAGGTGGCCCTCAGACTAAGGACAGGCTACAGGTAAAACCTGGCCTAGCCTAAATTCTCAAACCCATCAGTGCAAGCCCTCTACAGAGAGGGGTGGGGAAACAATTTGGAACTCAGAATCTTATGGAAGTGAACATTGAAAACTCCAAATAAATAAATAAATTTATTATGAAAAAGAAGAACTATAAAAATCATCAAAAAATAATAAATTATCAATGGCTTTTAATAATAAGTTGTTACTATGAAAAATATTGAAAGAATATATAACGTTACTCCTACTATAGGAGTACAGAAAAGGAAAATATCAGTGTGGACTGGATTATAGAATTTTAGAGATGTAAGAAACTGTAGAAATTATGTAATTTAACTTCCTTAACCTTTACAGTTAGGAAAAGTCTTTTCTATACTGAGCTCTCATCCAAAGTAGGTTCTTCTTCCTCTCCTCTTTCTTTCTTCTAAGCCTTCTCTGAGTCTGGCTTCTGATTTTATCATTTGCTTGAAACTGCACCCTTCACAGTTACTAATCCTCTCTTATAATTGTCAAATCTAATGGTCTTTTCTCAAACCTTATTCTTGTCCTCTCTTCAGTATTTGATGCTATTGATTACTTTCTCCTCTTTGATTTCTTCTTTCTGGGTTTTGGTGATGATTTCTTCCATTTGGTGATTTGGTGCAGTGGCTGTTTTTCTTTCTTCTGCCTCCAAGAATTCTGTCTTCCTACACAACTCTGTTCACATTACACCTTCTACAGGAGGTTTTTCCTCCAGCTGCTAGCACCTTCCTTTCTAAAGTTACCTTCCATCGACTCTGTATAGATATTGTATATACCTCCTGATATACATTTTGCCTCTTCAATTAGAGTGTGAGCTCCTTTAGGAAAAGTAGCGTATTTGCTGTTCCTTTGTATTCCCAGCATTTAATACAGAGACACCTGGTACTAAAAGCATAATAAATGCTTGCTGATTGATTGGTTTATAGACAAACCACAAACAAAAGGACTTTATAAACATTTCCTTGTCTCTTAGACAAAGCAGTCAAGGCAAATTACACTATTATACTCCACACGTAATAATATGTACTTTATGTACTAACTGACACTTTGAACAAGTATATAAGTATAGAATTTGGGGATTTTTTTGTACAAAAGGATAAGCATTTAGACAATAATGAGCCCAAAGAATTACATTTGTTTTTTCAAATTAATTAGGCAAGATCAAATGAATAAGGAAGATATTAAAAATTGTTAGAAGGGACTAGAAGGGGAGAAATAATTTTGGTAAATTGGAATAGGGAGCATCCCAGTTCCACAGTACAATTTGGAAGAGGATTTCAAGGTAAAAGGAAGAAGATAAAAGGAATAGTGAACAAATGTGCTTTAGACTTTTCCTTCCCTTGTTTTGCTGTCTTTATACAGTATTTTAATTGTGGGGATTCCATATATTCTAGCCTTGAAGAAAAAAGGTAGGAAAATCCTACGTTTGCTGTAGATTGAATCAGAATCCACTGAATTTGTCTTGTCTAACACAAAATGCAAGAATAAAATAGGGCTAAAGTTCAGTATCAGTCTTGTTATGACAAAAGAGTTCATGTCTCCTCATTGCTTAGTACACAGATTTGTAATATACAGCAAAAACATTGTAAAATGCTATCCTAAAGTCAAAAGCTTAATGCTCAAGCAAGGACAGAAAAAAAAATACTTAAAATTTTGTTTTCAGCTTTATTAGGCACTTGTGTGTATGTGACCAATTTCTTTCTATAATCAATTTTCTACTAATCCTTGAAATAAAAATTCCTTAATTTTCATAACCACATTTACACTGTGTTCTGAAAAGACACTGACAAATTTTTGATGTCGTCTATTTCTCCTTTCACAGAAAAAATAATGAACTTCTGTATTTGAATGTGTGAACAAATACAAGAAAAAAAATGAAGTTATAAAAAGAGGAGGGGTATATGGGGGAAGCTGAAATATTATTAGTTTTTGTGGGGCTTAAAGTAGTCATTTTCCCCCTATGGGGAATATAATTACATACCTGCCCATAATATTATAAAATAAATACACATTGGCTAAATTAATTGATTTTTTTGTTTGTTTCTTTCTTTCCTTGCCTTGTCTACAGTTTAGAGACTAGTCCCATAACAGATACTGATTTGGCAAAACGAACTGTCTTCCAAAGGTCGTATTCAGTTGTTGCCTCAGAATATGACAAACAGCATTCCATTTTGCCTGCACGTGTTAAGGCCATTCCTAGAAGAAGAGTTAACAGTGGAGATACTGGTAAGGGCAAAGGTCAGAAGTATACCCTTCCCCAGTATGAAATACATATTTCCCTGATCCATTATGAACAGAGGCTTTTGTGTCCAAGAAGGTAATGCCTCTACATTCCAGTCTTGATTTCTTCTATTTGGTGATTTTATTTTGTTACTCTATTCAAGCTTCAATTTTGACCAGTAATAATTATAAATTAATAATAGCTCACATGTATGTCATACTTTCTAGTTATTGATAGTCTAACATGAAAAATGCAAAATTACTGTTATATCTTAGCACATTATAGTATGCTATAATAAGGAGCTTCTTGTAATATGTGCTAATGAGTTCTACTAATCAGAGCTTTTACTCATTGTGATCAAAGCATCAAAATTATTCCTCAATTGACTGAATAGAGACATCTGCTTTGCCTCTAAATAATCAAGAAAAAAAATTTCTCTTTAAGAAAGTTTTCCAATATCGATCACTGCTATTCTTTACAAACCAAAGAATGAGTGGCTCTGAAATAAATTTTCTTATTTAACAATTAGCATCCCCATAAAATTTCTAATTCCTTAATGTTGTCATTCCTAGACTGTAGAATATTAATATTACAGATTGTACCAGTGAAAAACAGCTATTTTGATGTTTCAAACTAATACTTTGCTTTTTTTTTTTAATAGAAGTTGGTTCCTCTCTCTTAAGACATCCTTCTCCTGAGCTTTCTCGACTAATTTCAGCTCATAGTTCTCTTTCCAAAGGAGAAAGAAATTTTCAGTGGCCAGTTTTAGCTTTTGTTATACAGCACCATGATCTGGAAGGTCTTGAAATAGCAATGAAACAGGCCTTACGGAAATCTGCTTGCCGAGTTTTTGCTATGGAGGTATGAGCATATTAGTGGAACTATTAGAACTCTGGGTATTTCAATTTAATGAAACTGCTTATTTTAAAAAAAAAATTAAACAGAAATTGTTATGTTTAAATGGGTTCCATGCAAAGGAAAATGGCAGCATAAAATTACGAGAAGATATAACAAATTCAATAAGTGTTTATTAAAGGATGGCTACATGTGGGGCCTCCTAGGAGCTAGAAATAGATATAAAGGTAGGAATGACCCCAGCCCTGCTCATTGCGCTTACAACCTAATGGGGATAAAAGATAAGCACCCAATTAAGAATGATTTAGAATGTTAAGAGAAGTACAGTGGAAGTCCAGGCAAAGGGCTGAGAACAAGAGATTGATGTCACCTGAGAAGAAAAGGATAGGGAAGCTTTCTATAGCAAGTAACATCCAAGTTGGGCTTCTATTGTAAATAACTTTCATGAGGCAAAGGTACAGAATGGGTAGAGAATTGTTTAAGCATTAGGGGCTGCTCACAAGGATGGAAAAGAACCCATTGAAAATGGAGAGAGTGGTCCACTTTGGTGGGAACATAGAGAAAGTTAAGGGGGTAGAGACAAGGCAGGAAAAGTAGGTTGGGGTCAAATGGTGGAGGGCTTTAAATGCTAGAAATGAGGTTTTATTCTTTGTATTGTAGGCAGTAGGAAACCACTAAAAGTTTTGGTGAAGAGGTGAACACACTTATTGTTGTACATTAGTTAGATTTCTTGGGCAGCAGTGAGGAGAATGGATCAGAGAAGGAATAGAGTAGAAGCAGAAAGAACAGTAATCTTAATAGTCAAGGCAAGATGAGAGAAGGATCTGGATGGACAAAGGTGGATATAGCGAGAGTGGAAAGGAGAAGTCAGGTGAGAGATATTGAAAAGGTTGAGTTAGAAGGTTTTGGCAACCAATTGAATATATGGGATGATGGAAAGGGAAGAAATAAAAACAACACTAAGATTAAGTTCCCTTCTTTTAATGGCCTTATAGAGTCTGAAAGAACATAAAAAGAAAAGGCCAGATTTATCCCCATAATTCATTAACTTTTCCCCTTTTTTCCCTCCCATCATAGCCTTTTAGCTATAAGGAACAGGATTGCTCCTCATACGTAATTAGTAAACTACATGCCACTCTTTTCCCATCTCTGTGGTCTTTTGATCATACATTGAAACCTGGAAGGGGACCCAAGAATCTATCTAATCCAGCCCCCATTTTTACACCTGAGGAAACTAAGGCCCAGAGAGGTTAAGTGACTTGTCCAAGGTCACACAGATGCTAAGAAAAAGTCATTTTTCACTGAGTAATGCTATTCTTTGTTATCCTCTTATCAAATTTAACTCTGGTATCAGTCCAGATATCCCTTTTCAGTTGTTTATTGCAGCTTGTATGGCTTTACACATTCTCAGTCCAAACTTAAAATTGTGAGATGGAGGAAGTTTTCTGTTATCCTAGTACCCTACTAATACCCTACTTTTCCTGCAGGTCATTGCCTCATTCCCTAGTTATCTTAAGCTATATTCTGCTGATTCTGCATCATTTGAGTCTTTGCTAGTATCTCTCTCCACTATAATAAACATATTTTAGATTGAAAGGAAAAAGTGGTGTGGTGAAGAAGCAGAAGCAATGAGTGTGCACTACTCTTTCTGAAAGTTTGGCAATGAAAGGGAAAGAGAGAGACACTTACTTTATAGGGAAGCAGCTTTAAATTTCATAAATTTAGAGCTGGAAGGAACCTCAGTGTCATCCAGACCAACCAATCATTTTACAGATGAGAAAACTGAGGCTCAAAGAGGTTAAAGGGACCTACCCAAGAGGAGACAGGCAGCAGAAGTAGGATTTAAACCCAGGTCCTCTGACTCCAAATCCATCTCACCTTCTAACACATCATGCTGTCTTCCGTATGTTGACACAGTTTATCTGAGTCACTAACTTCAAATTTAAGCACACTGAAGTAATTTATTAATAGTTACTGTATTACCTTATTCCAAAGACTCCTTAAGTCAACCTAGTATCATTTTGGTTAATATAATGACAGTTCCAAGGGGTCAGAAATGATGTTTTGATTCTCCTCCAATAATCTGCAATTAATTACTATTAATTACCTGTCTGATTATCTACCTAAAACTATCTATATTGTCAGGTGTTTTAAGAGCAACACGCTTATCGCTTTGTGTCTCCTGTTACTTGTTTTCTAAATAGCTTATCAACACTGGTGCTAGGAAATTCTAAAAAAAAAAAGTAAAAGAATTTAATTTGTTCAGCATTTGCAAGTCATTTCTTATGATAATGCCAAATGCTACTTGACAAAAGCTATATTCATGACTTAGTGTTTGGGATAATTATCCAAAAAGGTAAAACATAATGTGTCAAAGTATTTTATTATTTTAGCAGGACAGTGTTATTTCTCTCAATTTTATAAAGAAGTTTGAGAATGAAATTAAGACTATTTAAAGCAAAGTATGCTTCTAAGAAAACATTTGGCCAAAATTCCTTATCTTTCCACAAGCTATTTACTAAGTATATGAATTCACATTGCCTGTGCTTAAGAAAAGATTTGTGTTTCTTTTTGCATGTGTACTGTATTTGTTACAGTTTCTTATAAAAATTTTACCTCTACAACTTCAATTATTTAGGCTTTCAACTGGCTTTTGTGTAATGTCATCCAAACAACTTCTCTCCATGATATTCTCTGGCATTTTGTGGCTTCACTGACCCCTGCTCCAGTGGAACCAGAGGAAGAAGATGATGAAGAAAATAAAGCAAACAAGGAAAATGCAGAACAAGTACGTGTGAAATTTTTAAAGTACCTATATTTTGCTAGGACAGAAAAGAATTATTAGTTAATTCAATGATTGAATTAAATCTTTCGTTCTCATAGCTAAATGGCAATATATATATATATATGTATACATGTATGTGTATATATATGTATGTATACATATATGTATTATATATATATATACATATATATTTTTTTTCCATGCATTGTGCAGAGGTTTTGCTGCTGATTCCTCACTTGCAATGAATTAATTCCTAGGAAACATCTAATAAAAATTAAATCTGACTTTATTATGAAAACAGTATTCTAACAGTTAATGTTTCTGGAAAACAACTTCTTGTAGGAATGATTACAAATATCATATACAGTCACCAAAGTTACATATTCTGTATGCTATGCCAAATGAAATATTCTAATGGGTATATAATTCAAACCAAACAACACAGATTACCAGTCACATAAAATTGTGCTTAATATGTTGCAATATCTTTTGTACTATGGAATGCTTGTGTCTTAATTCCAACCTAATTTTTACTGCTACAAATCAAGTGGTGAAGGAACAATTTCACCAGGGTCATAGAACTCAGAAGTTTTTCTGTAAGTTGATATTTAACAGATTCTGCAAAGTCATTGATAGGAGACTTAGGGCTTCTTTGTTTTTCTTTGAGACAGAGTGAGAGCTATCTATTTTTCTAGCCTCCTTTTCTCATTTTAAATTTCCATGAAGCAAGGGTAGACAAAAGTTGTTGATATTTAAAACTAACACCTTAAACTTCAGTCTCATCAGCTCTACAACTTCACTACGTAATTCATTTCACTTTTTCAAAAATTGTATTGAGTGCCTAACAGGGCATTGCATTATCTGCAGATGCATAGTTTAAAAGTGGTAGAAACAAGAGGATCCGCTTGAGGGTACTCTGCTTGAGGTACATTAGAATTGGAGGGCGAATTAGCAAGGAAAAGTACCAGAGAAGCCCCAGGAGGAGAGTGAGGATTCAGGAGAAAGCAGGACTAGGCAACAGAAAGTTGGGCCTGGGGAGAAGGAATGAGCTACAATGGAGATATGGTACTTCATCTACCCATTTTATAGCAGTAAAAATTCCTAGAAAACTTCAAAAGGACTGGATAATTACTTCAAGAATAGAAGGGTGCAGCTATATGTATACAAGTTTTGCTTATATACTGTATATGATATAACAAACACATGTATTTACCAAATTGGCAAAATTGAAATTATAGGAGAAATTATATATGCTCAGATCTAGAAAGATATTTAGAAAATATATATAATTATTTAGGTCTTAGTTTCTCATAAATATCGTTACTGTTTTTCCCTCCTATGATAAAAAACTTAGATATTTTCATTACATTAATTAAGTGCAGGTTTTTAAAAATGCATTTCTTTTTGTAGTCTATAGATTATAGATTATTTTTCTTTTTAAAATTCTTATGCGAAAAACATTAATTCATAACTGTTTGATATTAATGTCTGTCTCAGGAGAAAGATACAAGAGTGTGTGAGCATCCGCTTTCAGACATAGTGATTGCAGGAGAAGCTGCTCATCCTTTGCCACACACGTTCCACCGCTTGCTTCAGACAATCTCAGACCTTATGATGTCTCTCCCCAGTGGCAGCTCATTGCAGCAAATGGCACTCAGGTATTCTGACATCTAACTTTACTGCTACTTTGAAGAAAAGATTTTTGAAGATTTTTGAAGTCTTAAAATGTTTGTAAAGTTTCTGAAAAATTTGTATGATCCAGGTAGTCCCTGACATGCCTTTGAAAGACTGCCCTGGCCATTGGCCATGGTAACTTCTCTTCTCTACCTATTGCTCTTCCAGCCCTCGACTGGTTTTGTCTTATACTTCAGAGCAGCAGGGGACAGGAGAAAGAGCTCTAGCACCTGGAGAGCTGAGTTCAATTCCTGCTCTAATGCTTACTGCCTATGTGACCTTTGGCAAGTCATTTAACCTTAGTTTCTTCATCTGTAAAATGAAGAGGTTGCACTACATGCCTACTGTGGTCCCTTACAATACTAGATCTATTATCTTTTGATCCCCTCCTTAACCCAGAATCCCTACCTCAGCTTGCCTGTTGAAATATCCAAAATAGCCTTCTTTCTGAAAAGAGAACAGACACTGAGTCTGGGTTTTTCCAGACATTTAAAAGACTCTTCAGTTTTCTTCGTACCACCCTCTCCTCCCCCAAATCTCTCGTCATTACCTGTGGGACCTTTGTTTTTTCCTAGAGGGTCTGAGTAAATAAAGAGAATGTGAAGGAAGAGCAGCCCTATGATTAAGAGATGTAGAGGAATTGGGCAGGTCCCTAAGAAAGGAGAAGACATAGCTATGTAGTGAGGAACTAAAAAAAGGTGGGGCATAGCTCCATTTCATCAAATCAATACCAGGTCCAACTTTTCTGAGATTTCTTAAAACTTTGTAAAATTGCCCTTCCCTTTTATGTTTACCATCTATCTGTTTCTTATTGCTAACAGTTTAAAAAAAAAACCCTCTTACAACACCTCAAATTTGAGCCAGAACTGTAGCGGTGGAGGGTATAAAGACCTGAAAGAGAAGCAGCATGTGTTGGCAGTAAAATCTGAGAGGTTCATAAGAAAATAGAGAGTGACAGGAAGTAGCATGGACCGAGTAATGCCCAAGCACTTCTAGAGATTTTCACTGATGGGAATTTTCTACTCACAATCTCATTCCACTTCTGCCTAATTTTACCAGAAGTATGACAGTGGCTTGGAGCAAGGGGCATCCCCACTTTCATTGCCAGAACTACAGTGAAATAGGTATTCTTTTCCTGGCATCTTAAATTCAAATGAAATACATATTCATTTTAAAGCATTATTTTAGCTTGAAGTTAGATTCTGTATTATGTTATGGGTTAAATAGACTTTTATGGGAAAATCCAAGAACCAAATGACTATATGAAATTTATTTTTATAAGAAAGTACATTCTAAATGATCAACTGCTAACCTTAAAAACAAAAATTTACAATACTATTTTTTTTCTTAATTTGAGTGCTGCTTTCATTTTAGATGTTGTTTTAAAATTATACTCCTGCTTATTATCAGACCAGGTATTAGTAGCTGGAATATTACAAAGCTATAAATGTAAGCCCTTGGTGAATTTACAGAGGAATGGGATTATTTGGCTTTCATCATTTTTAAATAGTCCAGTGATAAGAGGAGCAAAAGGAATATTGTAACTTCAATCCAAACACAAATATTTATTGAGTCCTGGAAGTGACTGTGTATATTAGACTTTATAGATAGAAAGACAAAACAATGCCTGCCTCTAAGGAGCTTAATTTCTCCTGGAGAACACACAGCATTTAAATAGGTGAGTGTAGACATAACACTAATCTCTTCCCTCCCCAAAACTGCCAATGTGATATTCTAAACTATATTTGACCATGTCACATCCCACCTTGAAAAAAGCTTCTGTGGTTCTCTCTACTGCCTCTAAAATAAAATACAAATTCCTCTGATATTTAAGGCCTAAATCTCTGGCCCTATTTTTTTGTATTGATCTGATATTACTTCTTCTCCATGCTGTGTTCCCGCCAAATGGGCCCCTCACTGTTCTCCATATACAGGATAGTCTTCTGCCCTCCATGTCTAGAAGGCACCCCTTCCTCCTTTAAAGTGCCTCCTCCAAGGGGAACCATTCCTGACCCAACTTATTACTTTGTATATATAAATATATATGCACATGCATGCATATATATGCATATGTATGTAAGTGTGTATAATATTGACTTGTCTGTTACTATTTCCCCTCAGTAAAATGTAAGTTTTTTAAAGGCAGGGACTATTTTGTTTTTATCCATGTTTCCTCAGTGTTAAGCCTAGTGCCTTTAAATATAGTAAATGCTTAATACGTAATTTTTGATTGAGTGAATGAACTTGAGGAATGAAAGAATGATTATAACTGTGGGGATCAGGAAATACTTCTTGAGAAGATACCCACCCACAAGGGGGTTTGGGGGCTAAATATTGTTGTATCCTTCTGAAAAGTAATAATATCATCAAGTTGATTAGCTAGAGAGAAGTACAAGCTCATTATAATAAGTAGAGCACTAGTCAAAAATTGAGTTTCGATACAACCTTTATACGGCCTCAAACTCCATATGCCCAGTTCCTCTATTTTTAAATAGAGTTGTACTTTCTGTTCTTCTCATAATTTCCCTTTACCCTTGCTCCAACTAAGTATTCTGATAAATCCTCCTCAGTTACTATAAATAATTATTTTCTTCCTTAGTGTTTTTTACTGTCATTTTCTTGTTTAGAACTTTAAATTTTGTTTTGTTTTAACATATTGCATAAATGTATTTACAGAACTTTTTCAAGATTTTCCTAGCACTGTAATAACTGTCATAAAGAATAATTTAATACTGTTTATTTTATTTTAGATGCTGGAGTCTCAAATTCAAACAATCAGACCATCAGTTCCTCCATCAAAGCAATGTTTTTCATCATATTAACAATATTCTTTCTAAATCGGATGATGGAGATAGTGAAGAAAGTTTTAGCATCAGTATACAATCTGGCTTTGAAGCTATGAGTCAGGTAGGTCTTTAAATTTTCATGATTTTAAGGAACTACCACTTTGTACAAAAGCATAGTATAATAGAAGTACTATCAGACCTATAGTAAGAAGTCCTTAGTTCAAAATTTCAGTTCTACTCAGTAATAGCTATGTGACCTTGGACAGTAATGAGTTGGAATCAGGAAAGGCTTCCTCAGAGAGGTTACAATGGCTGAAGGGAGGAGAGGTGTACTCAACCACTCTTAAGTTTGAGTCACTCTCTAGATATAGAGATACATATACATATACACACATATAGATTGTATAACATGTATTAAATTTTTATATTATAATCTAGAAAAACTGTATAAATATGTATCCATGTGTATATGTACATATATACACATGTGAATGTAAGTTATATTTTTGCTAATTGCCTCATCGGGCTTTTATAGTAATCCAATGAAATGATTACCATTATATCTGTAGCTCTTGAATGCAATATACATCTAAGACATTAATTTGGAAGAAAAAAGGTCCCTTTCACCTTGTTAATCACTCCACTCTCCCTCTTTGACTTTCAAAGGAAGCTGTTAGGAAAGCTATTAGCCTTTTTTAAACATTTAAGCATAAAAGAGGAATTAAAGCTCTTAATTCTTCATTCCTAATATTGTGGAAGATCATCATAATGTCCTTCAAAAGTATAGTTAACTGGGAACCAGAACTGATCTTGGACAATTTGATTCCAGCTTAATCATTTTTTTCCTTCTTATTAAAAGTCTTTATATTATGCTATTGGGACACTTCATTCTGAGTATCTGATTATTTATATTTCTTTCTGATAGGAATCATGCATAGTAATATGTTTAAAAGACCTAACCAGCATTGTTGACATAAAAACATCAAGCAGACCTGCCATGATTGGCAGTTTGACAGATGGATCAACAGAAACCTTTTGGGAGTCAGGAGATGAAGATAAAAACAAAACAAAGAATATCACAATCAATTGTGTAAAAGGAATCAATGCTCGTTATGTTTCTGTTCATGTAGACAATTCAAGAGACCTTGGGGTAAAAAACAAAACTATTTTTATTTCTGAATATCGTATTTACTTTTTATATATATGAAAATGTTAGGTGGAAACTGCTGTGTTTAGTAAAAGTGATATTACATAGGAAAGCTTATTTCTCAGAGGGTAGAAAAAATTCAGTTTACTAGGAAGCCTTAGGTGGATAGTTCGTAATTTAGTAGAATAACGTCACCTAGGACCATCTTTCTAGGAAAATGGATCACTTCTTATGGAGTTGGGTCAGTATTGATTTATAGTATAAACACAAGCCATCTTTGTGTGGTCTGGCATAGTCAGTAATTAACCAGTTCTTACTGAGTGTCTCACAACAAATTTTTTTGTAGTTATGAAAAACCATAAGATGGACAATAGAGGGAAGAATACATTGGGAAATATAGGTAATAAAAATTAAACAACATAAACAAATACTAATTTTTAAAGGATATTATAATAATCCCTTCTCTTAAGGAACTTAGAACATATTCACTAGATAAGACCAATAAAGATACCATCTAACTAGCAATACTAAAAGTATGTGTCAAATACATATGATTAATTACAGTCCAGCGTTACAGGATTTTCAGGAAAGTTATTCACCAAGGATTGTTCAGGGAAGGATTGGTGGAATAGATAGGCTTAAGTAAAGACAGGACTTGAAGGATTGGTAAAATTTAATCTTTTTTTTAAAGTTTTAGGCAATTGGGGTTAAGTGACTTGCCCAGGGTCACACAGCTAGTAAGTGTCAAGTGTTTGGTCTGAGGCTGGATTTGACCTCAGGTCCTCCTGATTTCAGGGCCACTGCTCTATCCACTGCACCACCTAGCTGCCCCTTGGATTGGTAAAATTTAAATAAGCAAATAAGAGTAGGGATAGCATTCTCATTAGACAGAAGTAATGAGCAATTTCATGAAGTATGTGTAAGGAACAATGAGTAGAAAAGTTTGGCTATATGGAAATTTTGATAAAGCTAGGAAGATAGATTCAGGCCAAATTATGGAGGACCTTAAATCCAAGGCTAAACATCTGATATTTGTTCTTTAAACCGTGGGATAATTAAATTTTTTTGCACAAGAGTGACATTTTTAAAGTTATATTTGAGGAAGATCCATCTAGCAGTGGTGTGCATAATATAATATATTCGGAACATAGAGAGACTGGGCAACAGGAAATGAGTGAAGAGGCTTTGGAAATCATCAAGGCATGAGGTGATAAGAGCAGTAGGAATGGGAAAGAAGAGAGAGATAAAAAAAAAGGAAATAAAAACTAGTGATTTAAAGGGTAAAATAGAGATAGGTAACAAAAAATGATAGATTCAGCAACTAGCATTTATAATGCTTCCAGTGAAATAATGGTAACACTATCAGAAATAGAATAGTTCTTTCTCTTTAACTTACTGGGCCTCACTGCCTTCATCTAAGCCCCCTTCCATTTCTGAAATGCCGTGGCTTTGTTAGAACAATAATCTAATTCGGGGAGGAAGAAGATGATAAATTTTGTTATAGGCATATTGAGTTCTAGGTGACAACAAGATTTATAAATAGAAATATCCATCAAGCAGTTAGAGATGTGGAACTGGGGAAGCAGAGGCTTCTAACCTAGCTTGGGAAATCTCCTGCCCAGGGGTAATAGTTGAAACTATAAACAGATGAAGCTCTCCAAAGAAGAGACGATCAAGCAGAGGGGAGGAGAGCTCTGAGAGCTAAACTTTGAAGAACATGTACATTTAGGGGCATGAAAGAGAAATAGCAGTGGTGGGGGTGGAAACTAGAGTTAAGGAGTAAATGGATGATGAGAAATAGAATGCTGAGAGCAGGCATTCGTTTGATAAATATGGAATTGAAAGGAAGGAAAACTCAGTCAGCTGGTGTTTAGTGCCTACACTGTGGGCTTCACTTTTTTAGGTGCTCTGGGGCACACCAGAAGATATACAGCTGGTTCTGTGATCTCAAAGATCTTAGAGTGTTATTAAAGAAGTCAAGATTAACATAACATTTTAGAATGACACTCTTCTATTAAGAACAGCATTATTGTGTTAAGTGATGTGGTAGAAGGTCTAAGTGCAGTAATTACTTGGAGAAGGTCAAAGTTGTTAGAAGGTGTCATAGAAGAGGGAGACAGGGGGAATGTGGTAGGCAGTAGGAAAGCATCATAGGTTCTTCAGTACAGAAATTACATGATGAAAGTAGTGTTTAAATGTCTTTCTTGTCTGTTTCAGAACAAAGTGACCTCAATGACTTTCTTGGCTGGCAAAGCAGTAGAAGATCTGTGCAGAATCAAACAGGTAATTGAAATTCTACCTTTTAATAAATGATGGGAGGTGAAGGGGACCTAAGGGGCATCTCTATACTGGTGAGTTCCAATGTAGGCACCCATTCACCAGTTTTCCAGTAGTCTGCTTGGGAATACCTCCATTGTCATTACTTCAGAAGCTTCCCAGGAGGGGGCAGCTAGGTGGCACAATGGGTAGAGCACTGGCCCTGGATTCAGGAGGACCTGAGTTCTAATCCGACCTCAGATACATAACACTTACTAGCTATGTGGCGCTGGGCAAGTCACTTAACCCCCATTGCTCAACCAAAAAAAACAAAAACAAAAAAACAGAAGCTTCTCAGGAACCTGCACTTTCACCCATCCAGCTCTTCTATCATCGTCTGCCTAAAAGGGTTATTTGGACCTCAAATGCACTACACACACACACAAAAAAGATTTTTATAAGCTAGCATGAAAACATCGCTGTCTTATAATTGTTTCTGTAAGGAAACATGTCCTGAGTTACAGATAACCAAATTTACAAATGAATTATTTGTGTACAGCATCTCACTTCAGTGTTAGAGATTGTCTGTATCTGTAAAGTATCAACTTCAAAAATCAGAAAAATTTCTCATAATTTTATCTCATTCTTCTTGTGGAAATGGAATTTTGTCAGAGCTGTGAGAAAGATTTAAGCTTAAGATGATGAAAAACTTTTAAAAAATTGTTCAGTCATTTTTCCATTGTGACCAACTCTTTGTAATCCCATCTGAGGTTTTCTTGGCAAAGATACTGGAGTGGTTTACCATTTCCTTCTCCAGCTCATTTTACAGATGAGGAAACTGAGCCAAACAGCGTTAAGTGACTTGCCCAGGGTCACATAGCTAGTAAGTATTTGAAGCCAGACTGAACTCACAAAAAAGAGTCTTCTTGACTCCAGGCCTGGCACTCTATCCACTGTTGCCCCTTTCTAATAATTAGAGTTTTAAAAAAAAATTTAGCTGTTCCAGAGTAGTTTCCTATCATTGAAGAGGGGAATTATGGTACCAATCATGATCATTTGCAATGAATGCTGTGGATAGGATTCAGGATTTGAGTGTTTGGATTACAAATAATATTTGTGATCCCTTCTTACTCTAAGATTTTATAATTCTGTTTCTATCTGTGATTTAATAATAATAGTAATAATAGGTGGCATTGTGTACGTTATATATGATGTCTCATTTGATCTTTATAACAACCTTGTGAGTAAAATGTCATTGTTATTCTTATTTTACAAATGAGGAAACTGAAGCAGACACAGGATAATTTATTTTCACAGCTAGTACATGTCTGAGGCAGGATTTGAACTCAGGTCTTCTTGACACCAAGTGTAACACTGTTATCTACCATACCATCTCACTGTATAGGAAATTGACTTTTTTTCTTGTTTTTAAATAACAGAATACTGTGATATAGTTCTAAAATGAACAAATGATAATGGTAATAAATCATCTGAAATTGGTAATAAATGGTAATAAATCATCTGGGATGTTAAATGTTGTAGATCTTGAGAAAATACTCCTAGTTAAGTGAGACTGTCTTAGTTTTTAGTCATTACTCTTATGAAAATTGAAAATACCAGTTCAAATAGTATTGGTGCAAATGTCAAGTTAAATAACAAAGTAGTTATTGAAATATTACTGTCATACACAGTTAAACAAAAAAAAGCCTTATTGAGCTTATATGTTTCACATGTTCTACTTGTAGTTATAATTACTTTTAATGGTGCTACTTGGGTAGTTTGTACATGTACTTTTAGGATTCTGTTGTAGGCAATGGTCTGTCTGATTTCAATCATATCTCTGTTCTCTGCTTCCAGGTTGACCTAGATTCTAGGCACATTGGTTGGGTAACAAGTGAACTTCCAGGTGGAGATAACCACATCGTAAAAATTGAATTAAAGGGCCCAGAGAACACATTGAGAGTTCGACAAGTTAAAGTCCTGGGCTGGAAAGATGGTGAAAGCACTAAAATTGCTGGTCAGATCTCAGCTAGTGTGGCTCAACAAAGAAACTGTGAAGCAGAGACTCTCCGAGTATTCAGACTTATTACTTCCCAGGTATGTTATCATTGCCACATATCCTTGATTGAAATAATCAGTCAACAATTATGAAGTGACTACTTTGTAGTAAAATAAGCATATACAGATTAATACAAAATAAAGCAAACAGGGAGGGATGGAACTTGGAATTGAGAAGGATCAGAAAAGGCTTTGTGATGATGTAACTTGAGCTGCATCTTGAAGGAAATGGGTGGGGTTTTTTTTATGAATACTTTTTTTTTGGGCGGGGGGAGAAGGGCAATTGGGGTTAAATGACTAGCCCAGAGTCACACAGCAAGGGAGTGTTATGTGTCTGAGGCCAGATTTGTACTCAGGTCCTCCTGACTTCAGGGCCAGTGCTCTATGCACTGCGCCACCTAGCTGCCTCGAAGGAAATGGGTAGTTCTCTGAGGAGCAAGTGCATTCCAGGCAGGCAGAACCACCAGAGCAAAAACATAGAGAGGACAAGGAGAGTGCCATGTGTGAGGAACAGAGTGAAAGCCAGTTTGGCCAGACTATAGAGTGGGTGGTAGTGTGTAATAAGTCTGAAAAGATAGGTTTGGGACTGGTTGTGAAGAGCTTTAAATGCCGAACAAAAGAATTTGATTTTTAAGCTGGGATAACAGGGAGCCACTGGAGATTATTGGGTAGCAGAATGATACAATCAAAGGAAAAACCCCACTGAATAAAACCACTTTGGCAGCTGTGTGGAAGATAAATTGGAATAAAGAGAGACTTGATTCAGGGAGACCAATTTGGAGGCCGTGGCAGTAATCTAGACAAGATTAGACTAAGTGAGGTGATGTCTTTATAAATGAAGAGAAGGGGTTGGACATCAGGAGATGGAATTAGCAAGATTTAAAAACTGGTTGGTATGTGGGGCAAAGGAGAGAGGAATTAAGGATAATTATTTTGAATGTAGAATGACTCACTTTGATCCTTTAATTCCATAGTTTCATTGGTACATGTACTCCCTCAACCATTGTAGGATATGACCCCTTCACATCTTCTGATTCTGTGTGGATTTATGATAAAGCTTCCATAAAGGGTCTACTCAACACATCAAAGGGTTCCCTTTTTTTTAATATCAAAGATAGTTCTATGTTCAGTCTATTGCCACTAAGTCTCATTATGTGAGACTCTACTCTTATCCTAGTCATATACTATCCATGGTAGTATTTTTAATATCTTTCTTGCATACAAGTTATTCTTAGGAACATACTGCAGTCTGCTTAAGCCTCATTTGATCTTCACAGCAACTCTGGGAGGTTAATACTATTGTTGCTATCCCCATTTTACTGTGAAAGGTGAAGAAACTGAGGCAAACAGAGGTTCCCAAAGCTAATAAGTGTTTGAGGCTGGATTTAAACTCAGGACTTCCTGACTCCAGGCTTGGTCTCTGTCTTCTGCTGGCCCCATTTTTCTTTATACATTTTTCCAAATATCTTTTTATTTTTTGTCATTTTCCTCCTTTTCAGTTTTTAAAAGTAAGAAGGCATTATTAGCAAAATAGAGTATGGATACCTAACTGCAAATGTGGACCATACTCTCTTTACTTTTCACAACCCTCAGTGCCTCTCACTCCCTTTTTATTCCTTCTTCTCTCTCATCTTTTTCGGTCTTGGATATAGATACCATATTATAGCAAACAACTGGCTATAGATATCCCAGGACACTGTTGGTGCTGGTTCTAGTAGTTCAGCACACATTTATTATGTGCTTACTAAGTGGAAACCACTGTGCTCACTTCCTAGGGATGCAAATTTTCAGTAAGACACATATCTAAGAAATTATCAGGGAAAACTGCCCTGATATTCTAGAACCAGAATATAAAATAGAAATTGAAAGGATTCACCAATCACCTCCTGAAGGAGATTCCCAAAAGGAAAATGCCTAGGAATATTATAGCCAAATTCCAGAGTTCCCAGGTCAAGGAAAAAATATTACAAGCAGCCAGAAAGAAACAATTCAAGTATTGTGGGAAAACAAATCAGGATAACACAAGATTTAGCAACTTCTACATTAAGGGATCAGAGGGCTTGGAATATGATATTCTGGAGGTCAAAGGAGCTAGGATTAAAACCAAGAATCACCTACACAGCAAAACTGAGTATAATACTTTGGCGGGGGCGGGGAGGAATGGATATTCAATGAAATAGAGGACTTTCAAGCATTCTTGATGAAAAGACCAGAGCTGGATAGAAAATTTGACTTTCAAATACAAGATTCAAGAGAAGCATGAAAAGGTAAACAGGAAAGAGAAATCATAAGGGCTTATTAATGTTTGAACTGTTTACATTCCTACATGGAAAGGTGATATTTGTAACTCATGAGACATTTCTCAGTATTAGGGTAGTTGAAGGGAATACATATATATATATGGACAAAGGGCACAGATTGAGTTGAATAGGAAGGAATGATATCTAAAAAATAAAATTAAGGGATGAGAGAGGATTGTACTGGGGGAAAAAAAGGGAAAGATAGAATGGAATAAATTATCTCACATAAAAGAGGCAAGAAAAAGCTTTTACCCATGGAGGGGAAGAGTGGGGAAGTGAGAGGGAATGAATGAATCTTACTCTCATCAGATTTGGCTTAAAGAGGGAATAACACACATACTCAATTGGGTATGGAAATCTATTTTACCCTACAGGAAAATAGGGGGGAAGAGGATAAGAGGGGGGGGGATGATAGAAGGGATGGCAGATTAGGGGAGGGGGTAATCAGAAGCAGACACTTTTGAGGAGAGACAGAGTCAAAGGAGAGAATAGAAAAAACGGAGAATGGGATAGGATAGAAGGAAATATAGTTAGTCTTTCACAACATGACTATGATGGAAGTGTTTTGTATGACTACACATGAATAACCTATATCAAATTGCTTGCCTTCTCAATGAGGGAGGGTGGGGAGAGAGAAAGGGAGAGACATTGGAACTCAAAGTTTTAACAACAAATGTTAAAAATTGTTTTTATGTGCAACTGGGAAATAAGATAAACAGACAAAGGGATATAGAAATCTATCCTGCCCTACAGGAAAATAGATAAGGAAGGGGATAAGAGAAGGGGGGAGAGATAGAAGGGAGGGCAGATTAGGGGAAAGGGTATTTAGAATGCATGCTGTCTTGGGATTGGGGGAGGGATGAGATGGGGAGAAAATTTGGAACTCAAAATCTTGTGAAAGTGAATGTTGAAAACTAAAAATAAATTAATAGAAAAAAATTTTAAAAGACACAAATCCTCTGTTCATGTAGCTCACAATCTAATAGGTGATTATAGCCTACTCAGACACCAGCAATAACCGATATTGTTCACTGTAAATTGGATTAAAGAGTTACAAAACAAAGTGTTATGTGAAGTGCATCCTTATCAGTCAGTAGTGACAGAGTGGGATGGAGAAATGGGAAAACAGGGAAGATTTCATGGAAAAGAGAGCATTTGAGTTAGTTTTGGAAGGCCATGAAGGAATTCATCAGACAGAGAAGGGAAGGAATGGCACTTTAGATACAAAGAATAGCAGAGATGGAGGCCTGGAATTGGGGAAACGTGCAAAAGTGGGGGGCCATTTGACAGGAACATTGAATGAGATGGGAAAAGGGAAACAGCACCAACTTGAAATGTTAGACAGAAGAGCTTGATCTTTTCTTGGTATGCAGTAAAAATACAGTGAAGGGTTTTGAGAAGAAGGGGGATATGGCCCTATGTAGAAACCAGCAGGGGGAAGCATGATGGGAAACATTTGAATCAAAATCAGCAGAAAGAGAAGCAACCAATCAACAAACACTTGGGTGCAAAGACAACATTAAAACATCCCCTCCCTTCGTGGAATTTATATACTAATGGGCAAAACAACATGAAAATATAACTGTCATGTGTGAGGAAACAGGAAGATACCCAGTTTGGGTGGATCAAAGAGAACATGAGGGGGGAGTAATGTAGGTTAAGGTGGGTTGGAACCCACATGTGAAGAGCTTTAGACATGCTTTAAACAGAAGATTTTGCATTTGGTCTTAAAGATAACTGGGAGCCACTCAAGTTTATTGAGCAGAATAATGCCAGTCAGATGTATATGTTATAAAGGTCACTTTGACAGCTGTGTGGAGAACAAATCAGAGATTATAGAGAAAGTCCAAGGTGAACAATTAGGAGGTTATTGTAAAAGTCTGGGCTAAAGGTAATTAGGGCCAGAACTGGGGTGGTGGCCACATGAGGGGAAAGAATGGAATGGATGTGAAAAATATTGTGGAGCTGTAGATAACAAGATTTAAGAACCAACTCAATATGTGGGATGAGAGAGAGTGAAAAGTCAAGGGTGACTCCATGGCTGCAAATTTGGGAGACTTAGAGAGGTAGGAGTGCCTTCAAAAGAAATGGAATTTTGGGAAACAAATGAGTGTGGGGAGAAAAATAATGAGTTCTGTTTTATATGTTGAATTTGAAATGCATGCACAATATCTATTTCAGAATCCACTAGGCTTTTAATGGTGAGAGACTGTAGAAGAGACACTAAAGCTGGGTATATAGCTCTCTATGTATATAGAAAATATTTGAATGGGGATACCTAGAGACTAAGTGTAGAGAGAGGAAAGAAGGGAGCCCACGACAGACCTTTGTAGCCCAAGGAGCTTACTGTGTATTTAATATGTATACAAATGAGTAAATATTAAATAGATATAACTTTGTTCTCCCCAAGCTCTAAGTTTATATGAACCATTTCTAGTCTGTGGAACTAATCACACTCTTTTGGTTCTTTTGCCCCCTTCTGTTGTTTACCTGGGAAAAGCTGTATGTAGTTCATGTATTCAGCTGGTATCTTGAGTCCCACAAATGTGGCTACAGAGTCCCTAGCTCCTGTATATACACCCAAGATAATAAATGCATGTCATGTAGAGGTCAGCCTTTATTTCTTATCATAGCAAATGCAGAAGTGTGAAGGATTTTTAGTTCATAAACATACCCATAACACAGTCACAACAATTCAAAAGCTGGTCTAAGAAGGGAACAGCTTAGCAACATCTTGGCATCCCTCATTCCCACATGGCCCTAGCCAGTGCCTTCTAGCCTTGTAGCCCCACCCTATAGTTAGACTCTTCCTAGAAGACAAACACTTTGTGGCCTCCTCCTCTCTGCCTCCTGTTGGACCTGCACCGTCTGAATAACTCCAGTAATAGCGTAAAGCAAAATATTGGTATTCACGTTCTGTTCCTACATATTGTGAGTCTAAGCTCTTATTGCTTCTCCAGCAAAAAGCCTCATGTAGGAAACTCTCTTCTATTTCCAAGGGGAAGTTGCTCACCCATTTCACTTTATCTCTAAAAGGTCAGCTCCTTAAACTCAAACATGGAATTACCCCAAGGCTAGAGCTGTCCCAGAAATATCCCTTTTGTACTACTAGACAGCTTGATTTAGGGATCATACTGCTTAGTAAATTCTTCTCTGAGAGGCAGATATTCAGGATTAATTTTGTCCATATTCAGACATGTGCTCAGTGGAATTTACAGGACATAGTAAGTAATTGGATGTAAATGTTTCATTCACATTAAGGCGGAAGAGACAGAAGAATCAAGGGTGATATCATAGTTTCACAATTTTCGAAAATGGATGAATAGTCATGCCACTGGTTGAAATAGTAGAATTAGAAGAAAGGGGGAAAGGTAAAGTCTGGTTCTGCATACATTGAGTATGAGTTGCAGATAATAATCCATGTTACATACCTACATGTCATAGGCAGAAAGAGATGCAAATCAAGAGCCCAAAGGAGAGGTCAGGAATAGAAAAGTCATTCTCAGGAATTATCTTCATTGAAATGCTACTTGAAACAAGCAATCAGGAAGTAGTAGCTTCGGGTCTTTAAGTAAACAACCAACAAGGTGACTTCTGTATAGAAGGTAAAAGAAATGAGTACATGGCTATTTAGAAATTTTTGTAGTTATTTGATACCATTTTGAATTTGAATTCTAAATAGTGAAATTCTTGGAGGATAACAGACTTGATAGTATAATCTCCAAACAGGTTTCCTGTTTTTTTATAGTAATTTCTAATATTTCTTTCATTCCTATCAGGTATTTGGAAAACTTATCTCAGGAGATGCTGAACCTACACCAGAACAAGAGGAAAAAACACTTCTGTCTTCACCTGAAGGAGAGGAAAAAGTACACAATGTATTTAGTTGTATTCTTCAAATCTTTCTTTCCTTTTCTTTTCCCACTTTACTCTTATTTCAATTTGGTCAATGTTTTTAACTTCTCCCAAGTTAGAACATGTTGCTCTGACTCTTTCTATACATTTTAAGATCATGTTATACAAGCTTTCTATGTATCTTTTACAGGATTTATATTTTTCCTATGAAATCTAGCAAAACAAAAAAAGTGAGGTTGTTTTAGTCTAGTATTTTGAATTGATGTAAACTTTGCTTTATCCACAAAGTGTACTTACCTTGATCTATTATCCTTAATTTAAAAAAAAATGTGTGAAACATCCATGTCCTCCCTATATAAGAAGCCTTTTGGCTAAAGACCAGGAGGAGGCTTTAAAAATTCAAATTCATCTAGTTCAGGCCAGCAGTAAGTGCCTAATATGTGCAAGGCTTTTTGCTAAGCACCATGGAGGCAAAGATGAAAATTGACATAGTGTCTGCCTTTAGCTTACATGCTAATAGGGGAACTGTATCATATACATAGATAAGTATAATATGTGGTAATATGTGATGAGGGAAAGAGAAGTCACTTTCGTGTCTAAGGCAAGAATTTAAATTCCCAATTCCAAATGCCAGGTACTCTCTCCACTGTCAGGTTGACTGTAGTAAATGATACAAACTGTACTCAAAATTTGACTTCATAGATGGAAAAGAATCATTGGTAGTTGAAGCAGTTACAAAAGGCTTCCTGAAAAAAAAAAACATCTGGTGTCTACAGTATACTGTTCTGTCTTGAACTTCTATGATTGCCCTGGGCAAAATTTCGAAAAAAAAAATTTTTTTGAAACTTGGGACATCTTGTCTGTTACCTTCTTGATTTCTCATAACTTTCAGAGTGAAAAACAAAACAGCCCAAAGTTTATCTATTTGCTTTGTCTCACCAGTCTCAATTTGAAGTCACTGTGCTTTTTTGAAAATTCCTAATTTTTATAGAAAATAATTTGAAATGTCAGACAAATCAATTTTGAAGATAATTTGTTTTGTTTTTTGTTTTGTTTTGTTTTGTTTTCCCACAAAGGCGACATCAGATGCTGACCTGAAAGAACACATGGTTGGAATCATATTCAGTAGGAGTAAGCTAACAAATTTACAAAAGCAGGTTGGTTTACTCAATTGAACTACTATAGTAATAATTCAATTAGCCAGATGTTAAATGTCCAGCATTCTCTGTCAATGGAAGCCCCTATAAACCTGGAAGTAAGTAGAAAAAAAAAAGCCTTTCAGCAAAAAGCAACTGAACACTTGTGATTGGTCATTTAGCTGACTAGAAGAAAAGACTGTCATTTGCTCACAGGAGCTAAGAAAACTAGACGATGGGAAATGAGGTTTCAAATATATTCAGTTTTTAAAAGGAGTTTAGCAGTGAATCGTTCAATCAACAAACATTTATTAAGTGCCTATTATGTGCCAGGCACTGTGTTAAGAACCCAATCCAGCAAGCATTTATTAAATACCTACTGTGTTCTTAAGCCTCCTATGCTAGGCACTGTGAATATAAAAAACAAAATGAAAAATAGTCCCAGTCTTCAAAGCGTTTACATTTTCCTGGGACTATATACAGTAAACCATTGGTAGTGTCAGATTATTGCTCAGGAGAGATGCTAGAACTAGATAGATAGTTCGCATAGAGATGATAATAGAGCCCATATAAGCAAATGAGGTTATCTAAAAAAAGAAAAGAAGACCCAGGACAGAGCTTTGCAATAACCCACATTTGGGGGGCGTGACACGAATGATAATCCTAAAATGAGTCGTCAGGCAGAAAGAAAACAAGGAGAGGGCAATGGAGTGAAGTGTATCCAGGAAAATCATAGGACTAGTGCTGGAAAGGAACTCAGAGACCATCTAGTCCAATCCTGTCATAGGTGAAGAAAAAAAAAAAGGTAGAATGACCTGGTGGCCCCAGTGCCTGGCACATTGTAAACAAAGTGCTTATTGATTTATTGCCCAGTAGATAACTGCCACTGAGATCCAGACAGGGTGATATCTCTGGGTGAAGTGAACCTCAAAAGAGGAGAACTTGGTGAGCAATGATGTCAGAGGGGAATTCTGGAACTGTCAGTGAGGAGAAAGGAATATGCCTACTTCCTCTCCTGCTCTAGTGTGTTAGAAATCATGAATGTCCTGGAGATGGTGACAAGGGATATAGTAGCAAGTGGAGAGACCCAGGTTTCCATGCATGCCAGAAGATGGAAAGGGGCATGAGTGAAAAGGAAGGGAAGCAAAGGAAAAAATATTTATTAAGTGGTATATGCCAGGCCCTGTGCTAAGTGTCTCATTTAATCCTCACCACAACCCTGTGAGGTCAGGGCTATTATTATCTCTATTTTACAGTTTTTGAAACTGAGGCAAAGGTTAAATGATTTGCCTGGGGTCACACCACTAGAAGTGTCTGAGACACTAAGGCCCAGTGGTTTATCCACTGTGTTACCTAGGTTTAATAGGAAGGCAAGTATATTAACTTTAGAAAGCAGGTTGCAGAGGCTATGAAAATAATGAGGGTGAATAGATTCCCTGGCCAAGAATGAACAACCAGCAAAAGTTGGTAAAATGTATTTGCTTGTTTCACAAATCTTTTTTTTTTTGGTGAGGCAGTTGAGGTTAAGTTACTTGCCTAGGGTCACACAGCTAGTAAGTATCATGTGAGGCAGTTGAGGTTAAGTTACTTGCCTAGGGTCACACAGCTAGTAAGTATCATGTGTCTGAGCTGGATTTGAACTCAGCTCCTCCTGACTCCAGGGCCAGTACTCTATCCACTGTGCCACTTTGCTACCCCCATTGTTTCACAACTCTAAAGAGCTTCCAACCAAAAATATTGGGAAAGGGAGAAAACACCTATACATTATTTATGGTAATAAAGAGAAAGCATAGAAATAACAAACAAAGAAAAGCAGTTGAGACACCCAAAGTTCACCTAAGAGAGAATGCTAGAAAGGAGCTAGTAGTAAAACTTGGCTGTGTTTGATGAACTCAAAAGACATTTAGCTGGCCTAGATGAACTACAGGTTTGGGTAGTGAAAGAATCGACAGATAGGATTGCTTAGACACTCTTACTGATACTTGAAAGATCATAGAAAATGGTAGAAGCAACACCAGATTAGAGAAAAGCAAAGGTTGTGCTGATTTTCAAAAAATGGAACAGAACAGTCTACAAATTCCAGAATGGAACACTTAAATAATTAACCTTTAGTTTCCTGATAAATATAATGCAGAACTACCTGACCTCTGACTGTTCTAAATCAGTGTACTAAAGACTGCAATGTAGAAAGACTGCTGGACTTTGAGTCAGCAAGCTGTGGATTCAAATTCTAGTTCTGGCTGTTACTGGTTATGTGACCACAGGCAAACTCTGTTTCCTACTCTACGTGATGGTAATAATAATAATTCATAATACTTATAGTACCTATTTCAGAAAGTTTCTATAAGGAACAAATGAAATCATGTATTTAAAGTGTTTTCCAAACCTTAAAGCACTATTTAGTTATAGGGAATAAGGACTGCACCTATGATTTCAATGATATACAGATCTCCCAGATGAGAAAACTCTCTATCAATGTCAGTTAACATCTTTGCAATATACAGTCTTAGAGAACTGCTTAGAGCACTTAGAGCTTTAGTGTCTTACCTGTTAGATTGACTAAAATGATAGGAGGAAACAACAAATGTTAGAGGGGATGTGGATAAATTGGGACACTAATATACACTGTTGGTGGAGCTGTAAATTGATCCAACCATTTTTGGAGAGCAATCTGGAACTATATCAAAAGAGTTATAAAATTGTGTATACTCTTTTCCATGAATTGATAATTACCCAGTAGTACTTTACTTAAATTTAAAATTTGTAATCTTAATATATCAAAAGTCCACAAAGGGAAGAAAATTTTATTATTCAAAATTATTTTCCATAATTGGTATTAATACATACTATAAAAATGGTAGAATAGATATAGTAGAGAGTTGTTTAGCAGAATGGGTGAAATGGATCATCAATTCTTATTCGTGTATTTACAGGGTGCACATTATACCAAAAATGTGGTGGTTTTTTTCTTAAATTTCTGTCTGATGTACTGTCATTTGGTTTATGTAGGTATGTGCCCATATAGTTCAGGCCATTAGAATGGAAGCTACCCGAGTCCGTGAAGAGTGGGAACATGCAATTTCCAGCAAGGAGAATGCTAATTCTCAGCCCAATGATGAAGATGCGTCCTCTGATGCATATTGCTTTGAACTGCTCTCCATGGTCCTAGCATTGAGTGGGTCTAATGTGGGCCGACAGTATCTTGCTCAGCAACTAACTCTGCTTCAGGATCTCTTTTCATTGCTACATACAGCCTCTCCTAGAGTGCAGAGACAGGTAACAATTTATTCAACTACATTACTCCAGGGAAATTATATTAAGGCTTTAAAAGTAGATTAGGCCTTTTGTTCTTATTTTAATTCCATGCTTTCATGACAGAGCTGAGGCTTTGAAAAAGCAAAGTGTATTCTGTTATGCTAATATATGATAAATACACTCTTAGTACATGATAAATCTGTTCTGATCCTACCACAAAAGATATGGGGTTTTTTTGGTGTGTTGGAGTAATGACCATTTGAGAAATTCATCTTTTATCCTTGAAGCTTTTCTAGTGACAACAATTGAGTCTTTAGGAAAGCAAAAATTCAAAAGTTTGATAACATGAGCTTTTGATTTGAGTCCATTGAAACATGGGATCATGCCATCTATAGTAAAGAAAATGCCAATTCACAACCCAGTGGTGAAGATGCCTGCTCTGATGCATATTGCTTTGAACTACTCTTTTTTGATTTTGCTACTAGGTGACCTCTTTGCTAAGGCGGGTTTTGCCTGAAGTGACTCCTAATCGCCTGGCCAGCATCATAGGTGTGAAGTCCCTTCCACCAGCTGATATTAGTGATATAATTCATTCAACAGAAAAAGGAGACTGGAATAAACTAGGCATCTTGGATATGTTCCTGGGATGCATAGCCAAAGCCCTCACAGTACAGTTAAAGGCCAAAGGAACTACCATCACAGGAACAGCTGGCACTGCTGCAGGGAAAGGAGTTACAACAGTTACCCTTCCAATGATTTTCAATTCCAGGTTGGTGAGGGTTATTTAATATTTAAGCCAATAAATGAAGTGACCCTCTATTTGGGAATTCAAAATACAGCTACAGCTAGTTTCTAGTCAAAGAACTAAATGTTTGACTTCAGGCAAGTTCACAATGACTAAGTCAAACTAGATGACCTCTAAGATCTCTTACAGTTCTGTTGTTCTGTAATTCAGTGATCTATATTCACATCATTGATTCACTCATTTATCTTAGATAAATCACTTTTCCCTTCCCTCAAGTTTTCATGTTCTAAAAAATTGTTTGCCAGTTACCACTACCGTTTTTACAAGGAGAATATGAAAATTAATGAGATTAACTGTATGTTAAGTTCTCTCAGTACTCTCCATAGAGCTAAGTTTAAAGTCTTTTCTTACATTGAGTTTAAAAGATAAAATCAGATCCTTAAGATCTTATATTTTTAACTAAAAGGCTACTCTGAAGTAATTTTGCAGATGGGGAAACAGATCCAGAGGGTTTAATCATATCATAGCTGGGAACTGAAATCAGTCCTCTGTCTCCAAATCCAGAACTTATTCTCCTCAAGTCTCCTCTCTTCACTCCTGCCAAATGAAATATCCTGTTTATTTCTGTACCAAATGTGTGTGTTACGAAATAAGCAATGCACAAACTAACTTCTGAAGTCATTTAAGTTGGATAATGAAACCTTAATTCTTTGGATTTTTATTATGCATTGTTTTGATAAAATATTTTTATTAATTGTCTTGTGTAGTTATATTCGACGAGGTGAAAGCCATTGGTGGATGAAGGGCTCAACTCCCACCCAGATTTCAGAGATCATTATTAAACTTATAAAGGACATGGCAGCAGTAAGTTTCCATTCTCCTGAGAATTCTGTTGGTGAGACTAAATAGTGTGATTAGCCAAAATAAAGAATTTATTCTGCGGAATTTTGAGGAAGGCATCAGCCTTGTGGGGATTTTTTTTGCATGTTACAGTAAATTAAAGCACTTTTATAATATTCTGCTGAATGTTACTTCTTCAGTATGTCAAACTATCCATCATTTCATCAGTGGCAGTATTCCTCTGCATTCCATACTATAAGTAGACTATCTTCATGTGTTCCTTAAGATGCCAACATTTCCATATATCATATGTAACATACTTGTGGTTAGTATTAAATTTATTCCTTCTGTGAGAATTCTGCCAAATTTTCAAATGAAGCTGCTTTCAGAATTGTTACAAGAGTTGGAAAGTTATTAAATCACTTCATCCCTCTGTTCAGAACTATTTCTTTCAATATATTATTTAATAAGCGTTTAAGTTTAAAGCAACAGAATATTATTTTTACCCAGATTGTGGAAAGCAAAAAGTTTAAAAGGATTTAGCACTTCCCTGATTTTAAAAACAAAACCCTCTCACATAAGGAATTATTTCTAATTATGGTACACTTTTTATTTTGGTTGTGGCACATAGCTATTTATCTGTCTCAGCTCTCAGAGCTATTTACTGTGTCCCTCTGGCAAAGGTGTCAGGGAGGGAAGATGATGGTTAATAGATAATGACCTAAAGAAATTTGGCCTTTGCCCATTAGTTAATTTTGCATTCAGCTGGGATACTAATATAGACAGACAGACCATGCTGGGTAGCATAGTCCACCATGTAGCTAATATTCCACTCATGTTTACAGAGTGCAGCAATGGAAGCTGAATTCTAGGTAATAGTTTAAGCAGGCACATAAACCCTTGAGTGTATATACTTTAATGGGGAGGCAAAGGTTTGAATAGCAATATTTCTCTCTACGATACTATCCATTGTCAATAATTAAAAGCACTTCTTGAGATTCATCATTGCTTACCTTCGGTTGATATTACAATATTTTAGGGAGCCATGTCTTATTTATCTTCGTATTTTCCCCAGTGTCTATCATAGTATGCTAAATATGGTGGGACCTAAATAAGCATTTAGCTGAGTGAATGAATAAATGAATAAAAAAATTCAATGCAGTATATTAGTTAACTCACCCATTTGTTCTGCTATTTCTCTCAGCAGCTGCAGCCTAAGAACTTAATTCAGGGGAAGCTAGGTGGCACAGTCGATAGAGCACCAGCCCTGAAGTCAGGAGGAACTGAGTTCAAATATGGCCTCAGACCAAACACTTAACACTTACTAGCTGTGTGATCCAGGACAAGTCACTTAACCCCAATAGCCTAAAAATTTTTTTAAAATTTTAAAAAAGAACTTAATTCAGCCTGCTATTTACATGGTTGCTTTATTAAAGATCACTCTCATGCTTCTATTTGCTACTCATTAGTTGGTGTTTACAAGCAGAACAGAGAAATACTGCAGGCTTTTAGCTGCTGAGAGTCAATTTGGCAAGGGTGCATTACCCCGAATACCAGGTATATAATAAGCCAACTGGGAAATTGGGAAGGTATCTTAACCTTAAAATTAGCAACATATAAACCAATTAAATATCAATTGAGTGCTTACTCTATGCAAAGGACAGTGCTAATCAAAAAAGAGAAATAAAACTTGGTCCCTGTCTTCAGAGCTTACAGGCTTGGGAAAACAAAGCATCATCGTGAAAAGTTAAATAATTCAAGCAATAAATAATTTGTCAGTACGATACTAGACAATACATGATTAAATCACCAAATAACTAAAATGCAAATGATACATGAGTGAAAAAGAAATGAGAGATTTGATTGCTCTGGGCTAAAAAGACTTTCTAGGCCCAGAAGACAATTGAACAAGGATTGGCTAAGATGAGGAAGGGCATTTCATTCAGGTGGAAGGTACATATATAATGGCCTTCTCTTCTAAACACCATAAATATCTTGTCTTGTTGGTTTGTTTTGGTAGAATGGGATTTTTTTCAGAGTGCTCATGAGTTGAAAACAATTTAGACTGATGGTAACAAGTTTTTTATGTTCTTGAGAAATAACTTTAAATATAGTAGACCCTTAGTTTCCAAAAAGGGTCTTTCTTCAGAAGCACTATTAAATTAGCTCATTAACTAACAAGCAACAAGTTGCTTAAGTGTTTTCTTCAAATGCATTTTCTAAGGCATGGCTGGATTAGTGTTTCCGTTCTGTGTTTATCTATCTCTACAAAGAAATACCTGTGAAATCATTAGAAGGAAGAGAAATCAAACCTTAAACTTTTGTTTATTGCTCTTGGGTCAGAATAGTAATTTTTTCTTTTAGAATAAATTTTTTTCCCAGAAGTCTTTGCCCCTTGATCTCAAACTGCGTAGTATGTACAGCGTCAGAGAGTTAATTGTATTTGAAAGAGATAACTTGATTTAAGATAATTTGCTTTTTTGTTACTTACCAGCATGACCAAGTTAATCTGTTTGTATCTGCCTGTCTCCTAAAAATATCTGGCCCTATTCAATAGGGTCATCTATCTGAAGCATGGTCCCGGGTTACCAAAAATGCCATTGCAGAAACCATCATTGCCTTGACAAAAATGGAGGAAGAATATAGATCTCCAGTGAGATGTATTGCAACAACCAGGGTAAGATTTGTTGTTTTGGTTTTATCATTGTTGTTTTTCATTTGAGAAGCAATTATGATGTAGTGAAAAGAAGGTTGAACTTGTAGTCTAGAGATTTTGTTTCAAATCCTGGGCTTAGGCAGACTCTTTATATGTGTGACCATGAACAGATCATATAACTTCCCATCCTCATTTTCCTCATCTGTAAATGTCTGGAGATACAAACACTTGCACTACCTGCCTCACAGGGTTGTTGCGAGGAATGTGTTTTGTAAACCTTAAAATTCTATATCAATATGGGTTTTGATAATGAAGAGGAGATATCATTATTATTGGGTCTGTATACCTCATAGTGTGTACTTTTTGAGTGTTAGATTTGAGCCAGATTTTATCTAATCAAAGTCATTTTTAAACGTTTAAAATTTTGGAGGGAAGCGCAAATACTTCATCATTAGTTCAGAGTATATTGAACTAGATGTGTTTCCAATCGTGGCATCAGTATGACTATTATAGAATCATAGTTCAGGGTTATAACTATTTTGCATCACTTTATTCTTGCTTTATGTACATGATTTTTTTTGGATCAAAAGTTTATACTAATTCTCATAAAATAGATTACTAGGCATTTTTTTTCTATAGTGCTTGGTTATTCCGTTGCTAAACTTGTCTCAGATGTATCATCACTGTATGCAGTACTTAGTTCTGAGTTTTATGCTTGGTCCTACCAGACAGCATCCCTGTCTTTTTAGAAAAATTTCTCCATAGTAGCCAGCACCATACTCTCTGTTTGAAATATAAATTGCATGAGAGTAGGCACCATGCCTTATCTAAATTTTGCATTTCCCTCAACGTGCAGCACAGTGTTGTGTAAGAAGTAAGCATGTAATATTTTTAAATTGACTCATTGTCTTAAATCTAGCAAAATAAAAAGGCATAAAAATGAAGACAACATGAGAATATAACCACTCTTCAAGATTAAAACATGGATATTTGCTACTTCAGATAGCAAGGTATTGAGTCTGTTTTGGTTTCCTCATCTTTCTTTAGTATAGATTTTCCAGAAAAATTACAGGAATAGTGGCAAGGCAGTGGGACAGCATTAGAAAGAGATGATAACTAGAAGAGGAAGAGAATCATCCATTTGAGTTTATAAAGTCTTCACTCCCCAAATTTAAATTTTCTGTTTAACTTCAGTTCATAGCCTACTATATACCAGACAGTGTAAGCATCACACGTGTGCTGATCCTCAGAGGCAGTTATTGGTAGCACTATCCCATGTCCTACAGTGTGCCCCTCCTACTTTCTTCAAGCTCTTCCCTTCTCCAATTCTAATTCCTTTCTTCCTACGCATTTTTGAAAACTCCCAGCAGGTAGGTGGTGCAGTGGATAGAGTACTGGCCTTGGATTCAGGAGGACCTGAGTTCAAATCCAACCTTAGACACATAACACTTACTAGCTGTGTGACCCTGGGCAAGTCACTTAACCCCATTGCCTAGCAAAGGGGGAAAAAAAACCCTCCTCTTATTCATTATGCCCGAGACTATTCCCTGTCAACTCTTGCACATGCTGCTTAATGGTAGTGCTAAAAGAGTTGCTACCTAACCCATGTTTCTTTTTTTTTCTAGAAAGAGGATTTTTATTAACATTCTTTTAACAGATTAAAAAACAAATGCAACAGGCCACTTCCAATGCTCTTTATACAGAATTAGGTACCACCATTTGGGGTCACCTTTAGATACAATTAGAATCTATTACCATTAGTACCATACCAGGTACTAATACTGAACTAACCTCTTCCATGATATAAGGCATGAGCACATGATCACAAGTAGTAGATACAACACAAAATAAGAAACAAAAAAATTAGATAAAAAAAATTCATGCAAACCCATCTATAGATAATGACTATGATCCAGTTCTAGAAGCACATGTCATGTACACATAACTACATCATGTTACCAGTCCGTACGCAACAAGAACTTAGTTATTTCCAATTCTATTTTATACATGTTTGCATAAATTCCATAGGTTTATGCACAGTATTCACATCTGCAATGATAATAAAAAATTAGAATCCAGGGAAATGGCAATTAAGACAAAATAATGTGTGACACACTTTCGTGACAGAATACCATTTATCAGTCTTGTGTCTAGGAATGCTAAATTAATGGCACATTTAATTTTGTGGATGATAATATTTGTGTTTTATTAACCAAAGTTCATACAAAATTCAGTGTGATCACACAGACCACAGTTATCAAAATGTGTGATAATAATTTGCTCTTCATTTAAGGAAAAAGAAACATCTTTATGACAGATTTAAAGAAACAGAATTAGCTTTACAAATCTCAAAACTACAATTTAAAAAGAATCACCAAGAATCACATCTTCCTGGGTAATGGAATACAAACAATTTTGGCAATTATTTTGTAACACTACCATAAGGAAGCCCTACTTAAAATTAGCTTAATTCCACACTGAGAGGTGCTTGAAACAAAATGCTATTCATGTCCTGCATTGAGATTTCCTTTTTATTTCCCATACACACACACCTTTTTTTTTTCCTTACAAAAGAGACAAATGCTATACAAGCAGCATTTTTAGTCTTCTTTCTACAAAAGTTCTATAGGTACAGTCTGGCATACGCTAAACCAGCAAGGCCTACTTTTTTTTTTTAATATCCCTTCTGTGTCTGGATTTGAAATTTTCCAGCCTGCTTTGCATTAGTGCCAAATCGTAGATCTGGACCTGCCAGCTCTAACTCACAGATGCAAGAATAGATCCTAACAGCCACATTTGAAGTATGTAGCTTAGGAACATATTTAAAATTTTTTTAAAGGGAAAATTTCTTTTTGTTTCCAAAACATCTTAGGTTCATGAATTAAGAGCAGAAAGCTATGTGGCAGTGACAACAAAATCAGCATCACTAGTTCGTGAGAAAACACAAAGCATCTTATGACTTTGATGGAAATGAGAACAGCAGTCAGATTTAACACTTAAAAGTGTTTCTTTAATAGTATCCATATTATTTTTCTTATGGAAAGGGAAGAGGCATTCAGTGCCTCCCACAGCAAGGGAGGGAGGAAACCAAGACTATTCGTGAGGAATTTTCTTGATATTTATTATTCTAAAAACTATGCTGATATGATACTCTGTGCTTCTGTTTGCCTTGAACACTATATAAACTAACATCACTGTGTGTGTATTGGTTATAGATATCAAAGGTAAAACTATTTGTTACCCCGTGTTTCTAAGGATTTGAAAGTGGAGCTCCTCCTCTGAGAGGAAAGAGAATTACGGTGGCTTCTTCTGTGTTCTGATCATTCTTAATGGCTTGTTTTATTTCGGAATATCTGACCCTACATGAGATATTGGCCCTGCTATGAGGAAGTCTGTGTTCAGATTTGGCTATATTCTTTCAAATCTGCATGCTCTATTTTTCTACCTACCTTCTCTTAATAAGAGGAGAAAACGTCAAGAAAATGAATGCTGACACTACATTGATCCATTATATTACTTAGACTTAAAACCAAAAATTTTTTTTCTTTTTGGGGTGGGATAAGTGAGTTAGGCTGGTGTGGCGAGTAGAGAAAGTGCTGGGTCAGGAAATCCTGGATTTGGGCCCTGTCTCCACTCACTTAGCAGCCTTGAGACTGCAGACAAGTCACTTTACTGCTTTGACCTTCAGTTTCCTTCATTGTAAAAGTTGGAAATAATATTACTTCTACTACCTGCTTCACAGACTCATTGTATGGAAAAGCCCCTTATAAGCGTTAAAGCATCATATGTATAAAAGAGAGTAGGTATTCTAAAAAAGAAAAGGCAGGAGAAAAAAAAAGCAATATCTCTCATTTATCAGGAATCCTAAGAAATGAAGTATTCATATATCTGTATTTTCTAGATGACTAAAGCATACCCACTTGAACCACACACCATTTTTTATTTAACCATGTGTGATGATAACTTTCTAGAATATATTGCATACTTTCCTTATTTCTTCATTAGACCTTAATTTGAATGCGACTTAATATTTTCCGGATAATTCAGAATCCATTTTGTCACCATCACTTTAAATTAGAAATCTACACTTTTTGTAAAAGCAAAATATAGGAAAGCTTAATGTGAAATGATTCCTGAATTTTCATTAAATAACAGATGCTTATTGAGGCACAGTATGAGGTGCTCTGAGAGATTCAAAAACGTATATGACTTTGTTATCAAAACATACTTAAAAATGTCTTATTGAGCATGGTATGTGTTCGATGTTATGCAGAGTAAGTAAGCAGGACACTGTACTGACCTCTCAGGAATTATATACTGACAATATCATTTCCTCAGTTAGTATTCACTCCTGTCCCTGTTTCCTTGAACAGCTTTGGCTTGCCCTGGCATCACTTTGTGTTCTAGATCAGGATCACGTGGATCGGCTCTCTTCAGGAAGATGGATGGGAAAGGATGGACAGCAGAAACAAATGGTAAGAGCAGAAGTTTTAGCTTTTGAAACATTTTAACTGCTGTTATACGTTAAGAAGAAAAGAAGGTCCCTGAACAAACGTGCAGTAGTATAGATGGTGAAAAATTTTATCAAAACTGGTTAAATTTCTCTCATCACTTAGTGTATTATATTGTGCACATTAAGTTTCCATCTTCATAATTCAGGTTGAAATGTAAGTAAACAAATTATTTGATAACGGTGGGTTTTTTCCCCTTCTCTTTTCTCTGTCTTGCCTTTACATTTCATCATAAGCTTATTTTATTAGACATGGTGTGTTCTCGTCTTTAAATTTTGTACTAGATATAGAAATCATTCAGAACCTTGCAGCATGTGGATAAAGAGCCAGCCTCTGGGTCAGGCTGATCTTGGTGCAAGTTCAAACTCAGACATATTCTAGTTGTGCAACCTGGTGCAAGTCACTTACCTGCTCCATGCCCCAGGCAATTCTCTAAGATTATTAAGTGCAGAATCCAATCTACATTGGTAGAGGAAGATTCCTGACTGGGTAATTCCTGACTTCAATGAAATTATAAGTCTAACCCCCCTCAAAAAAAAAAAGATATCCTTAGAAATAAGCTGAAAGGAGGACCTGAGTTCAAATCCAGCCTCAGACCAAACACTTGACATTTACTAGCTGTATGACCCTGGGCAAGTCACTTAACCCCAATTGCCTAATAAGGAAAAAAAAAAGAAATAACCTAAAAAGAGGAGGGAACAGGAAAAACAACATTCCTTCCATTCACTTATGTGTTCATAAAATAGTGTTTTCTTGGATACACTGGTTAGTAAGGCACTTTCAGCAGTTATCTGGATTCAAGAAAGGTATTCTTAAGGACATATTTAGGCATTTAAATCAGGAATTGTTAACTTCTTTTGTATATCATGGGTCCCTCTGGCAGTCTGGCAAACCCCATAAATTTCTTTTCAAATGCATAAAATATATAGGGTTACAAAGCAAAACAGTTACATGTAAGTGCAGTTATCAAAGTATTCTAAAATTAAGTTCAAAGGCAGTAGGTAAGGAACTCCTGATCTAAAGTTAATGTTGATGTAATTTTCACTTTAGATTTTATATTCATGATCTACTAAAATCCCTAGTTAGAATGAACTGAAAGGCTACATTTTAATGCTAATATATGAAGACTGTTGGCAGGTTTTTAGAAGTGTTGTTCATTTAGTATAGTATTAGATTTAATGTTGACTTTGTTTCCTACAATGAAATGTGAACAATTTTTAGACATCACTGAATGAAGTATTCAAGTCTATAACTTTTTGTTTTGTTTTATTTAAATATATTTGCTCTGATTCTGCTTGGCCTTCCAAATTTGAAACTTAATGAGCTTGACAGTGACTTACTGAGGTTCTAATTTGTGTCACTTTCGGGGACTTTATTTTTTCATTTTATTTAGCATTTATCTTATTTTTCAGCCTATGTGTGATAACCATGATGATGGTGAAACTGCAGCAATCATCTTATGCAATGTGTGTGGAAATCTCTGCACTGACTGTGACAGATTCCTTCATCTTCATCGCCGAACCAAAACTCATCAGAGACAGGTGAAGATTTCATGTTTTCAGAGTGCTTTATTAGTAATAAACATTTATCAGTACATAATTATTATTTTCCATGCCTTTCATGAAACTAATAGGTCTTCAAAGAAGAAGAAGAGGCTATTAAGGTTGACCTTCATGAGGGCTGTGGTAGAACCAAACTCTTCTGGTTAATGGCACTAGCAGATTCTAAAACCATGAAGGCAATGGTGGAATTCAGAGAACATACAGGTAAAAAATAAAATATAACTATGGCCACTAGTTAAACTTGAAGTCATTTATACAAGGATGTTTTGGGGAGGTTTCCTGATATCTACCTATTACATTACTGAACACTGCATATGATATTGAGATAACTAGATATACCTCTCAATTTTTTCCCTAATCCCTCTTTTGCTTTTAACACTAAATCAGTCAATCAGCAAGCATTTATTAAATGACTGCTGTATGCCAGACACTGTACTATCCACTGGATAACGCAAGTAATGAATACAAAGCCATAGAATACTGTAGCTAACTTACCATGTGACATTGAGCAAGTCCCTTCACTTCTGAGCTTCGGGGTGCTTATCTATATAATGAGAACATTAGTCTAAAGGATGTCTAAGGTCTCTTCTCCAAACTTACAGTCTTTCTAAGTGTGGAATAGTCATTCATTCAACTCTATTCTAAGCACTGAAACACTCTTAATAGAACTACTTTTGAGTCTAAGGTGGAAAAAATATTCTATTTTTAAAATACCTACATGAATTAAATAATTTTCAAATTGCATAAATAACTATTTATATAAGTAATAATTTATACATTTTTACTTGTTCCTAATTGCGTTATGTACTTGCAGCTTAAATTTAAAACTCATTTAGGAGTTACATTGTTGCTTACAGTTCCTGTGTTTCAGGTTGCCATTTGCCTAACTGCTGAAAGCCACAAAACCTTTGATATTCATAAGTGAGCCTGAATAAGTGAGGATTGCAGTCTTTTATTCCTCATGTTTTTAGATTAAAAAAATTTTGGAGTTTTTCCTGCCCCTTTTCCTCTCTAGTGGAAACTCAAAAGCATTTCTTATGATTTATCTTTTCACCTAATCAAGAACTTGTTTGTTGGACCTGTTGAGAAGTAGAAATATGAGGTTCTTCATGTTCTGCTCTTTTCTTACTCCTATCTCTGGAATGAAAGACTGCCTTCAGGACTTCCTACATTTTAGGAACTGCTTACCAACGCCTTCTGCCTTTCCTAAATTTAGGAAAGTAACAAGCTTCTGAAAACATAATTAAAATCTTAATTTCTTTGTCTGGATCAATTTCCTCACTTTGATGTCCTAAAATAAAATACATGCATCATGTGGTTGACCCCTAATTTTTTTTTTTTTGCTTTTTGGTGAGGCATTCAGGGTTAAGTGACTTGCCCAGGGTCACACAGCTAGTAAGTGTCGAGTGTCTGAGGCCAGATTTGAACTCAGGTCCACTTGACTCCAAGGCTGTATCCACTGTGCCATCTAACTGCCCCTTGACGCCTACTTTTGAAAAGACTACTAAAAGAATTGACTTCTGATTATTTAGTGAATAGCTGAAGATCTAATTATTAATTAAAACCAGAAATTGTGATCATCCCTTTTACAAAGTGGGTAATTCCCAAGGAGTAATATTACCGCTAACCATACCTCATAGAGGAAAATCTCTTTGTTATAAATAAGCATATTTTCAGATTGAAGAGGAAAAAGGAATTCTGTAATTATTTCATTCTTTTTGCGTCTCCAGAAATTCTCTTCCAACATTGCTTGACCAGATAAGCAAAACAAGAAATTTTAGATATATTGTGCTACCTTTTTTATTCATTATTTAGCCATTTATTATATTATATAAGCCTGAAATGTGATGCTTTCTACTTGCACATAGGTAAACCCACCACAAGTAGCTCCGAAGCATGCCGTTTTTGTGGTTCCAGGAGCGGAACAGAGTTATCTGCCGTTGGCAGTGTCTGTTCTGATGCAGATTGTCAGGTATGTACAAATAAGCATACAGTCAGCCCCATCACCCTTGGTGATAACAGCCTTTAATATATGTAGTTTATGTTGTATGTAGTTCAGCACAAACCATACTTTATAGACTAGAATGTAGGGATGGTTGTATGTCTCAGCTATAAAGAGGATCAGAAAAAGCCCTAAATTTCACCTTCTGATATGAAGTACAGACTAGACCAGAGGTTCCCAAACTTATTTGGCCTACCACCCCCTTTTCCAGAAAAAAAAAAATTGTCAGCCCCCTTGGAAATCTCTAACCCTTTAACGGTTTGTTTTGTTTTGTTTTGTTTTTGAAATTTGCATCATTTCAAAAAATATAAATTTAATTATTTATTGTAAATTTATGGATTTTTTTCCTGCATTAAATTTTGATAACACAATATTGTAGCATGTAACTGTATAGTATCATACTGTAAACAAATTATTACACTTACATATTCCTGCCGATGCATGCTGGACTTCCTGACAATGTACTACACTCCTGCCAACACTTGCTTGTTAAGACCTATTAGCAGACTTGACCACTGATTGGTTATAACTTGCATTTTGTGTGTTTAGTTGGAAAATAATGTGATCACTACGACTTTAACTCTGTTACGAAACAGATGAAACATGTACAAATGATTTTTCAAAATGTTCTTATCATCTCTTCTTTCCTTGTGTTTCCACTACCCCCTTATTTTTATTCAGTGCCCCTCAATTGCACCCAAAGTTATGACTACCCCCCTGAATCGGTCCATTGCCCCACAAGGGGGCAGTATCCCCCATGTTGAGAACCTCTGTACTAGACACTTTCCCTTATTTTCTTAAATAAAATTTGGTTAAATACTTAGCTTTCTTCCCTGATTTTTCTTATCCCTAAATAACATTCCCATTATCTTAGTAATTTTTTTTAGCTAGACCAAATTTGTTTTTAAATTACTCTATTTAGTACTTCATTGTTGTTTTTTTAAATTCTTTTTTAAATTTTAAAAATGTTTCTAAAATGCATGATCATTAACTCAGTGTTAATTAGCCTTTTTTCATTTCATTATCAATTTAAAATTCAAAACGAGTCTTATAATTTTAGTCCTTGGTTGTATTAAAGTGTTAAATAGAAAATAATATTAACTGATGCCTAATCTTAATATTTATTGCCTGTAAGAAAATTAGTATAATGAGTATAATGTAATTAGTCAGACATTTGCCTTTAATTTTTTAAGGTCTTATGCTTTTGTGAATTTCTCTTTGACAGGAATATGCTAAAATAGCCTGTAGCAAGACACATCCTTGTGGCCATCCATGTGGAGGCGTCAAAAATGAAGAACACTGTTTACCATGTCTGCATGGCTGCGATAAAAATGCCACAACGCTTAAGCAAGATGCTGATGACATGTGTATGATATGCTTCACTGAGGCACTTTCAGCAGCACCCGCTATTCAGGTGGTTATTTGATATTTTAGCAGTTTTATATTATCATTTTTATAGTGAAAAATTGATAAGACCTGTATTTTCATTCATTATTTCAGTCATGGATATGTATCTTCTAATTTACAGATAATTGGCATTTTTGTCATAGGTCACTGAATGAAAGGGCATCCATTAGGATCAGATATTTCCTTATAACAAAGTTGGGTGGTATTAAGTAGTAGTTTCACCACTTTTCTTTTAACACACTCAAACTTTTTTTGCTGGAGTAAAATGGCCAAAAGATGAGGAAAAACTAAGAGCCTACATAAGCCACAGACTAGACCTACTGAGTAGCAAAGAAATAGTAAAAAGCCTGTGTACATATCTAGGGATTTCACCATGCTGAGTTCCTAAAAGTCATAAATATCTCTACTGTTAGTTGTTTTTAACCATGCATTGCTCATGTATTTCCCTTTTTTTCTTTTTAAGTTGGATTGTAGTCACATATTCCACTTGCAATGCTGCCGACGAGTTTTAGAAAACAGATGGCTTGGGCCCCGGATAACATTTGGATTTATATCTTGTCCTATTTGCAAGGTATGGGAAAATTAAAATTATCTATGCTCTACTTCAGTTCCAGCTTCTTCTTGGTGTCTAGAGACTCAGGAAACAGAATCCTACTTTTGTGGCCTTTAGTGCCCTGCTTGCTTAGCTGCCTCATGCTCTTCCCCCCTAGAAAATCTTACAGCCTCAGTCTTACAGATTCCACCACTGCCTTCCTAGTTGATATTAGAATATGTTATTATGAATTTCTCACTAACTGTTTTATAACAGATTTATTTTATTATTAGTTTTATTTATGACAGATTTCAAAATTTTGGATGCTCAATAATTACTCCTTAATTCCTTATTGAATTGGTTTTTATCAGAAAAAAATCATTCAAACACATATCAGAAGATGTGTGTCACTTATCTTCACTTATCTTCTTTAAGAAATATTTGTTTGCCAACATGAATTGAAAAGTAAGTTCATATCGCAACACATGTTGAACAGTTGACTATAAGAAAAATAAACTTATTGTTCTACTGTTAATGGATACAAATGTCTTCAGTTGTCTGATGATCCATAATCTGACCTTTCAGTGACATTAGGACAAGTCCTAAAAAGTTTAAGGTCTAAAATCCAAAATATACCCTCTGAGAGACTCAGAGCAATCGCTTCTTAGCAGAACAACCCAGTTATGCTATTATACTTTCCTCCCCTGTGTGGTGCCATAAAGCAGGGCCAAATTTAGTTCACTAAAGCAATTTATCTGGAGGTGGCATCCTACAAAATGTTGCTTTCTGCCTTCTTGCATCTCCCTCAAAAAAAAAAAAGATTAAAAAGTGTTTTTTTTTCTCTTAAGGAATTCACTTCTAAGTGTCAAGTCATAAGTAAAGCAGCAGGATAGAAATCTTACGGAAAGAGACTTAGGAACAACTAGGATAGTGTGTTTTACTCTTCCCTTTGTGTTTCTAAGAAGAATAAGATACGGTTAAGACTTATGAGGGTCTTTCTTCTTTGGTTTAATATTTTATTTACCGTTATTATCACTTTGGTTATATGAATAAATTTGATAAGAACTAGCCATTTCTGTTCCCTAGGTTTTTTTTAAATTCTTAATTAAGGATTTTATATTGTTGTCAGATCAGTCTTTCAGTATCTTCTCAGTGCCTCCTCTATTCAGAACATGTCCTAAGTCCTAAGTGCCTTTAGTATCCAGACTTGTCAGCAGACTTATCAGCAGTGCCTTTTACCAGTTTCTATAAACATTGCAAAGATCGATTACTGATTGACAACAAAGAAAACTCAGTATGTTGGACTTTAAAAACATTGAAATATTAATGAAATAACTTTTAAAATATTTTTGGAATGCATTTCTCTTTTACATTGAAAATTTTGTTTGGGGTATTTTGTTTATGGCATATTAAAAAAAAGTAACTGATGTGGGAAATATCTACTACATAGAAATTAGCAAAAAGCTAATAATATGAACTTAAGGTGCTATATTCTTCATTCCAGAACAAAATAAATCATACAGTATTAAAAGACCTGCTTGATCCAATCAAAGAACTCTATGAAGATGTCAGGAGAAAGGCCTTAATGAGATTGGAATATGAAGGACTACACAAGAGTGAGGCAATCACAACACCGGGCGTTAGATTTTATAATGACCCTGCTGGTTATGCCATGAATAGATATGCATATTATGTCTGCTACAAATGCAAGAAGGTATGCTATGAATTTATTTCAATAATTTTTTTAAAATTGGAAATTGTATAGATAACTAAGAAATTAAATGTGTGGTAGATGTTATACACTCATTTTAAAACTGGGCATATAAATGGAATAGTCTTATGTCTCTTTGATTTATTCACATTTATAAGGTGCCTATTATGTGAGGCTTGTGGTTTGGTAGAGTGCTGAATCTGAAGTCTTTTCAGACCTCAATTCAAATATTTACTAGCTGTGTGATCATAGTCAAGTCACTTGAATCTCCAAGCCTCAGTTTCCTCTGTGTAAAATGTGAGGGTGGACAGGATGGCCTCTTAAGGCTCCTTCTGGTCTAAATCTGTGATCCTTTGGCACTGTACTAAGGAGAGAGTGGGGGAGAGTGCAAAGACAGAACTGAAATAGGCCCTGGCCTCAAGCAGCTTAGATTCTTCTGAGGAGAAACAGCATGTTTGTGGATAAGTTGCTACAAAATGCATATACAGAGTGTGTACAATGTCATTTGGCAGTGGATAGAGAAAACTGACACCTGGGGAGCTTAGCAAAGGCCTTGGGTAACAAGTTGCTCATGTAGACTGAGTCTTCGATGGAAATTTCTCCCTGTACAAAGTTGATCTTGCTTAGTTCATTGATACATTCACCTTGCCAAGCATAGTCGTTGATGCCTGTAATCCTAGCTGTCTTGGAGGCTGAGACTGAAAGGTCTCTTGAGCTAGGAGTTCTGAAAAGCGGTGGGCTACGCTGATCAGGTGTCCGCACCAAGTCTGGCATAAATATGGTGGAGTCTCTGGAAGTGAGAGGCCACCAGGTTGCCCAGGTCAGAAATGGAGCAGGCCCAAGCTTCTGTGTCAGTCAGTATTATGTTTGGGCCTGTGACTATCCTTGTATTTTTAGCCTCAATGAGATGGGGAAACACAGGCTTTAAGTTAAAAACAACAGATTTAGCTATGACCAAGGACTTCCAGCCTTATGGAACCTGCTACTGCCTATAGATCACTGGTAGGACCTTTGAGAACCCAGGGTCACTGCTGTGCCGTGGGGAGACATCAGAGAGCATCTGTGTGAGTTCTGTACTTATTAAGTTAAAAATGGAAATTTTCTTGGTGGTATTTTGGTATTGTATTTTGATATGCTGACTTGTATATGTGGAAATACTGAAAAAGAGGATACTACTGTATCAGTGGAACCTATGTTTTGAGTTCTTTTTCCAGAAAGGTGATGTATCCTTGCACCAGGCCTTACCCTTTTGTTAATTCTTCCCTGTGACTGTTGTACATTTACTAGGTCATTGATGGGACAAAATCAAATCTAGAAGTTTGCCAGCCTAGGGACTCAGACTTTGGCCTCTTTTTGTTGCTGCTTAGTCATTTCAGTTGCGTCTAACTCTTTACAGCCCTGTTTGGGGTTTTCTTGGTAGAGACACTGGAGTAGTTTGCCATTTCCTTCTCCAGCTCATTTTACAGGTGAAGAAACTGAGGTAAACAGGGTTAAGTGACTTGGCCAGGGTCACACAGCTAGTAAGTGTCTGAGGCCGGATATGAACTCAGGAAGAGAAGTCTTCCAGACTCCAGACATACGGACTCGTCATTGTGTCCACTGCGCCACCTTGCTGTGCTTTTAGCCTCTTTTGTACTGTGCAACAACCTGTTTTAGACAAACTATCGAAGAAATTTTATTCCACTGTCTGTTGTAAATGCCACTAAACACATAACAGATTGTAATTTTTGACCCACAGAGGTTTACTGAATAAATGTGAGCATTATTCTGCTATATTCTAATGTAATTGCCAAATCCTGTTTTCTCTAAGAATTTTTCCTTTCTGACTAGTATTTAAGCCGGCTACAATCAGATGTTATAATCTTTATCTTTTCAACAAAAAACTGACTTTTTTTTAATCTAATTAATATTATTGTTTAAGAATTTCCAAACATTAAGCAAACTCAGTTTAAAGTGTTATTTAGGATTTAGCGGAATATCAAATGAAACCAAAGCAAATTAAGTCAAGCCCTAGGCTTGACAGAATACCCTTGCTATACACTACTAGGCTGCTACTAGAGAAGAGGCTGCATTGAAATCTTAGGATTCTTTGCCTCTCTAATGTAGGAAGTATTTTATTGATACTGCCTATTGTAGATAGGAAGAAGCTAGGTGGTACAGTAGATTGAGCACTGGGCCTGGAGTCAGGAAAACCTGAGTTCAGAACTGGAGTGAGCAAGTCACTTAACCCTGTTTGCTACAGTTTCCTCATCTGTAAAATGAGCTGGAGAAGTAAATGGCAAACTACTCCAGTATCTCTGCCAAGAAAACCCCATATGTTGGAATCACGAAGAGTTGGACACAACTGAAAAACAACTTCACAGCAACAACAAATTGTAGATAAAGAACCATCTCAAAACCAAGTAGTGTTATATCTTTCTCTATCCCACTGGAAGCATTGCGTGACCTGATGAGTGCCTAACTGTAATGGTAGGTATCTAAAAGAACATCTAATGCTCATATATCCTAGATTTCTTGGTTTCCTTTTCCTTATGCCATCTCCCTGAGATTCTTACATGAAATTTTTCTTCATTTCTGCATTAATGTCAACATATTCTCTGACTTCCCCAGGCATATTTTGGTGGTGAAGCTCGCTGTGATGCTGAGGCTGGGCAAGGGGATGATTATGATCCCAGAGAGCTTATTTGTGGAGCATGTTCTGATGTATCCAGGGCTCAGGTGGGTATGAAAACTTAGGAGATAGAAAGGTGGTCTAGAAGTATTGCAGGGGTTTTTTAATATTCATAGTAAATGTTACCTATTTGTGTTAAGCCTAACAAGTCCTGGTTTATAATCATAGATTTGTAGCTAGAAAAGACCGGAGTGATCATCCAATCCAGCTGCTTCATCTTACACATGAAGATCCTGAGGTTCAGAAAGGTCACATAGGTATTAAGTAACATAATCAAAAATGAAGTGTTCCAAGACCAATTTTGTTTCTACTCTCTGACATTCCTTGTAACTTACACTTATACAGAACAGTGTAGTTATTGAAAATCTTTCACATATATTATGTCATTATTCTCCGTTTTTCCTCTATAAACATTACATATTTACAGTTCTTTTCCTACCAACAGTTTCCAGATAATAAACTAATAGCACATACTGTTGGCTTTTTTTGTTTATCCATCTCCTGTTGCAGCTTCATAACATCTCTGTAAGATAGGATGGCTAAGGAAACTGAGTGGAGAGTTTAAGCAGCTTAATTAAAATCATATACTGTAATAACAGAACTCAGATTTCCTGACTTTTTAATTCAAAGTCCTTTATCCTATATCTCTGGCTCATCAATTTAAAACATTTTGTATTTATAAACTAGGTTTGGTATAATTAAGCTATGTAGTTAAAATTAGCAAACATACTGAACAAATAATTATACAAGGTATTGTGCTTGTTAGTAAGAAAGGCCAATCTTTTCATCTGACTTTGAAGTGAAAGAGGAGATAGTAGAAGGAGATATCTGAATGATGTCAGATGAAGAGGGGAGACAGAAGAGAGGCAGTTTTTGGCAAATGGTCTCTTTTTTTTTTTGGTGAAATATGAAGCTAAGTCCTTACAAAATCCTTTGTATAATCTCATTCACTTGTCACAATAAACCTCTGAAATGAGTAGTACAAATGAGAATATGCCTTACAGATGAGAAAACTGAAGCTCGGAGAGTTTGATACACTTGCCTGAGATCAAAGCCAGCAGGCAGCAGAGCTTAAACTTAAACCCAAGATGTAATATAGCATCATTGAGACGTACTCTTGTCAGCACAATGACCAAGCAGGATTCCAAGTGAAATATGCTCTCCGCCTTCTGGTAGAGAGATGAAGGGTTCAGAAGGTAGAATGCGACAAATATATTTTAGAGCAAGGCCAATGTGGACATTTGTGATGGTTGACTACTATGTACATGTTTGTAATGAGCTTGGGTTTTCTTATGTTCTCAGTGGAAGTGAGGGGTTTGGGGTAAGAGGGTGAGAACAAACACACAAACAAATCTCAGGAAATCTGGTCAATACAATAAACAACCACAATTCCTAAGGATTTATACTGCCCACCTCCTGACAGAGAAGAAAGTGATGGACTCAGTGCAGGTAGAGCCGTGTTTTTTCTACAGACATGGCCAATAAGAAGTTTTATTTTACTTGACCATACATGTTTATAACAGGATTTAAGGTTTTCTTCCTGTTTTTACTTTCTCAGTGGAGGTCAAGGTAAGAGAAGTGGGAGGGACTTTTTTCTAAGCTTTTTGAGGGCAGAAATTGTCTTTCCTTTTCATATTTGTAACCTTGGTGCTTAGTACAGTGCCTGGCACATAGTAGGTGCTTAATAAATGTTTGCTGACTAAAACATAAAGTGAAAGGAGGGAGCAAGATGCTGGAATAGACAGGAGCAGAAAAGGCCAAGAGCACAAACGAAGAGGTTGCTTTGGTGAGAAGAGTCACTTCTTTCTCTGAGGCAGAAATGAAGGAATAGGTGGGGGTGAAATGTGGAGACATTTTGAGTCAACGTTATTTGAAGTTGAAGCTCTTCAGTCTCAAATAACCTTACTTTAATATTCAGTCTGACTTCTTTTCCTACAGATGTGTCCCAAACATGGTACAGACTTCTTAGAGTACAAATGCCGCTACTGCTGCTCTGTGGCTGTATTTTTCTGTTTTGGAACAACACATTTTTGTAATGCATGTCATGATGATTTTCAAAGAATGACAAGCATCCCCAAAGAAGAACTTCCTCACTGTCCTGCAGGTGAGCTTTCATCAAGCTTTTTTTGTCATGATTATGTCTGTGTATAGTATAGATACAGATACTATACATTTTTCCAAATCTCCTAGAAAGAATGTGAATAAGTTTGCCACTAGATTTCATAGGAATTTTCTATAGATTACAGTGGATTCTGATGGAAAAATTATTTTATTTTGATATATTTTAGGTTATTTTTACACATTATTTTAGTTTCATTTTTAACTGGGAACAGTAAGGCCTTTGTTTCTAAAATTATTCATAGTGCAAGCCTTTTTTATTAGGACTTTATCAGAATAGGATCAAGTGGCACATAATTTTAGCCACGTTTTAGATCTTTTATATAAAAATGGTAAGAGAACTAGCCTCAAAATCAGGAGCACCTGAGTTGAAATCCCACTTCTGATATATTCTTTATATAAATCCTTTAAACTGCATATGTTTACACAGTTCACTGTGTTATTAATGTAAGCTTCTGGAGGGCAGGCACTATCTCATTTTTGTCAGGGCTTAAGAGACACTCATGGGTTGACTGATAGATAAGATTTTGGTCTCCCATCTATACAGCTGTAGTAAGCAGTACCGAAAATAGTTTGGGGCATTGTAAGGTTTAGAGCACAGCATTCCCAACATAATGGTATCTGCCAGCCTCACACATTTTCTAATTTATTTTTTCATGACTGCTCTCAAGGTAAAGTCCCACAATCTGAAAAAGGGACCCCGCAGTGGTAGAAGGAATAGCTGAAAGGGCAGAGGGAGCAATATTATAATTACTGCCATCAGTAACAAGTGTGGGTGAAGGCAGAGGGACCCCAAGCCTACGCAGGCAACAAAAACTCTGAAGTGTCATCAGATGAATCAAAGGGCAGCTCCATAGGTTTCCCAACCACACCACATTCACGTAGAAATTCATCCACATACAAGATCCACCCTAGCATGGTAGACCTGCCCAGGGTAAAAGATAGGTTTGTTGCAACTTAATCACCCCAAGAAAATGAACATTTGCTCTAAGTCAACACTACCCATATTCTGTTTTTAATAGTCACAAAGGTCCTCATTTATTGTGGCATCATCTTTCACTGTATATTGTAGGCATCCTTCTTTTTCTGCTCTTCTGCCTGTTTTAAGAGCATGGCCTTGCACTTTGGGGTTGCCAAATATGGAAGTTTCTACTGTGAGTGAAGTTAAATCAATGCCCTTTTAATGAATCTGCTGTCAAGAATTCTGAGACTCAACTACCATCTTAAAAAATTAAACTCTTTATTGATAGGGTGGTTGGGGGATGAAGAAGAATGGGGTAGAGAGGCATTATGACTGACCAAGAGCCAGAAAGATTTGGGTTCAAATCTTGCTCTGACACATACTGGCTTTTTGACCCTGAGTGAGTCCTTTAGCCCTCCATTGTACCTCAAGAAACTCCATAAAACTTATTCTAAGTCATATATTATATATTGATGAAATACATCTTTACTGCTTTTGTGACAGCAAAGTATATATTTGTATTTTATATAAGAATTTCTCAATAAATGCTAGGAAAGAACCAACAAGCAGTTTCCCCCAAACAATCATGAAGACCTGTTATCAACACCATAGAAGTTTTCTTTCTACCTAGATCCCTGACACATTCCTATCCCTGTTATAATATTAATCTTCTTTGTCAAAATCCCTGTACTGCACACATATTTAAGACTGGAATTAACAGCGCTCCTATAGCCACATTCAGCTTCAAAAAGTGAGTGTACCTGGTTCTCTGCTGAAGAGGCACACCAACTACTTCCTCTACTTCCAGAGGCATCAAGTCTCTACTTAGATGTTTGCCTTTAAACTTTGGCTAGTCCTTACCTAGGACTACTTTCTGCTAGTCCTTTATTTCCCTTCAAATTTTCCTTCTTCTGGATAAGAAGATGGAGATTTAAAAAAAGGTATCATCTCCTTGTTTGGTCTCCTTGATCTAGTCCTCTGCTATTTATTTTCCCCCAACGAGGATTAGAGTTTACTTCAGTGTGATGGCAGAACAGCTTGCTGTTATTGGTGCCTCTTTCAGCAACATTGCTCAAGAGGAAACCTGGGTTTTGTAAAGTTTCTACCTCAAGCTTGTCAGCTGAAGCTGAATTAACTTAAGGTGAGAACAACTAATGAGCCAGGTTGTATCACTAAATCATTTTGGTCCTGTTTTTAGAGGAGCAAAAGCCCTTTTGCCAATTTTAAACTGAATTTAAACTCTGAGTTATCACAAGGAAATAAATGTATAAACACAGACAAGAGGTTGCTCCATAATTGTGCAGTGATGGGGTTTTTAGTGAGCTTAGTTCAATTCATGCTGTCCACAAAGGTTCATTTCCTTTTTTTATATACCATAAATTAAATTAATGAATTGTTCATGTTTTTCAAAGAACCTAGATTGCTGAGATAAAAAATCCAACGCTGCTTGATTTAAAAATAAAATTAATCATGATTCTTCCCATTTTTAGCTTTCTTTAGGGCTAAGGTTTAAAAAAAAAAGCATTATTTGTACGTGGCCATTGAATCTTAATGTTATTTTATTGGTTTTGCCTTTGAGGGGAAAACAGTCAAAATCCTAAATTTTTTTTAGCCAAGATTTTTCTGCCACAGTGAAATCAGTCATGGCTGTGTACTCATTATATCACTTATAGGCAATGCTAAAACAAATAGAAGCTTTCAGGTACTTTTTGATCCAGTGGCACTGGCCTGCTGGCTGTTCACAGACAAGAACCTCCCTCTCTCAGCTGTAGGCATTCTTTCTGGGTGTCCTCCGTGCCTGGAATACTCTCCCTCCGCTGCTGCGACCAGCGACCTCCCTGGCTTCCTTTAAGTCCCAACTAAAATCCCACCTTTTTTACAGGAAGCCTCCTCTAACTCCTCTTAATTTCAGTGTTTTCCCTCTTTTAATTACTTCCTATTTATTCTCTATCTAGCTTGCTTTTGATGTAGTGTTTGCTTGTTGTCTCCCCTGATACATTGTAAATTCCTTGATGGCATTGATTTTGCTTCTTTGTATCCCCAGACATATCACAGTGTCTGGTACATAGTGAGTGTTTAACAAATGTTTATTGATTAATTGAGTCATATGATAGTAAGTGAAGCACAGCTTTGAATAACCATATCCCTTCATTTGCATTAAATAATCTTTTGTTTCATTAAAACTTCACAGGTCCCAAAGGCAAACAATTGGAAGGAACAGAATGTCCACTACATGTTGTCCATCCACTTACTGGAGAAGAATTTGCTCTGGGTTGTGGGGTTTGTAGAAATGCTCACACATTTTAGACCATCTAATTTTATTTGCCCGAAAAAACAGCTGCCCTTGTCAGGAAGAGAATACAGTGGACTCTATACACTTCTCAGGATGAGGATGGGACCATTTTAAAATTAAAAAAAACATTTACAGTGCAAGAAGGATGCCAAATACCGTGTACATAATTCTTGCTGTGAAAAAAAAAATGCCTTTTTTTTTTTTGAACCAAGACATCCACCTTGTGAGATGTTTGCATGTGGCCATTACAGTCATCGGCTATGAAGCATTGGATATATAGATAACTGATATAAAAGGATCACCATGCCCATAGACTACAAATGATGCTGGCTGTCAGGCAAAGAAAATTTTAAAAAAATCATTGGTTATTGTATACTGACTTTTTGTAAAACTGTACAATTGTAACTGCATCACGGGAGGGGGTAAAAAGAAGAATATTCTGGTTTATTTCCTAGACTGTTATAAAAATTGTGTTTGGAAGGCATATTAATGTAATAAGCATCATACTGTATATAAAGATATCAATGTTTGTCCTGTATAAGAATTACTAAATTACAAAAGCAATTTCATTTAAACTTCTAGGTTATGTTTGAGCCTGAAATTTTAATGAAGTGCAATACTGAGTGTGCCTCATATCTTGCAGCTGTAAACATAATGGAATGTACATGTCAATAAAGCCACTGTACATTTTTATACAGTGATAAAGTCTTACAAGCGTGTAAGGTTGTATTTGAGAATCAAAACATATAGTAAACAAAATGTTCCCAGTGCTTCCTAACATTCTTAAAGTATTCCTTGGTTGGGTATTGGAGAGAAGTTATGATCCCTCTTTTTGTTTCGTTAAGTATCTATTTTCCTTATGTAGGCCATGTTTAACTCCAATTATAAATAATGTACCTTAAATTATACAATAGTAACTTTTTTTTCACCAGACCTTGTGATTTTATCAGTATAGAGGAATTTCCCCAAACAATATACTTTCTCTGCAACTTTTAGTTATTAGAGCTGACTGGGGCACTGAAGGTTAAAGACTGGCCTACGAACCCAGCTAAATGGGTCCAAGGCGGTTCCTGACAGGTCGTCCTGTCTCTGAGGGCTGCACTCAATCCTTGATCTTAAAGTGTAAACTATAGATCTGGTTTTATTTTAAATAATAAATTGCATTAGATTTTGAATTGAGTACATAGGATACAGAGGCAGGTAGGTGGCTTAGTGGATAGAGCACCGGGCCTGAAATCAGGCAGACCCGAGTTCAAATTCAACCTCAGACACTTACTAGCTGTGTGACCTTGGATAAATCATTTAACCCTGTTTACCTTAATCCCATTGGAGAAGGAAATGGCAAACCACTCCAGTATCTTTGCCAAGAAGATCCCATATGGGGTAACAAAGAGTTGGGCATGACTGAACAACAATACAGGATATAATGCAGTGTGTTTACGTGGTCACAGAAGACTGAAAAAAATCATCAGTAAGCAGATACAAAGCTCCTTTAAAGGTAGCTGGTAGCAGAGGGTAAAGGTAGCAGAAAACTAGAAGTAACTATCTATATACACACACATGTATGGCCTCTAATACCAATACTGCCTACCTGTGGGTCTCCAAAGTCATGTAACTTCACTAGGCCTCTGTCTCTTCATCTGGAAAATAAGGGGGTTAAACTAGATGATCTTTCTAAAATCCCTTCAAACTCTAGCATTTTGTAATTTACTAATCAACAGCTTAACGAACTTAAATATGGTCAGACCACACAGTGCTTTTAGGCAGTTATCCCTATAGTTAATTCCATTGAAGACATTGTATATGACTTGCTATTTTGGAAATCAAAAATGATCATATCAGTTGTCATCTGATTTTATGTTATACTTTATTGTTGTATAAATCAAATTGCCAATCAATATATTTTGAGAATTACATATTAAGTAGAGGTAGCGTGGTAGAGTGATAAAAGAACAATCTTGGAGTCAGGAACTAGGTAAAGTCCTAATTATGACACATACTAGTTGTGTGTCCATGGGCAAGTCACTTAACTTCCCAGAATGCTCCAGGCAATTCTCTAAGACTTTTAATCTGCATCAGGGGAAAAGAGTTTTCACACCAGGAATTCCTAATACCAATTAAATTTCAGGTTGGAGAGAAGAGGGAAATAGGTAAGCCTATTAAGTGAGAAAAGATACATGCACAAACCAATACATGATAAGTACCACCAGACAAGTGCAAATACAAGTTAGAGAAGCAGAGGGGTCATTTCCAGAACAATCAGGAAAATTTTGAAAGAGGTGGTAACATTTCCCGTTAGGGCTAGAAAAAAGAGTGGGTATGCTATTATAAGCAATATTCTAGGCCAGGCTTCCTCAGGCTAGTCTAGTCATTTAGGTTCAGGATGAGAATACAGTAAGGAACTCTTGGAACATAAAATGCAAAAACAACTTCAGTAGTTGCAAAAGATAAAAAGAATTCTTAAGGTTCAAAAGATACTAATTGAGATAAAAATGGTTACTCCACATTTGCCCACGGCAGCTGGCCACACTAGTTCTGAAAGTCCCAAGCCATGGTAGAAATCTCTGACCCCAAATCCCCCATAAGCTAGATTTTAATTTTCTCCCTTCTCAAGTATCAAAAAAGCCAAATACCATTCCTCCTCTTCCTTCCCCCCCTCACTTAAAAGACCAGCCCAACATACATGAGAAAGGTATTCATTCTTCACAGGCAGAGTGAACATCATGAGGGTCAGAAAGTGAAAAGGATATTCAAGTAATAGTGAGTTGTCCATTTTAGTGCATATAAGATACATAGAAGAAAACAGTGAGAAATGAGGCTAGAAAAGTATAGAGTCTTGAGAAATGGAAGTTACAAAGTTTATCTAATTCCATGTTTCACTCAGTGTAAGAATTCACACTAGCTAATTTTATTTGCTTGAAAAAAAAAAAGGAAAAGCTACCCTTGTCAGCAGGAAAATGTGGTGGAATTTATGTTTCTCAGAAAGAGAGACTTTTTAGAAAATTTACAGCAAAAAAAAAGAGGAAGCCAAGTATATTTACTGTGAGAAATAATCCTCTTTAAAAAAAAAAAGGGGGGGGCAGCTAAGTGGTACAGTGGACAGAGCTCTAGCCTTGGAGTCAGAGGACCTGAGTTCAAATGTGATCTCAGACACTTGACACTTACTAGCTGTATGACCCTGGGCAAGTCACTTAACCCCAATTGTCTCACAAAAAAAAAAAGCAGGTAGTCATCTAAACTTTACTTCAAAGATGACAAGGAATTTTTACCTACACTTTACAAAGCAGACCATTTATTCTGAGACAGATTTAATTGTTAGCAGCCTTATATTAAACCAATTTTTGCTGCCTTGTGACTTCCACTTGCTAGTACTCTGTAAGTCTATCCCCTCTTTCATGTGACAGGTCTTCATATAACTGAAGGCAACTAACGTCATCCCACCCCCAGCCCCCTCTTTTCCAGTCTAAGCTTTAGTTCCTTCAACTGATCCTTATATAATATTGCTTCCAGACCTCTCACTATTCTGGACACACACCTCCAGAGAGCCTGGTTTACAAAGTGCCCTTTGTAAAATGTGATGACCACTGCAAAATACAGTAGTACTTTTAGTCTGAACACTGTAATCCCACTAATGGACCCTAAGAAAACATTTTGACCGGTGTCAATATTGATTTATACCAAACTTGCACTCATAAAATTCCTAAATCTTTTGTAACAGTGATTGTATAGTTGATATACTTTGAAGGATTCAATTTCCCAGAATCTAAGGGCTAGAAGGGGCCAGAGAGGACATCTAATCTAATTTGCACCCAAGCAAGAATCCCTGATACAAAATCCCCAACGGTTGGTCCGGTATCTGCTTGAAGACCACTTTCTAGGGAAATCTATTTGACTTTTGGATAGTTCTAATTATTAGGAAATTATTCCCTACATCAAACCTGAATTTCCTTTTTCACAGCTTCCATGCTTTATTACGAGTACTGCTCCCTGGGCCTGAACTGACAGGTTGAATCCCACTTCCACAAGATAACCCTTCAGATACTCAAGAAAGCTATTTTATCTTACCTCTACTAAATCTTTTCTTCCATAGACTAAACATCTCTAATTAAAACTATCTATATATAGGTCTTCAAAATTTCATTCTAGTCTGATTTTCCATATAGGATTTTAGGTCATTCTTTCTCTGCACACTTTAAAATCTGCCCCTGAACTTCCAACAATCTAGTATGTAATCTAGCATGTATGTCAGAGTTGGGTTTCTAAATTCCAAATTCTAATAATCTTGATTCTTCCTCTGTCTTTTAAAAGATGAAACTATTTAGATCAGTCACAAATGTATTAAATGTAATGGTTTTGGCAAAGAGGAAGCCCCAGAAGATTTCCAGATAGTTGACGTTTCCCATCACTACAACAGCATCCTTCCATACTAGATTTGTAATATATTTCCCAAATTCCTCATCTAATTTATCTTGTCCAAGAGATCTGTCTTACACCTACTACGAATTAAATGACATATAAAAAACTTCTCAGAATTTAAAATGCTACATAAGCTCTAACTCTTATTATTATGACAATATCACACTTCTTTTCCACATTCAGCATCCAAATGCCCCCACCATATTCTTGTCCTTGGACAACTGAATTTTCTCACATGAGTATATATTCTTCTTTTTTTAATCAACTTAATCAACCACAAATATAATTCTCAATATACAAAGAACAAAAAGGGCTGTAGATGAAATTGAATGTGTTTATTTTGAAACATATATTACATATATATTTTACAAAGTAGTACAAAATAGTCTTGTTCATGTCTTTTTTGTTTGCTTCTATGTATTTTAATGCTTTATTGAGTCTCTTTTTCTTTTTTTCTTTTTTTGCATCTCTATCATACTTACTAACATCCCCTTCCCTAATAAGAATTTCTTCCTTGTAACAAGTAAGTATTGGCCAGCAAAACAAATGAACTCAGTCTGTTTTGAAAATGTGTCTCATTTTGCACCTTTTCTCCATTCACTTTCTTTCAAGAGGTGAGAAGAAGACTTCATCATCTGTCTTTTGAAGTCATAGCTGCTCACTAAGGAGATCAGAGATGTGAAGTCCTTTGAAGTTTTTTTTTATTTAAAACTTTTTATTTCAAATTCGACAAAACCCAACAAATATGGGTATTTGTATATACAAAGAAAAAGAAAATATGATTGTATAGGAAAATATGAGTCTATTATATATAGCTTGAGTTTTTTAAGTATATGATACATTGAGCACATAAGTTCCAAAATTGTGCCTCTTGACCATATTTCCTGATGAATCTCCTTCTGTTCTTTGCATTTTTTTTGTAAATAGCATTTTATTTTTCCAATTAATGTAAAGATAGTTTTCAATGTTCATTTTTTATAAGATTTTCAGTTCCAAATCTTTCTTCCCTTCTCCAAGACGGCAAGCAATCTAACATAGGTCATACATGTGCAGTCATGTTAAGCTTATTTCCACATTAGTCATGTTGTAAAAGAAGAAACAGACAAAAGGGGGAAAAAACATGAAAAACAAAAAACAAGGTGAAAATAGACTCCATAGTTCTTACTCTAGATGTGGATAGCATTTTCCATCATGATTCTTTTGAAATTGTCTTAGATCATTGTGTTGCTAAAAAGAGCCAAGTCTATGATGGTTGATCATTGAACAGTGTTGCTGTTACTTTATACAATATTCTCCTTGTTCTGCTCACTTCTCTCAGCATCAGTTCATGTAAGTCTTTCCAGGTTTTTCTGAAATCTGACTGCTCATCATTTCTCACAGCATTATAGTATTCTATTACATTCATATACCACAACTTGTTCAGCCATTCTCCAATTGACGGGCATTCCCTCAATTTCCAATTCATTAATTAACCAATGCATTAGTGTCCCAATATCCCTACATCTTCTCCAACATTTATCGTTTTCCTTTTCTGCCATATTAACCAATCTGATAGGTGTGAGGTACCTCAGAGTTGTTTTAATTTATTTGCACTTTTTAAATGCTTCATTGATGCCCTTGGGGAGCAGGGAAGTGATGATTATCATAACCTCCCTCTACTCCCCAAGTGTGCCACCACAAATTTTTTAAACCCTCCCTTGAACTGATGAACATAGTTGAGTCAAACATTCCACACATTAGCTATGTCTGAAGATATATGTCTTATTCTTCATCTGTAATCTATCACCTCTCTGTCAAGAGGTGGGAAGCATGTTTTGTCAACCAGTCCTCTGGAGTGGTAATTGATCATTGCATTAATCAGACTTCTTAAGTCTTTCAAAATTGTTTTTCTTTATAATGTTGTAGTCACGTTACGGATTTTTCTTCTTGTTCCACTCACTTCACTCTGCAGCAGTTCATATCTTCTCCCAGCTCTTTCTGAATCTGTCCCTTTTATCCTTTCTTACAATGCAATTACATTCCATTATATGCATACACCATAATTGTTTCATCCATTTCTCAGTTGACAGGCATTCACTTTGTTTCCAGTTCTTTGCTATGACAAAAAAAGCTACTATAAATAATTTTGTAAGTAATATTCCTTTCCTCTGTGTTTGATCTCTTTGGGGGTATATATCCAATAATATAAAAAGGGCATATACAGGTTTCTTGTGGAATCCCAAAATGTTTTCCAGAATGGTTAGAATAATTCACAGCCCCACCAACAATGCACAAGTATTCCTTTATTCCCATAGATCTTTGCACCTTTAACTCCATTGGGAGAAAAATTTGGAACTGAAAATCTTATAAAAAATGAATATTGAAAACTATCTTTACATTAATTGGAAAAATAAACAATCACCATTGTCATAAGTTTATGTCATTAATAGGTGGTGCTACCGCATCCCCTGCCTTTTAATCTACTCTGTTCCTTCTCAATAAGTTGATACCCTTCCAGGGTCAAATTCTAGTCATGAATGCCATCCCAGTAAGTCTATCACGCCTACAAGGTCAAATTTGCTTCCTTACATTAGAATCTCTGTTTCATCTTGTTTATTGTCCACATTATGTATCAGCATATAGGTGTCTGAGGCCATAGGTTTTATTGAAGATCAGTGTTTATCTGTGTGATCATAGGCAAAGAATCTAATCTTTCTGAGTGTTTCCTTATGTGGAAAATGGGAATAATAATACTTTCAATACCTGCCTCACAGGGTTGTTGTGGGGAAAACACTTTGTAAACCTTAAAAACATATAAATGTGAGTTATTATTATTGTTGTCATTATTATTACTACTGGCACTCTTCTTAGATATTGCCTCCCATGAACTATTGATATTTCTGTGGTACCAAAGTTGTCAGGTATATAGTCCAGGTTGTTTGGGGTTTTTTATAATTGTTTTTTTTTCTTTCCCTGTTTTTTGCAAATCTAATCAAAAGGTCATATTCCTCTTGATTAGATTTGCAAGACCCCAGACAAATATGTTTTTGCCAGCCCTTGGTAAAATCATTCCATACTTTAAAAAGAGCTCATTATAAGATCATAGGTTTAGACCAGCAAGGGATGAAAGAGAAAGCCAGAGAGACAGAGACAATGAGACTCTCACACTTAGTAGCTGTGTGAACCTCTGGGCAAATCACTTAACATCTGGGTGCATCAGTTGCCTCAGATGTAAAATGGGAAAAATAATGCCTACCTCCCAAAGTTATTTTATGATAATACAATGAGATAATATTTTTAAAATGCTTCTCAGAATGCATGGCACACAGTAGATGCATAATAAATGTTTCTTTCCTTCCTTCCTATGTTCCAGGCAGTGTGCTAAGTGCCAGGGATATAAATACAAGCTAAAAAAACAGTCTCTACCCTCAAAGAGCTTACATTTTAATGGTAGAAGACAACATTTAAAGAGGAGCTAGAGAAGGGGACCCATCCAAAGCAGGTGGAGAAGTCCAGGGTGAGACTTGAGCTAGAAGTGCTGAGCATGGTGGGCTCCTCCTGTAATGGTGATCTGGACAGGGAGTCACCAATAGGAAACTGAGGCTCCTAGGCAGAGATTTTTTCAGTGTAAGAAGGCAGTTACATGGCAAGAAGATTGAGAACTCTGGTGAATCAGTTGATCCCAAAAGTCATCTAATCCAATTCCCCTGTTTTACAGATAAAAAGTGAAAGCCCCCAGGGAAGTGATACCCAAAGACATTAAGTTGTTGGCCTAAGATCAGGTAAGTGACAGAGTTGGAATAGGAGACTAGGTCATCCAGCATTCTAAATCCAGTTGTTCAGTCGTTTCAGTTGTGTCCAGCTCTTCGTGATACCATTTGGGGTTTTCCTGGTAAGGATATTAGAGTGATTTGCCATTTCCTTCTCCAGCTCATTTTATAGATGAGAAAACTGAGGCAAATGTTAAGTGACTTTCTCAGGGTCACACAGCTAGTAAGTATCTGAGGTCCGATTTAAACTTAGGTCTTCTTCACTCCAAGCCCAGTGTTCTAGCCACTGTGCCACCTAGTTGTTCCCTAAATCCAGTAATTTTCTGTATTTAAAGGTCTGGTCCAGAAATACAAAACCATGGTTTCTGATAGGAGACAAACTACCCTTAGCATTAATGGGAGAAGATTGTATAGGAGGAGAATTTGAGCTGAAGAAGTTATTGTTAAGTATATTTAGAGGGTTCTAGAAATTGGAACAAGTCCAGAGATTGAATTTGTGAAGGAGCATTTGGGAGAACTTGAGAAATTTAAAGAACTTATAAAATCCTAGGATCTGGAGAGAAGAGCAAAAGGAGAAAAACTAGAGAAAGAGAACAAAGTTGTAAGATAAGGAAATGGGTAGAGTAATGTGGTTCTCAAGGTGCTAACAAGATGAGGAGAATGACAACTACAAAGCTGAAAACACCTACCACAGTTCTAAGGGCTACTAACAAGATAATAAAGGACTGAGTGACATCCTAAGTTGAGTGCATAGGGTAGATAAGATGATACTTTACCATAGGGAAAAGGCAAAGTTGCTCAATTTTTATTTTGTTTTTATTTTCTTTGCCAAGAAAAATGACCTTTTGAATAGAAAGTACAGAACAAAAATAACAGAGAGGGAACTGATGCTCCAGATAAGTATGATTGTAAGAGGATACCTAATTGCTCTTGGTTTTAAGTGACCAGCCCCAGATAAACTACCTTCTTTGGTACTGAATAAGCTAGTGAATGTGGTTGCTGAGGCACTTAGGGATATTTCAAAGACCATGGAGAATGGCAGAGATACTATAAGGCTGGAAAAGGACAGATGGTGTCCTAGTTTTCAACAAAGGGAAGAAAAGTGAGCTTAATTTTAATTCTTGGCAAAATTCTAAGAGCTCATTAGTGAACACCTAGAAAAGGACACAGTGATTACAAATAGCCAGTAGGGGTTTATCAAGAACACATCATGCCACATTAACCTTATTTCCTTTTTTTTAACAGTATTATGAAACTAGCCTATGGGGAGTTTTTCCTGATCCCTTGGATTAGTATTCTTTCCCTCCTCATCATATTATGCTGTATGTATACTTAACTATTCACATATTTTGTAAGCCTCAATAGAATGTAAGTCCCTTAAGGACAGGGACTATTCTCTGTTTTGTCTCTGTATCCCCAGTTTGTAACACTTAACAAGGCATTCCTTGCATATAGTAGGTAATGATTGGTTGGATTAGATTGGTAATTAGGAGAATGCTGAGGATAAAGTTTACCTAAATTTTAGCAAAGCTTTCAATAAAATATACCATGCTAATTTGTGAAATAGTTGATGAAATATGGGCAAGAGAATAGTAATTTAATATTTGGGCCCAAAGAGTAGTCCTTAATGTCACCTTTGAAGAAGACTTCTAGTGGAGTATCCCCAGGGATGTTTGTTGGACCTTGTGCTATTGAACATTTTTATCAATGATTACATGAAGGCATTAATGCTATGCTTATAAAATTTGCACATCACACAAAACAGGAATGTGTAGCTAACAACTGGATGACCAACACAATCCAAAAAAAAGATCTTGATAATCAAACACTAGATTACTATGGTCATTTACTAGTGTGTCTTGTGCACCTAATCTATGCCACTGATCCAACTTTCTCTTTCTTAACCAGTATCAGATAGTTTTGATGATTGCTGCTTGATAATATAGTTTGAGTTCTGGTACAGTTAGATCACTTTCCTTTGCATTTTTTTTTCATTAATCTAGAACATTGAGCTGAATACACTAGGGTTAAAAAAAATCTACAAGTACAAACTGAGAAAATTAAAGTGCTTTGTCTAAAAAAGATCAGGAGTTTTAGTGAACAGCAAGCTCAATGAGTCAATAGTGTGATAAGTGAGATTTTTTATTAAGTTAATGTATTCTTGGGCTTCATTAATAGAAGCAAAGATTCCATGAATAAGGAAATGAAAGTTCTTCTATATTTTGCTATTGTCAAATCAAATCATATGTTCAGTACTGTATTTTATAATTTAGGAATAATATTAATAAGTTGGACAATGTCCAAAGAAGGATTCCCAGAATGTTAAAGGGCCTCAAATTCATGCCATCCTCTGAAGACTGATTGAATAAATTGATGATATTTGTTCCGCAGAAGATTCTACTGGGATATATAATAGATCCTAAAGTATTTGAAAAGTTGTCATATGGAGGAGAGATTAAGCTTTTACTAGTTGGCCCCAGAAAGCAGAACTAGGAAAAAATCATAGTAGCTTCAAAGAGATAAATTCAGACTGATGTAAAGAAAAACTTCTGATTACATCTCTCTAAAATACTATGGACAACCTTGGGAGGGGTGGATTCCCTCTTATTGAAGGTCTTCAAGAAAAGGCCAGTTGACCACTTGTCAGATGTGTGGCAGAAGGGATTTTTTTTCCATGCATGGGTTGGACCAGGTTACTACTAAAGTCTTCCCTCTCTGAAATTCTGTGATTCAGTGAAGTATGGAGAGAAGAGACAATTTTGTAGTGGCCTAGACAGAGTCCGTGATGAGTCTGAACACATTACTCCCCAGTTGTGGTTTCTTCCTCAACCAAGTGTATATGTCCAAAAAGCATGCTAGCTTCCCTCTTAGATGAACGGATAAAAGAGGAAATCCTTACATCTGTAAGGAAATTGGAGGGTATAGAATTATGATGAAGAGAAGAAAGGGAAGGATAATTGAAGATTTGGAGACAAGTAATATTTAACCACCAGGTGGCACTGCTAGCTACTAATCAAAATTCTAGTTCCAATAAGAACTAGAAGTTCATAGAAGTTCAACAATTTCTCTGGTGGTTCCACACTTCACTTAATGCCAAAAGCAACTCAAAAGAAATGCCAAATTCTCTACGGTTCTATCCCCTAGCTTCTCTCCCAGGGAAGATATTCACCTCATTAGTCCAAGGGGCATGATTAGTACAGATTTGTACAATCAAATAACTTCCAGAGATTGTTCAATTCGTTTCTCCACAAAGTGACACATCTATTTTATAACTAAAAGTGCCTATTAGAACCTCTTCCTTTTCCTCCATCTTCCATGCACAATTGAGAATTCCCATCTTTATGTCTGCTTTGTGTAATGTCTACATTTTGGTCCTCCCTCCCAGAACTAGATCTGCTATATTGTCCCTCATTGTTCCAAAGGAGCACCCTGAGGGGTTGGAGTGTCTCTTTTCCTAGTAATATCAGATAGAACCTTCACAGGCTGTGTTCCTTCCATTATTTGAGGCCTAGTTACTAACGTCCCAATTCCATGTAACCACATAACATCAGTTAGCTTTTATAAAAAGATATTTACTACAAAGATATATAGCAAGAATGATAAGTGATGCAGTGATTAGAGTGCTGGGCCTGGAGTCAGGAAGGCTCAGCTCCCTGAGTTCAAATCTGACTTCAGACACTTACTAGCTATGTGATCCTGGGCAGTGGGGGGGACTGTGAGGTAATAGAGTGCCAGGGACCTAAACCATGAGGCTAAGGGTGAATGGAGCCTACCTAGGATTAAGGGTGGGAAATGGCTGGGAGCCCATAGGGAGGTAAGACAATGGAGGGCTAGGCTAGGTTAAGGGTAATAGAGAATTGGGAGATTGGGCACAACCACAACGAAAAGCCAGTTGATGGAATTATAGTCTCAGGCGAATGCCAGAGATTTGGCCATGTGGGAAAGTCCAGGGCTTTTGTTTTTTGGGGTCTAGATCCCATCCTCATCAATAGCAGTTTGGAGAATTATTTTTCATGGTGCAGTTGATAGCTGGAGCTTTTTTCTTTGAGAACTGTCTATTTGTATCCTTTTGTTGAGGTGCAACGTGTGTCGTCTCAAAATAGTTCAGACTCAGACTGTCTCCAAACCAAACAAGGGAATTTATTTGGGGTGATGCATCTAGCATCACCTTGTGGGAGACAGCAGCCCCAGCCAGGGGAAGCCAGGGATTTTTATAGAGAAAATATTGTGTGGGCAGGGAGATGAGGTAATCGGGGATATACAGAGCCAGCCCATTTGCCCAAGGCAGAGGGGCCCCTGTTAATCTCATCACTTTTACCATTTATCTACTAGGAAATGGCTCTTATGTTTATATATTTGAATCAGTTCCTTATTTACATCAGACTTGTGAAGATTTTTTCCCCTCAGATAGTTATTACCTTTGTGATTTTAACTGCATTGAATTTGTGCAAAAGATTTCCATTTTTACGTAATCAAACCATCTGTTTCATTTTCTGTGATCCTTTTATCTCTTATATGGTCACAAATTCTTCCTCAATTAATAGAAGTGAAAAATATTTCCTTTCCTGCCCCCCCTAATTTTTTTATGACGTGACCTTTTTTTAATCTAAATCAAGCACCAATTTGGAACTGATTTTGGCATATTTTGGGAGATGTTGATTTAAACCTAATTTCTGCCAAACTTCTTTCCATTTTTCTCAACAGTTTTTGCCAAGCCCTTACCCCAGTAATTGGTGTCTTTGTATTTGGTTTTACCAAACATGAAAGTTTGTTTCTGTTTTGTCCTAATCTGTTACACTGCTTGTTTCTTTATTGTTTATCTGTAGACTAAACTTTGCTGTGCTTGTGTGTTTGTCTCTATGTATGTTCAGAGATCCTTTGTTTCAGTTCAGAGTGAGGTTTCTCAGATCCTCTCTAGAGGAAGACTGATAACCCTCCTGCCCAGCTTCAGTTCCCGAGAGGGACAGTGCGTGTTAGCATGCCTTCCAGTAAGCATCCCCTTTCCAGAACCTAGCTCCTATATTTTAATCTGATGCCTTTCTGGTAATACTTATAAAATGTTTTCTATGTGAACACACACACACACACACACACACACACACACACACACAGAGCCCATTCTACTGCCAACAAAACAGCCCATCTCTCATAACTTAGCCATGGCTTTCTCTACCTGAAATAGAGCCTGTTTTTACTTAAATGGCTATATTTTAGCAAAGAAAAACATTTTTTACCCAAGACAAATTATTTTAATTATAACTTGTTATGACTAAACAATAAAGGTTTTTATTTTCTAGCAAGCATTTTCCTCTCTTAAGAATTTCTATTTTCTAAAGGAACACACCCAAGGGCACAATATTGACTTTACTAATCAACCAGTGTCTTGATTTTTCTAAAAGAAAAGATAAAATATTTTATTTTTAACAGAAAACATGGTAGCTATTTCTTAAGTAGCTTTCTTTGAAAAATCAATATTGTGATATTAAACTGTTCTACGGTTCTATTTGTTCTTTAAAAAGTACTATTTTTTAAATTGTATTCTCCCTACCCATTTCTCTGTGTTTATATACTTTTATTCTTACATGTTTATTCTTATACAATTATAACAGGAAATTTCATTCCTTTTTTTTCTCCTTTCTATACCAGTTTATTTCTTTTACCCTCCCTTCTCTTTTCCCTCTTCAAAACCTCAGAATAGAATCAATTCATCCCCACAAGTCCCATTGACCCAATATATTATCTTTTTAAGTCTCTCTTGACCCCTGTGTTTGCATGACAATGATTCTACTCAGCTCTGTTCTTTTCATCGGAAATGCTTAGAAAGTCTTTATTCAATTGCTCATGTAAAATGTACCTTTCTGGATTTCTCTTGACTTGTATTTGTTTTTTTTTTTTTAGGCAATTGGGGTTAAGTGATTTGTCCAGGGTCACACAGCTAGTAAGTGTCAAGTGTTTTGGTCTGAGACCGGCTTTGAACTCAGGTCCTCCTGACTTCAGGGCCAGTTCCCTATTCACTGTGCCACCTAGCTGCCAAAGTTCTCATTCAGCTCTGATCTTTCTGACAGAAGTTCCTTAAAAATCTTCGGTTCGTTTAAAGATTCATTTCCCCCCCACCCTCTTTGATGGCTAAGTTATTCTTGGTTGTGATGAGATTGACTGAAGCATTTCTGGAGATTAACATTTACCCTCTTCCCAGGACAAATGGGTTGGACAATGGAATCAAAACTCCATCACCACTTCCTTGCATATCCCTGATTACCTCACCCCTGCCCACAGGGCATGTTTCTTCTATAAGAATCCCTAGCTTCTCCAGGCTAGCAGGTGTCTCCTTTAAGGAGCCATCTCCTTCTGCCTCTCTTAAAGGGCTGCTGTCTCCCTTAGAGAAAGGCCTGCTGGGTGCATTACCCCAAATAAACATCTTTACTTGATTTGGAGACAGCCTGAGAGAATTCGAGACAACACCTTGACACACACACCTCTACCTCATCAGTTGTAGATCTATACCTTTTACCTTTTGAAATATTGGATTCCAAGATCTACTGTCAGTTATAGTAGAAGCTGGACAGCTTTCATTTATGATTTCTTGAAATATAGTGTCTGGGCTTCCTGGTTCTAATTGCCCTCTTCTCCCTTCCTCCCAAAACAGTAGTTAGTGGAGCCCAAACAAAGTGATGACTAGCCAGATCTGAGAAGGCAATGGCTCTGTAGTCTAGGTGCTTTTATACCTCCATGGGACTGCCAGGCACTATATCACCAGTGAAAAGCCTTCTGTTGTGCTTGAAACCAAGAGACTTGTTCTCTAATTGTCTGTGTGGCAAAGCCAACTAGTCAGCTGCAAACTTTAATGCCCACATAGTTTAAAATTCTTCTCTGTTCCACAGAGTCTCCTCTCTGCTTTATAATGTGGATAGGCTTAACTATAGCCACATTCTACTTCATAGAAGACCATCCCACAATCTAAATCATCTTTAGAAATACCAGGTTCAGGGGGTGGCACAGTGGATAAAGCACCAGCCCTGAAGTCAGGAGGACCTGAGTTCAAATGTGACCTTAGACATTTGACACTTATTAGCTATGTGACCCTGGGCAAGTCACTTAACCCTGTTGCCTAGCAGAAAAAAAAGAAATACTACGCCTAGATCTTTAATCTAAGTCAAAATACTATGTATCAAATTAGTTGCTGGGAAGAACATTCTAAGCAAAAACTTAGTAAACTGGATACAAATCTTATCACTAGAACTACTGATGGTGCTACCCATTTACCCAAGGCTCCAAATAATCTTATTATCAGAGATGATCTACCCTTTATCCTGGATCCTGGGAAAACTACTGATTGACTCCTTCCACAATCTTCCTTCCTGCTCAGGCTCCCTAATCAGTGTCTTTACCTCTTTGTTGTTGTTGTCCAGTTGTGTCCAACTCTTCATGACCCTGTGGACCATACTGTCCATGGGATTTTTCTTGGCAAAGAGACTGGTTTGCTATTTCCTTCTCCAGTAGATTAAGGCAAATAGAAATTAAATGACTTGCCCAGGGTCACACAGCTAGTACATGTCTGAGGCCAAATTTGAACTCAGGTCCTCTTGACTCCAGGCCCAGCACACTATCCACTGAACCATCTAGTTGCCTAGCTAGCTCTGTGTAGTCAGGAGCAATAATATTCCCATCATAACTATCCTCTGTTTAGGTAAACTTGATCTGAACAAACTATCCAACTGGGAGAGAAATTATGAAATTCAGTTGTTATGTACTAGATAGTGTGGGAAATTACCTTTCCTACCTAGGATATCACCAGGTACAATCCTATGACTCCCAATAGCCTACCAAAGACAACAATGAGTTGTTTGGCCAAGGAAAATCACGTTCTTGAAAGGAGTAAGCTTCTAGGGAAACTGCACCTACACAAATAGGAGGAATAAGTTGGACAAGTGTGCTTAATAGGTCTGCTGTCTCAGTAGATAACTGAGTCTGTTTAGCTCTTCAGTATCACTTTCTGCCCACACTTTCTATGAACACTTCATTGTCCTTGATAATCTGAACAGTAGAAATTCATTTCTTAAGCCCTTTACCTTTCTCTTCTAGGTGTTACATGGTACTGACAAAAACATAAAAACAGTCCTATCTCTGCAGATTACAGTTTCCCATGCCCCTTTTATTTGCTTTAATTGGGTTCTGCAATTCATTCTCATCTTTTTTTGTTGACTCTCTTGGTTAACCCTAGGGATTTACTGTGAAAAACTGCTTGTTTGTAAGACTTGAGCCTTGAGGCACAAATATAAGTTTCTCCACCCCATTTGTTAGACTTTGGCATTCGTTTCCAGGTAATTCCCTCTACTTTCCTGGATGCCTATTCTCTGAATTTATCCATATCAATTTCATATTGTTAGCCTTGGACAATTGGAAGACTAGAAAGTCTTTTAAGATATTTATTGAATCCTGCTTATGGTATATACTCTTTTAACTATTCTTTCCAACTTTGCATCATTCATAGATATGATAAACATGAATTCTTTGATCTCATGCAAGTTATAGGATCATAGGAGTTGGAGCTAGACACAAACTTAAAAACTATCTACTCCAATTCCCTTATTTTGCAGATAAAGAAACTGAGATTAATTAAATGGCTTTCCAAAGGGTAAAGTCATTGGTTAAAAACACTGAAAAATATAAGGCCAAAATATAAGGCTTTGCTGAATGCCACTGGATTAGGTTAACATTAATGTATTAGTTGTTATTTAGAGGGCACCATCATTCAACTAGCAAAGTAGAAATTCACAAAATTTTACAGTAATCCATGCGACATTTCTGTTTTATCCTACAGGGATTATATCAACTTGATGAGCCTTTTGGGGTGATTTTGTTTTTTATCTATAAATGTCATGGACATGCCCCTTGGCACCTTCTAAAGGTTGAGTTTCAGTGACTGAAGATATCCCCAAAATGAATTTTTAAGCTCTCGTTCATGTAGAATGGACTCTTGTGAAAAGGGTCACCCCTCTTGCCTAGCCAGTAAACTTGAGATGACATTTTGGGATCCTCCCTGAAAGGGACCTTTTCCCCTTCCTTTTGGAGTAGTCCTGGGAGCTCACCAAAGCTAAAAGCAGAATTGTAAAGGACTTGCCTTAGGAAGAAGGCATATGGGGATTGTGTGTGTTCCCACAGATGTCCTGAGAGGATATAAATGTAGTATGGCTGTCTCAATATGGCTCACAGGGAGGCAAGAATAGACATCTCTAGTGTTTTTTCCTCCAAAGGAGACTTGGGCTAAAATTATATTATCTGCTGCCTTAACTATGATTAGTCTAGGGGAAGTAATTCTTAGATTCAGGCTAAACTCTGATCATTATTCTTTATTGGGGAAAGGAGGGTCCCAAGCTCTATATCCAAGTTTTGACCTTTTTCCTGCCAGAGGCCAGTTCCATAATGAATACACATAAGAAATAATGAAGAAATCCATTTATCCAAGTTGATACAAAACAGAAATCAGAGAAAATATACATAAGAGAATATATACAGATAATACAGAGTAAAGGAGCTCTCCCAGTGAGAGTGAGGTAATGAGATAACTAAGAGAGAGACAGAGAGAGAGAGAGAGAGAGAGAGAGAGAGAGAGAGAGAGAGAGAGAGAGAGAGACAGAGACAGAGAGAGAGAGACAGAGAGAGATTCATGATTCATTCCTGGGTCTCACCCAAGGGGGAAGTTCTCTGAAGTTTGTAGTATAGCAATCTGGGAATGGGGATATATCTATATCTATATCTATATCTATATCTATATCTATATCTATATCTATATCTATATCTATATCTATATCTATATCTATATCTATATCTATATCTATATCTATATCTCTATATAGATATAGATATAGATATGATCATTCTACATTGTTGGCTTCTGCAAGAAGCTTTCTCTCCCTTCAGCAATCTGAAGAGAAGTTGGAATGTGCATCTTCATTCTTGAAGCTAGAAGCCAGAAGAGTGCAGGATCTCTCTTCTCTCCCACTCTCCCACTCTCACCAACTCTGGTTCACCCCTCATGCAAGTACAGGACAGTGACATCCACCAATGAGAAAAGAATTTCATATGATTTATCCTTGGAGACTCCAGACCCCAGTCTTGTATCATTAGAAGGGTATTCCTGGGCAATTAAATTAAAACCAATAGGAGGAACCATCAGAAAGATGAAACAAAACTCAACAGAAGGTTAAAAATAAGTGATAGCGATTCAACTTCCATAGTTCTTTCTTTGGATGTGGACAGCATTTTCCACCCTGAGGCCTCTGGAAATGTCTTAGATCCCTGGTTCACATTTTCTCTGAGGGCAGCAAGTCTATTGAATGGGAATAGACCAGAGAAGGCCCCAGAAATATATAACATAAAGTTGTTTACTTCATGGTGATATTTTAATTGCTTTTTATTTAAATAAGGGAAGCAATTGAGACCCTAGAGAAAGCATTGATTCCATTGTTTCTTCGGGAGTTGGCAAGGTTCTCTCAGCCTGTCCCACTGCTCTTCCTGGAAGGATAAAGACAAAACTTTCTTTGCCCAGGTTTCCTATACAGAATGGCATCATTACATTTGTCTTCTGGCTTTTCCCCCCATATTTTTAGTTTACTCTGGAATTTGTTTAGAGCCATGATCATAATAGTTGTCTGTATTCAACCCACATTGTTCCCTTGACTTCACTCTAAAGTCATGTGTGCAAAAGCAAAATCACCTAGAAATTTTTTTTAACTTTTAAAAATTAATTTATTTTTAGTTTTCACATTCACTTCCACAAGATTTTGAGTTCCAAATTTTCTCCCCATCTCTCCCCTCCCCCCACCCTAAGATGGCATGCATTCTGAGTACCCCTTCTCCTAATCTGCCCTCCCTTCTATCATCCTCCCCCCCACTTCTTCCATTCCCCTTCTATTTTCCTGTAGGGCAGGATAGATTTCTATACCCCATTGCCTGTATCTTATTTCCCAGTTGCATGTAAAAACAATTTTTAACATTTGTTTTTAAAACTTTGGGTTCCAAATTCTCTCCCTTGCTCTCTCCCTATCCACCCTCATTGAGAAGGAAAACAACTCGATACAGGTTATACATGTGTAGTCATGCCAAACACTTCCATAATAGTCATGTTGTGAAAGAGTAACTATATTTCCCTTCATCTTATCCTGCCCCCCATTTATTCTATTCTCTCCTTTGACCCTGTCCCTCCTCAAAACTTTTTGCTTCTGATTACCCCCTCCCTCAATCTTCCCTCCCTTCTATCATCCCCCCACTCTTATCCCCTTCTCCCCTATTTTCCAGTAGGGTAAGATAGATTTGCAAACCCAATTGAGTGTGTATATTATTCCCTCCTTAAGCCAAATCCAATGAGAATAAGATTCACTCATTCCCTTTTGCCTCCCCCCATTTCCCTCCACTGTAAAAACTTTTTCTTGTCTGTTTTATGTGAGATAATTTCCCCCATTCTACTCTCCCTTTCTCCTTTTCCCAGTACATTCTTCTCTTACCCCTTAATTTTCTTTTTTAGATATCATCCCTTCATATCCAACTCACCTTGTGCCTTCTGGCTATTTATATTCCCTCCTACTACCCTAATAATGAGAAAAGTCTCATGAGTCACAAATATCATCTTTCCATGTAGGGATGTAAACAGTTCAACTTTAATAAATCCCTTATGATTTCTCTTTCTTGTTTACCTTTTCATGCTTCTCTTCAGTCTTGTATTTGAAAATCGATTTTTCTATTCAGCTCTGGCTTCTCAAGAATTCATTAAATTCCTCTATGTCATTGAATATCAATTTTTCCCTCTTATTAATTACACTCAGTTTTGCTGCGTAGGTGATTCTTGGTTTTAATCCTAGTTCCTTTGACCTCTGGAATATCATATTCTAAGCCCTCTGGTCCCTTAATGTAGAAGCTGCTAAATCTTATGTTATTCTGATTGTGTTTCCACAAAATTTGAATTTTTTCTTTCTGGCTGCTTGCAATATTTTTCTCCTTGACCTGGGAACTCTGGAATTTGGCTATAATATTCCTGGGAGTCTTCCTTTTGGGATTTCTTTCAGGAGGTAATTTGTGGATTCTTTCAATTTATATTTTATCCTCTGGTTCAAGAATATCAGGGCAGTTTTCCTTAATATTATCTTGAAAGATGATCGTGGCTTTGAGGTAGTCCAACAATTTTTAAGTTATCTCTCCTGGATCTATTTTCCAGGTCAGTTGTTTTTCCAATGAGATATTTCACATTATCTTCTATTTTTTCATTCTTTTGGTTTTCTTTTATAATTTCTTGATTCTCATCAAGAGTCATTAGCTTCCATTTACTTCATTTTAATTTTTAAGGAATTATTTTCCTCAGTGAACTTTTGGACTCCCTTTTCTATTTGGCCAATTCTGCTTTTTAAGGCACTCTTCTTCTCATTGGCTTTTTGGACTTCTTTTGCCATTTGAGTTAGTCTATTTTTTAAGGTGTTATTTTCTTAAGTATTTTTTTGGATCTCCTTTAGCAAGCTGTTGACTTGTTTTTCATTATTTTCTTGCATCACTTTCCCAATTTTTCCTCTACTTCTCTTACTTGCTCCTCAAAATCCTTTTTTGAGCTCTTCCATGGCCTGGGACCAATTCATATTTTTCTTGGAGGCTTTGCATGTAGGAGCTTTGACTTTGTTGTCTTCTTCTAGTTGTATCTTTTGATCTTTGTCACCAAAGTAAGATTCTATAGTCTGTTTTCTTATGCTGTTTGCTCATGTTCCCAGCCAATTACTTGACTTTTAAACTCTTTGTTAAGGGGCTCTGCTTCCAGTGTAAAGGGTGTACTGTCCCAAACTTCAGGGGTTTTGTGCAGCTGTTTTCATAGATACTTCCAGGGACCTATAAATTTTCAGTTCTTACAAGGTGGTATAAGGGGCGAGGTGTCTACTCCTTTCCTGGCCTGTATTCTGTTCTATGAGTGACCACGAGCACTTTTTTCTGCCTTTAAACTGTGAGGAGGGTTCTCTCTCCAACACTACCACAAGCTCCTCCTCACCCCAGGACCACCACTGAGGACAGTGACCCAGATCCAAGCATGGGCAAAGCAAGAGAATCCTGCCCCAGCACCAGCAAAGAGATCCCTGCAATCTCCTTCTGATCAGCCATTTGATCCCCCCCCACAGTCTGCAAGCTGAGAGCTCCAGAAGCAGCCTCCGCCCTGAGGCTGCACCAGAACTGGGGCTGAACCAGGCTCTTCTCTCACCGAGGTTCGACAGACCTTTCCTACTGAAAGGTCTGTTGTTTGTGGGTTGGGAAGTCTGGAAATCACTACAGCTGCTAGTGATTCATTCCCTTGAGGCCTGCTCTAGGTTCTCTGAGGCCTGGTCTTTGCCTGTGCAGCCCATGCTGAACTGCACTCCTCTCCCAGACTGTTGAAACAGACCTTTCCCATCAACCATACAGGTTGTCTTGGGCAGGAAATTTGTTTCACTCTGTCTTTTTGTGGGTTCTGCTGCTCTAGAATTTGTTTGGAACGCAAAGTTTTAAAAACAAATGTTAAGAATTGTTTTTACATGTTTAATGACAAATGAGCCTTTTTTTTTACAGTTATTTGGAGGAGTTAGGGAGACAAAAAATTTTTTAAAGAGTGAAGTTGGGTTTAACTTAATTTCTACCATGTTTCTCAGGAATTTTTTGTCAAATAATGAGTCTTTACCCTAATAATGGGGTCTTTGAGTTTATCAGTCACTATGTATCTATGTTCATTTACTTCTGTATGTTGTATACCTAGTCAATTCCATTGATCATCTTTCCTGTTTTTTAACTAGTAACAAATAGTTTGAATGATTATTGCTTTGTAATGTAGATGAAATCAGGTACTGCTAGGCCTCTTCTTTCCACTTTTTTTTTGTCATTATTTCCATTAGGAATCTCAACTTTTTGTTCCCCCACGTACATTTTGTTATTGTTTTTTTTCTAGTTTTCTAAAGTAATCCTTTGATATTTTGATTAATATGGCACTGAATAAAAGAAATTAATTTAGGTAGAAGGATAATTTTAATTATATTTGTGTAAAAAACCATGAGAAATTAGTCCTTTCCCATTTATTTAGGTCTGTTTCTAGAAGATGTTTTACAGTTATGTTCATGCAGTTTCTGTGTATTTACTGATAGATGACCTCAATATTTTATATATTCTATAATTATTTTGAATGAAATTTCTGTTTCTATCATTACTCCTGGGTTTTGTTGATAATATACAGAAAAGTCGATATACGTGCCTTAATTTTACATCCTGCAACTTTACTGCAACTTTAGTTGTTTCAATTAATTTCTAGTTGATTACATCAGGTTCTCTATGTTGATCATCATATCATCTACAAAATAGCAACAATTTTATTTCCTCTTTGCCTTTGCTTATAACTTTGATTTGTCTCTTGTTTAATTGCTATAGTTATCATTTTTACCTCCATACCAAATTAATGGTGATAATGGACTTTCTTATTTTACTCTTGATCTATTTGAAAGGCCTCTAGATTTCCATTGCATAAAATGTTGGCTCTTGGTTTTAGATAAATGTCATTTACAATATTATGGAAAGATACATTTATTCCCATGCTTTTTAGTATTTTTAACAGAAATGGTAACATGTTTTGTCAAAAGCTGCACTTATTGATATAAATGTGATTTTGATTATTTTGTTTTAATAAAAAATAATGGCTAGCATTTACATAATAGTGCTTGATAGAATTCATATCTAATTCCATCTGGTCCTGGGGTCTTTTCTTTGGGAGTTCATTTATAGTTTCTTCAATGTCTTTTTCTTTTGACATAGGTTTCTTTAAATTCTCTACTTCTTGTTTTGTTAATCTGGGTAGTTTATGTTTTTGTTGATATTCATATATTTCATTTATATTGTCAATTTTGTAAGCATATAATTAAGCAAAATAGTTTACAATTTCTTTTTCATTTGTTGTCATTTCTCTTTTTTCATTTGATTCTAACAATTTGTTTTCTTCTCCCTTTAAAAAATCAGATTAGAAAATGGTTTATCAATTTTATTGGTTCTTCCTCCCACCCTGCCAAAAAAAATCTCAGCTTCTCTTTTTATCAGTTTGATGTTCTACAGTGTTTATTTTTGGTTCTTACTTTCAATTTGGTTAATATCTTATTTGATTTTCAGAATATCCAATTTGATATTTAGTTTTGTGGTGTTTTTTTTTAATGTGTCGGTTTTCTAGAGTTCTTTTTTTAGTTGCATTCTAAATTCATTTATTCTCTTTTTTGTTATTGAGCATGCTTAGGGATATAAATATTCCTCTCAGTACCACCTTTGCTACATCACAAAATTTTGGTATATTGTCTCATTTTCATTGCAGAACTTGTCTATTGTTTCTATAATTTGTTCCTTGAATCACAAAGTCTTTAGGAATAAGTTGATCTCTAATTAATTTTAACCCTTTCTTGAAAGGCCCTTTATTGAATCTAATTTTCTTTGTAGTATTAAAAGATGTGTTTAATATTTCTGCTTTTTAACATGTTTGCGAGGACTTTATGCCCTAGGACATGATCAATGACAAATGTGCCAATAAAACTGATATACATACATACATACATACATACATACATAACATACGTATATATGGATATACATATATATAATATGATCCTTTCTATTTCCATTTAGTAATTACCAGAAAATGATCATATTGAATGCTCTGATGTTGTATTCAGAACGTTAACTTCTGTATTGTTTATTTTTGGATAGATTTGTTTATATAAAGGATAATATGAGGTCCCCAGTATTATAGTTTTCCTGTCTATTTCATTCTGTAATTTGATTGTTTTTTTCCTTTAAATATTTAAATACAATCTTGTTTCATGTATATGTATTAAGAATTGGTATTATTTCATCAACTATAGTGCTTTTAAATATACTGTTATTTTCTCTGTTCATCTCTTTTAACCATGTCTGTTTTTACTATTGCCTTGCTTGACCCCAAAATTGCTACCCCTATTTTTTTTTTTAGTTCAACTGATGCATAATACATTCTACTTTGTTCCCTCATTTTAACTCCATTTGAATCTGTATGTTTCAGGCGTGTTTCTTTTAACAACATTTTGTTTGGTTTTCCTTCCTAGTCTATTCTGCTATCTTTTTTTGTTTGTTTTGTTTTATGAATGAGTTCATTCCTTTCAAATTCATAGTTATGACTGTTAATTGTGTATTTTTGCCATCATATCTTTTTACTTTTTCTTTCTCTTTGTCCTACACCCATTTTTTGGTTTATTTACAAAGAAGAATAAGGTGGCGAAAGAGGAGTATGAAATTTCCAATTGAAGCAACCTGCTTCTACCGGACCTTTATTCTCTTCACTCAGATCCTAATCTTGTTTCTTACTCTTCCTTTCCTTTTAATGCCCCCTCATTAGCAGGCCTCCAAAGTTAATTTTATTTTGACTTTTAACTTCCCATTCTACCCTACCTCTTCAACTTCCCTCTTTCTTCTTTGCCCCTGCCTGTTTCCCTGTTGAGTTAAACATTTCTACATCCAGTTCTTTGTATATACATATGTACATTGGTTCAACTCTCTTTTGTATAGTTAAGAGAAAAGTTTGTTTCACGTGATACACACTTCTTCCACCCTTTCCTCCATGTTTTTATTCTCTTTACTATATTATTAATAGATAACATTTATATAGCACTTACAAAACACTTTAAATGTTATCTCATTTGATCTTCACGACAGCCCTGTAAGGAAGGTGTTATTATAACCCTAATTTTACAATGAAATCAAGGGTGAGAGAGGGTAAGCAACTTGTTCAAGGTCACACAGCTAGTAAATTTCTGAGGTAAGATTTGAACTTAGGTCTTCCTGACTCTAAGTCCAGTATTCTATCCACTGCTTCACTTAGCTACCTAGAATATTAATTATTCATCAAGGGAGTACAATATTTGAGATGCCCAACAGGTAGAGACTGGTGATCTCTGAGTGTTTCTGGTGCATATGTGGCATAGCCTTTGTAGTATTCTTTCTGCAGGGCATTTGGCCTGTATATACTCAGAATGCTTTTCTCCCCACCAATACCCTCATCTCCAAGCTCACAGCTTCAAGAGAAAGCACTGAGAAGGTATGGAATTTAATTTAGGGTATAAAATAGCAATATTACTCTATATATGTAACTTGAGTCTCAGTGTTCATTGGTATAGAACTTTTTCCTTAATGGTGAAGATCAGTGCCCCATACCTGTATGAGGGATGTGACAGAGTTGGTGAGAGAGGAGAGATCTGGAGTTCTTCTGGCTTCTAGCTTCAAGAGAGAAAATCCATAATGCCAATCTATCTTCAAGTTGCTGAAGGGAGAGAAAACTCTCAGAAGAAGCTAACAAGATTAGCTGACAGACTCTATACCCAGCTTACTACACTAGAATCTTAAAGGAATTTTCCCTTTTTGATGACTTCTCTCTCTCTCTCTCTCTCTCTCTCTCTCTCTCTCTCTCTCTCTCTCTCTCTGTTTAAGCTATCTCACTCCCTATGAGAGAGATCTTTCAATTTATATTGTTTGGTATATTTTGTCATATATATTTTCAATTGTTTTCAGTCACATCTGGCTCTTCATGACCCCATTTGGGGTTTTCTTGGCAAAAATACTACAGTAGTTTGCCATTCCTTCTCTAGCTCATTTTACAGATGAGGAAACTGAGTGAAGTGACTTGCCCAGGGTCTCACAGCTAGTCAGTGTCTGAGGCCAGATTTGAACTCAGGAAGATGAGTTTTCCTGACTCCAGATCTGACACTCTATCCACTGTGCCACCTGGCTGCCCCTTGTCATATGTATACTTTCTCTGATTTTTAAGTTGCTATTGACTTGGATAATTGAATTCCTTTGCTATTTGCTATATGTGTTCACTGTGGAACTGGTATCTGATGGGAAGGAGGTTATGCTTTGGATATAAAGCTTAGGGCTTCCCTTTTCTCCATTAATTAATGGTGATCAGGAGTTTAGTTTGAATCTCAAAATTATTTCCCTTTTAGACTAATATTATTTAAGGGAGCAGATAGATATAATTCTAGCCCAGTGCCCCTTCTCTCTGAGGAGAGCAGAGTTCCCAGCCACCTGCTTCCCTGCCTGGCAGGAATTAAAGTTTCCCTTGGAGGTAAGGAGGGGGAAGAGATGCTAGAGATGTCTAGTCTTACCTCCTTGTGAGCCACATCAAAAGAGCTACATTACATATTAAAACATTGAATCTATAATCTGTACACAGCTCATGAGCTCTTCTCCTTTCTCTCAATTCTCCTCTCATTGGTTACAATTTTACCCACATCCATAGGGCTTAACATTTCATGATCATCCCAAATTGATATACGGAATTTGAAGGGAAATAGGTCACATGGTCCAATATGGAGCCATCTACTTCTAGCCATTTCCTAAAACCTCTTCCAAATTGCCCTCCTAGTACTTTAAAGTGATGATGGGGAAATCTCTAAACCACTTCCAGCTCATGGAAAGGAATAAGGGAAAGGCCAGTTCATGCGTCTCCAAAACCCCATCTCAGGGCTGAGGATGATAACAAAAAGAAGCACATGAAGGAAGGTGAGAAAAATCAATATTCTCCTTCTGCTCACTCTCTCATAGCTCACTTCATTTTTGCTCCAGAATCAGATCTCTTCCACAGCATTGATCCCCTCCCTGTCCGTCATCTCTCTGGGACTCTGAGGTCTCCCTCAGACTTGGGGGCAGAGGGAGAGGATTTTTCTCTATTACTCCCTCCCCTTCAGCCATGGCAGCCCAAGGTTGAGCTGGTAGAATCTAAAAGAAAAGACCCTTTCCATAGCTCTTATGGTCTGCTGAGTGGGGAGGCTAATTCCCCCTTAGTTCAGGAATCATCTTTGACACAGCCCCAGTCACAAAGACCAAGAAACCAAACAGGAGTTGCTCCATTGCTCATGTCCTTAAGTAGGGGGCTAGAACACATGTTCCAAAAGGGCCAAAGTGAATGCCTGCTTCAACAGTAAGTGCTCCAGTTCATGCCCACTATAACGTAAAGATAATTTTAAGCTTTAACATTCTTGATTGTGGCTACACAGAAACTCAGTTCTCATTCAAAATATTTTTGTTAGTCACCAACTGCCTTTTTGACAGTTAGGTGGCACAGTGGACAGAGCTGGGCTAGAGTCAAGAAGGCTTAAGTTAAAATTCAGTCTCAGACACTTACTAGCTATATTATCCTGGGCAAGTCACTTAATGTTTGTGTCAATTTCTTCAACTAGAAAATTAGGATAACAATAGCACCTACCTCATAGGGTTGTTGTAAGGATCAAATGAAATAACATATAAAACAACACAGTGCCTAGAATATAGTAGGTGCTTCAAAAATGTTTGTTTTTTCTTCCCCTCTTTCTGAGGTTTGGTCTAATTCTAAGAGAAAAATCAACTGATGTTAGGTAAAATAATCTCTAACACCCCCTTGGGGCTCAATGGCCTAATTCGAACAGTTAGAGTTAGGGCTATAGAGGAGTAACTATTATTGTTCCCAGGGTTCTAGGAGGTTAACCCTGAGGGTAACTATCCTCCTGAAAACTAGCTCATGAGCCCCCAGTGGTGTGTTTTCCCCTTAATAATCAGTCAATAGACTAAATCTTTAGCAAAGGCATTTACTTAAATGACACATCCACAACAGTAATTATAAGTCATTTTTCCCTAAACCAGGGGCAGTTTCCCACAAATATGTCCAGAGTCCAGGGAAAGGATAAAAAGGAACCCAAAATACAATGACACAGAGGCACATGTGCAGACACATATGGCCAAGTGAACTCACACCTCTGTAACTGTACAGCCTTGATCTCTCTGCCAAAGATCCTCACAGAGTTCACTGAGTCATTCCTCTGTTCAACTAAGCAGGCCTCACAAGTTCACTATGAGTTACTTCTCTCTTTAGTTCAGCTGGTTCTTTTTAGGCACAGGGTCTCTGGGGGCTCAGCTAAGCTTGGCTTCACTGACTCATAACAAGGCTGTTCTGTTTCTGAATATTTCCCAACAGGCTGTTGGACAGTGGTTTGTGGACAGGGCTGGGTGGGCAACTTTGCCATTCTGTTCTTCTAAGGGAGCTACAGATCCTCTGATCTCTAACTTTGATGGAGAGCTGAAGCCTTTTTCTACTTTCAGCTACTAATGGGGCTGAACTCATTTCAGCCCAAGAGTTAGCTTCCCTCTTTCAGCTTTAGTGCTACAAAAGCCCTTTCAGCTAGGGCAATGGCCTTTAGCTTAACTTAGGCAGATGCATCTTCCTTTCAACTTGGGCAGAGCTTCAGATCTGAGATATTTTTCATTTCTGTGCAAGAGATAAGAAAAGATTTGTTTCTCCTTTTCAACAAATGATTCTTGCTCAAAAGCCCCTTGTCACTATAAACAACTCCATATTTCCTTAGGAGAATCAGTATTTTTTATCTCCCATACTCCTTTGGGATTTTATGTAGATAAGTGCCTAGGACAAATTATGAGAATGCAGTCCCCGCTTGCTGGGTTCTTCATATTAAAATTCTACCTTTCTAGGTGAGGAATATCCACTTTGTGTCTCTAGGCTTTCCTCTTTATTTTTTTAATGCCTATATCTCTTAGCTAATTCAGACCTTTAGCTTTTGCTGATTTCTCATGTGGACATCCTACAGCATTTAATAGTTACAAAGTACTTAAACGTTATCTCAAGTATTCTTACAACACTGTAAGATAGCTAGCATAAATATTATTCTCCTTTTTACAGATAAGGAAACTAAGACTTAGAAAGCTTAAAGCCTCAGGGATCTATTCTTGAAGGTTCTATGCTTTTAACAACTATATTAATAATTTGGTAGGTTTGTTATCATACACCCAAAATAATCTAGAAGGCATAGTTAAGACATTAGTTGACAATCAGTATCCAAAAAAGCACTTAATAGGTGAAAAAGTTGGGCCCAGTCTAATAAAAAGGAGATCTAATAGGATAAATATAAATTGTTACACTTAGGTTAAAAAAAAATCAACCTCAGAAGCTGGTGGGGAAACAATAGTTAGAAATTAATCTGAGAAAGACCTGACCTTTTAGTTAACTGAAAAATCCAAATCAGTCAAGAGAATGATGTGGAAGCCAAAAAAAAAAAAGCTACCCTAAGTTTCATTAACATGAAGGTATCTTTAAGATTATTTAGTCTAACCTCTTCCCACTCCCCAACATTTTATAATTAAGGAAACTGAGAGGCAAAGTGTCTAGAAGAAAGAGAGGAATAGTTCCATTGGTCTTTGTCCTAATCATATCAAATCTGGAGTACTATACTAAGTTCAGAGCACCACATTTGAGGACATTGGCAAACCAGAAAGGAGTTCACACCTATCATGGATACATTTCATGGAATCTTTGGGCTTGAACAAGAGAAAAAAAACCACTTTTCTCCAGTCCTCAAAACTGGACTTTAGCATCTTTTAATTATGAATGTAGGTAACAAACATTATTCTGAGATAATAGGACAGCTAGGTGTCACAGTGGATAGAGTGTCAGGTCTAGAGTCAAGAAGATTCCTCCTCCTGAATTAAAATCTGACCTCAGATACTTACCAGCTGTGTGATCTGTGTGAGTCACCTGTTTGCCTCAGTTTCCTCAACTGTAAAGTGAGTTGGAGAAGGAAAGGGCATACCACTCCAGCATCTGCCAAGAAAACCCAAAATGGGGTCATGAAGAGTCAGACACAACTAAACAACAATTTTGGGCATTAAATACTTATAGTCACTCATACTAAACTTTTGAGACATTCTACATGTTGAATTCAGAGGCCCTACCATTTAATAAGAGAGATAAGGGATAGTGATGAAATGGAATACCAAGGCTGATAATCTTTCATGATGCTGACGAGGTTATTCTAATAATGAGCTTTCTCAGGCATGGTGAAAAGACCCAAGGTGATTCAGAAAGCACAGTGAGGCTTACCATCCAAAGTCATACAAGTTATACAAATGCAAAGTAGAGCTTGGATTCATCCAGAGCTATAGATGATCTCTCAGGCCCTTCTAACTGTGAATACTTAGGCTTTATCCTCCTACTCTGTCTGTCATTATAGATTTATTATGGTCACAAAATTAATAGTTCTGGATACTATAGAATGTTACCCAAATTAAGAATTGTTGTATCTTAGAACTAAGGCTACCCAGTCTTACAATATCCTCCAGAGGAATCAAGGAATGGATTCTTTATGAAAGAGCTGGCTTGTTTTCCATGGCAACCAATGAGGTAATATCTATTTTCATTTAACTCATTGAGAAGTCACGTTTTCATTTTTTAAAAGCTGTTATTTTCTTAATTTTTTAAACCTCTGAGTCATAGAAAATGTAGAAATAATGAATTTGGTTAAATTCAGTGAACCTGGACATTTTTATTTTATAAAGAACATTAGCACTCCTTATGAAAATGAAGGAAGCTAATTTTTGGATTTGACAGCTTACGTTAATAAAAAATTATGGACTCTCAGACCTAGAAGTGACCTTAGAGGACATCTGTCCCAACTTACCATTTCATGGATGAATTCAATCTTTCAAAGAATATTGAAATTGAAATCAAGAGACCTGGATTCTAGTTTCAACTTTATTTATTTATTGCCTTTTTTTTTTTTTAGGCAATTGGGGTTAAGTGACTTGCCCAGTGTCACACAGCCAGTGAGAATCAAGTGTTTGGTCTGAGCCTGGATTTGAACTCAGGTCCATCTGACTTCAGGGCCGGTGCACTATCCACTGTGCCACCTAGCTGCCTCCTAGTTTCAACTTTAGAGGCAACTAATTACATAATATTGTAATTTACACAACAAGTAATTTAACTGTGTCCCTTAGTTACCTTATCTATAAAATGAAGGTGTTGGTTTAAATGTTTTCTAAGGTCAGTTTCCAGGTCAAAGATTTTCTGAACATAACTGAGAAGTGATCTTTGGCTTCAATAACTTCTGTCTGAATACTTCCATGGAGTGGGTACTCAGTACTCCACAAGACAGTCTACTCCATTAAAGAAAAGTAAGTGGTGCAGTGCTTGGAGTAGGGCAGACTTCAGTTTAAGTCTAACCTTATTTAATGGCCATGTGACTCTGGCAAGTCACTTAACATCTGTTTGCCTCAGTTTCCTCAACTATAAGGTGGAGAAAACACCTACTTCACAGGGTTGTCTCAAGTGAGATAATATTTATAAAGTTCTTTTGGCACATGGTTGGCATTATATAAATATTGCTTGCCTTTTCCCTATTTCTACCATTAAAAGCTACCCAGTAACAATATTTATGGGTGCCTACTTTGTGAAGACAGACAACAATGGGTAGGAGATAGAGAGATGACTTTGGAGTCAGGCAGGGATATAGGGATTTATGATCTACTGGTTATATGATTGGAGCAAGGCATTAAACTTTTCAGTGCTCCATACAACTCTCTCAAACTATAATTTTCTTTTTGATTAGGCAATTGAGGTAAAGTGACTTGCCCAGGGTCACACAGCTAGTAAGTGTCAAGTGTTTGGTTTGAAGCCAAATTTGAACTCAGGTCTTCCTGACTTCAGGGCCAGTGCTCTATCCACTGCACCACCTAGCTGCCCCCAAAACTATAATTTTCAAAAGAGTTGCTTTGGGAGGGGGACTTTACTCAATAATCCATCCAAAGCATTTATTAAATGCCTACTATATGCCAGCTGGAGAAGGTAGATGGTGCAGTGGATAGATTGTCAGGCTTGGAGTCAGGAAGGCCTGAGTTCAAATTTTAAGCCTCAGACATTTACTACTGTTTGACCTTGGACAAATCATTTAACTCTGTTTGCCTCTGTTTCCTCATCTGTAAAATGACTTGGAGAAGGAAATGACAAACTACTCCAGTATATTTGCCAAAATAACCCCAAATGGGGTCACAGAGTTGGACATGTGCCAGTCACTGTAATAAGTACTGGGGTTACAAATATACATATATAAAAAAGAAATCTCTTTTCAAGATGTTTGATTTAAATCACCAGATAATATGATAAAGAATGGGAAGATAATAGTCTGCATCAGTGGAGGGAGTACTAACACTTAGGAAAACTCCAGTGGAAAAAAAAATCTGGCAAAATATTCCAGTTTCAGTGGAGCAGCTCAAATAGCATTGTTACTGGGGGGTGAACGGGGTGGCAGGGGGCCCAGTTTAAAATAACTTAATGGTCTAGGAATTCAGGGGTAGAGGTGCTGTGGCCTCAAGGCCCTCAAGTTCTGCCTGAATGGGATGTCCCAGTGAAGACTCCTCAGTGTAATTAAAGTTTGGGATAAGGCTGAGTGGGATGAGGGGTCCCATGAAAACTTCTTAGAAGAATAAATAGAAATTGTATTAGACTCAGCCTGACAGGCCTAAGTTTTAGTTTACTAGAAATCACCTGAGTTATGGGAGTCTAGCCCCAAGTACCCCCAATCCCTTTTCTATGTCATTGTTATTTCAGCAGTTAAAGTTTGCCAAGCCTGAAACTCCTGAAGCCCCTCCAGTATCTTGTTGCTATATTCCAGTCATGGTGACCTGGCTATACAGTGCAATATATCTCAGTGGTTACAGTTGGGAACCCCACTCCCATCATGTTGTTACACCTGTTGCTATATTCTGGTTACAGTGGTAACCTTGCCACAACAGCACAGTGTCTAGCTTGACTGCACATTTTTAATTGTTTCTTTGGTAACACTTCAGTAAACTAAGGGGCTAAATACAGAAATGTATATTCTCTATGTTATGTTTTCTGTTTCTGTAGATTGGGAGCCAAAACATTGGCCAGTTGTTGGGAGGGGGACTTTACCCATCAGGGTCTCCCCTCATCAGAGCATCCTGGTGGAGGGACACCCAAATCTTGAGATTTGAAATAATAATAATAAATTATTAACTTTCTGTTTCTCCTTGGATACCTCTGTGTTTTTTAATTTGAGTGGCATCCCACATGGGCCCTTAATAAAAGGATTTGTTTCCGTAAAATTTGGACTCAGTCAAAAGGCAGCGCTCAAGGACCTAGAAGGCCACAGGCCACAGGTTCCCCACCCCTTGCTGGGTCAAACACTTATCACTGTTGACAAATCACTAAATCTCTGAGCCTCCATTCTTCTACACAGATACTCATTGCAATTTCCTGAGGGTTATTTTTAGTGTGATCTTGTTCCAGCATTTCCCCAAACTTCTTACAGATGTTTCAGGTCACGTCCCTGTGTTTGTTAGTACGTGTTTCTGCCAGGATTCTGCTATTTTTTCCAATCTTTAAGGAAATTCTAGAAGCAAACTTAAAACTTAAAAAATAGGTGAATTTGGGAATAATTACTGCTAGCCTTTCTTTACAAAGTGGCTAATCCAGGTGTTCCTCTTTTAGATAGTCACCTCATCAGTATTTTTATCTGTCTTTGCACATTTGAAAGACAGAGGCAGAGGCAAATACGGTAGAGAGAACAGACACCAGGGCCCAGGACAGAGCCTCTTCTTTACAATGACACCCCCCAAGTTATCCGTGCCTTGAGTTCACTTAATTGCCCTTGGCCTGAGTCTGGCTAATGCTGGGTCCCCACCCTCACCTCCCACCCCCGCCATGGGCACCTTCCTTTCTGCCTGCATCCACCTACACTTTCAAAGGTAAAAAAACTGCAGGATTCTCGCTGGCCCCTCCCCTTCCCTTTGAAAATTAAAAGCAATAAACACGTCCAACCCCCAGTAATCTGGAGGGAGGGAGCTCGGAGCAGAGCGGGGCCCGCCATGGCGCATGCTCCAGGCCTGGGGGCGGGGCCGCTAGTTTTCCTCCGACTGACAGCTTCGGCTCCAGGGCTCCTTGGCCTCCCGTGGCGAGTGCGCGCCTGCCCGCCTGCCAGTGCTCGGGAGTGGGGGTGGGGAGAGTCGGTGCGCGCGGCCGCAGCGGCGGGCGCCATTTTGGACTGAGTGTCAGGGCGGCCGAGAGGCACAGAAAGGGCAGGGAAGCTCGGCTGTGGCCGCGGCGTTCTGACGGGGACTTTCGGGGCTCGGGCAGGGAGACTAGGAGTGGGCGTGATCAAAGCCCAGGGCTCCTTCGGAGGGAGGGGTGCGGAGAGGTTGTGGGGAGGCCCCGGGGGCCGGAGAGGCGGAGCAGCCTGGGCAGCCGCGCCAGAACCTCGGGCTCGGATGCGGGTGGAGCGCGAGGGGCCGCGGCGGCCGGTGTGCGGAGAGGGGGCCCCGGCGGGCCTGACGTGAGAGCAGCGGGAGTAGCCGCCGCCGCCACTTCCAGAGCCGGGGGTGGCGTGTGAGGGAAGCCGCCACCAGCACCAGGTAACGGAGCCACGGCGTCCGGGCCGCCCCCCGCCCTCACCCTTCCTCGACCCCCGAGTGGGAGGGTCCGGCTGGCCGAGGTCTGGGGGAGGGGAGGCCCGGACGCCCCGCGGGGCCGACCCCGCCTGCTGAGAACCCAGAGCGGGAGGAGGGAGGGGGTCGCTCCGGTCAGCCCCCCCTTTTCTCGGCCCCCCCCGCGAAAACAGGTCCATCAGGTGCGCCGGGAGGCGTGTGGCTGACCCCGCCCGGGCGCTCCGCCGTGCCCCAGTGGTGGTTGTTGTTGCTCGCGCCGGGTGACTCCCGTCCAGGGTTCAGAAGTGGGGCGCGCTGGCGGGGGAGGGTCCTCGAACGTGGAGTTTGGAATGAGTGGCGTTAAGGATGTCAACACAGACTGCCTCGGGAAGCCTGCCCACGCACGTTATTGTCCGTATGTTTCTGGGAAAGGCACGAGATTTGGCGGCTAGGGTGGCAGGGGGAGGACGGGCCGCTGAAGCGGAAATGAGCTAATGATGAGAATAACCTGGTTGTCGCCCTCCTTTAGTTTTGTTTCAGTTACGCTGGACTGGGAAACAAGCTGTGAGGAATATTTCCAAAGTAAGGAAAATGACGAAAGACTTAATATGCTTTATTTACGTTATTTAATATGCTTTCAGTTGGGAGGGCCCAAATTTTTACTTTGGTTCTTGTTTACTTTGTGAAATTGACACTTTCTGTTGTCCATTAAAGTTCATTAAAATACAATCAACTAGTTTTCTTTGTGTGGGTTATCCTTTTGGTGTCTTTACCTGGACTTCAACCTGCCATCCAGATGTGTCTGAGTTATATTTCTATTCTTTCCTTCTCGCTTTGGAAGTACACACTGATTTTAACATTAGCCAGAGACTAGGGACTGGTACCAGTCCTGAAATTTCACTGGTATCTAGAATTTTTAGTTGGGTAACCAGTGCACGTCGGTCGGTAACCTTTCTTTTGCAAAGCTTTTGTCTTTGAGAGTTGCCTAGGACACTGAGAGATTAACTTGCCCAGAATTCGAGTTAGAGTCAAAGCGGGAGTATATTGAGGTGGGAGTTGAATGTCATTAGTCAAAACAAAAGATATTGTTCAGACATAGTTCATGCTACAAATAAATATTAAAATGAACACTTCCCATTTGAGAGGAAGCATGGTGTTAATGGTTAGAAAGCTGATCTTGTAACCAGAGAGACCTGAGTTAACCCCCTAACAATTCTGTGACCATGGTAAGTTTACCTTTCGTTGTCTAGGCCAATGGTGTCAGACTCAAAATAGAAACATCCATGCACTGCATGTAGAATCAGAAAACCACAAATTAACTATCTCTGTCATATTTTTGTTTTGTTGAACATTTCAAATGGCGTTTTAATCTGGTTCCAGTAGCAAAGGCCTCTGGAATTTTGCTGGCCCTGAGCTTGACACCTCTGCTTTAGGCAACTTTCAAAAGACAAGTTTTGCGCATTCATTAATAAAATTAGTTGCTACATCTGGGAGTTCCATCTACCAATGAAATCATAGGGCTGTTCCTTTTGGCAGTCTTGTATACTGTTGCTGATAGTTTTGGGCAATTGTTACAATTTAGCCCAGTGACTCCTCCTACAGCAAAACCTGTAGCTTGTGTTTTGTTTGATTTTAGTTCAAATCCAAAGGCTCTGATTCCTTACAATATTTAGGAACGTAGAACAGTTATATACAAAAGTATTGTGTTGGAGCATCCGTAATTAGAAAAGATGGTAACTTGGCACTTAACAAGTACAACTGCAGAGGCTTGATTTTTGTTGCTCTGTAAAAAGTCTTGATTGACTTTTATTTTCTATTTCTCTTCTGTCCCACTCCCTCTCTTCAAATATGTTCTTCTCAACTTGACCAAAAATGGGAAATAAGTAGTTCATTGACCTAAATGCAGACAGGTGGATGTCCCTGAAGCATCTATAACTTTATAAAGTACAGATTTATGTGCAAATAGGCTAAATAATTAACTTTGAAGATGATCCAATATTGTAGGTAAATAGATGGTAGATTAATATATTGCATTTACTTGGCAAAAGCATATTAAAAAAACTAAAAGCTTAATTATATGCTATATGACTGTTGTTGACTCAACATACCCATAACCCAGATGTTTACTTTTTTTCCCCTTTTATAAATCTCTCAGTCATCTAGTCTAACTCATGCTTTGACAGGAATGACTTCTATACCATTCCCAATAAATTATTGTCCAGCCTATGCTTGAAGATGTCCCGTGCTTGTGAGGGCAGCTAGGTGGCAAAGTGGGTAGAGCACTGGCCCTGGAGTCAGGAGGACCTGAGTTCAAATCCAGCCTAAGACACATAATACTTCCTAGCTGTGTGATTCTGGGTAAAGCATTTAACCTCAATTGCCTCACTAAAAAACCAAAACGAAACAAAAAAAAAAGATGTCCTGTGCTTCAGAACAACTTAGAAAGTTGTTCCCTAGTTTATGTATGTAGATGACCATAAAAAGAAGAGTGGTGGGTCTTAGTACATTTGCTACCTCCCTTTCCCATACAGTAAAAGATTGTAAGAAAGACTACACTTTTGCTACTAAAGCAATAGATTTCAGTTGGCTATTAACTCTGGCCTCTAAAATAACCATTTGCATTCTTTAGGTTGTAATTCTGGGTATAGGACTTTTTAATTGATTAACAGTTTGCCTTTATTCTGATATCTTGTCTATACAAAGTAGTTTGCTTGTTATCTCCTCCATTAGACTATGAGCTCACTGAGAACAGGGTTTTTGCCATTTTCTTTGTAGCCTCAGTGGCTGGCACATAGTAGATGCTTAATAAATACTTCTTGACTTGACTAAATACAGCCAATATTTATCTTCTTGCAAATAGGAAGTAGCAGGGTAGAGTAGAAAGAGTTACTTAGAGACAGAGAATCTGAATTGAAATCTTAGCTCTGCTGTTTATTATATGTGTGACCTTGGAAAAGTCACTTCACCATTTTGGCCTTCATTTTTCCCATCTGTAAAAGAAGGAGTTTGAACTAGATGACTTTTAGGTCCATTGTAGCTCAAAAGGCCAAGACCTTATCAACTTCTACCCATTGATTTGAGTTCTGTCCCTAAGACTAGCAAAACAAGACTAATCCTTCCAGATTGTATTTCTCTCCAGATACTTGAAGATAGCCATCTAGTTGGCTAAGTTTTTTGTTTTTGTTTTTTTCCTCAGGCTAAACATCCCTAGTTCCTTCCAACAACTCTCATATGGCATGGTTTCATGTCCTAGTTGTGTTCTGGTTATTTTTCTTAAAATATGCTCTAGCTTTACCTTCCTAAAAATATGGCAACCAGAGGTGAATGCAGTATGCCAGATGTGGTCTGGTGAGGCCAGAGTATAAAGGTACTGTTAACCTCTTGAATTCTGGACAGTGTGTCTATAATGCAGCCTAATATCACATAGCATTTTTTTTCCTGTTATGTCACACTTAAGACACATGTTGAATCAGTTTCACTGTTTTTTTTTTTGTAACCATTCTGTTTGGCATCAGTCACTATTTTTCCATTCTCCTGTTTGAGACTTTGCTGTTATCTTTGACTCTTCACTGTTCCTCTCCTCATATACTTAGCCTGTTATCTTTCTGTTCTGTCCTTCCCACTGCTGCGCTTCTACCACAGATCCTCCTGACTACCTATCTGAGTTATTGTAGCATAGCCTTCTAGTATTCATTCCTGTCTTCGGTTATAATTCCTGCAAACCTCCCCCCTCTCACCCCACCCCCAGTCCTGCCCTGGCACTGCCAAACTAATATATTCCTTACATGGATTTGGTCTTGTCACTCCTCTCAGAAGTTAAAATCTACAGAATAAAATTTGGACTCTTGCCTAGTATTCAAGACACTTCATAATTTTAAATACCTCCTTTGCTCCCCTCCCCCATCTTTATAGTTTTAGAGACCATGTTTTTAACTTTACTGTCATCTATAGCTCTTTGACAGAGGGAAACTGGATTACTACTATACTGCTGTTGCTGTCCTCTGAACATACCTTGTACGCTCCTACCCCACACCTCCCCATCTTAAATGCTTTCATATCCAGAAAAAATCAGATACTTAGTAGCTGTGTGATCCTGGGCAAGTCATTTAATCCAGTTTGCCTCAGTTTCCTCATTGTAAAATGAGCTGGAGAAAGAAATGGCAAACCACTCCAGTATCTTTGACAAGAAAATCTCAAATGGGGTCACAAAGAGTTGGACACAACTGAAACAACTGAACAACAAGTATGCGATACGTATCTTTTGTACCTGGGTCCTGAAAAATACTGTATTATAATTGTGTGCTCTGTCATTTTTCACAAACTCACAGCACCTTGAAACAAGGTTCTGTTCTAAAATACAGTACTAAATAGAAAAAAAGTTGAAGGGCATTTTCAGGACAAGAAGAATATTATACAGTTAATTGCCTAGAATTAGGCTATAAATATGCATTTTTTTTACATGTCTAGGTACTCCAGAAAAAGCAAGTAATTGAAACTGAGACAGTAATTGGTTTTTTAAAATAATATTCTTCATGTTTGGAGAAAATTATTAAAAGGACTATAAATGAAAATTTTTAATACTATTTTCCTGAGTATATCAGTTTCTCAAAATATTAAGCAATTTGAAAGCACTCTAGCAAATTCTGTTTTGTTCTTGACCTAAATCTTCTATGTTAAAACTAAAGAAAGCCTTCAAGATGAATTAAAGTAGAAAATGGGTCAGAATGACATTGTTATTGCAACCCCTTTTTAACCCAGCTGATACAGAATAGTATTGAAAGTGACAGTAGTAGACACTATATACTTCATGCATTCAAATGAAAGATTCTTATAAGCTTAGAAGCTGCATCACTTGAATTTCAGAAGATACTATCATGTTGCCTCTGTTTGTATTTGTCATTTTGTATTATCCCATCCAGTTAACTTCTCAGGTCAATATAGATTATTTGAAGCCCCTCTCCCTTTTTTGTCTTTTTTGTGTGGTGTTACTTCTGATTTCTTAGTCTATGCCATCAGCAAAAGGTAATTTGCATGTTGCAGTTGGTCCCATTGTGATCCCTGTCCAAACCTTGCTTTTCAATAGCTGTTGCTAGTGAGCCATTCTCCTATTCTTCTAAATCTTACTTTGAGTGCAGGAAACTGTATGGTGTAACCTACTGTGTAGGCTCTCCAGTTTGTTAGTGTCCTAAATATGATACCTAGAAATGGACATATTACTTTAGTAGTGGTCTGATAAGGGCTCTGTACAACAAGATTATCGAGACTATCATCTCCCGAGTTGTGAACACAATGCCTCTTCTAATGCAGCTCAAAACTAAAATAGCTTTTTTGGCTGCTGTGTCATACTGTTGACTCATATTAAGTTAGCACTTCACTAAAATCTGCAGTTATTTCTTAGCTCTGGCCTGTCCTGTATTTGTGAAACTGATTTTTTTTTTATGGCTACTTAAAATTTTTTTTTCAACGAATAAACATTTATTTTCTTTCCCTCTTATGCCCTCCTTTCCCCCGGAAAAAAAGAAAAAGAAAACCCTTGAACAAATAGGCATAATCAGGCAATACAAATTCCTAAATTGGCCATGCCCAAAACTATGTATCTCATTCTGCAACTTGGGTCCCTAACTTCTGTGCCAGGCAAGTTCTTAAGTCTTTCAAAGTTGTTTTTCTTTTACATTGCTGTTGTTGCTGTTGTATAAATTGTTCTGATTTCCACACACTTTCTTCTGCATCAGTTCATACAAATCTTCCCAGGTTTCATATACCATAATTTGCTTAATAGTTACATAATTTATGAGCACTCCATTAGTCTCCATTACTTCTCCAGTACAAAAAGAGCTGCTATAAATATTTTTATAGAGTTTCCCTTCCCCACCCCTTTTTTCTTTAATCTTTTTGGTATATAAGCCTAGAAGCTGTATCACTGGGTTAAAGGATATGCACAGATTAGTGACTTTTGGTGCATTCTTTCATACTGATTTCCAGAATGGCTGGACTAGTTTACAGCTCCGCCAGCAATGCATCACTACTTGTTTACTTGTGATCTCTCCAATATTTTGTAATTTTTCTTTTTTTGTCATTTTTCCAGTTAGATGTGAAGTGGAAACTCAGAGTCTCTTTAATTTGCATTTCTTTTAATAGTGATTTGTAGCACTTTTTCAAATGGCTTTTGAGAGCTTGGATTTTTTCCTTTGAAAACTACCATTTTATATCCTTTGACCATATATCAATTGGGAAATGGCTCATATTCTTATACATTTTAATCAGCACTTTATGTGTCTTGAAAGTTAGAACAATTGAAGTCAAATATAGAACTATTAAATTTCATGTGACTAAATTCAGCCTGTTTTATAGGCTTTAAAATATCTTTTTGTGTTTTGATACTGTTATCCATTGTGAACTATACCTACAACCTTCCTTTTATCCACTGGACCTTTTTATCAATGTAGGGTCTCCAGTGAGGAACTTCCTCTACCAAATGTAGATCTGCACCTAGAGGTTAAGTGACTTGTTCAGGGTCACATAGCCAGTATGTGTCAGAGATGGGATTTTAGTCCAGATCTTTCTGTCTCCAAAGCCAATTCTCTATCTTCAATGCTATTTGCCTTTCTCAGCCTTCCATGCTAGCTGTGCAGTCAATTGATAAAATTGCTAAACAGCACATTATAAAGGATAGATTACCTGAGTATTCCACACCTCCCTCCAACTTGATTTCAACCCATTAATGACTCCTGTTTGGATACTATTATTTAGTCAGTTCTGAATTCATCTCACTGTATTAGTTAAGACTTCTATAATTTCAACTGGCATATAGCATTGGAAAATATGCTAAAGACTTTGCTGAAATCTTGTTATCTTTTGTCTACTCCATTCTCCTGATGGATCAATCTAACAGGCCTTGTTGAAAGAGGAAATGAGGTTACTCTGGTATTGATTAAAGCCAGAGTTACTGCTTCCCTCCAAATTTTCACAGAATATTCCTTTAATAATATATTTTAGAATTTTTCCAAGAATTAAGTCAAGCTCACTGTCCTGTACTTTGAAAATTCTATCCTATTCCTTTTTTGAAAATCTGAACAGCATTGTTGTTGTGACCCATTTTCTGCTTTAATGGTACCTTGCATATAATGAATACTTACTGCAATGACTTGTACCTTTTCAGTATGCCCAAGGTATCATCTTACTCTTAACCCTTCCTTTTTCTTCTTCCCTCTTTCCCATCCTACATTTTGAGATTCAGAAGTTATTTTCTCCTGGTATAACAGAATCTAGTGAGTCAGAATTCTGGCATACTACTTTAAGAAAAAGTTTTTTATTGATGTCTTCTGTTTTTTATGTCATCCTGGTTGCTCATGATATCCCTGTCCCTTCTCAGAGAGTCAACCCACATAACTGTTTTTTAAAGAGGAAGAAAAAACAGTCATCACAACTGATTGGTATATTGAAAAAGTCTGAAAACTGGTGCAATGTGTAACCCTGGTGGAGCTCTCTTGTATTTGAGGTGTTGTCTCCTGTCTTTTCTTATGAGTTAATGCTTTGGGGCATACAACTTTAAAAAAAAAAAAAAATACTCTTTGAATTTATACCAGACTTTTTGGTATACTGACCCCATGGTTTGAAACATTTTCTTTCTTTCTTTTGAATCCATTAGTCATCTTGCTTTCCCTTTTCCCTATGACAGCAAATCATGTTTCTTCGGTGAAAGTTTTCTTCAATGATGCTAGTTGTTAAAATGTAACCCAGTTACCAAGCTAAACATGCAAAAATAAGTAAAACTTGGCCATTATGGACCAAAGCAAATGATTTACAACAGTTATGTCCTATATATTTTTGCTATCTGTTTGATTTATGGAGTAAATCCACTTGTGTCCCAGAGTTGAAGGGAATTCCCCTATTAATCTCCATTTATATCTCTTTTCTCCTCCCTTTTAATAGGGGTATTCTCCAGCCTCTATTATCTTCCTTTAAAAATTGGGCAGTTGATATGTGGTCTTGTTGCTTTTTTTTTCCCCTGGCATAATTCATTTTTTTAGAACTATCTGCTTTTAGACATAGAAGAGAGTAATCTTATAAGTAGTGCTGGATTGCAATAGTTCTTAAATTTTTTTGGTCAGTAGAACTATTTAAGAAAAAAAAAGGAGAAAAGACCCATTGGGCTACTTCATCCGTTTTATCTTCGTGAAAAGATAAGGAATCTCTGAGGAAGAAGCATCAGGATTCTCTGAGGATGAAGAAGAATCTGCTTGTCCTTCGAGGAATGATGATGTGAATCCACAGGTACTGGCAGGTGAGAGATCGCCCAGTAAGGGTCAGTGGAAGAAAAGAAGTAGTAGTAGTAGTAGTTGGTGACTCTTCAATAAGGGATTCTGAGTCCCAAAGTCTGATGTCTTCTGAGAATGTAACCAGGATGTGACAAAGAACCTCTTAAGACTTCTGAAGCTTAATGGCTGCTACTTATTTCTTGTGATTTCACATGCACAAATGATACTGCCAGAAGGAATTAGGAAACAGTGCTAAGAATCATGAAGTCTTGAGCAAGAAACTGAAGACCTTATGTGCACAGGTAGTTTATAAATAATTATCCCTGCCAATTGAAAACAAGGGTTTCAGAAGAGAAAGACTGGTTTGGGAAATGAACAACTGGTTAGGAATGTCAGACACCGAAAAAGTGGTTAGATGTCCAAGTGGAATTTAGATTTCTGAACATGGCTTAAAATGTAAGAATAAAAAGTTCCTGACCACCTAACAAGAGCTAGAGTGAGAATTTACTTCTTGGTCTTGAAATCTTATCAAGAAGTGTTCAAAATGGAATGAGGAAGGAGAAAATTGCCCAAAGTAAAAAAAAAATCTAGTATAAAGCTAGATACCATGCAGAGTAGCTATAACATAGGAAGAAGAATAAAAGTCAGAAGACAAAAAAAATTCAAGGAGTGAAAATCATTTCCACCTCCCCTTGTATTCTAATCATTATCTACTTCGTCTTACCACTCCACTATCCATATCCTCCCCTGGTCTCCCATTTCATTGTGACACAAAGTTGACAGGTATAGCTATAGCCTTGGATGATAGTATTCAGAAAGGTCTTGATAGGCCAGAACATTGAGTTGAATCTAATAAGATAAAATTTAATAAAGGAAAATGAAAAGCCTTGAAAAGCATTGTGGTATAGTGCAAGCAAAGCTGCTCCCAAAGTCAGGGCAACCTGGGTCATGTTTTTAACATACTGGTTGTATGACCCTGGGCAAGTATTCTAACTTCTTGATAGGTAATTCTCTTAAGAGTATAAATTGCAGCACAGTTGCTGATATACAATTTTATCAGAAGGAAGTTTTTGACCAACAGAGTTTCTTTCACCAATGAAATCAGCAGGATCTGGATCTTCTCCTCACTACCTTTCCTCCCCCCCAAAAAGTAAAACATTACACTCAGGTTCAAAAACATCAATTTCAAATACAGGATGAGGGGGCAGCTAGGTGGTGCAGTGGATAGAGCACCGGCCCTGGAGTCAGGAGGACCTGAGTTCAAATCTGGCCTGAGACACATAACACTTACTAGCTGTGTGACCCTGGGCAAGTCCCTTAACCCCAATTGCCCTCACAAAAAACAGCAACAACAACAACAACAACAAAAACCAAGTACAGGATGAGTCAGGTATGATTAAATAGCAGTTTGTGTAAAAACAGTCTAGGAGTTTTAGTGGATTGCAAACTCATTATATAAGTCCATGTTGTGACTTCCACTGGAAAGCCAGTGGAATCTTGGGCTCTGCTGTGCTCAGATCACATCTGGGATATTATATTTAATTCTGTGTGTCACTGGTTAGTGACAATTTAGACACTGATAACTTGTCCAGGAAAGGACATAGGGGATGGCAAAGGACCTTGAGACCGTATGTGGATTGGTTAAAGGACCTGGCAGTGCAGTATAGTGGAAAGAAGGCTGGCTCTACGGTCAGAGGACCTGGGTTAAAATCCAGCTGTGATGCTGGCTGCCCATGTGACCTTGAATAAATCATTTATCTTTCCTTGGTCTCAGTTTCCTAAACTATAAAATGAAGAGGTTGGATTAGGTGACCAGGTAGCAGGACAAGAGAAGATTATTGGGGGGACAAGCCATTTTCAAGTATTTGAATATTTGTCGTATGGAAGAGAGATCCAGGGATGGAGACTCATCTGGCCCACTAGGTCCTCAAGTAAGGCCCTTTAACTGAATCTAAACAAAATCCTCTTAATAAAATCCCCTTAATAAAAGGATTTGTTCTGTAAAACTTAGATTCAGTCAGAAGGCTGCCCCCAAGGACCTAGAAAACTACATGTGACCTTGAAGCTGCAGGTTCCCCAGCCCTGGATTATACTCTTGTCTTGGGCCTAAGAAAGGTAGAAACAGGTGTAATGGATAGAAGTTGCAAAGAAGAAAAGGAATTGTAATCAGATGCGTATGTTACCAAGGGGTTTGTTTTTATTTTATTTCTTCTCCCCAGTCTTCACCTGTTTTGAAATCTCCTTATTTTCTCTCAATTTGGGGGGTAGGAGGGAGAGGTTAGCAATAGGGTTGCCAAAAAAAAATAGAAAAGCAGTAATTGAAGCATATTTTTAAAAGACACTGAAGAGAACAGAAGAAAGACCATATGGAAACACAGACAAGCAAGACAGCTTTAGAGTTATATTGAATTTATTTTTAAATTAGGAGGAAAAACAAGTTCTTCACAGAAATAGTTTTCATGTACAATCCTTTTTCTTTTTGTCTTCTACTTTGTATTTCAAAATGCTTATTTGGTGTTTCTTAAGTTCAGAATAAAGAAAAAGAATAGCAGTCAACCTAAACTAATATGTAGCATGGATAAATTTCTTAATAGTTATTTATTTATTTATTTTTGCTAGGCAGTGGGGTTAAGTGACTTGCCAAGGTCACACTGCTAGTAAGTGTTAAGTGTCTGAGGCTGAATTTGAACTCAGGTCCTCCTGACTCCAGGGCTGGTGCTCTGTCCGCTGCGCCACCTAGCTGCCCCATGGATAAATTTTTTAGTATTGAGCAAAGAAAATATATGGCCTGAGAAGGAAATCAGCTATAGGCTACATATGTATTTGGTTTTAAAGGAGATGCAGGAGTTTTCATCAGTAAATGATTTCTTGAGACTATTGGGATATGAAGGGTCTACAAGGGGATCAAAAACCCCTAAAGGGGGAAAAAATCAATTTATTTAACCTTTAAAGGATCAAACTCAAGACTGAGATTTAAAGGAATGGTTTGGGATGGTTCTGGGAGACCAAGAATCTCCTGATGACATTTCAAAGGACTCTAAAAAATAGCACTAGAAATTCCCTGTTTTCAAATTCATTGATCATCAATTACCTAAGTAGATTGTAAATTAAAGTAATCTTTAAAGTATCATCCAGCAACTCTGATTTGAAAATTTATGCAAACTTTTTTGCAAATGTATTAAATTACCTAATCAAAAAACGGTTGTACCAAGACTTGGGTTGAACTGCAGCTGGTCTCCATTAAAAGATGATTTTGTTGTACCATTTTAGTTTTTTTGTATTATTGTACATAATCTTCCCTCATATGTATTTTAGTGGGAATGATTTTGAAAGAAGAGTATAAAATTTGGATTTCTGTCTAAAAGTTACACAGGACTGAAGAAGCATTTAATGTATTTTTGTTAATAGGATGAAGCGAGGTGGGAAAGAGTGTGAGGTAACAAAAACTTCTTCAGAGGAGGACAGTAGAGAAGAATCCAAGAAACGGAGGACTACCAGTGAGAATTCTCAAACATGTGATTGGGGTAATCTCCTTCAGGACATTATTCTACAAATATTTAAATATTTACCCCTTCTTGATCGGGCTCATGCATCACAAGTTTGTCGAAACTGGAATCAGGTATTTCATATGCCTGACTTGTGGAGGTGTTTTGAGTTTGAACTTAACCAACCAGCTACATCTTATTTGAAAGCTACACATCCAGAGCTGATAAAGCAGATTATTAAAAAACATTCAAACCATCTACAGTATGTCAGTTTCAAGGTAATATAGTTTAAATTGTTACTGTTAAAAATAGTGATGCTTTTTTTTTGGTAGATGGTAGGTTAGGAGTAGAGAAATAATGGGGAGATGGAAAATTATTCTGTGGATTCTGTTACATCTAATTCCAAGAAACCCTTTGGAAAATATTTCTTTAATATTTGTGGTAATTAAATTTGGGGTCTTTTGTTTTTGAAAGTTGGCTAAGATTGAATAAGAAAATTACTGAGATGTTCACAAGCTCTTAATTTTGTTTATATGGATGTCTTGATAGGGTTAGGCATGAAGTATATTGTTTTTTTCTCTGCTTCTTATAATAGTATTTAAGTTAAATACTCTAGATTGATTTTCATACTTTTTGTAGCAGTGGAGTCCTTCACTTTAAACAAAATTTTGGTACCTTTGTTGTAATATATTTATAAATTATTTCTAAATGCCTAGTCTTATTGGTACCAATAATAAAAGGCTATTTGATTTTTATAAGAAAACAAAACAAGCATTGAATTGTAGAGCTGCATTGACCTAATTATAAGAATAAGCTCCAGAAGAACCCTTTTAATTTCTTCCAAACTTTGATTTTTAATTTTAAAACTTGGCAGAAAGAACACTGGACTTCAGTTAGCTTAGCATGCCTGGTTTTCAGTCTAGGTATTTGACTTTGGGCACTCTTGAGAAATGCTTTCCTCATTTGTAAAATGGGGAAGATGATAATACTTATACTGCCTTCCCTAAAGTGTAAAGTGAGGAAAATGCTTTCAAAACCATAAAGCCCTGTGTCATTTGTGCTATTATTATTGTCATCTGAAAAGAAGAGTTTTTAAGAATCCTGGTTACTTTGTTTCCTGTAATTCTGTCCACTTGACAGCTGCTAAAAATGCAGATACCTGTGAGAGTCTTAGGATAGTTTTCCCACAAGGTTCCCTTACAGTTCTCTTAAGCCCGTGAATCCTAATGAGGAAAATGGGACAGGCAGAAAGGAATACAAATCAAGTAAATAGGAAAAGTGGTTGAAAGGAAGGGGCAGTAAAAAAGGGATGATGGAATGGGATTTGGGGAGTAGCTATGGGAAAAGATAGCAGTAACCTCACTGGACTCTTGGAAGAGAAGTGAGATGCTTCAGAACATAGAATGAGAAGTGGGGGCAAGAAAATTGCATGGAAAGCATAATCCTCCAGACTTTGTCTCCAACTTTTGCTTCCAGGTTTTTTTTGTTTGTTTGTTTGTTTTAGGCAATTGGGGTTAAGTGATTTGCCCAGGGTCACATAGCTAGTAAATGTCAAGTGTTTTGGTCTAAGGCTGGATTTGAATTCAGGTCCTCCTGACTTCAGAGCCGATCCTCTGTGCACTGCACCACCTACCTGCCCCTTTACTTCCAATTTTAGCAGAGGGCCTCGGAAGCTCTTTCTCCAACTTGCCTTTTCCCCCACCTCTGCAGAAACTCCAAGATGGTGTTGGTAGAAATTTTGGGGAAAAGTAAGGCCTTGGGACAAGAGACTGTCATTGTTGCTTCCCTAAATGTCCCAGTCCCTGGATGTTCTGTCCTCCAAAGACTGGTTTTATGTAGTCCCTTGTTTCTGACTCAAACCCTGTATTCTTTATTGGCTCTAACTTAAATAGGCATTGGAACTACCTGAATGTCTTAGATTCCTTGGATCCTTTAAGCTGCTGGTGATACAGTAGATAGTTCTTTTGTTTTTAAGTTGATTTATTTTAATGACTGTCACTGGAAGAAAGCCAGCACAGATGTAGTCTTTTTGTGGGAAGCTGCTATTTCTCTAAAGCCCAGCCATAACTATGGAGACTTTTGGTTACATGTTGTCTTCTCCACTAGAAATGGTCACAAGGAGATTGGTCACAAGGAGCTGTTTTCTGAGGAGATCAGATTCCATGATCAACTTGCTTGGAGATCCTTATTCTATTCAGGGACAATATGAGTACAAATTTAGTAATTAATTCCCAACTTTGTCACCTTGACTTTCTCAGCAAATACCGATTTAATTTCAGTTTCTTGGGAACCACAGAAATGTGTACCATAGGGAAGCATGGAAATGTTTAAATATATATTCAGAACAAATTGATTGCTTTCAAAGCCGGCATCCATTTTTTTTGTTGCTGTTTCATTACATTGTATAACATAAGAAGAAATCAATTTAATGTTGAATTGTTCAACCATAAAGTATGCTCAACATTCTGAGAAACTAATAGTTTTTACAGTTGCCCTTTTAATATTTCAGTGGGACTTTGTTGGTAAATCTAAAGTTTTATATATAAGCAGAAGGTTCCTAAGAATAGAGTCTAATTCTTTAATGTATATTGTTCCAAGATATTAATCATATTTACTTCTTTTGCAAATGTAAAGTGTACTAAAATAATTATTTCCTTTAGGTGGACAGCAGCAAGGAATCAGCTGAAGCAGCTTGTGATATTTTATCTCAACTTGTAAATTGTTCTTTAAAAACACTTGGACTTATTTCTACTGCTCGACCAAGTTTTATGGATTTACCAAAGGTAACTACTTTAGTTTTTTAGACTATTACTAGAAAATTTTTAATGTAACCCTGGGTATTTATCTTCTTGATAAATGGGAGTGAAAGAAAAGCAGTACGAATAACCTACAGCCAATTCCTTCTTTTTCTTGAAAATTGTAATTGAAGAAAATGATTTTTTTTTAAACAAGCCACTTTACATATTGTAATTGTTCTATTTTGCCATTAGATGGTGATTCTACATTGGTAAAGTGAAATTCTAACAAATCATTTATATAAAGTGAAGACGAAATACTTGAAACTGACAGATAGAAATATAAGTTACCATAAACAGGAAAAGTGGTAAAATTAGCCAAAAAAAGGTTAGTTTCCCCCTTGTAGAACCTTTTTTTTTGCCCTTAGGATATTCCTAATCCCCATTCTTTGAGATATGAAAAATTAAATATAGTTGCTTTTTTGGCACTGTCAGATGAGCAAATTGGTCAAATTTGAAGTGATAAAAACTGAGGATTAAACTAGTATTTGAAACTCTGGGATAATTTGCATATATAATACGAATTTCTTTAGATAGTAATCTTTCCTAGGTAGTTAAAAGCTTCTGATTTAACAGTGTGTTGGAATTTGCAGTCTTCATAAAGGTATGTCTGGATGAGTTTAAGTATTTTATTGTAATAAAATGATTCAACATTATGTGAATTCCGTGGAGTGGGGAAGAGTTCGTTGTAGAATGTTATCTTTCGTGGAGCTTGTTCAAAGTGACATTTGAGTTAGTCTTAAAAGGACAGGTAGAAATCCAGTACATGAGAGGAGAAGGGACATGATCATTACGGGCGGAAGATGCAATATGGCAGAAACAGTGAAGTGGGAAAGCACAGGGTGCGTACGGAGGACAGCACATCAATTCTTCAGTTTGCCTAGAGTGACAGAGAGGGTAGAGAAGAGTAGCATGAGATAAGATTGGAAACCTATGCCTCACTAGTAGGAGTGGTAATAAAGAAGAGGGGAAAGGGATAGATACTGGAGATTTTGAGAAGATAGGATAGACTATATTTGATGAGGATGTGAGAGATGAGGAAGAGGGGAGAGTAAAAAATAGTGCAAATAATCAAATGTCAGATAATATCAAGAATTTGAACATGGGCAAATGAGGTGATAGTGGGTACTATTGAGAGAAATATTGATGTTGGATTGAAGAGGAAGTTTGCGGAAAGGTGATGAACTTGATTTTAGACCTGTTGGATTTGAAGTGCCAGTGGGATCCTTCACTGTCCATTTTTGCTTGTTACTCTCAGCAACCTGTCTTGATGTTTCTGATTGTGTTTGCCTTTAACCTAAGGCAGAACTAAAGGTTACTAGGGAAAGCTAGATAACTAAGCTTATTAAGTTAGTAATCTTAGTAATTGTTAAATTAACTCTGTAGGCTCAGAGCCTGAGAATGGATTCATTATTTTTCAGATTAGTAATGTTGTTAGGCTTTGTGACTGCTGTGTTTGAAAATTCCTTTTTTTTCTTTTGCTTTGGTCTCCAGGTTTTTCTGGTTTTACTCTAATTTTCTAGTCAAATAAGAAAAAGTATGAAAATAGTGGGAAAGCATAGAGGGTATGAATGAGATGAGTAACTACAATGAAAAGGATTGGGGAGTCAAAGGAAAGTAGTGATGTAGCTACAAACTTAATAGTGAGGAAATGTGACCGAGAGGTCAGTGTTTTCTGAATCACATTTTGTTAACATGTAATAGTTAACCAATTATTTTGTGACAACAAATGGAGAAGAGATAAGTTAGAGAACTATGACCATGATGTGAATTTCTGTGGGTTAAAGGCTTGACTTCTTGCTCGTCACTTGAAAGTAAAGGTGGGGGAGGGAGGGAGAACTGATAATAATCTTGTGGGTAAGTGACTAATCTTAGACTTTGATAGAGAGGAGATGAAAGCCAGGCATAAACTAACACAAAATCTGGATTTTAGGAGAACAGTTTCTGTAGTGTTTTGTTTTTTGAAAGAATAGGTAGACTCCTATGAGCGTAAAGTTCTAGAGACTCAGTCCAGGACAGATGGGATGCTCTTAAGAATAAAATTTTGTGTACACAGTGAAAAATTCTGGTAAGAAGAAAAATGGGAGAAAATGTCAGAAAAATGGATCTTGTTGTTCAAGAAACTTATTGACCAACTTAGATTTGTTTGTTTGTTTTTTAGGCAGTTGGGGTTAAGTGACTTGCCCAGGGTCTCACAGCTAGTGTCAAGTGTTTGGTCTGAGGGTGGATTTGAACTCAGGTCCTCTTAACTTTAGTGCTGGTGCTTTATCCACTGCACCACCTAGCTGCCCCGACCAACTTAGATTTTTAAAAGACATGCAGAAGGTTGTTCTAACAAGTTGGTAGTCTGACTATATGTAGACCACTGAATCAGAAATGACTTTACATCAGTAACTAGTCATTTCCTTTAAAAAAAAAATCAGTTTCATTTTCTAATGTTACTTGTTGCTTGCCATACCCTGTACCTGATTCTTTTCTCAAATAAAGTATTGATGATATGGATGATGATATATTGAGGCTTCTGTGTACTCTACAAGTCTTTGGTTTCTCTCATTCCTGATTGTTTTTTTCCAGTATACTCTATTTTTTCTTATCCTCACCTATCCCCACCTTTGCATTGAAATCACGAAATATCAAAAGTATATGTTGATTTTGTTTGAAGGACCTTATCCAATTTCTCGTTCAACTTAACCTCTTCATCCATGGCACCAATGTCGGTCCACAGACTGCATTATTTTATTTTCATGGTAATCTTTTTTGCCAGTATTTATCATGAACCCTACAATGTACAGATGGTTAAATTGGTTTTATCTTTGGTGCGTTTTAAAAGCAACTTAGTTTTTTTTAATTCACCTCCCCAAGAAGAACCTGTGAGCTGTCCTTCTGTTTAGCTGCAGTATAGGTATAGGTAAGTGGCACAGTAGATGGAATGCCAGGTCTGGAGTCAGGAAGGCCTGAGCTCAAATCTGGCTTCAGGCACTTATTAGCTTTGTGACTTTGGGCAAGTTACTTAACCCTCTTTGCCTGGGTTTCCTCATCTGTAAAATGATTTGGAGAAGGAAATGGCAAACCACTCCAGTATCTTTGCTAAGAAAACTCCAAAAGGGGTCACAAAAAGTCAGACACAACTGAAAACAACTGCAGCAACAAATACTTTGATTTCTTTTATACAAAGAATGTTAATATTGATACAAATCAGTTTTTCCAGTAGAAATTCCCCTGGTTAGTCAATTGAACAAGGATCTCACGTTTAAAGTTACCAACAACCAAGCTAAAGTTTGTTGATAAGCTAAAAACTGATTATTAGCACTTTTTCCCCTCTTTCAAACCTCCGCCACCACTGTTACCACAACCTTTTTGTCACTGTCACTGCACAAGCAGAAAGTGGCTGCATAAAAATTGGGACCATTTTGTAATTTTCTTTGTTTCATGAGTTGCCCTAGCTAAAGAACTCACGACCAAATATCTGACCTACTAGTAACAAGCCTTTCTAATACTTGCTTAGGCTTGTCAGTCTTCAGAGATCAGACTTGTTCTGTTGCCAAGACTATATTTGTAGTCCCAGCCTTGTAGAACTTGCCAGGACTTGCACTCTGCTGGCATGGTCTTTGAGAACCCCATAACACTATGAAGTATTGGGATAGAATTTTGTGGAGTATCAACATTATAACAGAATTAGAAGGAATAAAAATGAGGGAAAAGATGTGACCTGCAATTGAAACAACTCAATTTTGACTCATTCAGCTTATTGTTAATAATGTGAAGTAGATAATAGATAAAAAGAAAGGAACTAGATACAAACTCTAATAAGGTTATATAGAAATTTAACCACTATGAATCAGTTCCTATGAAGGGAGACTACGAGAGTTCAGAAAATGCCTTAGTTAATCACATACTTCATAAAGTAGAGAAAAATGACAAAGGGTAATACTAGTTAAAAATATGAATTTGTTTATAGAGAACAATGGAAAATTATAAAGCAGTATTATTTCATAAAACAGAGAGAGCCAGGGAAGAGTAAAAGCAGTTTAATGAAAATTTGTCAAGAGACTCAACTCACCAAAGTCATCCCAAGGGATGAAAATGGAAGGAAGACAACAAACAGCTTTTTTGGTGGTGGGGGGGGAAATACTATTTTATTGTTTCAATTACATGTAAAGATAGTTTTCAACATTCATTTTTTATAAATTTTTTTATAATTTATAAATAATTTATAAAATTTTATAAAATTTTTTCTCCCTTCCTTCCATCTCCCCCCACCGACCCAAGACAGCAAGCAGTCTGATATAGGTTATACATGTGCAATCATGTAAACATATTTCCACATTAGTCATGTTGTGAAAGAAGAAACAGAACAAAAGGGAAAAGCTATGAAAAACAAAAAAGTGATTTGTATTCAGACTGCATGGTTCTTTCTCTGGATGTGTATAGCATTTTCCATCATGAGTCTTTTGGAATTGTCTTGGATCATTGTATTGCTGCGAAGAGCTTAGTCAGTCATAGTTGATCATAGTACAATGTTGCTGTTACTGTGTACGATGTTCGCCTGGTTCTTCTCACATCATTCAGCATCAGTAACATAAGTCTTTCCAGGTTTTTTTAAAACCCACTTGCTCATTTAAGAAACATTTTCCATTGAAAATGTCTGCAAAGATTTTCATAGCCAGGTTTTCACTGTCAAACACAGTCCAAGTGAACTCTACTACATTTGGACTCTAGTCATAGTCCCTAATCACAAGACTCTAATTACAGTCTTAGATATGCTGATGTAAGAGGTAGAAATGGCACTAAAGAAAACAAAGGTGGGAAAAGCATCTAGATTAGATAGCTGTGTTGGAAGACACCACCATTGTGAGAGGTCTAGGGACTGATTCACAACATATCTTTTTTTTCCCCCAAATTCATAACGTATATTAAGGAATAAAGAAAGATACCAAAGGCAAGGGAAAAAATCTCAGGCTTTACTGGTAGGAAAAAGTTAACTGGACAGAGTAACAACTGTGAAGCTTTAGGCCTGATTTCCTAACTACATATACTATCAGTTAGAATCACCGGGACATATTGAGGTCATCCTCCTGATGTTAGAGGGGGTATTAGAGGAAACAGGTAGGATTTTACAAGTGGCATTCCATAGTTGTTTACATCTTCACCATCACACTATTGACTAAAAGATGTAGAAAATATAAGATCCTATTGTACTTACTTATTGATCATAAAACAAAATTCATGGAGTCAAAGGATTTGAGAGTTGGAAGGGACCTCAGTGACCATGTAGTCTAACTCCTATGTGAAAGGAATCCTCATGAAAACATGTCTGATAAGTGGTCATCCAACCTCTACTTGAAGACCCCCAAAGAGGGGGAACCCAACATTTGTAAAGGTAGCCCATTCCATTTTTGCCCAGCTCTGATATTTAGGGAGCTTTGTTTTCTGCCTTTCATTCAAATGGATCTCTGATCTTGTTGATTCAGAAATTTCTTCCAGTGATGCAGATTGCAATCCATCTGTGCCTGCCCATCCTATACGATGTGAATTCATGTTCTCCCAAAAATGCACATGAAAGTTCCACCCAGTGTGCTGGAAGTCTTCCACACTTTTTTCCAATATCTGTAAAGTACCAGTAGAGTACTCTGGCACTGTCCACGCGTCATCCCTCAGTCTTGCCACATGACCAAACCATCTTCTTTTTCTGCGTTATGTTTCTTTGATGACATCTTTTGCTCCTATTTTTTTCCTCTCTTCTGTTTTTAATTTCTTGTTAGTTATATGTTGTAGCCTTCTCACATCCACCATGCACTTTTCCATTGCCCTCTGTTATGATGCTTATTTGTAGCTTATCAGAATTTATGTTCTAGGTATGCTTTGGCAAACATACAGCTTACTGCCATACAGCAACACTAGTAAAATTGTTTGTATTAAAAAAATAAGCATTTGCTGATATGAGAAGCTTGGGGTCAGTAAAAGTAATTCATCCTTTGCTCTTCTAATTCAACTTTGGGGCCAGCTCACTGGATGAGATAAGGTGGTATTTTGTTCTACGGAGTTGAATGTTTTTTCTGTAATCAACAAATAAGCATAATGAGATCTTTTATTCTCTACATCTTTCAGTCAGTTGTGTTATGGTATAGATTTGGCCTATTGTGGAATATTATTTTAGAAGGCCTGCTTATTCTATTCTAATATTATCATGGAGGATGTTTGTAATTCATGTGTAGATTACCCTCGTAAAGATTTTGTATAGATGGTAGAACAGGTATATAGATGGGTGGTAGCTGATGTTTTTTCATTCATCTTGTTTTGGAATCCGTAAGATCTGAGTTCTCCCCCCCCCCTTGATAATCTTCCCCTCCTTTAGATACTGTATAAATTGGTATCTTTGGTAAAATGGTCCCCAGTATTCTCAGTTATATCACTTTCAGTGCAGATATCCTGTATGTTAAGGATTCTTAACTTTTAAGATTTTAAAATTTTAAAAAATTTAAATTAAATTTAAAAATTTTTAAATAAATTTAAAATTTGGCAATATGGTGAAATACATGAACAAAACGTTTTTAAGTGCCTAAGATAAAATACTTAGGATTACAAGGGAAACTAATTATACTAAAATACATTTATCAAAATGTTTGAAAAAATTTCACTGACAACCCCCTCCCCCCACCTCAAAAGAATACCTGCCTTCTGTATATCTACTTGATCCATTCTGGCCACTTTTCCCATCCTTGTTCTCTTCAGTGCTACTACTTATACCTCCTCTTTTTAGTACCTTAATGGATGGTCTGTTTGTGGTGGTTCCACTGTCCATGATAGAGGTAGTTGTAATAATTTTTGCAGTTTTTCCCCCTTTTTCTTCTATTTGTAGTCTTCTATTTTCCTCCCTGAATGCCTTTGGGAAGACTCTGCTTCATTGAATGTCTTGTCACACCTTTATCAGATTGGTTTTACGATCTACTGAGCTTCTTTCTGCCTTACAAGATGCTTATAGTCAAAGAATATGACTACAGTAACACTCAAAAGAAGAAATCCAACCTTTCTATAGCTACATGAAAAAAAATGCTCCATATTACTAATAATTAGAGGAACATAAGTAAATCAATTCTGAAGTTCTGCCTCACTCATCAGATTGGCAAAGATGGCAAAAAGAAAAGTGACAATTGTCAGGGCTGTGGGAAAACAGGCAAATTGATACGTTGTTGGTGGAGCTGTGAATTGGTCCAGCCTTTCTGGAATATAGTTTGGAGCAATGCTCCCAAAGTTACTAAACTGTGTATACCCCTTGACCCAGTGATATCATCACTAGGCCTATGTCCCAAAAAGATCTGAGAAAGAGGAATATATTTATTAAAAACATTTATAGAGGCTCTTTTTGTAGTGGATAAGACCTGGAAACTAAGGGGGCGCCCATATAAATTGGGTAATGTCTGAACAAACTATGGTATATGAATATAAGAAATGATGAAATGGAAAGTTTCAAGAAGAACCTGGCATTCTGGGCTGGGCTTGACATAGGCACTTCTGGTGGTAGTTTATAGTTGATATTAGAACAAAATGAGACACAAAGTCATTTGACAGTTAACAAAAGGAGATTTACTTATCCCTAGCTAAGGAAGAATATTTGACGAGGATAGGCACCAAGGACACTTTGAATTGATCCAGCTGCACAAAGCCTGTGTTACTCATCATGTCCTACCAGCCAAACCTCTTGAGAACCTTCTCCCCTTTTTTCCTTGTGGTTTCTTTTCTACTCAGTTGATGAGGAAGTGGTGTCTACAGAATATCTCAGTACTTTTTTTTTTAAGCTAGGCAATGGGGTTAAGTGACTTGCCCAGGGTCACACAGCTAGTAAGTGTTATGTATCTGAGGCCGGATTTGAACTCAGGTCCTCCTGACTTCAGGGCTGGTGCTCTATCCACTGCACCACCTAGCTGCCCCCCAGAATATCTCAATACCTGTTAAGGAGAAAGTAGTCATATCTGCAGAGAAGAAGGGATTAAAATGTTGCTTCTATGACATCTGGGAAGACTTGTATGAATTGATTGAAAGTGAAGTGAGCAGAACCATTTCTGCATTAACCACAACATTGTAAAAATGAACAATTTTCAATGACTTAAAAAATCTTATTCATGTATTGATCAACTTTGATCCCAGAAGACCAGTGGTGAGGAATGCTGGCCATCTCTTGACAGAGATGTTGTGGTCTAAATATGCAAAATGAGACCTTTTTTGACGTGTTCAATAAGGAATTTTTTTTTCTGCTTTGACTATGCAAATTAGTAAGCAAGAGTTTTATTTTTCTTTTTTGAAGGGAGTTAAGGGGTGTGAATGAGAAAAAATAAATGCTTATTAATTGAAAAATAAATATAATTTAATTTAAAAAGAATATTGCTTATAATTGTCATTTTGTCCTTCTTTGCAAGATTATATAGGGACGATTATATTCTGTTGCCTTTAGCAGCCATCTTTGGCAAGTAAATCAAATGTTTGTAGCCTTCTTGGGCTCTTTTGGTCTCCGTGTAGCAATCACTTATCATTGGTTTACCTTCTAGTTGGTATCAATGTCATTTCTGTTGCACATTGCCCATTTTAAATTTTTCAATAGCTTAAGTGATTCAGTGTTGATCTTAATTGCATGCCATATCTTTCTTCTCATTGTTGTTTTTTCTTGTTTATTCTGACCTTAACTCCAATGAGTCTAAAGTCTGTGGAGACAGTAGATGCAAGGATAACACACATTTCTAATGATTCTTTTTGCATCTGTTAAAATGTTAATTTCATTTTTTATGGTATTTGTCATATCCAGCAAATAACTTTTTTTTGGTGGAAGAAATTGTTTCATGGTATAGAAGTATGAGGCTTCTGTGTAATCTTCAGGTCTTTGGCCTTTCTTATTTCTTTCTCCTAAGCCATACTTTTCTATAGATATTTTCCCCATCCTCATTTTTTCCCACTTTTGCATTTAAGTCACCAAGTATCAGAGATTTGATTTGGAGAGTCTTAGAAAGGTTTTCCATTTAATTTCTCTTTATCCTTTCATCTTAAACAACTGATACTTTTGTGTAAGCTGCAGTTATTTTAATGATGGTCTTTTTTTTGCACATAACTTAGAATTAACATTGTTATCTATGAAGATCAAATGTCCCCTGATAATATATCTTGTAACTTTTCAGAATACAATAAAACCAACTTCAACTCTTGTTTGCCTTTCCAAGGAGTACCTGTGTGTGATCCTTTTACTTAGCTGCAATTTCCTTCAGTTTTCATTTATTACAAGAATGTAAAATGATTTATATGATTCAGTTCCTCTAGCAAAATATTCATATATTGGTCACTGAACAAGGATATCACACTTTAGAGTACCAATAGTCAAATCAAGGTTTTGTTGTAGGTCTAAAAACAGTGTGATTCTTAAGACACTGTGCCCCTTTCCCCACCATCCTTCCACTATCAGCATTGAAGCAGAAAAGAGCCTTAAGGGACTGAGGGCCATTAAAAGTTTTTTCCCCCATTTTACAAGTTGCTATGACCAAAAAAGTTTCATCAGCAGGTTGCTGGATTCCTGGTGATAGACTTCTTTTTTTTTTTAAATATGAATTTGTTTATTTTTAGTTTTCAACATTCACTTCCACAAGTTTTTGAGTTCCAAATTTCTCACCCCTCCCCCCCCCAAGATGGCATAAATTCTGAATACCCTTCCCCTAGTCTGCCTTCTCTTCTATCTCTCCCCCCTCCCTTCTCTTATCCCCTTCTATTTTCCTGTAGAGCAGTATAGACTTCTGTACCCCATTTCCTGTATTTCTTATTTCCCAGTTGCATATGAAAACATTTTTTTTAAAACGTGTTTTTAAAACTTTGGGTTCCAAATTTTCTCCCTTCCTCCCTCCCCCACCCTCACTGAAAAGGCAAGCAACTCAATATAGGTTGTACAGGTGCAGTTATGCAAAACACTTCCATAGTAGACATGTTGTGAAAAACTAACTCTATTTCCCTTAATCCTATCCTGCCCTCCCATTTATTCTATTCTTTCTTTTGACCCTGTCCCTCCTCAGAAGTATTTGCTTCTGATTACCCTCTTTCCCAATCTGCCCTCCTCTCTATCATCTCCCTGCTCTCTTGTCCCCTTCTCCCCCTATTTTCCTGTAGGGTAAGACAGATTTCCATACCCAATTGAATGTGTATGTTATTCTCTCCTTAAGCCAAATCCTATGAGAATAAGATTCCCTCATTCCCTCTCACCTTCCCCTGTTTCCCCTCCACTGTGAGAAACTTTTCTTTTGTTTTTTTTTGTGTGAGGTAATTTACCCCATTCTACCCTCTTTCTTCTCCGAGTATATCTCTCTCATCCCTTAATTTTATTCTCCAGATATGAACCCTTAATCTTCAACTCACCCTGTGCCCTCTATCTATCTATATATACATACATATAATTTTTTTTCCTTCAACTACCTAATACTGACAAAGTTCATGAGTTACAAATATCATCTTTCCATGCAGGAATGTAAACAGTTCAATCTTAATAAGTCTCTTATGATTTCTCTTTCCTGTTTACCTCTTCATGTTCCACTGGAGTCCTGTATTTGAAAGTCAAATTTTCTATTTAGCTCTGGTCTTTTCATCAGGAATGCTTGAAAGTCCTCTATTTCACTGAATGACCATTTTTTCCCCTGAAGGATTATACTCAGTTTTGCTGGGTAGGTGATTCTTGGTTGTAATCCTATCTCCTTTGCCCTCAGAATATTATATTCCATGTCCTGCGGTCCTTTAATGTAGAAGCTGCTAAATCTTGTGTTATCCTGATTGTGTTTCCACAGTACTTGAATTGTTTCCTTCTGGCAGCTTGTAATATTTTCTCCTTGACCTGGGAACTCTGGAATTTGGCTATAATATTCCTAGGAGTTTTCCTTTGGGGATCTCTTTCAGGAGGAGATCTGTGGATTCTTTCAATTTCTATTTTGCCCTCTGATTCTAATATATCAGGGCAGTTTTCCTTGATAATTTCTTGAAAGGTGATGTCTAGGCTCTTTTTTTGATCATGGCTTTCAGATAGTCCAATAATTTTTAAATTCTCTCTCCTGGATCTATTTTCCAGGTCAGTTGTTTTTCCAATGAGATATTTCACATTGTTTTCTAATTTTTCATTCTTTTGGATTTGTTTTACAGTGTCTTGATTTCTCATAAAGTCACTAGCTTCCAATTGCTCTATTCTAATTTTTAAGGAAGTATTTTCTTCAGTAATCTTTTGGACTTCCTTTTCCATTTGGCCAATTTTGCTTTTTAGGGCATTTTTCTCCTCATTGGCTTTTTGGACCTCTTTTGCCATTTGGGTTAGGCTATTTTTTAAGGTGTTATGTTCTTCAGTATTTTTTTGGGTCTCCTTTAGCAAGCTGTTGACTTGTTTTTCATGATTTTCTTGCATCACTCTCATTTCTCTTCCCAGTTTTTCCTCTACTTCCCTTACTTGCTTCTCAAAATCCCTTTTGAGCTCTTCCAAGGCCTGGGACTGATTAATATTTTTCTTGGAGGCTTTGGATGTAGGAGCTTTGATTTTTGTTGTCTTCTTCTGGTTGTATATTTTGATCTTCTTTTTCACCAAAGTAGGATAATATAGTCTGACTCTTTTTGCGCGCTTGCTCATGATCCTGGCCAATTACTTGTATTTTAAATTCTTTATTAAGGTAAGAGTCTGCTTCCAATGTGGAGAGTGTACTGTCCCAAGCTTCAGGGGTTTGTATAGCTGTTTTCAGAGATACCTATAGGGATCTGTAAATTTTCAGTTCTTCCAAGGTGGTATGATAAGGGGCCAGGTGTTTACTCCTTTCCTGGCCTGTGACCACAAGTAGTCTTTCTGTCCTGTAACTGTGAGGAGGGGTTCCTCTGCACAGCCACTACAAGCTCCACCACGCCAGCGTTCCTCCTCACCCCAGCACTGCCGCCCAGAACTGTGACCCAGATCCACAGATGGGCAAAGCAAGAGATTGCTGCCTCAGCACTGGCAAAGAGATCCCTGCAATCCCTCTCTGATCAGCCACTGGATTCCCCCTCAGTTTGTGGGCCAGAAGCTCAGGAAGCAGCTGCCCCCCTCCCCGGCCACGCTCTTGGGGAACAGAGCTGAAACCCTGCCTTCCTCTCTGAGCAGCGACAGAAACAGACTTTTCCCACTGACCTTCTAAGTTGTCTTTGGCATTTGTGGATTGAGGAGTCTGGAAACCTCCACAGCTGCCCCCGATTCAGTTCTCTGAGGCCTGCTCAGGTTTGGTGAGGCCTGCGCGCCCACACTGTACTCCCAGTCTGGCGTGATACACCTTTCTGATCAATCATCCAGGTTGTCTTGGGCTGGAAATGTGTTTCACTCTGTCTTTTTGTGGGTTCTGCTGCTTCAGAATTTGTTTAGAGTCATTTTTTATGAGTATTTGGAGGGGTTTGGGAGAGAGCTCAAGCAAGTCACTGCTTTCACTTTGCCATCTGGCTCCACCCCGCTATAGCAGCTCTTTTTAATGTCGGTGATAGACTTCTTCATAATTAGCTAGTCTCTTCCTTGGAAAATAAACCAAATCTGTTTTTCCCCATCTTGAAACCTTTCCAGCATGGTAGAATCTGCAAGAGCTTGTGCATTGCTGGTATAACCTTCAAGAACAAAGGCTCACCCTCATGCCAAGATGAGAAATCAGGGTAGGACTTCTGTGGAGATTTTCCTGACATCAGGCCTAAATTTGCCTCTGCAGTGTTCACTTATTGCTTTCATTTACTTTCTCATTACTATTTTTTCTTGTTTATTATAAATTCTGATATTAATTCTTATGAGTCTATAGTCAGTGTGTTTATGGACACTTGACTCAAGGATCACTCACACATTTTTAATTAGCTCCCACCAAGCTATACTGTACTAGATTTTTACATTATGTTCCAGAAACTTCAGTCCTGGAACTCACAACTCAAAATTACCCTCTACCCCCAGGCCCTTTCTGTGATTGGAAGGTGGAGGGCCCCTTCCACAACTATTTAAGGAGGGCACTTGGGCCACTCATCTCTTCATTTCCTACCAGACTGCACTCTCAATCTGCTTCTGGACTTCTCTGTCATACTTCTATGTTGGATGCCTTTTCCCTTCTCCTTTTTTTAGCTTCCTTTTATGTCTTCTCCATTAAAACATAAGTCCTTGAGAGCAGGGACTGCCTTTTCTTTTTGCTTGTATTTATATTCCTAGTATTTAGCACAGTACCTGGCACATAGTAAACATTGAAAAAAATACCTGTTTACTTGACTTGGTAGTTCTGCCCTTTGGGACTAAGCAGAATAAGTTCTTAAACTCTTCCATGTGGCTGCTCTTCAGATATTTAAAGATGAAGAACATGATAGTTGAATCCTGTTTCTGAGAGTATTATCTTTTCCAGGCTAAATGGGCCCAGTTCCTTATATCAGCTGACCTCAAGGCCCTTCACCATTCTGGTTTCTCTCCTCTGGACATTCTCCAGCTTACTAGTATTCTATGTTGAGACCTTAGCAAATGAATCCTGATGCGAGCAGAGTATGGTAGGATTATGATTTATTTCCCTGTTCCTGGAAGCTGTGCTTTTCTTACTGCAGCATAAGATCACATTAGCTTTTTTGACTGCCACATCACACTGCTTACTTAGCTTGCAGTACATTATTTTTAATTACAAAAGGCATTTGAATTGGTAGGACATAATGTAACCATAAAGTCACTTGTCTTCAATAAAGGAGTATCTCTGTATATGTTAAGATCAGTGCTATTTTTAATAGATTAAATCAGTAATAACTGTTGAACTAATCTTTTTTATTTCAAAGCCCAGTATAAAACAAGAAAATGTATGTTCACCAAAGGTGATTGTCATTGTAATAGAGAATGTCCTTGTGTCTGTCCAAGTGGGAAAGTGGCCTCCATGTAAATGATAAGGTCCTAGTTGTAGATAATGATCGAATTTTAAAATTGATAATACTGTGTTGTAGTATAGTAGCTCCAAGAACATTACAAGGCTCTTTCAGTGATAACTATGTTTACTCAAAAGAGCTTGCCCTATCAGTCTATAGAGGAAAAATTAAATGGGCAGAAAATGTCTATTGTCCTATAATGTATACTTGGATGGGAAAAGTCCCAGTTTTTTAAAAAGGTAAGAGGTAAGTATGCATTTTGTAAGCCAATGGGTAGAAAAATTAAAGCATGTATTATCAAAGGGATGGTTAGTCAACATATAGAAAAAAACAGTGGCAAACACAAAGAGCCTGTGTGGTTTTATTGAAGATAGGTCATACCAGATTAAATTCATTTCTGTCAATAAAGTCAAGAAACATTTATTAAGTGCCTACTATGTGTAAGGAGCTTACACTCTAATGGAGGAAGACAAACAAAAGAAAGCTGAAAAGCAGAGGGAGAGGAAAGTACCGAGCACAGGGACATGGTAGAGAAGCCAAAGAAGTCCAAAATGAGTGCTGCCAGAGAAGTCCAGAAAGTCCAAAATAAGTTCAGCTAATTGGGAAATGTCTGCGGAGTTGTCTTCAGATGATTTCCTTTTTTATTTGGTTAGTAGGCTTACAGGGTGTTAGAAGGCTGTGGACAACAATATACCTAGATTTCAAAAAAGCATCTGACAGTCTCTGATGTTAATGTAGACAAGATATAGGCTAGATGATAGGGGGATTACAAACTGGTTGAATGCTAGGACCCAAAGAGTAGTCATTAATGGTTGATGTTAACTTCAAAAATCTCTAGCGGAGTGCCCTAGGGATCTGTGGTTGTCACTGTGATGTTTAGTAACATTTTTTCTCACTGACCTGGAGAAAGACAAATGGAATGATTATTAGCAAATTAGTAGATGACACAAAACTTGATGGGTTAACGTTTAGTCAGGATCCAAAAATAATCTTAAGAGACCAGACTACAGCAATGCTTCTCAGACTTTTTTTTAAATCTTAGAACCTTTCTACACTCTTAAAAATATTGAAGAATCCCTAAAGACCTTTGTTTATGTGGGTTATAACATTTACTTTGTTAAAATTAAAAGAATTTAATATTATTATGCAAATAGTTTTGACTTCTTGTATCCACATGTGGACAACTGCTAGACTGAATTAGGCCAAAACTAGCTGATGAAATATGATAGGGCTAAATGTGGTTTTATAGTTGGGTTAAAGAAACCAGTCAATTTCTCAAGAACAAGATGGGGGACATATAACTAGATAGCAAATTATATGAAAAAGATCTGGGAGTTGCAGGCTCTATGTGAATCAGCAATATTGTGGTACAGCCAAAAAAATCTGATGTAATCTTAAACTGCATTGTGAGGCATGATGTTATTCTACAATCAGGGAATTGATAGCCCTGTTGTGTGCTTTGCCCTAATCAGACCATAACTGGAGTAATTTGATTATGAGTACCATATTTAAAGGACATTGAAATCTGGAGAATGTAAAGGAATGTGACCAGGATTAGTGGAGGAACTGAGGATATATTCATCCTGCAGGATGGTGGGGATAACAAGAACTATCTTGAACTATTTGGAAAGCAGTCATGTAGAAGTGGTATTAGACTTGTGTTGTTTGGCTCCAAAAAGCAGAACTAGGTGAACAGCAGGTGAAAAGTTGTGGGAAACGGATTAAGGCTCATGTGAGAAAAATCATAAGAGAGCTAGGGAAATAAGTGGAATGAATCTCCTTAGAAAGTAATCAGACTTCCTCCCATGTTAGCTGTTATCAAGGAAAGCTATATTCCAACTTTTTAAGCATATTATATAAGGGGATTCTTGATGAGATCTGATTTGTACTAGATGCCTGAGGTACCTTCTGACCTAAAAGATTCTGAGTGGGAACATAAAGTGATTAAGGGAGAAAGTATATAAGGGCATGTGTCAGTCTTTTTCCCTGTTCCCTGCCTTCATCTTTTTTTGTTGTTGTTGTTGTTTTAGTGAGGCAGTTGTGGTTAAGTGACTTGCCCAGAGTCACATAGCTAGTGAGTATTATGTGTCTGAGGCCGTATTTGAACTCAGGTCCTCCTGACTCCAGGTCCAGTGTTCTATCCACTGTGCCACCTAGCTGTCTCGATTTTGATTTTTATAATCAAATTTTACACAAGTTGCGAATTCCAGCACTTTCAAAGTTTCTGCTAGCTTCTGAATTGATTGGTTTTAATTTGGCTACTACATCCATTTTGAATACTTTTAACTAGTAAGGAATTAGATGAAGTTTTTTTTTAAATAGTGTTGAAGTATAATTTAATGAAAAGGATACAGCCTACTTTTACTACATTAAACATAACATTGGTTACCAAATAGAGTACTGTGATGTATTTAAGTAACACTGTAACCATAAGTTCCTGGAAAGAATTTCTCTCTTCTCCTGCTAGAGACTACAGTAATTTCAAGAGACCTTCAGTCTGAGCCTTTTCTCTCCCAACAAGTACCCTTTAATCTTTTTCACTATTTGGAAGCAAAAAATAGAATGAATAGCATCCTTTTTATCTCATATTTCCTAATACCAGCCACCAACCTCCCCCTCCCCCCTAAATGGCAACAACTATATTGACGTAGCAAATTTAGCATAAGTTTTGGAGTGATATATTTGCTGTTGTATTATATGGAAACTTTATTTTAAAAAAAATTAAATGATGATCTTATTTTTCCCCCATAGTCTCATTTTATCTCTGCACTGACCGTTGTGTTTGTAAACTCCAAATCACTGTCATCACTTAAGATTGATGATACACCTGTAGATGATCCATCCCTCAAGGTCCTAGTGGCTAACAACAGTGATACACTCAAATTGTTAAAAATGAGCAGTTGTCCTCATGTCTCTCCAGCAGGTATGTTGTATTATATTTTGCTCATTATAGTTTGAATAAAAGTTGTGTGGTATGTTAAACCAAAAAATTACAAAGACTGGTTTTTTTTTGGGCACAACAGGTAAACTTACTCTTGTACATGAATCTTTTATATTTAATGTTATATAATTATATTTATAATAACATAATAAAATATTTAATATTATATAATAAATATTTAAAGGCCACAATAATAGCTTCTCCCATTAATCTTTTTTAGACTAAGTATTATAAAATTTCTTTATTCCTTATGAGATGGCTTCTCAACATATTACCCTTCTTTTTTTTTTTTTTGCTATTATGTCAGTATCTCCCTTATCTGTGATGCCTAGAATTGAACACAATATTCTAGGTGTGGACTAGTACATTATAGGGGGCCTATTTCTGTGATCTGCTATAATTAAATTTTTAAGTGCTATTTTACACTGCTGTAGAGTCAGCATGCTATCATGGATAGGGAGCTATCTTCATATTCAGAAAGACATGGGTACAAGTACCACTTCTGATACATCCTGGTGTGTGATGCTTTGTAAATTTCTTAACCTATCACTGCCCCAAGTAGCTCCCTCAGACTAAAACTGCAGAGCAGATGCCTATCCGAATTGAGAGAGGGGCACAGGTCCATTACTGAAAAAAGGTGATTGAGAAAATGTTATTAATTATCAACTTACATGCCTACCATAGCGTATCTGCAACATCTTTGAAATACATGTGTATCAGAGGTATTTTTGATGAAGGTATGAAAACAGAACAGAAGGATTTAACAGTTTTCTACACTATGCTATTCAGGCCACATCTTCAATATTGTGTTCAATTCTGGCTATTATATATTAAAGGATATTGACAATAATTTTTTTATTCAAAATAGAAAAACTCACTTAACCAAAGATCATATTTGTAATGTAAAAGCTGCAATATTTACATCTGCTTATTTGGTAGGCATTTTCTGGAGGGTGGAGTAGGATGCCATTTCAGCTGTTGGCCCATAGTTAAAAAGGGAACATCAATAAGAAACTCAGATGAGTAGTAATATTCTTATTCAAACATTCTTCTAATTAGATCAGATCCAGTGTGGCACCATGCCAGGGGAATGGTGATGTGAGAGAGTGTAATAAATGAACCTTTTGCCCAAGTTCCTGTGCTTCCAGGGGAGTGAGGAAATAAAAATGTGAGTCAAGAATTAAGGAAAACCTAGGTTAACCTTCCTTCCATACCCCATGTCGAAATGGTCCACTCTTTTGAGTTTCCCCAGTAAGAAAATTCATGAAGACATACAGAAGGCTTTGTTCTTCATGGTTCTAAGTCATACCTTCATTTATTTCATCTAAATCTTTTATATTATTTCCTTGCAGAGAGAGAAGACTCTTCATTCTCCAAATTTAAGCTTACAAATGCAATTAATGCTTAGTTTTCCTATTATCTTTTCCCCCCACCTAAAGGTATTGAAAAGAAAAAAAATCAGATTCCATTTACTAATAAATTAGCATCCTCATAAGACTCTGCTCTGAGCCCATAATTCAGCTCATTATTCAGAAGTATTATGTCTTTACAATTAGGCAGCACATCTATGTTTTTAACAGCAATAGTAAAACAAACTCCCATTTATTTACCTTATTGGTCCCATAAAACCGACCTTGCATGTAACCCCATCATCACCAAGGCAGATTTTGATAGTTTGATTTGGTTTGTAGTTTTAAAACCCAAAAGAATCTGTCAGCAAACCTTGGAAAATGTTTATAATTATGGAAAGTCAGTGTCAAATCACTCTGGGCTCCCTTCTTAACTTACATTTAAGTGCTTTTTCTGATTTCTTCCCGCCAATAAAATATGTGAAATCAATGTCTATAGCTTTATTATTTTCAGGCATGTTTGACTCTGTGACCTCATTTGGAGTTTTCTTAGTAAAGATGCTGGAGTGGTTTGCCATTTCTTTCTCTAGCTCATTTTACAGATGAGGAAACTGAGGCAAACAAGGTTAGTTGACTAGCCAAGGCTCACACAACTGGCAAATGGTTGATTTGAGGTTGGATTTGAACTAAGGCCCTCCTTACTCCAGGGCCGGCACCCTATCCACTATACCACATAGCTGCTTTAGTGGTATTATAGAAAGGATATATTATCATATTTTTCATAGTTTTCTCTAAGTGTTTAAATTTGGAATTCTAAATATTGGATGTATTTACAATGAAGAATAAGTTTAAAAACTATTTTCTAGAATTTAGTCTTTGAAATTAGGTGATGATTTGATTAGCTAAGTAAAGATTAAGCATACAGTTTTAACTGAATAATTAGCTTTCAAAGCCATTACTAAAATTTTTTAGTAAGATATTTAGACTTTGTTGATGTTTCCTATTACTGATAATCATAGTTTGAATAGCATTTTTAAAAAATTGATTTTATTGATAAATTTGTGTGCCTGGATTTCCTCCTTTCTTTTTCCTCCTCCCATAGAGTCTTCCTTTATAGAAGATTACTTTTAAAAAGGGGGAAAAATTAGCAAAACTGATTAGCATAAAAAATAATCTCAAGTATTGTTTTATACCCTCTCCCAGCTCTACAGAGGAGTAGAGGGAGGGGTCTTGTATTTCTCTTTTCTTGGGGGGTGGCAAGGTTATTCTCTATAATTTCACAGCATTTTTTCCAATTGTTTTATGATAGTTCTTTTCATGTACCTTGTATGTATATTGTTTCCTGGCTCTGCTTACTTTGCATCACCTTACATTCATTTTTCCATGCTTTTCATTCATCATGTTTGTCATTTCTTACAGCACAGTAATATTCCATTACATTTGTGTGCCACTGTTTCTTCAGCCATTCCCCAATTCATGGATCCCTACTTTGTTTCTAATTCTTTGCTATCACAAAAAGCTGCTATAAATATTTTAGCTCACATGGAGCCTTTCTTTTTGCCATGGGATACATAAATGGCACTTTAAGGTTTACATAATACTTTATGTATGTTGTCACATTTGTTTCTGGCAACTACCGTATGAGGTAGGTAGTGAAAGTATTGTTAGTCTCAATTTATATATTGGAAAACTGAAAGTGACAGAAGTTAAAGACTAAGTAGGCCAAAGTCACATAATTAGTAAGTGATCAAGCTGGGATTTGAATCCACTTCCTTTGTCTTCCAAGTTCAACAATCTTTCCACTATACCATGCTGTGTCCCATTAAAACTGCATTAAAGTATTGTAGCTCTGTCTTATAATCTTTAAAGTTATAATTAAATCATTATAAAAAGTACAATTTCAGTTGTGAATTGGCTGAATTTGTTTTCTTTTCCAAGGTATCCTTTGTGTGGCTGACCAATGTCATGGCTTACGTGAACTGGCCTTGAACTACCACCTCTTAAGCGATGAACTGCTTCTCGCTTTGTCTTCTGAGAAACATGTCAGATTGGAACACTTGCGCATTGATGTAGTCAGTGAAAATCCAGGACAGACACACTTCCATACAATTCAGAAGAGCAGCTGGGATGCTTTTGTCAGACATTCACCTAAAGTAAATTTAGTGATGTATTTTTTTTTGTATGAAGAAGAATTTGATCCATTCTTTCGTTATGAAATTCCTGCCACTCATCTTTACTTTGGCAGATCAGTAAGTAAAGATGTGCTTGGCCGTGTTGGAATGACGTGCCCTCGTTTAGTTGAACTAGTAGTGTGTGCTAATGGATTACGACCACTGGATGAGGAATTAATTCGCATTGCAGAACGTTGCAAAAATTTGTCAGCTATTGGACTAGGTGAATGTGAAGTCTCTTGCAGTGCCTTTGTTGAGTTTGTGAAGTTGTGTGGTGGCCGTCTGTCTCAGCTATCCATTATGGAAGAAGTATTAATTCCTGACCAGAAGTATAGTTTGGAGCAGATTCATTGGGAAGTATCAAAGCATCTTGGTAGAGTTTGGTTTCCAGACATGATGCCCACTTGGTAAAGATCTTATGCCAAAAGGCAATTTTAATAGCACCTTAAACTTGAGCATACCATATTGTAAAAAAGGAAAAAAAGCTTATTTAATGTAGTTTTCATATAATTATATGACTGTGGCATAGAAATTGATATTTGCAGTCAGTGACTAATAAACAGGCTTAAATATTGATTGTAATGTGGAAGATCCATGGGCCAGATTTGGTCAGAAAAATCTGTTTCTTTAGCCTAGTAACAGTCAAATATCAGTAGAAAAATCAGTAGTGGTTCAAATATAAGAATAATCAACAGCTGTAAAGTTTAAACATGTTAAGCCCGAGAAACTTGTTTACTACAGATTATGAAATCCAAGTAGTAATAGATTTTCAAAAATGTTTTGTTCTCTATGCAGTTTTTTAAAATGTAAATTTGACAATTTTTAGGGTCTTCATACATCTGTTATAAGGTGTCAGATATAGCTCAGGAAGATAAGGTTTATGGGAGATGGGTGTAGGTATGTTTTGCTCATGAAGATTGGCCAAATTTTCGCAGTTTTTACACAGCCCTGTTTTTTCTTATTGTATATGTTTCTTGGGGGGAAATATGTATACACTTATTAGGCAAATGGTAAATTTAACAAAATGGCTGTTGTATGAGAACATAAATTAGAGCCAAGATCAAACTTCCACAGGGCAAGTGCACAAGGAGTAGAAGGAAAAGCATTTGATTTACATTTTGAAAATTGCTTTGTAATCTACTAACCTTATAAAGTTCATCCTGTAATATGTTATTCTGTAAATTGCACTTGAGGCATTTTTATGTGAAGTAAGGAATATTTGGTTTTTGTATATTGTTTAAACTAGTTTTGAGGTATAATGTAACTGAATTTGTTGTAATGGCAAACTTATTTAAAAAGCCAAATCAAAATTATAATTAAAGGTAAACTCTAAAATGTTTATAAATTGTATGAAAGATTATCAGATAGCAGTGAGTCTTAATGGTGGCTTATTTTTCTTTTAGGGATTGTACTGCTAAATTGTGTAAGATATTTTGGTTTTTATTAATCATACATGAAGCTCCAAATGTATATTTTTAGGGTGAGCTATAATAAATTTAAAAGGCATATTTAAGTTTATAATTATATTTTTTGAGTGAATATTGCTAAGTGGATAGAACAATTTTAACAGAAAAAAGTATCAGCAGGTTCCTGTAATCAGCAATCACATTTAGTTAAATGAATATTTTCTAAATGACTTTTTTGTCACTTTAAAGTTGTGTCATTTTAAGTTGCTTTCACCTATACAAAGGTAATGGTATAAAGCATAGTTCATAAAAATATTAAGCTTTATCTTCAAACACCTGAATTTCCTACTCTTTGTATAAACTTTGGTTATGGGGACTAATGCTAAATGTTTCCCTGTTTGGGAGAAATTGGAAGAGCACTAACTATCCATTTTTTAAAAGTAGCTTATTCCTGATAGTATAAATTGATGCTTGAACTTACTTCATCAGTGTTCTGAAAAAGTTTATCTCAATTACCAGTTGTGGGTACTGACTGTTTATAAATTTTATCTATTTCAAAATAGGATTGCATACTGAATAGAGCAGTTGATGATCTTCTAAATAATTTTGATTTGCCGTAGGATTTTGAAATGATGAGAACTTAATCTTCAGCAACATGTAAATAAGCAGAAACAATATAATAGCTCAAATTTAAAAATTAATAACAAGTGAATGATAGTGGTTATTTTGCGCGCACACACACATTCCCCTCCCCCCTCCTTCATAAGCTTGACTTTTAACAGAAATGAATGTTAAGTACTTGGGGTATTTTAAAAGAGGCACAGATCTCCTTGAACTTAGTAAATGGATTTGACAAAATACATTCTAATAACCAAAGTTCTACTTGGAAGTTTACATTTTGCAAAAGCTGATTTATATAATACATGAAATACTTAATTTCAGTTTATAAACATGCATAACATTTAAGATTAATTTTTACTTATACTTTATATGCTCAATACTTTTGTCTATTTGAAAATATAGTTTTTAATTCTGGAGTATTAACCATAATCAAATCAAGCACTTAAAAATTATTTTCTGACTTTAAAACTCAAATTAGACTCAGTTTCAATGATGTTCTGGTTTGGAGGAATTTTATTTATGTGCTCAGTTTAATATGATTACAAAATTTTGCTTAAGACTAATTCCTGGGGCAGCTAGGTGGGACAGTGGATAGAGCACCAGCCCTGGAGTTAGGAGGACCTGAATTCAAATGCAACCTCGGACACATAACACTCACTAGCTGTGTGACTCTGGGCAAGTCACTTAACCCTAACTGCCTCACATTAAAAAAAAAAAGACTCATTTTTTAAAAAAAGATTATTTATTGACAATGACTAATACAGAGGTATGAAAGACAATGGTAAAGATTAATACTGCAACCTCTAAGCAGAGAAAACGAATTGTCAAATAATCAGTGAGAAGTACCTTTAAAAGAATAATTTTGCCTTTCTCACATTCTTGCACATCCATACTTTTAAAACATTTCAAGCTTGCTAGTCTCATTTTCAGTCATAAAGACTTCTATTACACATGACTTTAATTTCAAAAAAAATTTCCGCCAATCTGTATTTACTTTGTTTTTGGAGGTTTTTAGGGAAACTAGAGAATAGTCAATTTGACCTGTGACAAGAACTTTTACATATAAAGCATTATTAAAATCATTCCTAAAATTTCTATCAATTAATAAACCATCAACCTTTTTCATTTAGCAATGCTTTTATTCCTCTTCATTGCACCTTTTAAAGGCCTTAAGAAATCTAATACTCTTATTTTGCTACTATAGTAAAATCTTAATTTTCTGGGAAAGGGCCTTTTATAGCAAAGGCAGCTGTGTGTTTTGGGTTTTATTTGATAACTTAAATCCAACATAAGTGGTAGTATACTATGTATTTCAGTGGCAGCACAATTCTGCATTATTTTATATGTGAGGAAATTGAAGCACATAAAAATTGACTTATCCAGTGTCATATTGGATATGGAACTGGTATAAGTGGAACAAGTTTTGGATACAGGACTCCAGACTTCTAATCCAGTGGATTTTGAACCCTTTCTATCAGGAGTTGGGTGTGACATGCCAGCTATAAGAAAAGTCTACCCAGACTGCAGACTAACACTATATCTCCCACCCTCTCACAAAAAATTGTGGGTGTACCTTTATAACTATCTTTATAGGTATAATAATTACAAGGGGCTTTATCTTTGCAAAATATATTTCCTCCCACTTGCTAGTACCTAAAATTAATTTAATAGGTCTCATAATTTTACAGTGAGAAAAAAGATTTATGAAGTAATTGCTTGATTTTAATCACCTCGAATGGAATGCATTCATACTAAGGTATTAGATCAATCAAGTGTAAATAAGTGTTATCTTTTTCTTTTTAAGAAGGGAGAGAAAAAGACATTCACTTGGTCACAGCTTGGAAAAAAGAAGTGGTTGAACTTGTCAAATCAAGTTTCGCTTACTTTGAGTGTGCTCAATCTATGTAGAGATCTTTTTTCTCCCACAGTTATGTTACTTAGCAGGAACATCACCTCTGAAATACATGGTACACACTACCACTAATGCAGGATTTGTTAAGTTATAAACCAACCAAACAACCCCACAGCTGACTTTGCTTTAAGGCCCATTTCCTGAAGATTAAGATTTCACTGTAGTAGCACAACAGAATAATAAGCTCCGTTGAGGCCTTTAAAAGCTACATTTTTTTCCTTCTTTTTGTAAGAAGTAAGTAAAAGAACTATTTAACCTTGTAAAATGTAATAGTCATTATGGCATTCTTATTTTTGTTTTGGTTGTATTCTTTCAATTAACTGTCACAACTTACCAGAAATAGTTCTAAGCAAAAGCCCCTTAAGAAGTATACTCACTAAACCTCAAATTAATGCTACAGAACATAATTCATAAAAATAGCATTTTTTTTAAAAAAACTTTAAGATTATATATTTTTAAAAGTTAAAATTTAAATTTTAAAAAATAATTTAAAAATTAAAAAATGTTGGCTCCAATCTCCCTAACAGCATCTCATATTTAATAGGTAATCACTAATTATGGATTTGCAAATGTCTTGCAAATAATACCTACAGAATATTAAATACAATAGAGTTTTTAATATGTTAAGGGGCACATGATTGATACATCTAAATTATTTTCTGGCTACTACTTAAAAGTCTTTCTTCAGTGTGACCTTCACATTATTTCTTACTGCCTACTATAACTTAATTTGAAATAAAATTAAGATTCATTTATATGAATGAGAAGCCTTCCATTGTCAACTTGCACATATAATACTATACAGAAGCTTCATTGTGTGACTTCTTAAAAAAAAAACCCAACTATTTTCTCCTAGCAACTCTGTATATCATTATAAAGTATGATACCACATGATACATAATATCCTGATTTTGGAAACATCATAATTACATCTAAACATGTTCTAGTTTTTCATGGAGGTTTAACAATGGTAACTTGTAATTAATACAGATGCTTTTACTCAGAGTTAACAGTCCCCTGCTTTTTGTTTCACCATGTTCCCAGAGTGGACTGTTTCCTTCACATGTGCTATTTGGAAAAAAAAACAAAAAATGTGTATAAACTTTACATTTGCCCCCTAGTGGAATGCCTTTCCAATACAGCCATCCCTTTAACAAGGATGCTTTTTCAAAAACTGGCTATAGTTTAAAGTGATTAATGAACAAGACAAAGGACTGAAAAATATAATTTTTGGCATCAGTGAATTGGTGACAAAATGTCAAGTATAGCCTTGCCTCTCTATTTGAGGAATACAATGTTTCAGTAGGCAGTTAAACATATGACATACATAGATATGTGAACACAAACATTGTTACTTATCCTACATGTCACTGCTAGTTAATGAGGAGGAAAATAAAACTAGTAAAATAAATTTAAGGATTAGCTGTGCCCAAGGGTATTCAGATGTTTAATGACAAACCATGAGGCACTATATACTCAGTTCAACATCTGATATTGCAAACCCCAGGAAATTCTGAAGCTCAAACTCTGTAAGAGAAAAACCTTTGTCCCTGAAAGGAAAAACTTTCACATCTGCCATGTTTAAGAGGGAAAAAAAAGTCTTAGAAACTCCAATGAGAGGAACTCATTCAGGACACCTGGATCAAAAGGCACTTTAAAATTATTACAACAGAATAATACTTAAAGGTTTTAAGTGGTATGCAGAACAAAACATGTAACCTTTGTACTGTAGTTATATATAATTCAACTCAAATATTTATTAAGCACCTACTATGTACAATGCATCATAACATAGTCTGTTTAATATTAGCCCTTTGTACTGTGATTCTTCTTCCCTGTTAGTTGTAGCCTTGAAATCCAGATAATCCAAGGGGCTATCTTTTGCCAGTACAATAACGTATTAACCTCTCCCCACCCAGTTCCCAAGAGATACTAAGAGGCAAAATGATTTGTTGATTAGAGTTTCACCTCCTTAATCCTTAAAAACCAATGAATGGAGAATAGACCTAGATGATCCATAATGGGACCAAATCACTCTCTCAATCACTTCCCAAGAAGATAATACTGACATTTTTTCCTCAAAGTCCCAATGTTTTAGAAACCAGTGTTTTGTTTGGTAAAGGAATTTCTTCATATGTTATCTTTATAAAGGGGGACTTCATAGGTAAAAACCAATATTCAAAATTATAAAACAAATAAAACTGCCTGTGGATAAGCACTGCATCAAAAATTTGCACAAGACTTAACAAAAATTCTTTAGCTGATAAATGAGGTCTAAATGGGTAATAAAATCTCTTTATAGCTGTAGCAAGAGTCTTGTTTCCTGCAGGTCCAAAAATAGAGGTTTCATTTCCCACAAATGTAGGTTCGCCACTGTAGAGAAATATTCTGGTATAGTTGGTTTCTATCTTCTTAAACTTGGCCCCAAGTTCTGCCAATTTCTCATATGTTCTTAATACAAATTTTGAACAGTCATAAGATTCAAACCATGTTGTCGACTCTTTTTCTGGACTGGCTTGGACAGTCCATGTCTCATAATAAATACCCGTTTCATTATCCCGTTTCACCCAGTTTGCCATTTGGTTAAATATTTTTCCTATTTTTAAAAAAGAAAAAACTTATAATTAAATCTTATATATAAACACATATATGTAAATAGACATGAATAAATGAAAACGTTTGGCTTTCATAGCAGGGATTCAAACTCATCCAATCATATATGCTCACACCCATGTCAAAGGCAAGCAATATCTCAAATTATCCTTCACAGAAGAAAGGTAGAAGGATAATAACAATTGACATTTATATAGCACTTTACATACAATTCTAAGAGCCTAATACCAACTCTGTGATATTAGGTACTACCATAAAATCCCATTTTACAAGTGAAGAGACAGACTCAGAGAAGTTAGTTGACATGCCTATGATAACACTGCATGTTGCCATGCACCCAATCCATTAGTTCACATTACCTTCTTAATTCATTTATTTTATAATTATAAGTTCAGAATTTAGAGCCAGAAGGGTACTTAGAAATCACCTAATCCAACCTCCTTTCATCTATGAGGAAAATGAATTTTAGTAATGATGTCATTTATCAGATCTTTAAGTTATAAAGTTTACAAAAACTGAAGCACTTCTTCCTGAATGTTATTATTAAATAGTACCAATGAGAAAGAAAGAAAAAAAAACTGGCAAGGGGAATGGGAAGTGATATATAAGTGACAAAGTAGAAGGCAGAAAAGTAAAAGAGAGGTCAGGAAAGATGATCAGGAATGAGATATTGTGAAGAAGGGAGAGATTTAACCAATTCTGTATGTATAATTAGATTTATAAAAATGGTTTGATGCAAAGCTCTACCTTTTTGTTTTTAACCATATTTAACAGCATTGGATCTTTACTAGGATCAATTCTGAATTAGTTTAAACTTGCCAAACCAAAAGAACTTACAGGCTCTGTTGAATTTCTTTCTTTTTTTTTTTTTTTGGTGAGGCAATGAGGTGAAGTGACTTGCCCAGGATCACACAGCTAGTAAGTGTCAAATGTGTGAGGCTGGATTTAAACTCAAGTCCTCCTGACTCCAGGACTGGTGCTGTATCCACTGCGCCATCTAGCTGCCCCCTTTTCTCCTCCTTTTCTTTTTTTTCAAATTTTTAGGCAGTTGGGATTAAGTGATTTGCCCAGGGTCACACAGCTAGTAAGTGTCAAGTGTTTGGTCTGAGGCCGGATTTGAACTCAGGTCCTCCTGACTTCAGGGCTAGTGCTCTATCCACTGTGCCACCTAGCTGCCCCTCTGTTGAATTTCTACTGGAGTTCTTAACCCAACTTGTGTTTGTTTTACTTAAGGACATCATTAACTGTGACAACACATTATATCCAGTAGCTAATTCTATTTGGCTATCTCTACCTTTTTCATCATCCTGGACGTTTTAAGACATATTTTATAAGCCTGGCTCGGTCAGGTAGTATACTCTGAAAGTAGAAGGATGGATTGTGTGACTAAATAAAGTTCTTGCAGAGAGTGATTTACCATTTCACTTGGGTACATTGACTCTCAATTTGGGATTTTGCTCTCCCTACTTTGAAAAGAAGAATGTAAAATTAACATTCAGAATTGTGGAACCTGGACTTGTAATCATATTGTGTTATACATATTAAAAAAAGGAGTTGGAAGAGGCACTTGAGGGTACCTAATCTGACCTCGTTTTATAAAAGAAACAGGCCCAGAGAAGTGAAGCTACTCGAATGTTGTAGCCAAGATTAAAACCCAAGTTCTGTGAGTCCAAATCAAACAGTCTGCAATTTGGATTCTCCTCACCTCTAGCCCCAGGGACAGGAAAGGGAAGGAAAACAGTAAGGCCTCCTGGATTCATAAGGTTGGGGATAATGTTGGGGATATTTATACACATTATATACATTAATATGTTTCATACACACATTAGAAGCACACCTCTACATGTAACAGATACCACACTATACACTATCATACTCATTATACACAATATACATGTGCTCACTGCCCACTCCTACTTCAAAGAACTCATGAGTAAGGAATCAGCCCAAGGTAATGGCCAGTTAACTGTTGAAAACCATTAATGCTAAGGTTTTCTGCTTCCTAGTATAGTTCTCTTTTCTGAAAACAGTGACATAGCTTAATCTTACCACATTTAATATTAAATTTAATAAATAAAATTAAATATTTAATATTAAACAGTGATAGAAATAACACTATTATTATTACTTCCTAGTAATGCTTTATGGACTTGAAATTTAGAGGCAGTTAGAACTAAAAATCTTAGAAGAGAACTGACTCTAAGAATGCTGCTTTGTTAATATAACATCTGTTTTACCATTTAAAAATAGCTTAACAGGAAGCTTTGCTCAGTTACAAAGGCCCAAATCCAGTTTTTTCTAAGCTACTTGTCTAATTCTTACTAAAATCATAACTAGGAAGTATAAGCATTCCAGAGGCTCAAACATAATACTGCGAACAATTCACTCATTTTCACTAAATTTTTACAATGTGGTTGTACTAAGCCATAATTTTCTATTAAATTCTATTGGTAATAGGCAATATAACACATGAATAATATTTTGGTTTAAGAGTCAGTGGTTCCAGCTACATATTTTACAGATGGCTTCTAAAACTGAAGAAAACAATGAACTATGCTTCAAAATGAAGCTGGTTTTAATATCTGTTTATGCTGTCACCCAAATACTATCATGTTTTCAAAACCTACCTGATATAGTTGCTATCAGAACCAAGGTCCCATTTTCTTTCCAGTGAATATCATCAATACCTTCAAAAAAACAGGCAGCTCCCTGATTACACCAGAATGGTGCATTCATTTCAGGTCGGAGATGGGGAAATGTGCAGTTTCCGAGTTGGAAAAGTTCATACCATTCCATGGTGTAGTTCTTGCCTGTCAAAGTATTTCTGAATCCAATAGCATCATGCATAATATTCTGTGTAAAAATAATGTCAGATATAAAAAAATAGTTGCAAAATGAGACTATATCTCCTGTGTTCTAAGCTTGGGTGTCCCTGAAAGCTTTTGTTCTGGGCTTTTTAATAACCTGCTGGTGATCTCCACTCCCCACATATTCAAATATCCGTCTCTGCAGAGAGGACTCCCAAATCCATAAATCCAATCTTTTTTTTTTTAAATAATTTATTTTTAGTTTTCAACATTCACTTCCATAAGACTTTGAGTTTTAAATTTTCTCCCCCTTCTTCTCCTCCCCCCTCCACAAGACAGTGTGCAATCTGACATAGGCTCTACTTATACATTCATATTAAGGATATTTTCACATTAGTCATGATGTATAGAAGAATTAGAACTAATGGGAGGAACCACAAGAAAGAAGAAATAAAATAACAAAAGAAAAGTAGAGCAAATAGTATGGTTTCACCTGCATTCAGACTACATAGTTCTTTCTCTGGATGTGGATAGCATTTTCCATCATGAGTCTTTTGGAATTGTCTTAGATCCTTGCATTGCTAAGAAGAGCTAAGTCTATCAAAGTCAGTCATTGCATAGTGTGGCTGTTATTGTGTACAATGTTCTCCTGGTTCTGCTCATTTCACTCAGCATCAGTTCATATAAGTCTTTCCGGGTTTTTCTGAAATCTGCCTGCTCATCATTTCTTATAGCCCAATGCTATTCCATTATATTCATATACCACAACTTGTTCAGCTATTCCCCAATTAATGGCCATCCCTTCAATTTCCAATTCTTTGCCACATAAACCAATCTTAATTTTTCTTCTGAACACCTTTCCTGGATCTTTAGCTACCTGTTTGCTACATATCTCCACCTAAACATGCTATCAAAATCTCAAATTCAATAGCAAATCATTTATTAAGAACCTATTCTATAGGTAAGGGGACAAAAACATAAAAGACAAAACTGAAATAATCCCTTCCTTTGTGCTACTTACATTCTAAATTTAATGTGTCTTTAATGTCCAAAATGGAAGTTATCTTTCTCCACTAAACCATCTATCCTTTAAACTTCTCTTATTTCTTTTGGGGGTATCATTCCCCCTTTTGGTTGCAGCCTTAGAGTCTTTGCTTCCTCACTGACTATATCTAATCAAAATCTAAGCCTTGTCTGTTGTACCTTCACAATGCCTTTCATATCCATCCCCTTTTGTGTCACTTCTAAAGCCCTATGCCAGCTCAGGCCTTGCCTACTGAAAAAAACCGTGAGATGAGCTTCTGTCCTTTTAGCCTCTCCACCCTTTAATCCATTCTCCAGAGAGCTGCTCAAATAATTTTCCCATGGTGTAAGTTTGAGCATGTCATTGCATTGCTAAAAAACTTTGATAAATCACAAACTCCTCAGCCAGGCATTGAAAACTTGTTTCCAATCCATCTTTTTTGAAAATTAATATTATTGCCTTTTACATAAGTCTACATTTCAGCTAAGCTGAAAGCTGCTACCTGAACTATTCATTCCATCTCCTATCTCAGCACTTTTATAGGCTATCCTCTGTGCCTGAGAGACTTCATTCTCAAATACTACTTACTCATTGCACCTCCCTCTCTCTCCCCACAAATTACGCTATAGTGAATGACTTACCTGTGTACGTGTTCTGTCACTCCCTAGTAGAATTTAAGTTCCTTGAAAAACACTTCCAGTACTTAGAAAAAGCATTACACATAGTAGGCTCTTAATAAATGAGACTGGCCAAGGCACTTGGGACATGAGCTATCTGAAAGTTTCATTTCCTTTTGCACATTCTCATTCTTGCTCCCCAAGCTGTGGATCTTTGTTCCCTGGCTCGACCTTACCCTCTGTATAGGATACTTCTCCTGGACAGGGTTCTTAGTGCTGAGCATTTCTCTTTAACGGGGAGGGGTGATGCAGTGGTTCTCTTTCAACTTAGAGAATGGTAGGTCCAGACTGAGAGATGGAGAAATAACAAATGTTGCACTCCTACTTTATGTGATCACAGGAGAGCAGAAAAACTACAGAAGTTCTGGTTTTACAATTATTTTCACTGCTGATAATTACATCATGACAGTTATAACCTATGATCCATCTATGATGGTTTTAAAGGGTATACTGGAGAATATTAAAGTCTTTATAGGTCCTTCAAATGTTCTCAATCTTTACTTTTAGTTGGGGCTTAGTAATGTGGATTATTCAAAGAGAGGTTCCTTAGACTAAGTACTTGCTGCAATAGCATAGATTTTAAGAGGGAGAATGGAAGTTTCTTGAAAGTAGGGATTGTTTCATTCTTTGTTTTTGCATCTCCAGTGCCTAGCACCTAGTAGGCATTTAATGCTAGTTAGTGGTGGACAGATCAAGCACAGAAGTGGGAGGTGGACCCAGCAATAATACATCGATTCCTTTACTCAAACACCTGACTAGAAAAATCACTCCCCTTTCCCCTAGAGACTTAAAATGCAAACAAACAAACAAACAAACAAACAAAAACTTCATTAGGTAGTGCTGTATAAAGATTGGGAAAATTTTGGTCTTATTTTTGACCAAAATTATTTTATTAGGATTTTTTAAAAAATCATGCCAACTCAATTTATGTAGCTAATAGATATAATTTTTTCAACATTTTTGGTTACTTTATGCAACATAAGAATGTCAGAGAAATTTGACCCTCAAGCCTATAGTGAATAGATTTTTCATATGATATGAAAGCCTATAAATACAACAATCATCACTAAAATCTCAGAAGCTTCTACCAAGTCTTATTTCACTTGATACTACTATCAACAGTGTGGACCTCCTCTTCTTTTTTCCCTATTGCCCCCTCCCCCAATCTTACCACAGAGGAAGGAAATAGGAAAGACTAGAAAAGAGGAAAGAATAAATTGCAAAATAAAATTCTACCTGTGATGCTGTTGTTTCTTGCCTTAATATCCCACCTCCAACTCCCAGTAGGAAAGTTTTCTACTTGCTGGACTAATAGAAAATTGCTTAAAATGCCCTATACTTCAACACATTTAAGAAATACTTCAAAGAAATTTAAGTACTGTAAATATACAAAACCCAGGGTACTTAGACTGACATCTAACGTACATACTGTTACAGTACATTAGGAATGCCAAAGCTTAAAATGTCTTGCAACTAGTACAGTCTATTTTGTTGACCATAGCATCATTGCTTCAGTTAAATTATTCAAAATAAGGTTAATGATTTAATTTAACCAAAATTTGTTAGAATGTTTAAAAAAAGGCTATAAAAGTTAGTGTTTGCTGCCATTAAAATTATTAATTTGATATTTTGATTCACAACTTTTTACTTCTTAGTGTAACTGTTCTAAATAGAATCAATATAAGGATAATATATATAAGCATATTTATGTGTATATATACCCACACATGAATGTAAATTAAGAAATTAGGTGGACACATGCATATGTACATATACATCAGCGTGTGCACACATATACACAACAGAATTTAATTGGTTTTCCCCAAAATCAAACTGCACTCAACAATTCAGAGCCATAACAAAATAAAGGTCCATTCTTACCAAATGACCCAGGAGATCACCATATTTAAATTCCCATACTGGGGCTTGTAATCGAAAGACTTCTAGGACATCATCATCCTTCATAACTGGGATAGGAGAACCAGTTGGGCAGAAAGTATATTTAGCTTGACAATAAGGATCTGGTGTAGGACGGAATTCAAAACGCCTTCATTAAGAAAAAAACAGTTATCAACTTGAAAGGAATTAGTTTGATCTTATATGTTTAAGAATCCAAATTTCATTTAAAGCTCATTTTAGGTAAGCAGTTCAACCTTCTCTCTTTATATATGAGGAAATCAAGGCTTGTACAAGTTAAATTATCTGGGGTTCAAATCACACCTCCAGCTATGTGATCCTGGGCAGCTCATTTAATTATTCTAAGTCTCAATTTCCTTAACTGTAAAATAGGGGTATTTATACTATCTTCCTTACAGAGCTGTTTGTTACAAGGGTCAAATCAGGCAACACAATAAAGGATTTTGTAATCATAAAGTGCCAAGAAAATGTAAACAATAAGCATAACTGTTATAATACCAAAATGACAAAAATAACTTGATAAATTCATATTTTCTCCTAATTACATATTTTAGAAAAGTTCTTATTTCCAACTACTCTCAGGTCATTCTGAGTTTTTCTGATTTCTTTAAGGGAAATAAGGGGAAAATATGTATATTCTCCAATAATATCATTATACTAGGACTTCTTTAAAAAAAAAACCATGCCAGGCAAATTTATGTAGCTAAATAGGATATAATTATTATAATAAGCTAATAGCTATAATAAGCTAAATAATACATAATTATTCCAGTACCATTGCTCACTTTGTTCAACATAAGAACTTGAGAGAAATTTGACTTTCAAGCCTACGGCGAATATACTTTTTTTTTTGGGGGGTGAGGCAGTTGGGGTTAAGTGACTTGCCCAGGGTCACACAGCTAGTAAGTGTCAAGTGTCTGAGGCTGGACTTGAACTCAGGTTTTCCTGACTCCAGGGCCAGTGCTCTATCCACTTCTCCACCTAGCTTTCCTGTGAATATACTTTTTATATAAGCCTATTAATGCAAATGTCATTACTTCTTCCTGTTCTACCCCTTTAAAGAGAAGCCCTCTTTATTTATACAACAGGGTAATGAGCATGGAGTCACTAGATGTTTGCTGTACAAGTAATAATACATCTACATAGCACTTTTAGCTTTACCAAATACTTTCCTTACAACTTTTTGGGATTACCTGAACATAGTTTTTATGGATCTTTATAGAACTGCTAACTGTCAATACTTCGAAAACGGTGATTCTGTAGGAAGCTCCTTCAAAAAGGCAGATGGCAACCTAGTCTGTGAGAGGTTTAAGTGGCCTGCCCATAGTGACACAGTTACTAAATAGCAAGGGCTACACGTGAACCCAGGTCTTTGTGATTCCACAAAACCTATCACTAAAGATTACATAACTAACATTGATAAAGTACTTTAACACTTGCAAAAAAACCTTTATATAGATTCTGAGCTTTATAGCAGCCTAGTGAGGGAGATACTACTGGTATTATCTCCATTTTACAGATGAAAAAACTAAAGCTCAGAAGTTAAGTGATTTGCCAAATTGGACCAATTTGCATGGCACATGGTAAGCACTTAATAAATGATTCTTGACTTGGCCACAACATAGGGTCAGAGGAAGAATTCAAAGCCAGGTCTTCCTGACTCCAAGTCTGGTACTCCATCCATTCTCTATGGGATGCTAGATGTGGGAGCCAGAAGATGAGGGCTTGAATCCAACCTCTAGTTCATAATAGCTGTGTGACCATGGGTAGTTGACCTGAGCCTTACTTTCTTAGTATGTAAAATGGGGATAATAATGCTTAAACCTATCTACCTCCAGTGTTCTAGTCAACTCTCCAAGAATACAGGTTTCAAGGAATGACCAACCATAATTCCAGAGGATTGATGAGGAAGCAAATTTCCCAACTCCTGAAAGAGAGATGATGAACTCAGGGTGCAAAAAGAAACATATATTTTTGGATATGGCCAATGATGGAATTTATTTTGCTTGATTATGCATATATTTGTTTTAAAAGGATTTTGCTTTCCCAGCAGAGGGCAGGGGGAGTGGGGGTTGGAGATGGAAGATGGGAAGAAAATATTTTAATTTAAAAAAAAAAGAAGTGAATAAAGGACTATAGGTTGTTGTGCGTAAAGTGTAGAAACTGAAAAAAAAATTTACTCTCTCCTATTAGAATGTCAGCTTCTAGAAAACAGAGACTATGTTTTTTGCCTTTGTTTACATCTCTAGTGCTTAGCACAATGCCTGACACTTAATAAATGCCTGCTGACTAACTGATCCCAGAAAGTAAGACCAAGAACAAATAATGGACTGGACCTGTAATTCATAAAGTTAGGGAGCTCCACTGAGCTCCCATACCAAAGCATAGTGACACCTATTCTGCAGCTTGTCTGGGGTAGTGACTTTGTGTAGGGTCACGAAGCCAGGATGTGTCAGAGGCTGATTTTCCCGACTCCAGGTCAGGTCTTAACATATTTTCCATGCTGCCTCTAACAACAAATATAGTGACCTCAATATCCTTAACTGACATTAGGTTTAAAAAACCCCCAAAATAATGCATATCCTGGCCAACTCTAGACAACGCTGCTAGGATAGGTCTTGCGATATTATACCTATGAAACCAGCCAAGCTAAATTAGAGGCTCATCAGACATCTGATCAGTAGGTGAACTTTTGTTTATGGCAACTGGGAAAGACCGTCAACCAAGAGACCGAAGGATTATGACGTATATTGGTTCAGGAAGTGTTCACGTGGTATGACGATAAAAATGCTGGCTTGAGAATCATCTGGATAGGGAGGACCTGAGGTATTTTATCACTTAGTATCTGTGTGAAAAATGAGAAAGTTGAAATAGATAACCACTGAGGTGACTTTCAGCTTTAAACCTATGAGCCTAAATAAAAATTAAATCATAGATTCTCAAGAAACAAAAACTGAAATATAAGTGACTTGACCCTCATTCCTTTTCCCCTTCACTTATAGTACCCAACTTGGGATATTTTACCTCCCGGGAGAGACCTTGTGTCTTGGACACATTACTTCCCCACCCCCACTTCCCTAATTTATTCAGTTTACTTCCTTAGAAAGTCCCCTCTCCTCCGTCCCTAACAGAGTTCCTGTCTCTTCATTTAAGGACACTGGTGTTTGTGTGCTGTGATATATATACCCAACTGCTCTGTTTTTAGGGATGTGAGTAAAATGCCTACTACTTCTGGCCATCTTTTCTAATCCACTGAATGATGGGATTGGACTAAAAAAATCTCAAGTTCCTTTCAGCGCTAACATGCCATGAATCATCAGTATTTAGTACACACACACCCTGACCTTTTTAGGCACTTGATGCCAGTTGACAACATATTAAAAACAATATTAGAAGTTAAAAATCAAATCTATAAAATGAGGAAGGGTTCAATTAGATCACAGGTTATGAAACTCATAGGCCTACAAAACTTCAGTGTGGCAGGAACCAGATTAAAATTTAACTGGGAAAATGTTTCACAAACTAATACCACATAATGTTAATTATGGTTTTTTTGGTGGTTTTTCTAAATCTATTCCACTTCCATTTGCCTTTGATACCATTGGACTAGGTGACTTATGAGGTCCTTTCCAGCTCTAAATCTATTATCTGTTGATGAGCCTTTATCCCTTAAGACTTCATGCACACACACTAGAGGGGCATCCAACTTCTTAATTGGGTCTGCAATACTCTAGAATATAGGTGTCAAACACAGCCTGAAATACCCCTAAGTGCTAGAACAGAATGCAAATGGGAAATATTTAACAAAATGAATAAAAACAGAATATAGACATGCAGGGCAGGCATCCTTACATTCACATTAATGCCCCCATTTCCATCTGAGTTTGACACTACTGCTCTGGAACACATGAGGCTGGCCTACTGGTTTCATCAACAGCAATGTCTGAATTGTTGTTTGGTTGTGTCTGACTCTTCATGTCCACGAATGGGGTTTTTGGGGTTTTTTTGGACAAGGATACTGAAATGGTTTGCCATTTCCTTCCTAGTGGATTAAGGCAAACAGATGTTAAGTGACTCGTCCAGGGTCACACAGCTAGTAAATGTCTGAGGCTGGATTTGAACTCCAGTGTTACTGACTGGAGGCCCGCTGTTCTCTCCACTGAGCCACCTAGCTGCCTCCTCAATATTTGAGTAGTATCTCCCTATACAGAGTCAAGGAAGTCAGAAGCAACTAATTTGTGTAATCATCACGTCGGCTATTTTTTTCTCCTATGTGACAACTGACATATATGTTCGCTGCTTTAAAAGCTGGAAAGTACTTTATATACATTTAAGCCTCCCAGGTATTATTATGCTCACATACTCCCCTAGTGTGGTTTGTCTGTTTCACCCCCGAGTAGCCACAGAACTCCTCCTAACCGCTTCCTGCACAAATACCCTGCTACTACCCTCAATTACATGTCTGATTTTTTTTTTTTAACCATCAAGAGGAAGAGGAGCTCAGGAAATAAACCTTCCATTTTCTGGTCTTTTTTTTCTTCCTACTTTCCCCACCTCACATCTAACCAGTCCCTGGGCCAGGGGAGCTAGGAAAAGGACCTGAGAGACAATCGATCTTTAAAAACTGGGATGGAGCAGAACGAGGATTCAACTCTACGTCCACACTCTAACCTCAGGAATTTAAATGCTGCCCCCAAGCCCGCAGCCCGGGGTATGCGCGCGCAGCCGCACCTGACCTCCCCCTCCGCCCGTGCAAAGACCCCTGGCCTCTCCGGGACGCACGCGCACTCACCTGTAGGGAACCGGCCAGTGCCGCTGCCGGAGACCGCTGCTACCCCAAGCCGAGGGCAAATCAGCGGCCACCGTCAGCCAAAGCAACGCTAGGGCCCAGCATGACTGGCCGCCACCCTCTCTCCATTCTCCCCAAGTCCTGGGCCCCATGCCCAGGCCGCTACCACCTGACAGTTCGAACTTCCAAGGCCTCTGCGAAAGATTTTCTAGGTTTCCGAAGCGACGGAGCATGCGTGGATAGTTAGCGCATGCTCAGTCTGGAACTTTTCTGACTAAAAGTTGTACCGGTTTCTGTGTCACGTGTTGCTGCCGCACCCCTCTGTCAGTCAGGGACTTGCCCAAGCTCCCTCGTGATGGGCGGGGAGGGAGGTGTGGGGTGGGTCCTTTCGCCAAGGGCGGAGCCAGTGGCTCCTGAAGCATCCCATCACCCTCTTCGCTTTACCGAGGTAGAGAGCAGAAACTGAGGGTTCAGGGACAGGATTTGAATTCAAGTTCCCCAACTCCACAGGCAGTGATTTTTGCACAATACCAACCACCTCAAGTCGGAGGGGCCTGATGACATTTTTTTCCTGGAATCGTTGTGAAATACAGTTATTCCACCTAAGTGATTGGGGTTGTGGGGAGGAAGGAATGGAGATACTTTTGGAGACTTCAACTACCATTTAGGTGGGACAAAACCCTAGGGGCTATCCAACACCTTCCTCCCTTCCCCCCCCCCATTAAGGGGGATAAATGGCTCTAATTTTAACGAGAGCTAATGAGGTCATTTCCCCACTCTGGGACTCAGTTTTCTGATTTGTAAAATGAGCAGGTTGGATTGGATGGTCTCTTCAGATCCATTAGCTCTAAATTTATGGTCCTTTGAGGTGATGTCTGGCTGTTTTTTTTTAAATGACTATCACACATAAATGATATCTGTTAGGTGGAAGCAGGTGTATGGGTTACCCTTGTAAACATTTCTTGCACAAAAGAACAGCCTACAGATACCGGTAGCCTGGAAGGCCATCCTTTGGGAACAACTTATTTAAACAACCAGATTTTGCAATTTCTTTAAAACATTCAAAGTCAGTTTTCCCCAAAGCTGAATGGAAGGGGAGAGGAAACTAATAGGGCAAATTAAGTTGTTCCCCACCCCAGCTTTCAGTTCTAGATTTGAAAGATATGTGCAGTCTAAAACAAAATCTGTAACAAAATGTGCCTGGCTGACACACTTTTTTTTTAATCCCTAAAATAACAGTCATATACATTTTGGTATTGTCTATCTCTCCTCAGCAGTCGGACATACAGTCAGACACTCAAGTTCATCATCTTATGATAGTCATGAGTTTGCTCAACCCAATCCCGGAGCTCCACTTTTCTACTCTTTGGAAACACCAGACCTAGACATCCTGCTCCCTCTACTGGTTTCTCCTTGCCAGTACCTTTTCTTTTATGTAGGTTACCTTCACCCAATTTCCCGGCAGAAGAGATGGGTTGTGATCTTTTCTCCCTGGCACCTCTGGTCTCTGAAAGGAATGCACAGCCATTCTGTGGCCTTTAGAGAAGTTTTTATTGCTAATGGAATTGCAACCGACGTTACATTTCACTGAAGAGAAATATACAGATTTTTTTTTAAAGTAGTGAGGAAGTTGTAAAAGCTGATTTTGGTCTTTCATGCAAAAGTACAGGGAAACAGATCCTAATCTTTCTTAGTTCTGCTTTTAGTTCTGTTTACTAAATTGAATTGAAATGCCCTCTTCCATGGCTGAACTTTTTTTTTCCCCCCAGATCCTTTCTTTTCAGGCAGCCCTACCCGGGGCATCTCATTCCTTGTTTATTCTCAGGGATCAGTGAACTATAGGTGTATTCTTCACCTTCCAAAAGAAAGGAGATCCCAGATCTCTCTATGTTCTTGCCCAGTCCCCATTTCTGAGACTCTAAGATTTGTAGAATCCAGGGTGGTATAATAGATGTCAATGGGATTTCTAAAAGCCCAGGAAGAATTCTCTCACTTTTAGGGGAAATTCCAGAATGAATGGCTCCACATTAAGTACCATACCTAAACTCCTTTCTGGCAGGAAGTTATTATAAATCATTTTCTCACAAACAGATAATTCTATTAATAAGTAATAGAACCACAGCTTATAATACACATCTCACCTCCCATTGAATTGAACTGTAAAGGTCCAACCTCCTGCCTACTGAAGATATATGCCTTTTACTACATTCCTGACTGGCAAGTCATTCAGTCTGCTTGGAGACTTTTGAAAAGGATCCAAGGCCTTTTTCACCTCTTGCCTAGAATTAGGCCTTCCCCACCATCAGCTCAAAGTGGAAGAGGTGGGTGTCTTGGGTTGTCTGCATGCCAGACACTGGGGGATGGAGGAAATGCATGGGAGAAGATGCACAGATAGGTGGATGAAGAAGGATATCAGAGGTGCTCCCCCAAAGCCTGGGTGACCTATGGACCTTGTTGCACCTTGAAGCTCAAGGTTTTACCAACACCCACACAACACAGGAAAATAAGGTGGTGGTTCCTTGTCTCTTCTCTTGGGGTTGGGTGGATGGTTATGCCCATTGGGAGAAAAAGGCTACTAAGTTGAGTTATTTTTTGCTGAAGGCCTGCAAATACTCCTGGCTGTCCTGCCTTGTGTTTGATTAGCTGTGTGACCTTGGGCAAGTGGCTTCATATCCTTAAAACTTCAGTTTCCTTATCTGAAAATGCAAGGATCCAGCTTTCCCTCAGGATCTAAAAAAGAACCATCAAATATCCAAATCAAGGTGATCCAAAAATGGAGAGAGAAAAATCTTTCTCCTCAGTTCTTCTCCTAGCCTCCTGAATAGCCAGGTTTATCTGGCTCAATGGCTAATCATTTTGGAGATAGCCCTGTCAAAAGGTTCAAAGAACGAGTCTGGAAGGAGGCACAAATCATGTGCTTCCTTTAGCAAGGGGCCAAAAGACATACTTAACTCCATGAAAAATGCTGACAGTCTAACCCCTGCTATGCAACAAACCAAAACAAACTTCCACATCTGTCCAAACAATGGTAGAGTCACTGTTTTGTCATATTTCAGATCCTCCAAATTAGGGCCCAAACCAGGACTTCCAACAAGTTAGATGAAATCACCTCAGCCTTGACTACCTCCAGCATTCTCTATAAAGACTATTAGTCAGCAAGCATATTTGTCAATCATATCATTGGAAGGTAAGTTCCTTTGTTGGAATATAAGCTCCTTAAGCTCTTTTTCATTTGTTTTTCCAGCATTTGGCACAGTACCTGGCATGTAGTAGGTACTTAATAAATGCTTGTTGCTTGACTAATTTTAGTGCCCTAGAATGCAATTTGTCCTGGACTGATAAAGGTGGCTAGGTGTTCTCTTACCATTTCCTCATTTATTTGTGGTTTCAACTCCCTATTAACCATGTTTGTTCCATCTTTCTAAGTCTGAAGATCATTCTCCTTGACAGAGAAAACAGAAAGAAAATAAGATTTGAGTAATTCAGTCTTTTCTCTGTAATCCATCATCTCTACCTTCTCCAAGAGTCTTTCCTGAAACTCCCAGTTAGTGCTATTCAGAATTAACTAGAGCTACTTAGAACTTACCCGGTTAGCAGCTGCCACAAGATTAACATGCCCAGGGGTATGCTGGCAAATGCTTAGCAACCAACTCCAACATACATATGACATTCTTTTAGGTTTAATCTGCCTTACTGACATTTTTCCACCACTTTCTGCAGTTTAGACAATCAACAAAACAATAAATCAGGCCCTGATTTGAGGTATTTACATTTCCAAGGTATAAAGGCTCACACAAAATTTAACAACTGACTCTCCTGAACTAGTACATTCTAGCTCGTCAACAGGCAATCACAACTTCACGAAATTTATGTGAAAACTAGATTTATTAGAGAAATGAACATGCATGTAGAACCCAAAGAGTTCACAACCCATATGGAAGTTTGCATTTTTATAACAGCAGGATAAAGGAAGGAAGACATACCAGAAATCTCCACCTAAAGGGGTGTGGCATGGGAAGGGAAATGTGAAGGTGGGAAAGGACAAAACCCCTCCTGAAGGGGAGGATCAAGGCAATGGCAAAAGCCCAATTCTTTTCCTTTTGGGAACTGCTAGACTATGAAGATGGGATGGTCTGCTTATCTACAAGTGTCTCAGCTACATAAACAATTTCCCAGCCTAGTGCAGACTGACTGGCATCTGTCTTGACTCCCAAAGACACACAGGGAGTCCAGCTTGGGATGTAAACAACAAATTATTTCAGCTGGGGTGGGGAGAAGAGGGCTTCATCCTTAACACATTTAGGGCCTCCTGCAATATCTGAGTCCAGTGTTTCTGGAAAATATGGCAATTCAGGGACCCCTTAACAATCCTTAACAGGCTCCAGTATGCCACTGAATATACCCAAACCCAGTTGTATGCACATCAAACTGGCATAAGAGAATCAGTCTTTGGCAGGCTGATGGTAGGTCCACTTGCATCTGAATGTAGGGTCTCCTGGAACTTCCGCACAGCCCTCAAACCATTCAGGAGATTAAATGAGAAGTGCCATACTTTGAGAGATTCTATGTCTCTTCTACAACAGACCACTGCTTACATGACCCTATTCAAAATCTTACACATTACTATATGGGAGCTGTAGTAGCTGTGGATATTATTCAACGTTTGCTACTATACCCAATGCTGTGAGACATGTACTTAGAGCCAAGAACTCTTCAGAGAAGGCTTGTAAACACTACAATGCTACAGGATCAGAAGCACAAATTGTTAGAGCTGGTAGGGCATTACAGGTTATCTACTCTCTTATTTTGACATTGACCCCAGTACCCAGAATATAAGGATACTGACAATGAACATATCTACAATTTCATTGGTATGGGAAACCCTGGCTTAGGAAAGTCCCACTGCTTATATAGGGCAGCACCTATTCCATCTTGGCAATTTATAGTTTTACAGAATTACCTAGCACTGAGAGGTTAAGCAAATTATCCAGGGTCACAGACTCAGTATGTATCAAAGGCCATCTCTGAATTCACATTTTTCGGGCCTCAAGTTTGGCCCTTTACTACACCATGTCCTGCATACAGTAGGTGCTTAATAAATTTCTATTGAATTGAATCAAAGCCTAGAGAGGTCAAGGGACCTTTTTTTAAACTTTTTTTTAAGGCAATTGGGGTTAAGTGACTTGCCCAGGGTCACACAGCTAGTAAGTGTCAAGTGTTTTAGTCTGAGGCTGGATTTGAACTCAGGTCCTCCTGACTTCAGGGCCGAGGCTCTATCCACTGTACCACCTAGCTGCCCCTCAAGGGACCTTTTTAAAGGACTTTTTTTTTTTTAACAAGCTGGTAAGCTGCTGACCTGGGACTTGAATTCAGGCCTTCAAACTCTAAAATCCAATGATCAATTTTCTTTTACCCTGGATGATCATAATACTAGACTTTTTTCATTAAACTGTTCCCATCCCTATGATGTTATGCCATTCTGTTGTTGGTAGCATATATCCTGACCAAGAAGGCATATACTTCCTACTCAGAACTGGCACTTTTCACAACCACCAAAACTCACCTGTTGTTGAAAGAACTCTTCTGTCTCAAAGGTCTCCTTTTTTATATCTCATCCACTTGGTGTTCCCAGTTAACTTCACATTTCTGGACTATACTATTCACAACTCTCCAGGTATAGATTTACTTTTTCAAGGATGAGTACCATAATCTGATAGATCTTAGGATCAGATACTTAGAGCTGGAAGGGATCTTAGAGATCACCTAGTCCACCCTATTTTTTCAGATGAGGAAACTGAGGCCCAGAGAGGGTAAGTGATTTTCTCAAGGTCACACAGATCCTTTATATCAGAGCCTGGTTTTGAACCTAGGTTCCTCTGAATCCAGTGGGGCACAACTATACAGCCATTTCAAAGACAGGTAAGGTCAGTTCCCTCTGAGTTATGACATCCCTGACTACTCACTCTCTCTCACTCACCACACCCAATCTGTTGCCAAGTCCTGTCTATTTTACCTTTGCATTATCACTCACATATATTTAAGTATGCACACACACACATATATACATACACATACAATATGCATACTTGTGAGCATGTATTCCCTTCTCTCTTCTGACACTAAAAGCATCCTGGTGCGGCCCTCATGTCCCGACTGGAAGACCTGCAGACAGGTCTCTGGTCTTCAATTTTCTCTTCACTCCAGTCCTTCTTCCACCCAGCCATCACCCCACCCTACCCTGATACAATAAACTCCAAGGGTTGCCAATTGAGCCCTCTCCTCGCCTTTCTCTTAGCCGCCTCCAGGGGCCGCGGTCCGGTCGTGGGGAGTGAGGTTACCCTGTCTGGCCGCGCTGTGACGCTGCCGAGCCTCGCCAAGAGCCGCAGCCCAACAGTCCGCCACCGAGGTGACTTGCATCGCTGGCATCATGGCCCCGCGGAGGGTGGCCCTGGTCCTGGCCGGCTGCGGCGTGTTCGATGGCAGCGAACTGCACGAAGCCTCCGCCGTATTGGTTCATCTCAGCCGTGGCGGGGCGGAGGTCAGGGTCGGGAGGGGCTCCGGGGAAGGAGGAAGGGAAAGAGGGGTGGACAGAGAGCATGGCCTGGGTCGCCTTGACCTAGAGAGTGCCCATCATCCGGCAGCTGGTGCTGCAGCCGGGGCTACAGTTAGGGCCAAGGCGGGGCCGGGGCCGGGGCTGGGAAGCGTCCTACAGGAAAGCGCTAATCATGGCTCACCCCCCTAATACTGGCCCAGGCTGCAATCAGAAAAGGCAGGACGAATTTACCAGGCCTAACTTCCTCCACTTCGTTACTTTTCTTTCTTTTTTTTATTTGCTAGCGATGCCATTTTTAAAATTGCGATGGACGTGGCTTTTGCTCCGTTTTCTGTGCTCTGGCCGAGTCACCAGCTTTTCAAACGATTGCGGTGCAAATGGAGACTTTCCCAATGGAAGTAGAAATATTGAAGGCAAAGCTAAGACTAGAAAGTGGACTGCATTTCCGAGAGAGTACTTTAAGAAAAGGCCTCTTATAGTGGGCACATCTTCCCCACCCCACCTCTCGTGGTTTCCACTCACTTAGAAGCTCCAAAATCCAACACCTCATCAAGATGGCCATCCGCCTTTCCCCAAGATTACCTTGTTTCTATTTTAATTATGTACTTTGTTCTGTCCTTGAGACTTTGTGTTTTTAGTCTTGGGACTGTGGATTTCTAACTTGTAGTAATATTGTTTGTGATATAATACATAGACTCTCCTTTTCAAAAATCGAGGAGAAAAGGCATTTTACAGTCATAGATTTTTAAAAAGCATTATAAGGGACCTTAGAGATAATTTAGTCTTACTACTCATTTTAAATGAGAAGAATTATGAGGCTGCAACAGGTAAGTGACTTATCCTAGGTCCTACCTCTACTTTGGCAAAAGACAAATGCTTCATGAATATAAGTTGTGAAGTCTTAAAATACAGTTTTTGAAACTGCTCAACAGAATAGATAGTAATAATGATGAAATAAAGCTTTCAAGGGCAAAGATATGTGGCAGAGTTATTGTAAAGTGACGGGAATCCATTCTGTGTATCTATGGGTGGGGTTTTCTTTTTGTATTTTTGCCTTTCCTTGTAAATTTTTTAAACTTTGTGCCAAAAAATATGTGTGTGAAGAAGATGCATAACCACAGATGTAAGATTTTTGCTTATGTACTCCAGAGACAGAGATTAATTTGTTTTTGCTAAATAAAAAATATAAAAAAGGTGACATTTAAACCTAATACTTAGTGGTACACTTAACTACAACTTCATATTTTATTAACAGACTACTTAATGCATGTAGTCTCTACAAGTTACCTGCTTTCTAGGAATTAATAAGCCAAAGTTTGAGGGAAATTGTGGGATTTACAAATGTATAAAATGAACAATTGATGACAATTTTTTTTTACTGTGAGCCTTCCATTTGCTCTTTTTAAAAAAAATAATCCATTTAGATCCTTCTTTTGGAACAAAATACAAGAAGTACTCCATGACCGTAAATTCAAGGGGTGACTCTATTTATGCTTTTGGTGCATCGAAAGAGAATGGCTTAATCTATACACTCCCGTGTGTTTTTCTGCTCCTTGAAATTGTAGCTATAAAATCACACCCATATTGAATGGAATGCTAAAATTCTAAATTAGATTCATCTTCAGTAATAATAGTAATATGAAGAGTACTACTAACATTTTTTCTACCATAATTTTTACCTTCCAAATATATTTATTAAAACTTGATTTTCAGTTTCTTGTTGGACTATTTGCCATTGGAAGGTTTATTTGTTGATTATCTTCTCCAGAAGATACCTGCAATTTCTCTGGATTCTCAATGTGTCTGGTTATGCTTACCGTATATTGGCTCTGAGGGCCCACATAGTTGTAGAGTGGCTTTTTGACTTTGATTCCTATTTTCAAATATGTAGGATTTAAAAATAAATAGTGATGCAATGGTACCATTTATTTTTTAATTCTGTTTTTGAAGGTAAAGATATTTGCTCCTAACATGGAACAGATGCATGTAGTTAATCACTTGTCTGGAAGCCCAACAGAAGAGAAGAGAAATGTGTTAGTGGAAAGTGCCAGGATTGCAAGAGGTAATATTCAAGATTTGGCGGACCTGAAGGTCAGTGAGTTCGATGCGGTTATTTTTCCTGGTGAGTTGGCCCAAAACCTCTTATTCCTTCCATTTTAATACATTTTGTTTAGAGGAAAAAGCACACCTACTGGAAGTTCTGGTGTATAGCTCTGGGAGCGAGGAAATGTGAATTTTAAATTTGGCTCAAGCATTAGTATGTAGGCTAAGTCTGTGAACTGGCTTCAGTGTTCTCATTGATTAAATGGAGTTTGGATTTATGGATCCAAAAGTCACATGATCATAGAACTAAGGATTTGATGGTACTTTTAAGGTCATCTAAAACAACTTCCTAGTTTTATAAGTGAGAAAACTGAGAACTAGAGGAGCTATAAAGTACCTTCCAGTCCTAAATCTGGGATTCTGTCATCCTGGTCTTCAAAGGACTGCAAGGCTTGCAGAAGGTTACCCAGGTAGTGAGTAGCTGAGCTGGGAGCCAAACCCAGGATCTCTGCCTCTAAATCCAGTGGACTTGCTTTCTCCTCCATCATGGGGCCTTTCGCTTTCAGGATTAAAAGTCTGTGAAGCTACTTCACGAAGTAAAATATTCAGCTTGTATTAGTAGTAATTCCTTGATAATGTTTAAAAAGTATAGTCTTAATGAGATTGACTTGTTCTACCTTATACAATTTGGTTTTTATTTGGAATGTTTGGATTATTGCAGTAGCCTGCTAATTGGTCTCCTTGCTTTTTGTCTCTTCTGCCTCCAATCCCTTTTCCGTATAGCTGTCAATATTGCTGTATCTAGCCATGTCTTTCAGTTTTCAGTGGGTCCCTGTTGCCATGGGATAAATACAGGCTCTTCAAACTGGCATCTAAATCCCTTCACAATCTGGCTTTAGACTTATTTAGCATTGCTTTTCTTCATATGCTCTACCTTCTAGCCAAGTTTGCTGTTTCCTATGCTTTGCCCAGTAGATTCCTGGACCTGGAGTCAGGAGGACCTGAATTCAAATTCGGCCTCAGACATTTAGTTGTGTGACCCTGGGCAAGTTGCTTAATCTCTATTTGCTTTAATCCACTGAAGAAGGAAATAGCAAACCATTCCAGAATCTTTGCCAAGAAAACCCAATGGCCAGTATTGGCGTGATATGGTGCACAGGATCATAAAGAGTCTGGCATAATTGAACAACAAACTTCTCACTGCGTCTCTTCCCTCTGACAGAGGCTATCTCACATGACAGAAGTACACTGCCTCTTCTCCCTCTTATACTCCTTAGTACTCTTTAAGGACTTACCTATGAAAAAGAAGCTTTTCCTTATTTCTCTGGTTGTTAATGTTCTTTTCTGCCTAAAATTTTGATTACTTACCTCTTTATCTGTTGTGTCCTGTCTGTAGAATGGAAGCTTTTTGCTATTTTTCATTTTATCTTTGTATCCCCAGTGCCTTACGCATAATAGACTCTTAATAAATGCTGGTTAGAGTGTATTGGTTTGAATTTTGAAAAACAACAATTTATATATTTGATTTCATAACCCTTGTAGCAGTGTAGTATGGCATACGTTTTTTAAATTACAAAGTTAATTATTTTGAAAATTTATGACATTCCTTCAAAATATTGGGATATTCTGGTATATCCCCAAACCATAATCTGGGATCATTGTTGTAGGCAGTCTACAATAGATCTATATTTTAGACTGCAGGTGATTTGGCAGTATTACCTACATGATGAACTGGCAAATGGCAAAGTAGGTCATTCTTATCCCCTTGTAGCAACCAGGATTATTTCATCATAACTTTGCCACAATGATTGCTCATGAGGATTGATGCTGATTTGGTATTCTCATATTTTTAGGTATTTTGATCCTCAGAGAACAATTTTTTAAATGACCTTAATTACTTAAATAGACTAAACTGTTTTACCTTTTTTGAAAGGAGAGGTTTGATTTTTGATAAATTTGATTTATTCAGCTATTCTTTGATTTGCTGTTTTTACTTTGTGCCTCTGCAAAGTCTTCTCACTTTATGGAGGTGCTCTGGGGTCCTTAGACCTCTTGCCACCAGAGTGCAAATTCTCTCAGGTCCTGTTAAACAGAAAACAAGCCAATACTGGACTGTGGGTTGGGTCCTTGAGGACCAACCCGATTTTGCTCCCCAAAGGTCTTGACCAGAATTTGGCCACAAGATGATGAACATATTTGGCTCCAGCTACTTATGAAAAATGTACTTAAATTTATATCGATGGAAGGAATACCCATAACAGTAAAACTGTGGATATTGAAGAATTTTATTTTGTGGCAAGTTCAGAAGAATGTGCAGTAGTAAACATTTGCACGGCACATCTGTACTCTTTCAATGTAAATTGTTGACATTTTTTCTAAGGATTCACCTTTAATATAACTTTGAACACTCAAGAACTCTGATCATTGCAGTGACCAACAATGGTTCCAAAGGTCTGATGAAGAAGCATGCCACTCACCTCCTAACAGAGAGGTGATGGTCTCAAGAGTCAGAATAAGTCATGTATTTTAGAACACAGATATTGTGACAATTTGTTTTGCTTGACTATGCATATTTGTTATTTTTCTGCTCTTTTTTTTTCCCAGTGGGGTTGGAGGTTGAAGTGGGGATAGGGATAGGAAAAAGACAGAAAGGAAAGTGATTGAGACATCTTTGGGGAAAAAAAAAAGGTAAAACCTTTGGTGGATCTGTGAATCATTCTACCCATTCTGGAAAACAATATGAAACTTTGCTCCCAAAGTTATTAAACTCTGCATATCTCTTGACCCAGCAGTACCATTACTAGACCTATACCCCAAAGAGATCAAAGAAAGAGGAAAAGGACCCATATGTTCATATTTATAGCAACTCTTTTTGTGGTGGCAAAGAATTGGAAACTGAGGGAATACCCATTAACTGGGGAATGACTGAAGAAGTAGTAGCATGTGTATGTGATGGAATTCTTTTCTGTTATGAGAAATTATGAAGGAGGCAATTTCAAAAAAACCTGGTAGGACTTATATGAACTGGTGAAGAATGAAGTGAGCTGAACTAGAACAATTTATACAATGACAATAATAGTGTAAAAACAAACAACTTTGAAAGACTTAAGAACACTGATCAAAGCTGATCACTGAATTCAATAGAGCTCATGAGGAATGAATGAATGAATGAATGAATGAATGAATGAAAAAATAATTTATTAAGTGTTTACTGTGTGCAAACATATTTCCCACCAGACAGAGAGGTGATGAATTCAGAGTATAGATTCAAACATGTGCACTTCTACACAAACACACACATGTACATGCAAACATACACATACATCCATAGCCAATTTGGAATTTGTTTTTCTTGACTATACATATATGATACAAGGTCTTCATTTTTCTCTCTTTTTTCGTTTGTGGGGAGAAAATTTGGAGAGAGAGGGAAAATAGATTTTGGTTATTTGAAAAGATAAAATTTAATTAGAAAAAAAGAGAAGTAACAGTTACTGAAGTCCAGAAAGAAGCACAAACACACTGGTTTTGAAAGGTGCAGGTAGAATTTATTATATACTTGAAGAGAAAAGCAATCTATATACAATAGAGATCAGCAGTTTCAGGTACAATCCTCTTTTTTTTTTCTTTTACTGTGGGTATGGAAATGCCCATTTTTTCTTGTTTGTTAAGTTCCAGATAAAAATGAATGCATTTTACAAAAAGAATTAACTCTTTGTTTTTGTAAAAGGCTCCTAGCTTCCTATTTTGAACTTGTATTACAGGTAAAGGATAAAATAACTAAGTTAATTTTGTCAGCTAATATTATCCAGCTTTATGTACCTGGATTTTTACCTGTAAAGTCAGTTGTGGTTTTTTTTGTGCCTGGACTGGTTTTTTGTTGTCATTGAAGCTTGATCATACAGTTAACACCCTCTTTTTTGTTTTGTACTCTCACTGGGCCAGTTCCCTTTGGACATAATGACAGTCTTTGTTCCTTTGTGTTTTTATGTATCATCTGGTTACTGTGTTATTTGGTATATTTTTATACTGGTTTTCCCTTTTCCCTGCATTCAGAGAACATTAAAAATTCCAGGTTACTATGCTTCCTTTTTTCCCCTGTAGATTTTTCTGTTTACCAAAGTTAATTCTATATCAGTTTCAAGTTTCTACTATTAATGTAGTATAATGACTTCCTAGTTTCACATTCTTAGTATTGTAGAATATTCTCTAGGTCCTTGTTCTCAGTTGCTTTAAATGGTCCTGATACTTCTCGTTGTATCTGAAGGTGGATTTGGTGTAGCCAAGAACCTCTGCTCCTGGGCTGTGGATGGAAAGGATTGTACTGTCAATAATATTGTGAAGGCTACTCTACAGGCCTTCCATAGTGCCAAGAAGCCCATAGGGTTGTGCTGCATATCTCCTGTGCTGGCAGCCAAAGTCTTCCCAGGTTGTGAAGTTACAGTTGGCCAAGATAAAAATGTGGGTGGAAGGTAAGCAAAATGACTAAAAGTTTACTTGTGAGTGAGCCTGTCATCATGCTTTATGCTTTTTGATTTCTCTTTCCCAAATGAATATAAGGGTGGCCCTTTTGTTATATTGCCAAAGTGATTTTCATAACTACCATTTCACATATGTGTGATAATGTGGAATGAGGCATAACTCATGTTCCACTTCCTACAAGAGGCCTTTCTTACTTCCCCCAATTATTAGTATCTTTGACTTCTTGAAACTACTTTTTATGTACTTATCTATATAAATGTGGTAGCAAGCCATTAGAATGTAAGCTTCTTGAGGGCAGGGACTATTTTGCTTTTGTCATTGTATCTCCACCGCCTGATTATTTGTTTATCTTTTAGGTATCTCAGACTCAACATACTGAAAACAATTTGTCTTTTCCTGTAAATCCATCCATCTTATTAACTTCTCCCTTTCTGTTTCGAGTACCTCAATTCCTTCTAGTTGTCCAGAGTCCTAGAAGTCATCTTTGACTCTTCATTCTCACTTATTCACCACATCAAATCGGTTGCCAAGTTTAAGCTACTCTATCTTTACAGTGTCTCTCATATTATCCACTCCGCCTTGACACATATCACTGTCTCCCAAGTTCAGGCCCTCATCATCTCCTCTCTGAATTCTTGAAGTAGACTCTTAATTTATCTTCCTGTCCAGTCTTTTCTCTATCTGATCCATTTTCCATATTCCTAAAGCACAGATCTGACCAGGTCCCTCCCTTGCTCAAGAAGTTTCCATGGCTTCCTATTACCTCTAGGAAAAAATACAGACTCTTGGCATTTAAAACCCTTCAAATCTGACTATCAGAATGATAGAACATTACTCCCCTTCACATTATGTTCCAGCCACACTGGAGTACCTAATATTCCGTCTACATGCCATCCCATCTCCCACTTCTGTACTTTTGCATAGCATATCCCACATCCCTGGAATGCCCCCTCTCTTCACCTCCACCTCTTGGAACCACTTTAAAACTCAGTTTAAGTCCTGGCTCCTATCAGAACCTTTACTGATTTTTCCAGTTGTTAGTCCCTCTGCCCCAAAAAATTACTTTGTAGTTATATTGTATATATGTTGACTTTACTTAACAGTGTTCTTGATGTGTCCTTCCAGTAGGACCCAAGCTTCTTGAGGGCAAGAATTTATTCCAATTTGTCTTTGATTAACTAATAGATAGAACAGTGCCTGGAACATAGAAGGCACTAATAAATGCTTCTTCAGTTGAATTGAATTGATTTGAAGCAGTAAGGATAGTAGCTTTGAATCATATCAGAGAGACAGTATTCCTCCTTTCCCTCCATCCCCTACCCATTCCCTTTGCTGTCTTAAGCTGCAATAGAAATTTTTTCGTTCTATTTGGTTGTATTATGTCACTTGGTTATATGGACCAAAAAATGCTTTCCCTAATCGTTAGTCATTAGATTTGATATATTTAGCTTTTTCTGTCATATTAATGGATGCTTAATTTTCAGCATCAAATTGAAACATTTTATCTTTCCAGTGTGGGAATGTGTTGTCTTTAAAGACTTTGATCTTAAATGTTGCAGCTCATGAGTGAGGGCCAATGTAAGTCAACCAGACCTTCCCTGCTACCATACCCTCTGTGTGACTTAGAAAAGTCACCTGTTTCAGTCACATCTCTTTTTCTTTCAATAGGTTTCCTGATGCTGAAACGGCCACTGCTATACAGGAGCTTGGATGCAAACATGTTTGCAAAGATGTGGGTGAATCCCATGTAGATTCTACCAACAAGATCGTCACCACTTGTGCTTTCATGTGCAAGGCCCCTCTGCATGAGATTTTTGATGGAATTGGAACAATGGTGGGAGAAGTCTTGAAACTTGCGTGATTTGTGACTAGTTTAAATGTTTAAACATTAAAGGTTTAAATGTTCTTGACTGTTCCAATAAAAGAGATTCAGTCATAGCCAAGTGGATTCTGCACCACACTGATTAAAAATAACTTAAGCATTATTTTTTGCCCACATAGCATGAAGTAAAACTCATTGCTTCATCAGGAAATGTAATCTAAAGACAAGCAAATTACCACTCTTATGCCATTTGGTGTGTTTTGACAAGCAGAAGACACAATTTTAATTCTGCCTTTCAAGCAGATGGACAGCAGAATGTTGCAAAGCCTTTTTCCTGAACTGCCAGGTTGGATCCTTCAAACAGGTGCCAACTGCTATTGGAGTAGGTTGGTTCAGCTTTGAAAAATGTGTCATATAATTTATTGTACATATGAACTTGGTCCTAGGACTGGACCCCAGAGTGACAAAGAGAGCACTTGGTATTTGAGTTTCTGTACTGTGTTTGAAACAACTTAAATAGCTGTTTAAAATATCATTTTTCTTTCAGTTTTCTGCATTTGCACCCAAGGTGCTAGGCATTTCTTTCTTACTTTTCCGGGGATGATGCAGATTTAGAGGGACATTCTCAGTATAAAGCCTCTGTCTTCAGGAACTGGTTGCATTCATTGGGTTTCACATTATCATAAGATATCTTTAAAGGGTACGTGGTAATAATAGTTAGCACTTACAAAGCACTTTCAGGTTTGCATAGTACTCTCCCTGTACTACCTCTTTTGATCTACTTGATCAGTTCTTATGAATGATTTTGGGCCCTGAGGAAATATAGTTTCAGCAACACATATAAGAATAGAGTGGAATTATCCAATTCAGTTTATCCAGTATTTTTATTAAGCACCTACTGTGTACTAGGCACCGAAGACTCAAAGACACAAATTAAAAGCAGTCCCTGTCTTTTAGGAGCTTACATGCCACTGGGAAAGACAAACATAAGTAAATGGAAGATAATTTGAGGAGGAAGAGATCTATCTTCTTAGTCTCAAGTGTAGGAATTTCAAGGAAGATATGATTAATGATTAGTTCTTGCACAAAGTAGGTACCTTATAAATATTTGTTGAATTTATTACATTAACCTGTTAAAGATAACTTTTCTTGTTTAAATTTTTTTTCAGTTATCAAGTATTTTTTCTCCTTTTCCCCTCCCAAATAAATACAAAACCCTTGCAGCATATAAGTCAAGCAAAATAAATTCAAATATTGGCCATATCCAAAAATGTGTTTCTCATTGTGCATATATTAGTCCATCACCTCTCTGTCTTGGGGTGAGCAGCATTCTTAATTAGTTTTTCCCCATCAATTGCTATAAAAATGAAATATATTTTTTAAAAATGGTTTGTGGTCTCACCTCATTCAAAATGTCTTAATGTAATAGCAAGAGTTAGTAATACTTATAGCTATTAAGGTTATATGTTTCTTTTGCTGCAGTCATATAATAGCCCTGGTAACATCATTTGATTATTCCTTAGTTCCACAAAGCACAGTGTTAGGTGAAATTGAAATTCACGGACAGCTGTATAGATAGTGTAGAATAGTCAGTCAATGAGCATTTGTTAGGAATTTACCATGTGCAAGTTTTACACTGTGCTAAGTTCTTAATGATACAAAGAAAGGGATAAAACACCATCTCTGTCCTCAAGGAACTCACATTTTAAGGGATAGACAACATGGATATAACTACGTATATACCAGATACATACAAAATAGAAGGAGGCTAATTTCAGAGAAGGCACTGGGAGAACCAGAGAAGGCCTCCTTCAGAAGGCAGGACTTGAGCTGAGTCTTTTTTTTAAATTTATTTTGATTTATCAACAATCGCTTCCATATGCTTTTGAGTTTAAAATTTTCCTCCCCCTTCCTCCCTACCACCCTGCCCAAGATGGCACACAATCTGATATAGGCTATACATATACATTCCTATTAAACATATTTTCACATTACTGATGTTGTAAGTAAGAATTAGAACTAATAGAAGGAACTACCAGAAAGAGGAAACAAAACTCAACAGAAGAGAAAAAAAAAACAGCAAATAGTATGCTTCAATCTGCATTCAAACTCCATAGTTCTTTCTTTGGATGTGGATAGCATTTTCCCTCATGAGGCCTTTGGAGATGTCTTAGATCCTTGTATTGCTAGGAAGGGTTAAGTTTATCAATATTAGTCATCGCACAAAGTGGCTGTTATTGTGAACAACATTCTCTTAGTTCTGCTCACTTCACTCAGCATCAGACCATACAAGTCTTTCCAGGTTTTTCTGAAATCATCCTGTTCATCATTTCTTATAGCATAATAGTATTCCATTACATTCATATACCACAACTTGTTCAGCCATTCACCAATTTTTCAGTTTCCAATTCTTTGCCACCACAAAATGAGCTGCTGTAAATATTTTTGTACAAGTGGGTCCTTTTCCCATTTGTATGATCTCTTTGGGATATAGCCTTAGAAGTGCTATTGCTGGGTCAAAGGGGCCCTTTAGGCATAGTTCCAAATTGCTTTCCAGAATGGTTGGATCAGTTCCCAACTCCACCAACAATGCATTAGTGTTCCAATTTTCCCACATCTTTTGAGCTGAGTCTTAAAGAAAGCAAGGGAAGCTGAGAGGTAGCAGGAAGGAGAACATTCCAGGCATTAGGTATAGATAGTGTAAAGGTAGCTGGATCTGGAAAGGTAGGATGGAGCCAGGTTGTAAAGGGTTTTAAATGCCAAAATAAGGGACTTTACAATTGATCCTGGAGGTGATAGGGGTCCCTGGAGTTTATTGAATAGCCAGGTAATATAGTCTGACCTATACTTCAGGAAAATCACTTTGGCAGCTGAAATAATTTCACCATTAGGACTGAACAAGCCAAGCAAGAGCTAGCTGGTGGAATCTGTTTTAGGCAGGCAAGTCAGAAAAGAAGAGATGGTATGAGGTGAGGAAGCACGTTCCAGGGGGACAAAGTGTGGACATTTTCAGAAACAGACCAAGGGAGACAGTAAGGCAAAATAACTTTGGGTCTCATAGACCAGCACCAGGAAAACACTGTTGGAGGGTGACCCAGCTAGGGAGTGGTTATAGGAGGAAGGCACCTGTACTGTCAACCTTAGATTCTCACACTTAGACCAGTCCTGGAAAAGTGGTTTCAGGCGGTCTGAAACACAAAAACCTGTGGGCCAAATCCATATTGTCTGCATACTGTCCAATAGCTTGAAAAACTGGTAAAATCTTGGTGTAAACTTTGTCTATAGCAACCCTCTGATTTTTCAATGTATCGACCTAGAGGAGCAAAGGGGATGAGGTCAGTGTGGCATGACCTGTTGTAATCATTGTTTAGACCGTTACTAAGCATCCATTTAACAACATTTTAGAATGTGTTACTCAGAAAACTGAGTGGCCTATGGTATGCAACCTCCATTCTCTTAACTTTTTTTTTTAATTTAAAAATGAAACATTTGCCTTTCCCCAGTTCTATATTTTCCCCAGTTCTCCTGTTGTTCTCTACGATCTTTCAAAGATCGTTGACAGTGACGCTACAGTTATATCTACTGTACTGATTCTTTTATTATCTTGGGATGTTCGTAGGATTGTAGATCTTGAACTTGAAGGGATCCTAGAGGTCAGTTAATCCAATCCTCTCATTTTATAGGTGAGGGAACTAAGGCATAGGGACATTAAGTGAGTTGCCCATAGTCATACAGGTAATAACTGTCAAAGGTGGGAATTAAACACACAGGTCCTTTGAATCTTGAGCCACACTGCAGCATGATGTGGTTAGTTTGGAGGTAGGGAGTTGGCCTATTGTTTCCCTTGTTTGATTGTAAACTCTTTGAGGGCAGGAGTTATCCTTAGCACTTAGCACAGTGCCAGGCACATGGTGAAGTGCTTAATAAATATTTATTGATTGACTGCTGACTTCAAATCACTGAAGGCAGCTGGGTGCTCTCACTATCTTCCTACTCTTATATTTCAGCTCCCCTTTAAGTGTTGCATCTGCCCCTCCTCTCATATACAGACCCCCAGAAAATCATTCTACTTCAAGAAACTCTGGGGGTCAACATCCACAAAAAACCATATCTCACAAACCTCCACCAGCGTGTTTACTTTTACAGAGTTAGAGAATACACTTGTTCAAAGCAGAAAACATAATTAAATAGCATAGCAAAATTAGTGCCAGTAAGGATTTTTCACACACACACACACACACACACACACACACACAACACACACGATACATTCTTCCATGGTTTACCGCACAATCAGTGTTGGAAGTGGTACATGTGTAAGGAATATGTATACAGAGCTCTAAGGTTAGCCAGGGAACACATGGCTACCCTGAAGGACTCACCTCGAATATGTTTGGATACCATTCAGCTTTTGCAACATGGCTTCAGTATTCCAGTATTTCTGAGATTGGCTGGATTGTTTCTGTTTTTTTTTTAAGGCAATTGGGGTTAAGTGACTTGCCCAGGGTCACACTGCTAGTAAGTGTCAAGTGTTTGGTTTGAGGTCGGATTTGAACTCAGGTCCTTCTGACTTCAGAACCAGTGTTCTATCCACTGCGCCACCTAGCTGCCCCGATTGGCTGGATTGTGATGTATCAAGATGACTTTTTTTTTTTGCGAGGCAGTTGGGGTTAAATGACTTGCCCAGGGTCACACAGCTAGTGAGTTATCATGTGTCTGAGGCTGCATTTGAACTCTGGTCCTCTTGACTCTAGGGCCGGTGCTTTCTCCACTGCGCCACCTAGCTGCCCCAAGATGATATTTTAATTTACTTTTGGTCCATGGCCCAATGTATCACCCACATCCATAAGGTGCTGGCTTCCTTCCCCACTACCAACTCTATGCCTGGCTGGAGAAATGCATATTCAACCTGACCCAAGTGGATGCCTTAAGATTGATTTATGGGGTACTTAGATGGATCTACACAAGGTTTATGTATTCAAAAGTTAGTTCAGAGTCCCCTCAACTCTTAAATATATCCACTGTTTGTGGTTCTTAGTACACTACTAGGATTTCTCATTCTACCTTTGTCAGACAGACATTCATTTTGGCATAGATTGTGGCTGACCACAGTTGGTCTAGCAAGTATTTACAGTAGGAAATTGGGTATTGTCTGCATCCTTGGAGAAGGTTTGCGTGTGGGGCTGTTCAACAAGCAGCCTGACGTCATGGCACAAAGAACATTGAATGGTTGGGCAATTATGCTTGTGTATCAGAAAGGAAGTGATAGTTGTATCCTTGACAATACTGCCTTACGTCTTTCTATTTCCTATTCTTAGGCATGTTTTCAGTAGTAGGACTTTGACATCAATACTGCTTTTGAGAACTAGCAGCACTATGTGGAGAGGGCCAGGCACTATGTCATTGCTCATACTGACCCCTGCAAGCTGGAGTAACTTCAAATGATCTGTCAACTCATTTGTCAATTGTCAACACCAGATATACTGGTCTGTCTTTTTAATGTGGTTCAAATTTCAAACATGGTATTATTCCTGAGTTTATAAAATTCCTGAGTTTACTACATTGTCCTATCACAAAGACCAGAGAAGAAAGCAGGACCACTGGACTCTTTGGTACAAAACCTTCACTGATACCTAGCTCTGATTAAACTTCATGTTCCTCATGAAAATGGCCCATTCATTCCATGCCAGGAGATCCAAAAGGTAGATGTTAATCAACAATATTTTCCATCTTTATGTGCTTGCTTTCCGAGTCTTTTAAAGTCACAGATCATGAAGTTTGTCACACCTGATGGAATAACTTACTCTTTTTTTACATGCTGTCCTATGAACATGACTACTCCATGACTGTGCCTTTTCACTGGCTGTCACCTATGTCTGGAATGCACTCCCTTCTCTCCTCCACCTCCTAATTTCCTTGGCTTTTTTCAAGATTAAGCTCAAATCTCTCCTTCAGAAGACCTTCCAGGTCTTCTCCATTGGTAGCATCTTCCTCTCTGAGATTGCATTCCATTTATACTATGTTTATCTTATATGCACCTAGTTATTTGCATGTTGTCTCTGCTATTAAAATGTGAAGTCTTTGAGGGCAGGGACTATGTTTTTACCTTTCTCGTATCCCAACTCCTTAGCACAGAACTTGGTGCACAGTAAGAACTTAATTAATGTGTGTTAACTGTTGACTGACTGCTACCAGGGCTTTGACCTCCCTAAGAACATAGTGACTAGTGTGAAAAAACACAAACATCTGTGAAATGCTGATGCACTTCTACGTGTTACCCTTAATCCCTATGCTGAGGCCATAATTGAAGGCAGCGGCCCCTAGATTGCCGGCCAATATTACCTTTGTACTTATGTGATTGCAGCTTCCTAAGCCGGTATCTTCTATGCTGCCATTTGGGCCATGGTGGATGGGTGGGCATGGCTGTGACTGTCTTCATGTTCACCTATGTTGCTGTAAGTAAGGTGAATTTTAGTGTGTGTAAAGTGGATTTTTGTTATTCTTTCTTAGAGTTTTCTTCCCAGGATCCACAGCCATAACAATCTCTACTTTCCATGTGTTAGACATGAGTTCTCATGATCATAGTTCAAATCAGTTTCTACTGCACAGTCACAGTAGATATAGGGGTGAAGTGATGTGAAATTGTGAGGCTATTGCTGGCAGTGTGCCTTCTTTGTCTGTTGCCCTATAAAGCAAGTGGGCACTGGTCAGTGACTGGGGACCCCCATAGGGGTGAATGTGCAGGCTGGAATTCTGTGTGTGCCTTGATTGGCCCCCATCAAGGCTTGGGAGCGGCAATCTGTGTGTTTGCCTCAACCAGCCCCCATTGAAGCTTGAGGGGATTTAGGGAAGTGCACAAGTTGTGGTGGTCTCAAATGACCTCATCGAGACACGGGGTAGTTGCCTCTCCTTCACACCAGCCCCTGAGAGAAGGGTTGTTAGGGAATGCTGTAGGAGGTGATGCTCCCATTATCAGCAAACTCCCTTTGAGAAGACTAGACTAGAATAAAGTAAGCTTATTCAATCCCTTATTATGACTCCATTCCTGTCTTCCTTTTTGACCTGATCAAAAGCTAACCTGCTAGTGAGAGAGGTGCTAGAAGACCCTCCTATGTCTCTTTCCTAAGAAATGGCACAGTCGATATGTTTATTTGTTCAACAGTTGCTAACATATAAGACATGTTTTGTTTGCAGGGGTATGTATCTATGTCAGTCTTGTTAGCCTAAAGTATTCTGGCTAATAAATCACACTATATTCTTTTGATTCCTTTCCCCTTCTGGGTAAGGTGGCTGTTTTAATTTCTTCTTTAGAATGAGTTGTGAGAAAATGTAGACGGTGACAGTTAATAACAAAATTTATTAAGTGATGAGAAAGCAATTACAAGATGCTAGAAGGGTTAAGTCTGAGGGCTAGGGGTTCGGATATTGAGGGCTATCAGAGGAGGAGGGGGAAAGAGATATAAATGAAACAATACAAAGTCCCTGCTCGGGAGGAGTGTATAATCTAATTGAGAAGAAAAAATACATATGTAAACCAACTGTAAATGAACATGCAAAACAAGCATGGAAATATTAAGGGACAGAATATGCTCAGAGTGTCTACACAGGGCATATTTATCAAGTACATTATCAATACCTTTTTTTTTTTTTTACAAAATCAGGCTGAAAGCATGACTATACTTTGCAGTAATTAAATGTCAACCTTTACAAGTGGGAGGGAACAAAAAGTTAAGTAATTTTTGCCTAAATTCTCTAGGAATTGATAGGTTCTGATTACTCACTCATCTGGTGCTTTGCACAACTTCCTCTATAGCTTTATTACCTGGATCTTCACTTCTAAGCATGCAGATCTCTGTATCTGGCTACCAGGCTGTCTTGCCAAGTCTTGGGACTAATTAAGAATTCTCTTGGTGGAGGAAGCTGTAGAACTGTTCCCTCAGACTAAGAAATAGCTTATTGTATTGACATTTCTCCCCAGATATGGAGCTCTTGAAAGTCCATCAGTCAGTAAAACTGTTTGGATGTGGCTAAATTTGCTGGCAAGGCACTTTTGGACTAAGTTTTATTTACCTTCTTGCCTCTGACACTACCTGTGTGACCTTAGGCAAGTAACATACTCCCTGTGCCTCAGTTTCCTCAGTTGTAAAATGAAGTGTTTGGACTAGATGAGCTCTGAGGTCCCTTCCATCTTCAGATTTATGATCCTGTGATTGTATGAATGTCTTGCAACTTTCTCCTGTTGTCTTGAGCAATGTGTACATTACCTTGCAAATTTTTCATGTTGCCTTAAGAAATATGTCCATTACTTTTGACAGAGCAAGGTAAACTTGCCATTTCCATATATGCCAAGTGAGACTTATGTCTGAAATTAAGTTTGTCTTGCTTGATTTAACACTGTTTATTTAATTTGTTGGTTGATAAGGAACCCAAGTTTCAGGTGCTTGCCCTTTGAAAGCAATTACTAAATCATGGCAGCTGAGAGGTATAGTGGACAGAGTGCTATATTTAGAGTCAAGAAGACTTGAGTTCAAATTCTATCTCAGACACTTACTAGTTGTGTGACTCTGGGCAAATAACCTCTTTGTGCCTCAGTTTCCTTGTCTGTAAAATGTGGGGAGTGTGCTGAATGTACTTCCAAGAGCCCTTCCAGTTCTAAATTTATGATCCTATGAATCTTTAAAGTATCAAAACCCTTCAATTCTTTGGAAGTATCAAGAGAGGCTATGATTGGAGAGTACATGCTGAATACAATTTGAAGTCTTCTTTGATGGCCCCTTTAAAAATGTGGTTAACAAAGAACAATCCTCTAAGTCTTCTAATCTGTTCACTGTTTTTATAATGCCTTCTACTGCCTCAGAGGGGAGCACAGTGGAAGAATTGGCTCTAAATTTTTCTTCTAAGTCTTCCCGGTTCAGTGGTTTCCTCCAGTGACCATAGAAAGTATCACAGCGTTCCGTGAAGGTATTTCCATTCTCAAGGGTGATGCTCATCTCGCAGTAGAGTGTATCAAAGTTAGGGTGATTGTCAGGAGGGTACTCCAACACTACTTTATCAAGCAGCTCCCTTATCTGAGGCCTGTCAACCTGGCTCTTGTGGAAAGACTGGACTGAGATGCCACCATCAAGCAACATAGTACAGGCAATGAACTGGAAGGAGTGCCTGGCTTCATGCTCTGAAACTGGGAAAGGCCTATTCACGTATTTGACATCAGGGATTCTAAGCACAATTCTTTTGATCTTGTCAGTGGGGAGCAAGTACTTCCTCACAGAAGCAGCTGCATCTGCAACCCAGTGTGTTCCTAAGTGGGCAGGGAATCGCTTGGTGGCTATATCTTGGTGGTCTAGCAACAACGTGTAAGATTCCAAAGCTGGTAGGGCTTGTGGGGTGTAGTTGGAATAGAAGGCCCCAAACCCTGCCTCTATGTCCAAGATCTTCTGGTTCCCTTGCAGGCCCAGCAAAGCCAGGAAAGCAGCTTCTAACCCATGCCTGGCTGCATTGCCGACGTGGAGAGGTTTGGTCTGTGTGGCAGCATTTGCCATGGGTGCGCCTGCATAGGAGACGGCAATAGCCATAGCCTCTCTGCACTTTGTCTGGTCAAGCCCTAAAAACTTGGCTGCAGCAGCGGCACTGCCCAAAGTACCCACAACTTTTGGTGGATGGAATCTGGAAAGCACAGCACAGAACAGGCCAGTTAATTGTGGTATATTAGAGATGGCTAAAACCCCTTGCAGGGGATTATTAAAAACACAGGGCAGGCAGTAACTTAGAAAGGTGAGCCAATATCTTGCATGCTCAAATACATGGTGAAAGAAAAATCTCTAGGGAATTTGAGTTGGGATTTTGGCATCAATTCTAGTAACTAGTCAATAGGGAACATCTTAGAAGGAAATGAGGCAGACAGGACTGTCAATGGGGAAGTACTACAGATAAGGTCAAAGAGAAGGTCTGTGGGGGCATGATGATGAGGGTATTTTAGTCAGGTCTGCCCTTGCCTACCACTGTACCATTCCATAGTTAGCCCTGGCAAAAAGCAGTTGGAGGTTCCTGCCAAGGACACTAAATGGAAAACCATTGGTTGTAGGAGGTTCATTCTGCATCAGGGTTCCCCTGACACCATCCATTGTGCCATGAGGAAGAGCCGAGACCCAGATCTAACATTCCTTCATCTAATAGCTGGCCCTACTAGATACTATGAGTTGACAGTTAAATGTGAACTATGTTAGATTCTCTTTACGTCTTTCCCTATATGCAGGAAGTATGGTTGTGGAGACTCTAAATAAACTGAACTGTGTCTTTCCTGCAACTCCATAGTAAAGAGAATGCTTACACACTGGGGGATACTGGGTTTAGGAGAAGGGTCTCCAGCTGTGTGACTGATTTTCTATTATAGAATACTTATTTCTCTTATTGATTACTACATAAAAGGGCAAAACACCACATAGTTTCCTCACATTTCTTTATAATGGGGGCTATTTCCATTATGAGCACATGACTAGAGCTCAGTGAAATGCAGCAGGTTTAGGAGCAAGGCAAGGTTTTCTGGTAGGTAAGAAATCTCAGATCTATTCTGATTAGGTAAATCCTCCCTGATCTCACCCTTTGGTTAATGAGAAGAGCGTAGCCACTCAGAGAGAAGTGGACCTGGGGATTACTCACTCTTGATAAACCAAAAAAAAAAACCCCCTGCATTTCACCAGCAATTCCCTTAAGGGGTATAGCATTTATGATGGTCAGGTGAATGAATTGGTTAGTCCATAAGCATTTGTTAAGTACCTACTATGTGTTAGCATTTGCTAATAGCTGATCTTTTTTTGATAAATAAGATTAGGATAGTGGCTAGCAATGCCACCTGGTGGTTAAAATTAGCCTTTAGCATTAGATAAATTTAATAGAGATCAGAGCCCTAAAAAAATCAACTATTTTGTAAACGAAGCAAAGAGTGAGACAACTCTTTGCCTAACTCTGGGACAAATTCTCTCCATACCTCTTTGGTATGTCACTGGCTTCCTTGGAGAAACGCATTAATCGACCTTGTACTTCAATTCCAACATTGAAAGCCAGCAGCAGGTCAAGTCCAGAGACCTTGGGATTCTGAGGTAAGACTTCTGATAAAGCCAAGAGGACAGGAAGTACTGGCCCTGAAGGATGTGTAGCAGGGTGCCATGTATCATCAAAGTCCATTGAATGAACCTTTGTAGGATAGGAAAAACACACACATACACACACACACACAAATACATAGATTCAGTTCACTTCAATCCCAATGCACTAAAAACAACAGAGAAAAAGACAACTTTGTCAGAGCTGAGATTTTATCTTAGGTTCTCTAAATTTTCATTAAGGTCTGAGGAAGGAGCATGGTGTGGATTGGGGTAGAATTCAGAAGACCTGGGTCCAAATTTTGTAATGAAGAAACCACCTGGAACAGTGTTTTAAAACTTTTCTATGTTTGTTTAAAGTTTTTGTATCTTTCCCCTTACTAGTCTTTTATAGCCAGTATTAAGAGAAATCTGTGGTTAACCCCAAAATGTTATTAGTCTATATGTATTTAATTTACTCAAAGACAGCTGAGAGGGAGATTATGGGGGGAGAGGGAGAGGGAGAGAGGGGGAGAGGGAGGGAGGGAGAGAGAGAGAGACAGAGAGACAGAGAGAGAGACAGAGACAGAGAGGAGAAGAAGATAGGTAAGGAGGAAGAGAAAGGTAGGAGAGGGAAGGGGTACAGGGGCATGAAGAAAGAGAGGCAGGGACAAAAAGGGAGAGAAGGAGGGAAGTGTAAAGGAAGAGGAAGAGGGAAAATTCCCCTATTTGGGAACTTGAAGGGACCAAAGAGAGTTTTCTTGAAAGCATATTATTAAACTTCTTAAAAACAGAGACAAAAATGAACCCAGGCCACTCATGAATTACCCTGGGCACACGAGAACTAAATGAAATAATTAGGGGATTGGTAAATCAGAAACTCATGGACAGCCGCCTACAATACCTCAAAGGTCCCTTTGTTCTTCCTGTATAAATATAAGAGGCACCTCCCAGAAGGTGGAGTGCTAATCACAGTGACTAGAGAGAAAGTTAGTCTCAGAAGAGATGGGGTGAGAAAAAGGTGCATCCAGAGAAAGGAAGTGGATGGTTTTTCTTCTAGTCCAAATACTTCCAACTCCAAACACTGCCTTCTCAAATAAAATCTTTGTGGATATTGTCATGCTTATAAGTTTCATTTCCAAATTCTTCCTGGATGTTTCTACCTGGATGTCCTGCTGTTATCTGCAACTGGGCATTTATAAAACAACTCACTATTTTCTCCCTTAAAGAGACTTCCCTTTCTCACTGCTCAGCTCATGCAGGATTGAAGCCTTGTAGTTGTTTCTGACTTTTCCTCTTTCCTCACCTCTTGCATCAAGTTAATTGACAAGTCCAGCTATTTCTTCCTTAATAATCTTTCACTCCATCCCTTCTTTTCCATACCCACTGCACTGCTTAGCCATCTATCATCACTCATGTCTGACTCATTGCAGAAGTCTTCTAATTTGTCTTCTTGCTTTCAGGATCTTTACACCTCTAAGCTGTCATGCCATCTTCCTAAACCATTGCTTTGATTATTTCAGTGCCCTGCTAAAAAAAAAAATCTTCAATAGCTCCCCAGTACCTACCAAATAAAGTCCAAATTCTGTAACTTAGCATTCAAGACCTTCTGTTATCTGGCCCTAACCTACCTTTCCAGTTTTTCTTCCAACTACTACCACATAGAAAATTAACCTCCAGTCAAATTCCTTTACTCACTGTTTCTGAAATACTAGATTATATAATATGATGTAATATAATAAACACATTTATATGACACTTTGGTTGAAGTGCTATCCTCACAACAACCCTAAGAAAGGGAAGCACAAGTATTGTCATACTCATTTTACAGATGAAGAAAATGTAGTTTTTGAGAGGTTAAAAGACTTGTCCATGATTGTATAACTTGTATCAGTCTGAAGCAGTTTCAAGATCAAGGTTTCCTCATTGCAGTGCTGGCATTAGACACAATATTACTCAGGGTCTGTTCCTTTGACCTACCCCCTTCCCTACAACCATTGAGACCTTTCAAAGCCAAGCTTAAATGCTACTTCTTTCATGCGGCTTTCTCTGATTACCCCTGCCAAAAATGCTTTCCCTCCATTCTGAAATCCTCTAATGGTATCGACATCACCCATTGTAAGATTATCTTAGGTTTCCTTTTATGGTTGTTACCGTGTGTGTATCAGTCTTATGTTTCCCACTAGATGAAGTGCTTTGGCATTGAGGTTTTTTTTTTTTGCCACAGAGATCTGGAGAAAGAGTCCAGACTTATCATTGGGGTATCCTAAGAGTGTTCTGTACTTCATGAAAGCCTCCTTTTCCCCAAGTCCTTGGCTTCATCTGTTCATAGTTAACTATCCTTTGAAGCTTCTAAAAGGGCTTATTTTAAAAGCTTTAGAAACAACAGAGACAAAAACTGATGATACTGAATATCTGAGACTTGAAAAGCTACATAAAGATCCTTACAGCAACTCCATTCACGAAAGCGGCATATGTGGGTGGGAGCCTGAGGTCTGGCCGTCCCCAGACGCAGCTGGAGGCGTCACTACTGTAGATCTGGAACAAAAGCAGAAGAGTCAAACTGGGGCAGCAGGTCACCGCCTGTCTCTTGCTTGCTCCTTCCTCTTTAATGATTGGGGTCACTAGTCTAACAATTTTTTTTTTAACGGTTTGCAAGTGCTTTACATATTTATTTTGTTTGATCTTTACAATAATCCTATGAGGTAGGTACAATTATTATTCCCATTTTATAGATGGGGAACATAAGATCAATAATAATACTAGCTGGCATTTGTTAGTCTAACAAATTTTGATGACAAATGTAAACCACATTCCATAAATTTCTTCTTCTTTGGCCCAGGGGATTATACAATTCCTTCTTCACATCTAGATTAGAGAAGACTGTGAGCCTCTCATATAAGTTCCCGATGCAGACAATGGGAGGCATAGAGAGGTTTGACTTATCTGCACATTCTTTTTTAAAAATTTCAGTTCTAAGCTGATGATCCTAGACATTTATACCTACTATATATATGTTTTTATTGTATGTATTTTGTGTGTGTGTGTGTGTGTGTGTGTGTGTGTGTGTGTGTGTTTTAAACTAGACCTGCAATTGTATCAGCCTAAGGAGCTCCTGGTGAGGAATTTCCTCTGCTACTGGAGATTGGGACTGCTCTGCAATTTAGTTTCAGAGAGGGGCATGGAACACTAAGAGGCTAAGTGATTGCCCTGCATCCAACATCCATTTTGTGGCAGAGATGAGACTGGGACCCAAGTCTTCTTAATTCTGAGACCAGCTCGCTATTCACTATGCCAAGGTGACTCTAAACAGATTTTATTTATTATAGGCATATTGTCAATAATGTATTATGTAATATATTATTATAAATATGCAGGTTACTATATATACAAATATGTGTGTAAACATACATATATACATGTGCACACACATGTGGATCTACATGTATGCGTATATACACACTGGCACACACATATATGTGTATATATACACATATATGTATTTCCCCTTCATAGATATACTTTTCAGGCAACTGTTTAAGACTTCGAAGTACAAAGAAGATGCCAATCTGCTTTGGTAGAGGGAGCTTCCTCATTACATGGGGAGTTCCTTATATCTATGAAGTCACAAATCTGGTCCAAAAAATAATACTCCAAATGCCTATATTATAGAAACAGGTCTCTGTGATACAATGTTTATTATCATAGACATGCTGGACATATTTGTATAAACAACAAATAAGTGCCTGTATAGCATTATATTAATACTAGAGATATGTCTATAACATATACAAAGCTTATTATTTTTCACTGTACATACACACTGTATATGTAGCTGTATCATAGATATGTTTATTATTTTTACTCTATATGTTGTATATGTTGCTATATCATAACTCAACTTTTATATTATCATGGATCTGGACTATGTGTGTGTGTGTGTGTGTGTGTGTGTGTGTGTATTTAAGCTATTAAAGCTTAAAATTGCATTAAGAGTTTTGGGACAGGGGCAGCTAGGTGGTGCAGTGGATAGAGCACCAGCCCTGGAGTCAGGAGGACCTGAGTTCACATCCAGCCTCAGACACATAACACTTACTACTAGCATCTGACTCTGGGCAAGTCACTTAACCCCACTGCCTAGCCAAAAAAAAGAAAGAGTTTTGGGAAACCCTGTGTGGGTATGTATACACACACACACACACACACACACACACACACACACACACCCACATGTATATATGCATGTTCCAGATCTTATATGTATTATGCATGTATATATATATATATACACACACACACACATATATAATCACATATGTGTGAATGGTTTTTGTCTATATCTGTGATCTCACTGGTGTAAAGAAATTACATAAACTACTTCTATTGATTTTACTGATATAGTTTACCAATTTGTCTGAAATTTATAGTCTTAGCATTAACAAGTATTTCTTTGGTACCAATTATGTGATACCAGGCACTGTGGTAAGTGCTGAGCACACAAAGAAAGGAAGAAATAGTCCTTGCTTTCAGGGAGCCCATAGTTTAACAGGGAGAGACAATATGTAAACAAGCTATATACAGGATAACTTGGAGATAATTACCAGAGGGAAGACATTCAACATTGGGAAACATGTGGAGGTAGTATTGGATTCAGTGGGTGGTATGGTAGATAGAACTCTGGGTCTGGAATCAAGAAGACCTGAGTTCAAAAATGTCCTTAGACACATACTAGCTGTGTGAACCCAGGCAAGTCTCTTAACCTCTGAATGCCTCAGTTTCCTCATCTGTAAATTGGGGATAATAACAGCACTTACCTTGCAGAGACAAATGAGATAATATTTATCAGGGTACTCAGTGGTGTCTGGCACATCGCAGATGCTATATAGAGGTTTATTTCCTTCCCCTTCTCCATTGAAGGGGATTGGGAAAGATTTTTTTGCTGAAGGTGAAATTTTAGTGGAGACTCAAAGGAAGTCAGGGAAGCTGGGAGGCAGAGATGAGGAGGAAGTGTGGTTCAGGCATAGTGCACAACTGGTTAAAACCAAAACAAAAAACCAAACCAAAACAAACCCAGAGTCAGGAGATGGGGTGTCTTGTTCAAGTAACAGCAAAGAGATCAGTGTCGTTGCATCATAGAGGTGAATAAAGTATAAGAAGACAGGAAAGATAGTAAAGGCCCAGGTTATGAAAGGCTTTAAAAGCCAAACAGAGAATTTTGTTTGATCCTAGGGTAATAGGGAGCCACTGGCATTTACTGAATAGGGAGAGCAACATGGTAAAAACTCATACTAAGAAGATCACTTTGAAAGCCAAGTAGAGGATAGGATATGGTGGGGAGAGGCTTGAGGCAGGAGACCAACAAGAAAGCTATTGTAGTAGTCCAGGCATGATGGGATCCTTCACCAGGGTTATGGTCATGTCAAAGGAGAGAAGGGGATGCATATGGGAGAGATGTTGTCCAAGTAGAATCTACAGGATTTGGCAACATTTTGGAGATGGGGTTGTAAGAAAGAGTGAGTAGTCTAGGATGACACTTCGGTTGGAAGCCAGGATGACTCAGTGGATCGTGGTGCCCTTGAGAGGAACATGCAAGTTACGTACAGGGGAAGGTTTTTGGGGAAGGGTAGAACATTTGCTATTGGCACTGAGAGGTTGTGATTTGTCAATGGTCACACAGAATATATCAGAGGTTGGACATGACCACACATCTTCCTGTCTCCAAGCCCTGTGTGCCACAATGTCCTGCCCCTCTATATTACATCACATTATATTTTATTATACTATGCTATGTTATGTTATATTGCATTACACTAATTGTCAGGCATACTCGCCCCTCTAATATATACTTTTGAACTCTTACTTTACTATACTGTGCTGTTTTGTGGAAGACTTCTGTGTTGGTTCCCAGTAGGCCAACACCCAGAGTGTCCAGGATCATCCTTTTGCTTCTCTGAAGGACTTGGTCTGTCAGATGCTGTACATTTAGGCCATGGATGACACTGGCAAAGCTGTCTGTGATGGACTTAAAAAGGAAAGATTTTTCAATGAGCTGCTAGTATTGTGCATTTATTCTTTCATACTCCTACAAGAGGAGTTACCATTTTTACTTATAGGTATGTGCCCCTTCCTAGTGAATGTAACATACAGAGCTAACAAATTGTAGGCTCAGAATCTGAGTGTTTGAAGCAACCTTAGAAATCACCAGATCCAATGCCCTCCTTTTACAAAGAAGGAGCCTTGGGCACAGATTGGTGCAGCCACTTGTCTGTGGCCACCCAGATGGCTATGGCAGAGCTGAGACTTGATCACGGTTGTCTCATGTATTTCCCACTTCACTAAGGTGCTGAAATCCTTACATAACAGATTGAGATCATTATCTCTATTTCACAAGGGTCCTTTGCTTTACAAAAAGAACCATGATGAGGTTTTTAATGTAAACTTCCTGTTTTAAATGAATTTAAAATATGATTTGATTTGCATACTTTTCAAAAACAAGTTTTATTTGTGCCCTTTTGGATGTGGCATATTCCTCCTGTGTCCCTACCAGGAGAAGGGATGTATCATCTATTCTCTGAGACCAAGATTGGTCAGTATAATTATTCAGAGTTCAACTTCCTTTAGTTGCATGTAGTTTTCTAAGAACACACTAATTATCTATAATGAGGTATACCTGCATTTGTGAGCAGACCATGCTAACTCCCATCCCCATACATTGTCTCGTTTCTTTGAAGCCAGCGAGTGGAACACCACCACAAATGGCCCCAATCCCAATGACTGACTATTCTAGATCTAAGGGTTTTGTCCATGAACTTGTCTCAACTCCAGATTCTCTAAATCTAAGCCAATTGTCTCTAACATTTTCATTAAATAGGCATTTTTAATTACCTATTACGTATAGGTCGCTGTGTCTTTTGTTGTTATATGATGAGTTACTATTCATTTATTTTTAAGCCTTGATATTAGTGGAGGCTGTTGTGTTGGGATTTTCTCAGGGAAGTCTCTGAGATGGGGCTGAGGGACAATAGGTCAGAAGATCATAGATCTAGAGTAGGATGGGAGTTCAGAGGCCATCTCATTTTACAGATCCCTCATTTTACTGGCTGAAGGGAGTTAAATGACTTACCCAAAGTCATATTGATTATAAGCATCAAAGTTGGGATTTGAACTCAGGTACTCAGATTCCTGAGCCAGTGCTCTTTTCACTACACTAGGGAAAGGAAGGAGAGAATGAACATTTCTACAGTGCCTACTATGTGTTAGGCACTGTGCTAAGCACCCTTTCACAAATATCTCATTTGATTTGAGGGAATCTAGGTGGTATAGTGGATAGAGTGTTGGGCCTGGAGTCAGGAAGACTCAGCTCCCTGAGTTCAAATCTAGGCTCAGATACTTACTGGCTGTGTGACCCAGGGCAAGTCATTTAACCCTATTTGCTTCAGTTTCCTTATCTGTAAAATGAACTGGAGAAGGAAATGGCAAACCACTTCATTATCTTTGCCAAGAAAATCTCAAATGGAGTTGCAAAGAGTCAGAAAACCTGAACAACAACCACAACAAACATTTGATCCTTACAATAATTCTGTGAGATAGGAGCTATTATTATCTCCATTTTACAGTTAAGGAAGTGGGCAAACAGAAGTTGTGACTTGCCCAGGGTCACACAGCTAGTCTGAGGCTAAACTCAGGTCTTCATGATGCCAGGTCCAGTGTCATTCCACCAGCTGCCTCAAGAGAGGCAAAGTGGGGACAGCGGGGTGGTGAAGTGGATAGAGCACATGCCCTGAAGTCAGGAGGATCTGAGTTCAAATCTAGCCTCAGACCAACACTTGAAACTTACTAGCTGTGAGATCCTGGGCAAGTCACTTACCCCCAACTGCCTAAAAAAAAAAGGCAAAGTGGGAGGCATTCCCATTTTGTGCTCTGGAATCACTGCAAACCCAATTTAAAGTGGGAAAAGAGGAAGAGATTATTGTGATAGTAGCCACTTTGGAGATTTACCAACATATCTGTGTCTATTTCTGGGAAATGCAGTTCTAAAACATGCTTTCTCTTTCCAATTGTATCTTTACGTTAGAGCTGGCTAGTGATAGCGCAGAGTTCCTCTTTTTCTCTACTGGAACAAGCTATCAGTAATGGCACTACTATGTGGGGAAGAGTTGGGTGTTCATATGATGAGGTTCAATCAGAGAAATCATAGACCCTCAGAGCTGGAAGGAATATAGGAGGTTAACCTGGTCTAGTCTAAACCTTGCTTGATGTATGAATCTCTTCTATGACATTCTCCACAAGTGTTTTTCCAGCCTTTTCTTGAGAACTTCCAGTGATGGGGAACTCACTACTTTGTGAAAAGTCCATTCCATTTGGAAAACAGTGGGAGAGTAGATACAAAAGTGGGATCTCAGAGTAGGTTGTTATATGCCTACTCCAACTCTGTGATGCCATCAATACTGCAGGCAGCCACTCCATAGAGAAGCCTGCTTAGAAGTCTTTAAATAAACATAGTCATTCATATTTATATAGCATTTGGCAGTTTATAAAGTGCTTTCTCCCTCCCCCCCACCCCAACTAAGTGACAGAGCTATGTTAAGTATTATCACCTGTATTTTACAAATGAGGAAACTAGAGTTAAGAGTTCAATGGATTGCTGAAGGCCACGTGGGGAGCATATAATAGAGATGGCATTAAAACTCGGGTCTCTCTTGACTCCAAGACCAATTCATTTTCCACTATGCTACAAGGCATCTCATGCTTCCAAAGGACAAGTAACCCTACATTGGCCCTAAAGGGAATGGCCAGGAAATTAAGAAAAATGAGATGAAGAGAAAGAAATAAGTGACACTCAACAACTTGGGAACTTAACTTTCTCCCTCTTATCTTCAAAATAACTTTTTGCATCTGATTGATTTTTCCTTGTCAGCTGAGAAAGCAGGGTGGTAAAATGGAAAATCATTGGTTCTAGAGTCAAAGGGTCTGGGTTCTAATCTTGGCTCTATTATTCATTACATGTTTGGCCTTGGGCAAAACACTGAAGTTCTTTGGACTTCAGCCGCATCCTATGATAAAGGAGATGGGTTGGACTAGGCTATTTCTAAGGTTCCCAGCCACTCTAGGTCCTATGTTTATTGAAAACAACAATAAAAACTATGCTCAAAGTAAAAAATAAGTAACACTATGTTGACTAATCTCTTTTTAATTCAAGCATTTTATTTCCAGTTCTGAATTCTCTCCTTCCCTCCAGTCTTTCACCAACTATTGAGAAGATAAGAAATATGAAACCCATTACACATATGAGTTGACTAACTTCTTAATAAATCATGTCTATTTATTGTCTCAATTTAAAAAAAAAGAGTCCCTTTTACTTATAGTATCAGGTGAAGAAAAAGATGCATTCAATTTTCAATCAATAAGCACTTATATATTCACTATTTGTCAGGTGCTGTGCTAGGCACAGAATATACAGAAAAAACAAATGAAAAAGTTTTACTTCCCCAAGGAACTTATATTCTATTGGGGGGAAAACATATAAACATATAAGCATAACTAATATTTGAGAGTGATCTATAAATCAGAGTTTCCATTTAAATAAAGTAAAATGCCATTTTCAAAGCAAAAACATCACATAACTGGAAAAAAGAGTTGAGATGAAAATCAAACCAAAAGAAATAGTCTGTAACATAATCATACCTTGAGAATCATTCTGAGCTAAGGAAGAGGGCAATTCCAGGAACAAAGCTGAGAAGTGACTTGAACAAGAGCTAAACTTCCTTTATAGAGGCCTTCAACTTTTTTTCCCACCACGTCTTGCCTCATCTCACTTTGCTCAGTCACTTCCTTCTCTAAACCCAGGAATTTCCCTATTTCCCCAATATTTTCATTTCAATTGCCTCCATCATGAGCTATAGTTCTTTGGCCCATCCCAACAGAGCAGGGAATTAGTTTGGAGTACTTCCTATGGAGCATGTGTGGGGATGGGACTGTGCCTTGGCCCCTTCCTGTGGACCATCTTCTAAGGGACATGTGAATCCACTGACTCCTGGTTGCTTCTTTGGTCCTCATGATAGGTAAAAGGGACTAAGTCAAAGAGGATTGGTGACTAATGAAGTAATAATTACCCTTAATCCTCTCTCTCTGTTGGATCATGACAATGTCAGTTTTCCTTCTAGTAAGGGGTGGGAAGTGATTTTTCTCCCCTTCCCCACCCCAGCACTAGCTACCCAGCAGTGAACCTGTATCTACATTACTCAACACAGTTCCTGGCTAATTGTTCAGTCATTTTTCAGTTGTGTCTGACTTAGGCTAGATTTGAACTCACAACGAGTCTTCCTGATTTCAAGACCAGTGCTCTATCCATTGGGCCACCTAGCTGCCCTTTTGTTGTTGAATCATTTCAGTCACGTCTGACTCTCCATGACCCCATTTGGGGTTTTCTTGGCAAAGATACTGGAGTGGTTTGCCATTTATTTCTCCAACTCATTTTACAAATGAGGAAATTGAGACAAACAGGGTTAAGTGACTTGCCCAGGGTCATACAGCAAGTAAGTGTCTGAGGTTAGATTTGGACTTAGGGCTTCCTGACTCCAGGGCTGGCACTCCATCCACTGTGCCACCTAGCTGCCAAATAGTAGGCACTAAATGAATGCTGGTTGGCTGAACCAGAGACTGGGTCTCAAGTCCTCAGTTGCCTCTTTTGCTTTGTGTTTCTTTCCCTTAGTACAGGTCACAAACAGTGATCCTAGGAAAGCTTCAGAGGTTCTGACTCATGCTGTGACTCAGTTAAGAGTGATGTCTTTGAGGATAAACCACCATTCAATTAGAATTTTTAATTCTGCCACAGTTCTAATTAGGTGATTGATTTAGGTCAGCCATGATAAAAAGATCTCCCTTCAAGAGTCTGTATTCAGGCATCTTTAAGAGTCTGTAGACATAGTCTGCTCATTCTTCCGAATATGCAACATACCATCTTTCACCTCTGTGTCTCTGCACATACTAAGCCACCCTCCCCACCACATGCCTGGAGTGCTTTTTCTCCTTGCCTCCAACATTTGGAACCTGCTTGAAGTCCTTCAACAGGCCTTTCCTGATTCTTACAGTTGCAAATCTCCCCCTTCCATAAACACCCCAACAAAAACACTTTGTATTTATTCCTTATGTAAGGGGAGAAGGAATGATTGAATAAATCAAACAACTGGCTGTATTTACAGTAAATGATAAGATGCCAAGCCCTCATACATGTATCATGTGAGAACACACTCTGTTTGATAGGTTTGAACACATCCTTGGTACAACAGAGAAGTGGCTGTGTTGGCTGAGAATCTTGGTCATCAGACCTTTTAGGACTCAGCCTGCCAGGCTAAGTAGGGGTACAGAGGTGGGGAGTACAGCGGTGGGGACCCTGTGGTCTCGAGGCCACAGGTGGCCCTCTAGGTCCTCAAGTCAATAATTTGGTTGAATCCAAATTTATTTGTTCTGTGAAGTTTGGATTTAGTCAAAGGGCCACATTTGAGACCCTAGAGGGCCACATGTGGCCTCAAGGTTGCAGGTCCCCCACCTCTGGTTAGGAGAACAGCTGCAGAGTCTGTGCCACACACACACACACACACACACACACACACACACACACAGTATTTATTATGTGAACATGTTACATTCTCCCAGTAGACTATAAGCTCATTGAGGCCAGGAACTGCTCACTTTTGTATTTGTATCCCTCACCCTTGTATTTGTATTTGTATCAGCATTGGGCATAGGAGGCTCTTGATATATGTTAGCTGATTAACCAGTTGATCGACTGATGGTCTTCACCTCATGACAGGCAAAGTTTACTTAACCACACAATGAAGATATCAATATGATTTTCATTAACCTGACCAAAGTGTTGGACCTTGTTGTGAGGCCCTGACCAATCAATATTTACTCCCTGGGTGGTGTAGTGGAAAGAGTACTAGGACCCTAAAAAGTTACAGTCCTAACTCTGACAATTGAGATGTGTGATCTTGGCCATCCCATTTACCTCTAATTCTTGGTTTACTTGGTTGACTTGCCCTTAAAATGAGGTATTGGATTATATGATCCCTAAGGTTTCTTCCAGTCCTAACATTTTATGACCCCAGGGCCAAGGTAAAAGTTTAACAACTGGCTCTCTGAAAAAAAAATATGTCCTCTGGACATACTTTTAAATTTAATCTGCATTAGCAACATTTAGACAATCAATAAAACAAAGCTCTGATTTGTGGCTTTTTAAAAAAAATTTCTAAGATGAAAACACTCACAGAAAATTTAAGCCAGTTAGAACTGGCTGGTCCTCACTAGCATCAGTTGCTTACAAAAATTTTTCAAATATTTATTCCTCAGTAAAGTAATGTAGCTGGTCAGAAACCTGATGGGATGATAGGTGGTTTGAGTCATTTCCCATCATCACTGCACTCCAATGGGGAATTTCCCCAGGGTCTAGATTGGGAGCCTCACTATCTCATGATGCCTGTGAGAGGTCATAGAAGAACGTGCAATTCTTTTCTCCTCCTTCCTTCCTTAAGTTTCTTTTTTTTTTTTAACTGAAGTCATCCCCATTCTTGAAAGCAGAGAGAGTATAGTTACTTCCTTTTTAGTGTTTCTCTTTCTGGAAACATACGCCCAAGACATGTTGCAGACACACACAAGCACCTCTGCTTGTCATTATAGTGCTCTGAACTGATGTCTTAAAGGATCCCTGAAACAGGGAAGTCCTACGTGAAGTCATTTGCTTTCATTCATTTAGAGGTAAAAGGTGTTGGTAAGTGCTTTGGAAACTGTTGTAGATAACTAGTGAACACTGAATCTCAGAGGACTTGCTTATGATAAGGATAATAAAATTGGGGTAGTAATTTGTGTCTTTCCTTCTGATTCAGGAGATTATTCTCCCAGGGGGAAGTGACCCTCCCTGCTGTCACTTTCACTAATATTGGCCCCTAGAAGGAATATTCCAAACAGAAAAGTATTTCCAAATAATACCAAAATCAAGAAAACCAGATCAAGACATCCAACTGGTCCTTTGAGAGGTGGCCAATATGATTTTAAGGCAGAATCAGATTAAAAAAATATAGTTTACAAATTAATGCTGACCATTCTGCTGTGGCTACTTAGCTTATACTGACCTAGATGGAAAGTTTGTAAACACAGATTTCAATACCGTATGTTAATGCCCCTATTCATCAGTGTTTGCTATGGTCTATCACAATGTTATGGGACATAGTGGAGGTTTCATAAAAGAATCAGACAGACCAGTGATGAATAAAGCAATGAATCTTTATTGAGGCATGTTTTAACTCACACAAAAGGAAGCATAAGGCCTAACATGAAACAACTGGAGGCAGGACCATGGAAAGTGGGTGAGGGCATCTTCTGTAAGAAATAGAAAATATTAATTAAAAAATTAATAAATAAAACCAGGGTAGTCACCAGAATTTTGGGCGAGATATTCTTCATGCCAGTGAAAAGGAAAGGGGGTTCAGTGGTGATCCTTCAAAGAGGTTGCCTTAGATTTGCATATCAAACTCTCTAGCATTCTACCCAGTCAAAATATGGACGAATATGGGTTTTCATCACTTCCATAGCACAGAAACTTACAAATGCAGCTGAGGGTGATGAGGAGGGGGAAGGTGAGGAAGGGAGCTCTCACTCAGATGTATCTGGTTCTAGGAGGGTAATGTAAAAGAAATATGAAATGCAAATATTAGGTATGGAAGTGTCTATAAAATTTTAGGGTTAGGCAGGAAGAGATGGCTCAATTTCCACAAAGTTCAAAGCAGAGGCAGCTTGCCACAAATGAGCCTCATGGATTTCAGGCCCTGTAGGCACCAGGTTTTTTAACATTATCACTGTGTTAGTAACTGAGAATTGATTAGGCTTGATGAAACCAATCTAAACATAAAGTCCATTTTCAAGTCCATGGTATATAATGACACTCACTCCTGGACCTGAGGGTGGGGTGACTAGGATGCTCCACATCCTCCTCTACTAAGGGCACTTTCTCAGTGTTAGACCCTAGCATTTTGTCTTATGTCTAGGTGTAAGTAAGGTGAATTTTAGTGTGTGTAAAGCGGATTTTTTGTTATTCTTTCTTAGCATTTTCTTCCCAGGATCCACAGCCATAACAATCTCTACTTCCCAGGTCTTAGATATGAGTTCTCATGATCATGGTTCAAAACAGTTTCTACTGCACAATCGAGGTGGATATAAGGGTGAAGTGATGTAAAATTGTTATTGCTGGCAATGGGCCTTCTTTGTTCCTCTGTGTTGGACAAGTAAACACATTGACTACGGCCATTTCTTAGGTAGAAGACACAGGAGGGCTTTTAGCACATCTCTCACTAGCAAGTTCGCTTTTGATCTGGTCAGGAAGAAAGACAGGAATGAAGTCATAATAAGGGGTTAAATAAGCTTTCTTTATTCTAGTCTAGTCTTCTCAAAGGGAGTTTACTGATAATAGGAGTACCAACTACTACAGCATTCCCTAACAATCCTTCTCTCAGGGGCTGGCATGAAGGGGGCAACGACCCCTCTGTCTCGAAGGGGTCGAGACCAGTACAACTTGTGCATATCCCTAAATCCCCTCAAGCCTCAATGGGGGCTGGTTGAGGCAAACACACAGATTCCCCCTCCCAAGCCTTGAGGGGGCCTATCAAGTCACTGACCAGTCACTGACCAGTGCCCATTTGCTTTATAGGGCAACAGACAAGGCATATTGCCAGCAATAGCCCCCAAATTTTATATCACTTCACCCCTATATCTACCTCGACCATGCAGTAGAAACTGTTTTGAACCATAATTGTGAGAACTCATATCTAACAGCTGGGAAGTAAAGCTTGTTATGGCTGTGGATCCTGGGAAGAAAACTCTAAGAAACAATAACCAAAAATCCACTTTACACACTCTAAAATTTACCTTACTTATACCCTATAAAGCAAATGGGCACTGGTCAGTGACTGGAGACCTCCACAGGGGTGAATGTGCAGGCTGAAATGCTGTGTGTGCCTTGATTGGCCCCCATCAAGGCTTGGGAGGGGGAATCTGTGTGTTTGCCTCAACCAGCCCCATTAAGGCTTGAGGAGATTTAGGGGCATGCACAAGTTGTGCTGGTCTCGACTGACCCCATCGAGACAGAGGGATAGTTGTCCCCCTTCATGCCAGCCCCTGAGAGAAGGGTTGTTAAGGAATTCCTGCAGGAGTTGGTACTCCCATTATCCCCATACTCCCTTTGAGAAGACTAGACTAGAATAAAGTAAGCTTATTTAACCCCTTATTATGACTCCATTCCTGTCTTCCTTTCTGACCAGATCAAAAGCGAACCTGGTAGTGAGAGAGGTGCTAGGAGACTTCCTGTGTCTCTTTCCTAAGAAACGGCATAGTCGATGTGTTTACTTGTCCAGCAGTAGGGTGTTCTGGTAAGCCAGAAGAGACCTTGTGCTCATCTTTCTGTCAGTGGTCATCCTCTCTGATGCAGAATTCTGGCTTCCAGTGAAGACTGACGGACAGACCCAGAAACTCCCAATTTATTGAACTAACAAGACCACCTTCAAGGGTAGACATGCCCACCTCAGGGTTTAGTCATCTATTTTCAGGGAAGAAAACACAAACGGGAAAAGACAGCCAGGGCCACCATATGTGCAACCACACACACACACACACACACACACACACACACACACACACACACGGCTCCAAATCACTTATAATAAGAGAAATGCAAATCAAAATATCCCCAAGATTTTATCTCATACCCTGCAAATTGGCAAAAATGAACAAAAAATGGCAACAGCCAATGTTGGAGGGCTATGGAAGGATTGGCACACTAATATGATGTTGGTGGCGTGATGAAAAGGTACAGCAGTTTTGGACAGCAATTTGAAATTGTGGAAATAAAGTGACTAAAATGTCCGTACACTTTGAACCAGAGACTCCATTACCAGAAGTCATCAATAAGAAGAAAGTCTCAATAAACCCACATATTTATAGCAGCACTTTTTGTGATAGCTAAGAATTAGAAACAAAGTAGATGTTAATTAATTGGGTAGTGGCTAAACAAATTGTGGTACATGAATATAATGGAATAATACTGTGCTGTAAGAAATGATGTGTATGATGAATACAGAGAAGCATGGAAAGATCTATATGTATTGATGCAGTAGCCAAGTAAGTAGTTAGCAGTCAAGAAAACCACATACACAATGATTGCAACAATGTAAATGGAAAGGACACCCACACACATACAAGTAAAAAGTGAATGTGACAAAATTATAAAGCTCAAGTGGGACTAGAATGAATCTATATGAGAGGACACCCCTTTGTGGAGGGTAGAGGATCACAGGTGTTACATATTGCACATGTTTTTAGACTTTTTCAATGTATTAATCAATTGTACTGACTTTTTTTTCATTCTAAAAATACTGTTTGTTGTAGGGGTTGGCTCTCTGGGAGGGGGTGTAGAAGGAATAGCTATAGGATAACTATGACTGTTGAGGTTTAGAGATTTAGGGGTGCTGGCACCTCAAAATCATGACATGTGGTTCCTGACTGAATGAATTTGATCCAAGCCTTTTTTTCAGCCAAAGACAAGGTTTATTAAAGATCTGCCATATTGACCATAGTCTTAAGGAATGTGAACATTTCTGAGCTATTGGGATTATAAGAATCTAAGTATTGGCTAGACTTTAAGAATCTCAGCCTCTTAATGGAGATGAGTCGGACTTTATATACAGAAAGATTGTGGGAGGGATCTAGGAGTGGCCAAGTAGTTTGGGGTGACTGGAGGAGGGGTCTGGGAGAAGGGGTATCTTTTTTTTTTGATAAAGCAATTCAGGTTAAGTGACTTGCCCAGTCACACAGTTAGTAAGTGTTATGTGTCTGAGGTCAGATTTGAACTTAGGTCCTCCTGATTCTAGGGCCAGTGCTCTATCCACTGTGCCAACCAGATGTCCCTGAGTAGAGGTATCTTGATGGGAATGGACAGTAACCTGGGGTGATGGGAGGAGGGGTCTAGGGAGGATCTTGATGAGAATGATTGGGAGATAGAATGGGGTCTAGATAGGATCAAGGGTGGGAAGTGGCAGGGGGGTGGGAATCAGGAGGTAATAGACAAAGCAGGGCTAGGCTAAATTAAGGGTAACAATGAATTGGTAGATTGGGCATAGGCAATAATGAAAGGATAGTTGATAGCATTATAGCCTCTGGCAAACCTAGAGGCTTCCTAGATCTAGCAGGAGAATTCAAGGAGAGTCATTAGACAAATGGGACCCAAATTCTTTTTGGGGTAAGGGGCAAAGGTCTCTGGTTGGGTCCATACCCACTCATTATGATGTAAGAAATGGACTCTTGAGCCTCAAGTAGAATGACTTTTTTCACTTCACCTAAGTATATTCTTTTCCTAAGAGGAAAACCACAAAAATAATTTCTCAGTTAAGCACTTTCATTTCCTACTACCATCTGACCTTATGTACACTGACAGAGACATTTCAATAGACGTGTAGTGTAGCATTGAACATTTCTTGGCTGCCCACATAGGTAATTATTAGGTGCTTAAGGAGCAATATACAAAGCTCTAGGGTGATAAAACTTTCTTTTTAGGCTAAGCTCATGTGTGACCTGACTATTTCTTGAAGTTTTCCTTAATTCTCCAGATCTGAGGGTTCACTCTTTTGATTCTTTGTTTGGACTTCTATTGTGTATTCAGTTGTAACATAGCTCTTTAGGCATCTGCCTTCTCCCTCCTAAAATATAAGCTCCTTAAAGGCAGAATATTATTTGCTCTTAATATACCTGGCTAGGATTCTCTATAAAGAAAGAAAACATTGAGGGTGATGCTGAAATAAAAAGAAAGGTAAAGATATGAACTTTGATTCATTTCCAAATTAATTTATAAATGTAGGGAGATTCCTATTTTTTACTATGCCTTTTGGGGTATCATCCTGTAATTTTTCTTTTCACCTTCACAGTTGAGCTCACTTTCCACTGGGATAGGAAGAATGGATTGACCAATGAACAGTAAATAGATTAATGTAAAAAAAAGATTAAAAAAAGGAAATTATTAAATAATCTCAGCACAGAGATGAAAATAGTTGCCCAAGAAGATGCAACATGTTTTGACCATTGGTTGTAGTGAACAAATATAGAACTTATTAAAACAATTCACCCTATTTGTTGTGCTTTGTAGCATAACATAATTCAAGTCAGTTAAACAGTTATTGAGCAACTTTTATCTGCAAGACACAAGGTATGGATTTTTAGTGTTGAGCATAAAAAAGGCAAAAATAAAACTGCTCTTACCCTCAAGCAGCTGATGTTCTACTGAGGGGAAATAAAGCATGTGAACAAGTAGAGCACAAAAAAAATTGATGAGGGATAGATAGAGCACTAATATCCCATTACGAACATATAATTAAGCAGATCAAATCATTGCATTAGCTATGTCCAAAAAAATATATACCTCAGTCAGTACTCTGAGTATACGACCTCTCTATTTGCATGTGACTAGTATGTTTCATTATGAATCCCCTGGAATTGTCAATGTATATTCTTTTTTCCTTAATGAAACTTTAATTTTTCCCTTTATTTTAAACTTTTATTAAATTATTAATTTTTAGCATTCATTTTTTACAAGATTTTGAGTTCTAAATTTTCTTCCCTTTCCTCCCTGCTACCCAAAATGGCATGCAATCTAATATAGGCTACATACTTACAATCATATTAAACATATTCATGTAGTGAAAGAAGAATCAGAAGGGGGAAAAGGAGAAAGAAAAAACAACATTATCATAAGAAACAAATAAAACCTATAAAGATAAATACAGTTGAACAAGGTTAAATGATTGTGTTTATATCTCAACAGGGGAAGAAAAGACCATTGTCCTTTCTGAACCCTGTATGGCCTTTGACTAGTCACTTAACCTCTCTGGTCCTCAATTTCTTCATCTATTAAATGAGTATATAGAGCTAAGCTTCTCTCCAACTCTTTATTTATGATCCTATGACAAATGCAGAGCCTGGGTGGTTTTGTTGTGTTGTGTTTGATTTAGGAAAGTAAAGAAAAGGGAAGTGGGGAAATGGGAATAGCTGAGGGAAGAAATGAGGAAGAAAAGACAGGAACTTACTATTTCTTGTAATTGCAATATATTAGATGAAGAGTATACGAACATGAAATTAAGGGTGGGTAGAGCAGGCATCTCATGAACTTCATGCTTATCTTCACGAGGCAAAGGGAAGTTCAACACACCCAAATGTAAATGTACACACAACACACCCAAATGTAAATGTACACACACAGATACACATACATATGAAGCTAAAGATAAATAAGAAATGCATTAAAACAAAGAAATAGGTTGGCACGGGGAGAGGGAAGGAGGAGGACTTAAGAGGGAAGGAAGAGAATAATAACAAGTAAAATAAATTCAGCTACAGTGAACTATTTACATGGTGTCTGAATGCAGTTTAAAACACTAATAGGTTCAGTTCTTTGGGGAATAAAAATAATCTGTAAAGTGAAATAGTAAGGTGATTAATTCAAGGCTCTGAATGGGAATTGTAAGGAGTAAACATATTTCTTGCTTTTGTATGGCACTGTTACAAAAATTAAGTAGGTGCTAAGGTATAAAAATACAAATAAAAATTCAGAAAAGCAAAACAAGTAAACATATTTTTATTGACCACAACACAACAAAATCATAACCAATAGGAAGAATTTGATGAAAGGATTCAGAATTAAATGGAAAAAAGATAGGTGAGTGGTCATTGTCTATAAAATGAGAGGATTAGACCAGACGAGCTGTAAGATTCCTTTAACCAGCACTAAAATTTTATATTCTAGGGTTTTAGTAAGTGCCTATTCACAGCATTAGATGTAGTAGCAAGAGCAATGTACTTGGAATTAGAAGACTTGGTTACAAATCCCAGTTTGGACAATTATTAGTTAACTATGGATAATTTACTTAATCACTCAACTTAATTTTCTTCATTTATTTAATGGGTATATGACATAGGAATGTAATCTAATATTATTGTGCTCTAAGAAACAATGAAAGGAAGGGTTTCAGAGAAACCTGGGAAGACTTGTAATGAATTGATATAGAGTAATGTGAACAGAACCAGGAAGACAATTTATACAGTAACAGCACATTATTAAAAGTAACAATTTTGAAGGATCTCTGATCAAGCACAAGGATAAAATAGAGATAATATAATAGGATATGTTACTATATCACAGAATAATTATGAAGAAAGGACTTTATAAATTATAAAGTGCTATATAAACATGAATAATAATTGAATGTTTTAAAATCTTTAATGATCAGAAGAATTATTACTCAGGTTCTGAAGGAACTTGAATGTATGATCATTGAATGATTGCTAATAACCTATGAAATGTTATGAAGATTTGGAAAGATGTCAGAAGATTGGAGATAGGCAAATACCTCAATTTTCAAAAAGAAGAAAAAAGTATATTTCATTAATTATTTGGGTCTTTAGATATTGAGCCCAAGCAAAACTATAGGGTAGATTGTTAGGTAGATGATTATGATCACTTTTAAAATAAAATAGTGATCATTAGAAATCAATATGTCAAGTTAAAAATAAGTCATGCCCAAATAAGCTCATTTCCTTTTTTGATAGGATTTTGTAAGTATCAGATTATATATCAGAAGATACTGAAGTAGTGAAAATCCATGATGCAAATATATGGTGCCATAATGCCTAATCACCAATGAGAGGAAGGAAAGGGAGAATTGAGGAGCAGCTGAAAGATTTCTACACAAAATATTTTTTAAATTAAACTTTACTTTTAAAATTAACAACCATTTATTTTCTCTCCTCATTCTACCCCATGAGAAAAAAGAAAAAAAAACCTTTCATAACAATATGAAGAGTGAAACAAAACAAGTTTATACATTAGCCATGTCCTAAAATCTATATCTCATTCTGCATATTGAGTCCATTACCTCTCCATCAAGAGATGGCTAATATTCTCCATCACCAGTATTCTGGAGTCATCCATTGCCCTTGTGCTTGATCAGAGATCCTTCAAAATTGTTCCTTTTAATAATGTGTTGTTGCTGTATAAATTGTCTTCCTGGTTCTGTTCACTTTACTCTGTATCAATTCATTACAAGTCTTCCCAGGTTTCTCTGAAACTCTTCCTTTCATTGTTTCTTAGAGCACAATAATATTTCATTACATTCATATGTCATAATTTGTTCAGCCATTTCCAAATTGATGGGTATCCCTTAGTTTCTAGTTTTGTTTTGGTTTTTTTTTGCCACCACAAAAGGAACTGCTACAAATGTTTTTGTGCATTATGATTCCTTCTCCTCTTTACTTTGATTTCTTTGGGATATAGGTTTGGGAGTGGTATTGCTAGGTCAAAGTCCTCATTTTCTTTAGCTATAAAATGATGGGGTTGGATTAAATGACCAGTGAGATCTTTTCAATCTCTAGTTTCCTTCTAATAATAAGATTCAGTGTCTAGAAATGTATTTTACTTACTTGGCAAGTGAAAGATCTGCTATTATGTTAGAGTGTAAAAACTCCAGGTGTGGACATTAAGTGGGCAACTCATCTATGATTTATCAGTTAAGTCCTAGGGTGTTGTCTCATGAACAGAGTATAAACCTAGCACTCTTTCCACTGCATATTCTTCGACTTAATCTGCATAAATGAAAATAACTTTTTTGCTCACTTCTGAGGAAAAGAAAAACTGGATTATGAAAGCCCTGTCGTCTTCAAAGTAAGATCAAGTGCATTCTAGTGACAGAAGAAGTCAGAAAAAGTCTGAAAAGTGAGAACAGAAATTTCTAGTCTGTATCTTTAGGCCAACAAGGTAATTCACTTCTCCAAGGTCTCTGTGAAATTGCTACTGTGTCATACCATTGCAACACTGAGACTGACCCCCAGTGGAAGTGCTGCCACCTGCTGTGCAAAAGACAGCAGTTTCAGTCTCTCTGGAAAGCCTGGGTTTGACGACTTGTCAGCAAATTAAAAGGGAAGTTTCACCTGTACCTGGATCCTAGAACATTGTCACCACGTCTTAATAAACTTGTTGCTCCTCGTTGTTTTCCTGAACACTCCCCAATATAAACAAACACAAGCCTATCTATGGTTGGATTTTCTGAGATTCTTGCTTCCATTGACCAAATGATTCACCTAGAGTTCCATAGCAATTATGGCTAAGTTAATTGAATTTCGATATCTGTTCATTCTGCACTCTTCCCCTCCTCTTTAATAAGTCATAATACTTTGCCTGAGTGACAATATATTCTGTTCCTTGGTTCCTGCTGTGATGTGGAGGTAATAGCTGAGACCTGCATTCCATCCCTGATTCTTGCCTCTACCCTCAAACTCTACTTTTTGGGAAAGACACCATTTTGGGGAATCATTGCTGGGAATGTTCCTTCTTAATATAATTCTTTGTTACATACCTTGTATTGCTTCTGGTTAGTTTGGTAAAAGAGAGATCAATGGGGATTCATGAGCTGTGATTGTATCATTTAATTTCATTGTTGTTATTTCTGTTGTAGTTTTTTGATTTAGCTTGCTTTTCTTGCAGCTGTCTTTATATAACTGTCTGTCCTGATAAGGGGAAAGTTTAGGACTGGACTGGATGACAATTGAGGTCCTTCAAACTCTAAAATTCGAAGATTTTGGTCAGAGAAATCTCAGTAGTTGCTATTTCCAAATTGGAAAAAAAAAAGGAGGGGGAAGGGGATTATGCCATTGTAAGGTACTACCCTTTTTGTAGAGGGAAAATTTGGTGTCTGAAAAGGAGAATAAAAAAAAACTTTCACATAAGGAAAACTTATAAAGGCAACCTCTGTGTATGTGTTTGTGTGTTTGATTGTGTGTGTGTGTGTGTGTGTGTGTGTGTGTAGGAAGGGAGGAACACTGCATCTCAGATAAAATGTCAAAATGAAACACAGACTGTTTTGAGAACCTGATAAGAACTGCTCCTCAGGTGAATTTACTGAGAGGATCTATTTGAAAGGCAGCATAGTGCCTGAGGTGTTATGACACCTGCAAGGCATTGTGGTATATTAGCTTATTTGCATGTGGCTGTTTGTTATAGAATTTTGAAGCATATAAGCAATAAAATTATTGATCAAACAATAGTCTGGGGACTATGAGACAATTATATCAAGACAGCTGGGTTCACACATAAAAGAAAGATGGATTTTCTTGAGTTTTATTTCATAAGGAAAACACAAGTGACTGACTCTTGGGAGACTAGTTTGAGGTATTAGAAGCTCTTATGCAGTAAAGCAGGAGAAGAAGCTGTATGGGAAGAGATAGAAGAAGAAATAGTAGGAAAATGAGATGAGATGAAGGTATCTGTCACAATGAAGCCAGGGACAAAAGACAAGAAGATAGCTGGGACAGTGGACTCTGTGGCTTCCTGTCTGGGAATTTCGTGATTGAAAGAGATGCATAGCTTTGGTGAATTTTTTTTGGAGAAAAGATAGAGCCGCTGCTAGAGGCTCTTCCAAAGGGGGCTGAATCAGTTCGTATTTATTGCTCTCTAGTACCACCTAAAGGCTGAAAAGGGGAATCATCTGGAGTATCTGAGTTGCCTTCTACTTCTACCTCTGGTTTGAGGGGGAAAAACAGAAGTGAAAGACAAGCTTTGTATATGTTTTGCTTAGGCTGTGATTTGCCATGCATCGTGGCTTGGAACCTCTTAGACAAAGCAGAATCCAACGCTATTTGCAGAGTTGAGGAACTTGGTAGTCCTCTGGCATAGAGAAACTACTTTTCACTCTATTGACAGAAGTGTCAAAGGGTCAAAGTTCTGCTGTGGCAAGTGTCACCAGAACCAGACGAAAATGTAAATAGAAATGTTTGATAAGATAAACAGAAATACAATACAACATAGATAATGTTAATTTGTGGTTTCCTAAGTCAATATGCAACCCACAGAGATCCATTTCTATTTGAGTTTGACACCACTGCTTCCTCAGTGCCCTGTTAAGAATGGCTCTGAGTTTTGTCCAAAGGGAAATCAGTGAGGACCAGAAGGGGAGCACCTTTGTGGGCTGTTTATTCTTCCTTGACTTATATAACCAGCCTTACTGTTTCCTCCGGAGCCATTTGGGTCCAGTGGCGAGATTCAAGAACAAAGGACAAATAATGAGGAATAATATACCCCAGTTGTGACTTGCCCAAAGCACATCATTTTCCCTACTCTCATCTCTCCCTGCTAGTTTTCACTTGATACATTGGTGGAATAGTATGACCTAGGGTTCAAAGATGGATTCTTATAATGTTATTCTTCCTGCTTTGGTTTCCTAGTGAGTGAATGTTAATATTATTCCTTCTTTTGGCTTCTATTGAGTAAATGTTAAGATTATTCCTGCCCTTCCCTTTTATTAAATAAATGTTATGATTATTCTTGCTTTTGCCTTATTGTTAAGTAAATGGCTTATGTTTGAGTTAATGGTGTCGGGGTAACTGATTTCATATAAATGGGAAGTGTACAGGTGGGGTCTCAGGAAGCACTGTGGTGGGTAGTAGGAATATGCCCTTCTCCCAATACCAGGGTTACTCTTAGGACCTTTGGAGAGAGTATGAATTGTAGCAGCATGTCATATTCCCCTCTGGGAGCACCAGAACTACCAGTGAAAGTGCAGTTTGGATGAGCAAGCCTGTCCATAGAGTAAGAGCGGGAGTTAGTACTATGCCTGGGCTTCATGAAAAAAATAATTTTTTCTTGAGTTTCTAATTAAAATGAATATGTAGAAACATTCCCATTAAAAACAGATGTTAAACAGGAGTGTCCACTCCCGCTATTTATATTTCACATAGTTTTAGAAAATTTAGCAATAGCAAAAAGGAATAAAAAAGAAATGAAAGAAATAAGCATTGAGGGCAGCAAGGTAGTACAGTGGATAGACCGCTGGGTGTGGAGTCAGGAAGACCTGAGTTCAAATTCAGCCTCAGAGTAGCTGTCACTTAACCCTATTTGCCTCACTTCTATAAAATGAGCTGGAGAAAGAAATGGCAAACTGCTACAATATCTTTGCCAAGAAAGCCTCAAGTAGGGTCACAAAGAGTCAGACATGACTGAAGAACTGAACATGAACAAGCATTGACAATAAAAACTAAAATATCTCTACTTGTAAGAGACAGAAAATGCAAAAATTTCTGTCCAGAACATTCAAGATAGTGAACAACAACAAAATAATGAAGATAAATAACTTTTGATGAAGTAAGAAGATATGATATACCCCTAACCAAACCTTTTATTTTAATATTCTACAAGCAAGAATCAAAAGAAACTGACAAAAAGAGAAATACTTTTTTTTTTAATGAGGCAATTGGGGTTAAGTGACTTGCCCAGAGTCACACAGCTAGGAAACATTATGTGTCTGAGGCCAGATTTGAACTCAAGTACTCCTGACTCCAGGGCCACCTAGCTGCCCCTGAGAAATACTTTTTGCTATAGTGATAATAATAACAAAGTTTATCAATTTGAGCATTTATAGATAAGAAAAAATAAGACATATATATATATATATACATATATACACACACATATAACTTCAAAATAATTTTGACAGAACTCAAGGAAGAAGTGAACTACTGGAGGTATATTTCTTGCTCATGGTTAGGCCAAGCAATATATCAACATTTCACAAAATTACAGATTTAATACAATATTAATTGCTTAGCTCATAAAATTAGATTAAATGAACACGAATTCACATACAAAACAGAAGGCTAAGTATATCAAGAACTATGAAGAAAAAAATGGCAAAGAGCAACTACTACTACGAGATCTTAAAAGGTACTTCGAAGCACAATTACAATTGTCAGGAAATAGAAATAGAACAGAGATATAGGTCAACGGAATGGAATGGAGGACCAAGAAATAGAACCCAATGAAAGGTTATGAAAGGTTATGATTTTTTTAGTGAACCCAAACTTTAAAAATACTGGGGACTAGATTGAGATTCATTGAATTTCAGAGTCATAAAAGATTTCAGAGGTCATCTAATCCAATTCATTCCTGAATCCTTAAGGATTCTTTCTACTGTATTCTCAAGTGTTCATCCAGTCACTGTCTGAAAACCTCCAAGAAGAAGGTAACCAATGTAATACACTCTACCTTTGGATAGTTCTAATTATTACAAAGTTTTGCCTTATGCAAAACCTAAATTTGTCTCTTTGCAAGTTCGGTGCATTGCTCTGAGTTCTGACCTTTGAGACCAGGCAGAATAAAACTTGTGGGTTGACTGATCATGTCCAAAACAGAATTCATTATCTTTCTCTCCAAACCCTACCCTCTTCCCCATTTCCCTGTTACTGCTATTTCTGTTCACTATTATGGTAGCATTTTCCTCCTCACCCAGGCTTGTACCTTGTGGGTCATCTTCAACTTTTCATTCTCACTCACCCCACAAATCCATTGCAGATCTTGAGGTTTCTACTTTCCAAGCTTCTCTTGCATACATACACTTTTCTCCATTCACACAACACTAATTCTTGTGCAGGACCTTATCACCTCTTGGTCTTACTATTGCAATGGTCTTCAAACTGGTCTTCCTGCCTCAAGTTCTCTCCCTACTCCAATCTATCCTCCACTCCACTGCCAAAATTATTTTTTCTAAAGTGTAGGCCTGTCACTCTTCTGCTCAATGAGTCCAGTAGCTCCCTATCATCTTCAGGATCAAATATGAACTCCTTTGTAGTTTAAAGTTCTGACCCCTTGCCACTGTTCTATATCTGGCTAATGGTCTTCCTCGCTACTCCAACTCTTGTTCTTCGCTCCTGAGAATCAATATGGTAGAAATTTTTTTGGGAATTGTCCTAACTCAGATCTCTACTCTGTTAACTTGGGTACCTTGGGAAGTTGCTTCATGTCTCTCGCTCTAATTTCTTTTCTTTTTTGCCTAATTTCTTCAACTGTAAAATGTGGAGTTGAATTAAATGGCACCAAAGGTCCCTCCCAGCTCTAAAATGATAGTCCTATGATTCTTACACTAGAGAACCTCAGCAGACATGTTTTCTATATTAAATCCTTATCAGAGATAGTTGATATAAAGATTTTTTTCTCAGTTGACTGCTCCCCTTCTTGTCCTAGATACATTAATTTTGTTTCTGCAAAATCTATTAATATTATTTAATTAATCTATTTTGTATATTGCAATTGTCTCTATTGCTTTTTTTTTTGGTTAAGAATCCATATTCTACCCATAGCTATGAAATGTTTATTATCTGTTTCTTTTCTAATATTATAGGGATATGATTTTTACCATTCAGGTTAATTATGAGATTTTAATTTATGTAACAATATGGCATAAAATGTTGGTCCTAGCTGAATTTTTGCCAAATTGTTTTTCCAGTTTTCCCAGTGGTTCTTATTAAATAGACAGTTCTTTCTTATGTAATCTATGTTGTTAGGTTTACTGAACACTGTGTTGCTGAGCTAGACTTTTTCTCATTTTTCCTTGTGTAGTCTTAAATTGATCTACTTTTCTATTTTTTAACCAGTGCCAAATTTTTGAGGACTACTGCTGTATGATATAGTTTGAGGTCTAGAAGTGCTATACTCTCTTCATTCCTACCCCCATTTTTTATTATTTCCCTTGACATTTCAGATCTTTAGTTCCTCTAAATGAAATTTGTTATTATTTTATCTCGCTCTGTAATGTATCCCTTTGGTAGCTTGATTGTTATAGCATTAAATTTGTGTTTTAACTTTGGTAATATTGTTATTATTTTGGTATATCCCAGCTATGAGCACTGAATATTTCTCTAGCTATTTGTTATTCTTTATTTCTTTAAAGAACATTTTGTAGTCGTATCTATACAAGTATGGAATGTGATATGATAGATATTTTATGCATTTTGTAGTTATTTTGAATGAGATTTCCTTTGCTAGTATTGCTTCCTGAATTTTGTTATTGTTATTATATAGAAATGCTATTGCTTTTTGTAGGTTTATTTGAAACTTTGCTGAAGTTATTGTCTCAATTAGTTTCTAGGATGATTCCCTAGTATTTTCTAAGTCAACATTCACCAAGTCCTTGGCAGACAGGGATTGTTTTGTCTCCTTTTTGTGTTTATTTATGCTTTTAATTTTTCTCACTTGCCTTATTGCTATTGCTAAGATTTTTAGAAAATATCAGATAATAGCACAGAAAGGAGACATCCTTGCTTTATTACTGTATTTATCAGGAAACTTCTAGTGCAATCCCATTGCAGATGACGTCTGCTTTTAGTTATATGCACACACTAATGTTGACCTTGGTTAATTGTCTATGGTTCCTTTTATACATATGTGTGTGTTCATATTCATATAAAAAAAGATTCCCTATGCCTATATGCCTTAACTTAAATTTTTTTAAAGCATAATTGTTGTACTTTTTCAAAAGCCTTTTCTGAATCTATTGAGATAATCATGGGGTTTTGGATTTTTTTCTTTTTAATATGATTAATTAGATTGACTTTCATTATATTTGAACCATCTTTACTCTTTCCAACTCACTTAATAAATGATTTTTTGGGATAAATTGTTGATAGTCTTTTTTTGCCAGGATTTTATTAAAAGTTTTAAAATAAATATTCATTAATGATATTGGTCATTTAATTCTATTTATTTGTTTTATCCTTCCTTTGTTTAGATGTTAGGGCTATATAGAAAAGGAATTTGGTAAAATAATTTCTTGATCAATTTTTGAGAATACTTTTACATAGTATAGGTATTATTCTTTAAGTGTTTTTCTCCTCTAAATTTACCAAGAATGGCAGTTCCTTTATAGATAATTCTAATTCCTTTTATGGGATTAGATTATTTAAGATTTCTGTTTGGTATAATGTAAGTTTGGGTATTTTATATTTTTGTGTTCTTTTATTTTCTCAGTTTTGTAGACATGTAACTGTGTGTACTAGGTTATGATCATCCTTTTTATTTTATTTTTGCTTTCGTTGTGATTCCACCTTGTTAATTTTTGTTGCCCTATTCTTTTTAGTCAGGTTAGCTAAAAGCTTATAAATTTTGAGAGTCATCAGACAACCAGCTTTTAGTTTTGTTTATCAGTTCTATAGTATTTTTTTGGTTTCCAGTTATATATCTCTAACTTTCAAGATTTCCCTTTTAATTTGTTTTGAATCTATTTGGTAATTTTCTAGCTTTTTTTTAATGCTTGCTCTCCTTCCTTCTCCCTCTTTCTTTTTTTCTATCTCTGGTTGTCTTCATCTCCTTCTTCTTACCTCTCTGTCTCTGTCTGGTTGTCTTTTTTCTCTCTGTTTCTCTCCCTCTTGCTTATCCCTTTCCTTCCTCCCCCTCACACCCAACAAAACCAAATCCATACATTGGTCATATCTGAAAATTTATATCTTATTCTATATTTTATTTATTCAGAGATGGATAGCATACTTCTTCATCAGTCCTCTGGAATTATTTTTAGTCACTGAATTGATCAGAATTCCCAAAGTTTTCAAAATTGTTTTTCTTTATAATGTTGTTGATATTATAGCAATTGTTCTCTTGTTTCTATGTACTTCACTCTGTATCAGTTAATACAGTCTTCTCAGGTTTCTCGGAAACCATTCTTTTTGACATTTCTTACAGAATAATAATATTTCACTAAATTCATATACCACAATTTGTTTAAGCATTCCCCAATTGAAGAAATTGTCTATGGTTCCTTTAAACATAATGTAATTTCCTTGTTTATCTATTTATATTGTGAATTTTAATTTTTTTTTTGGTCTGATAGCATGATTGCAACTGCTGCTTTTTTGGATCCACTTGAAGTAAATTTTTTTCTAGAATACCATTTTTATTCTATATATCTCATTACTTTTTAGATATGTTTCGTGTAAATGATTGATTATTGAGTTTTGCTTTCTTATCCAATATGGTAATGTCGTATCTCTTATCCTACCTTCTACGGGAAGTCTTTCCTATCTCTCTTAATTCTGGTCTTCTTTGTACATAGTTGTATACCTGTTGTCTCTCTCATTACTCTGTGAGCTCCTTGAAAGCAGAGATTGCCTCTTATTTTTCTCTGCATCACTAGTACTTAGTGTAGCACTGCATGCAAAACAGGTGCTTAATAAATGTCTATTGATTGGCTGATTTAATCAGACTGTTTCATTTGTGTTTAAAGTTATGAGAGTTAGGATTATATTTTCCTCTATTTGTCTCTGGTATTTCTTTTTTATAGGTAGGATTTTTTTTGGTTCCTCTTCCTATTTTAAGTCTGTACTTTGTTCTTATGATTAATTTTGGTTAATCAACTTTGGTGCAACCATCTTCCCCCATCTCTCTTGCCTCTTTTCTTCCAGTCTCTTTTGTCGGCCCTTAACTCACTGATTTTTCTTTCTTTTATTTATCTAATTCCTCCCCTCTTTCTCCCTTTTGTCCTCCCTTCTTAGTTGTTAGTTCAATATCCCCTCTTCTCTAACTTCTTCTGTTTGCTAGTTTTAAAAATTATATATACACACATAGACCTATACACACGTAATAAACATGTTATATGTATGTGTGTTCCCCTGTTCCTCACTTTATGACTTCTTTGATAGTGGATATACTCCCATAGCTGGAGTACAAAGCTGCCTCAGTCTCCTCCCATTCACACCATCTCCCAATTTCAGTTTTGTCCTTGGTTCTTATTCTTTTCTTCTTTGAGTTGTCAATTTCTGTCTTTTTTTTTTTCAAAGTTGGGGGAGGGTGAAGTGGGTGTTCTGTGGCCTTGTGGATGGGCTAACCCAGGCAGAAGGAAGCCAGATTCTTGCCACCCTATTATCTTCTCCTCGTCGTGTCACTGATAGTCAATTTCTGCTGCTTTCAGCAGTGGGATAGGTAGGAGATAGCTGGGGGAAGCAGGGATGCTGAGTGAGCTTATTAAAGATTAGTATTCTCCAATGTTATTCAAAAGGCTGTTACATTGTTGGGCTTCTCGCTTTCTTATCCTGTTGATTCAGCTGTAATTTCTCTACCTCTGGTTCACAATTGTGTGTGTGTGTGTGTGTGTGTGTGTGTGTGTGTGTGTGTGCGCGTGTGTTTACTAGCTGGGGGAGGGGACTGCAGAAAATGCCTAATTCTCCATTTTTTTGGTTACATGATCCAGAAGTTCCCCAATTGATTCTTTATTCCACTCCCCAAAGTGGTCTTTAAAACTTTTCTTTCCTCAACTTTCCAAAACCATCCCTCTTCCACCCTCACAGTTGAATACTTAGCCTTATACTTCATTAAGAAAAGAGAGGCCATTTTTGGTTTTATTTCCTCAAATCCTCTTTACATTTTAAACCCATTGACATAATTTCCCATTCTTTCCTCCCTTTCTTTAGTCTCTGATGAAGATGTGGCTCTTCTTTCAGAAGCTAACCTCTTTATATCTATCCTTGATCCCATCCCCTTCTGTCTTCTCTAGAATATTTCACCCCCCAACATTCCTCCCTTTTCTAATCTTCAATTTCCTCATATCTCTCTTTTATCTCCTTCCCTATTGCATATATATAACCCATACTAGATCCTACTATCTCCTTAAACTATTGCCTTATCTTTCTCCTTTTTCTCAAACTCCTAGAAAAAGCTATCTATATTAGTTTTCTCCATTTCTCCTCTCACCCATTTCTCAGCCCTTTGCACTTATTTTTCAATGCTGGCTTATGATTTATTTCATCGCTATAATAAAATGACTTTTTCCAGAGTTACGAGGGATCTCATAAAGCCAAATCTTGGGGTTTTTCTTAATGCTCATCCTTCTTGACCTCCTTTCAGCATTTGACTTTGTGGCCTACTTTCCATTTTTAGAAATTCTCTCTTCTCTTCCAGGTTCTCTTTCCTTCTATTTCTTTATTCTCTTACTTGGCAACTTCATTAGCTCTAATTGGTTTAATTATCATTTCTATGTTAAGTCCCAGATCTATATATCATGACCTCGATTCTGTCTTGAGTTCCAGGCCTGTATCACAAAATGCCTATTAGACCTTTTAAAATAGGATGTTCTGCAGACATCTTAAATTCAGTATGTCCAAAATAGAACTCATCTTTCCCCTCACTGAAGACATTGCCCTCCAGCACTTTTATTTTATTGAGGACCTCACCATTCCACCAGCTCTCCAGGTTCACAACTTTCATGTTAGCCTCAGCTCTTCATTCTCACTTACCTTGCATATGAAATTAATCATCAAATTTTGCTGCTCCTATCTCTATAATATCTTTTGTTATATACCCCCTTTTCTCCACTCATACAGCCATTACCCTTATTTAGGTCCTCATCACCTTTTGCTTAGACTACTGCAATAGCCTTCTCTTTAGTCTCCTGACCTCACTTCTCTCTCTACACCAATCCACTCTCCACACAGCTCCTGAAGTGACCTTTCTGAAATGCACATCTGACCATTTAATCTGCTACCCAAGAAATGCCAGTGACTCCCTATTGCTCCAAAATAAAATATAAACACTTCTGTTTGGCATTTAAAACCCTTCACAAAGGGTTTTAGGCTCCAGCCTAACCTAATAGCCTTATTATATATTAATCACCTTCATGCACACTATGATCCTTCTGGTCCCTCTTACACAGTATTCCATCTCCCATATTTCTAGAGTGTATTACCTCCCTGCTGCTTCCTCTTAGAAGTTCTACTTTGAATTGCTTCCTTCTACATGAAGCCTTTACTGATTCCTCCAACTGCTAGTATCTCACTCCCCGATTACTTTGCATTTCCTCCCTTCCCTCCTCTCCCTTCCCCCCTTTTCTCCTCCTTCCCCCCTTTTCCTTCCTTCCTTCCTTCCTTCCTTCCTTCCTTCCTTCCTTCCTTCCTTCCTTCCTTCCTTCCTTCCTTCCTTCCTTCCTTCCTTCCTTCCTTCCTTCCTTCCTTCCTTCCTTCCTTCCTTCCTCTTGTTTATCTTCTCTATGTAGATTATAAATTCCTCGAGATCTTCACTGTTTAACTTTTGTTTTGTATCCCCAATACTAGCAAAGTGCCCTGCATATAATAGGTGCTCAATAAAGGCTTATTGACTAAAGATTGATTTTTCCTCCCCCCATTTGTTTTTATATTCCCATTTCCTCAACTTCTTAGAGCTTATTTTTTACCTTAATTTCTCTGTATAACTTAGTGCACTATTTTTGCAGCTTCAGTTATCTTCTTTCTTTTCCCTCTTCTTCACTGCAGCCTCTAATTAGTATGTATAATGTGTAATCCCCAGCACTCCTATATATTGACTATACTTCATCATGTCATGCCACCCCCACTATCACCGCCTCTGAGTTACCTTTAACTCTTTTCACCTTCTGTTTTTACTCAGTACCTAACTTTTAATTCTTCTCCAACTTTCTATTTCTATGGGCCTCCAATCCCACATCATTCTACCTTTTTGGGGAGTAACTCTCTTTGTGAAAAGCAGGCTCAATAATGTATTGGAGGAACAGAGAAGGCCGGAGCCAGTATTACAATTTTGTTCTGGCTTACCCTATTCCTTTGTAGGGTTACATCCAAAAACTAGGTTATGGGGGCCAGAATGTGGAAGAAGAGTAGCTCTATGCAGAGTCCTTCTACCCCTGAATGAGGGATGAGAGATGGGAATCAGACTTTGGGATGGGTGATGATAAATTCTTTGCAACTTTGATAAACCAGAAAGATTGTTCATTATATCGTTCATCACTTTAATGCACTTGTTCATTAGTTTAAGACAATTCCTCCATTTCAATGATCTACCTGAACGCTTTGGGTTAATATCTGAGCTAAAGGCAAGGTGAAGATTTATTTTTAGTAGGACATATGATTTCATCTGTGTAAGGAGTTCTCAATGAGTTACTTCATTTTCCAATGCAAATGGCACTTCCTATATAATTATACAATCTTAGAGCAGGGGCTTTTTTTGTTTTTAATGTGAGCTACACCATTTTGGGTGAATAAGAATAATATTATTAAATGCCAAAAATAAAATATATTGAAATTATTTTGAAATAGGAAAATTATTTTGAAACAAGATTATCAAAATATATTAAAAAACAAATAAACTCATAGGCCACAGCCTGGAGTCCTGAAGGGGTAAGCGGTTTTTTGTTTGTTTGTTTTCAGGATAACATAGCCTGTATGTGTGAGAAACAGGACTTGAACCTATTATCTTCCTGAACACAAGGCCAATTCTTTAATCATCATGCCTTGATTGCCTCTCAAGCTAAGGATTAGTTGTTTAAACAGAAGACTGTAATAGAAGTCCTGTGTAAACACTGATGAAGAGATTAACTTTAATGAACTAAAGATTCATAGAATGTCAGAGCTGGGAGGAGAGGCTTTAGAGATCAGCTGGTATAACAATTTTACAGATGAGAAAAATGAAACTCTGAGTTAAACACCAATTAGCTAGGAAGCTGGAAATTTTCAGCAAGGTAGATTTTATATTTGGAGGCATGATTTGGGGACCAGGCCAGGGAGAAGGGAGCCTACTCAGAATAGATGTAACCTGTTACAAAAAACCTAGGGACAGTCAGAAGCCTAGCTCACTCCTCTCCTCCTTCCGCTGAGATCACAACTAGATCTCTAGCTCCTATCTTATTTCACATTCAGCCAGTTCCAGGCACCCAGCTGGGACCATCTTCCTGCCATATCTCCTCTCTCCCTATCCCACACCTCCTGTTACTTCTTGCTCTAAGGACAATAATCAACTGAGTACAAACAGTGTTTCTAAAAGCATCATGTTCCATTGCCCTTTGGCTCCACTGACCATAGGGGACTTCAAGTGTTTATGGCTAGTGAGGCTAGAATGAGGAAAACACAGACATAAAGCCCATAATGAGAAACTGAGCTGGAGAGTGATTCCTGCTCTAGCTTCTCACACCTGGACTTGAGAGTTGGAAGAAGCAAAGAGCTTTGGATTTATTAGATTCAAAGGACCTGGATCTGAAGCCCAGCCCTGTCACTTACTATGTAAGCTTGGACAAGTTATGGGAGTTAGACCAGATGAGTTCTAAAGGACCATCCCAGTTTGAAATCTATGATGCAAATGAAAGCAGATTCTGGAAGGCTGAGACTATGGTATTTTTTTAAACCAAATCCACCAACTGAAAGGGACAGGAACTGAAGAAGGGAAATCTTTGAAATTTCCAGGGAGGAAAGTTGGAAATAGGGGATGTACCAAGGAGCTGGATTCCTTACAAGTCCATAGCTCCCTAAGAATTTCTCTTCCTGTGTTTCTCCTGAAGAATCTCAACAATTCATACCACACTTCAGAAGCTCTGGCAACAATCCTGTCCCCATACAGTTACATAATGTTTCCTTAGCATCCAAAGTCTGTCTCCTTCTACATATTAGCAGCCCCATATAAAATGACGCAGGCCAATATGAGTGATATTTGTTATGAATAGTGTTATCTCCATTTTACAGATGAGAAAACTGGGATTCAGAGAGTATACACGACTTGCATAAGGTCCTGAAGTTGGTAAAAGATAGAACCAGGACTTAGATGTGGATCTTCTGAGTTCTCAGTGTTATTTCCACTGTGACTGGCTACTGAAATGGAACCATCTCATAAGCTGAGCATTTCCATTAGTAAGCTATGCTTAGTTAAATTAACACTGCCATTTGCTAACATTATCAATAAAGGATTGTTTCAAATAATATGAAACTTTTGAATTAACAAGTCTCATTTATTATTTTTATTATTGTTCTTCCTTGTCACAAACACAGTCAGACAGACGATAACCTACAAAGGTCAAACTAGCTTCTACCATAGACACTGTTCTTTTGGCTCACTCTAAGTCAGTAACCTCTTTGGAAGCCTGGGGAAACATATGAACCCCTTATAAGTATAATGTTTTTAAATGTATAAAATAAAATGTATAGAATTACAAAGGAAACCTATTATATTGAAATACATATATATACATATGTACATATACATATATATGCACTCACATAAGTACATACAAGTTCATGGACCTCCAGATTAAGAACCCCTGTGCTAAGCAGTATATGGATTTCATCATATCATATATAAAAGTGGATAAAAAGATAATTTTACAGATGGGAAAAATGCCATGGATATTTCTGACTTTCACAAATGACCTACAGGGGACTTATTATTATTATTATGTTTTTGTTTTTGTTTTTGGCTAGGCAGTGGGGTTAAGTGACTTCCCCAGGGTCACACAGCTAGTAAGTGTTGTGTGTCTGAGGCCGGATATGAACTCAGGTCCTCCTGAATCCAGGGCTCTATCTACTGCGCCACCTAGAAAGTGGAAAGTTACTGGAAAGTTCAGATCCTGGCTCTCTATAAAGGGAGCAGTTCACTATGTCTGCCATTTAAAGCTCTTCACAAACATGGCCCCTTCTTACCTTTCCAATTTTATTATACGATACTCCCCTTCATATACACTACGGTCTATTAGCATCTCCTTATATGAAATCATTTCTGAGCCCCTCAGCTACTAGTGCCCTCCCTCTTGTTATGGCAGGGTGTATATAAGGTGAATTTTAGTGTGTGTAAAGCAGATTTCTTGTTATTCTTTCTTAGCATTTTCCTCCCAAGATCCATAGCCATAACAATCTCTACCTCCTAGGTGTTAGATATGAGTTCTCATGATGATGGTTCAAAACAGTTTGTACTGCACAGTTGTGGTAGATATAAGGGTGCAGTAGTATAAAATTGTGAGGCTGTTGCTGACAATGTGCATTCTTTGTCTGATGCCCTGTAAAGCAAGTGGGCAGTGGGCAGTGACTGGGGATCCCCTTAGGGGTGAATGTGCAGGCTGGAATGCTGTGCATTGATCGGCCTCCATCAAGGCTTAGAAGGGGGAATCTATGTTTGCCTCAACTAGCCCCCGTTGAGGGTTGAGAGGATTTAAGGGAGTGCACAAAGTGTGCTTGTCTTGATTGACCTCATAGAGATAGAGGGGTAGTTCCCCCCTTCATGCCAGCCCCTGAGAGAAGGATTGTTAGGGAATGCTGTAGGAGTTGGTGCTCCCACTATCAGCAAACTCCCTTTGAGAAGACTAGACTAGAGGGGCAGCTAGGTGGCACAGTGGGTAGAGCTCTTGCCTTGCAGTCAGAAGGACCTGAGTTCAAATCTAGGCTTAGACACTTGACACTTACTAGCTGTGTGACCCTGGGCAAGTCACTTAACCCCGATTGTCTCACCAAAAAGAAAAGAAAAAGGTATAGAGAAGACTAGACTAGAATAAAGTAAGCTTATTTAACCCCTTATTACGACTTCATTCCTGTCTTCCTTTCTGACCTGATCAGAAGTGAACCTGCTAGTGAGAGATGTGCTAAAAGCCTTCCTGTGTCTTCTACCTAAGAAATGGCATAGTTGGTGCGTTTACTTTCCAACACAGGGTCTTTTGTCTTTGTAGCTGTGGAATTTAGCAGAGCACCTGGCTCATAATGGGTGCTTAATAAATGCTTGTTGATCTATTGATAGTAATATTCAATAATTAATGTTGTATCCAGTGAAATAAATATGACTTTAGTTATTGAATACTAAAGTCTTATGCTGATATGTGATAGCCATCATGAGATGGCTGTAATTCTGGGTTGTTGAAGGCTATACCAACAGAAGGTAGGTTCGGGTAGGATCATCACCAGATGATGAATTGACAGGTGAAAATTATTTGGCCACAGAAACTTATAAAACTGTCTAGTAAGGTAGGTAGGAGTTGTGATATAGGTCAATAGATGAAATAGATAAAATCAAAGATCTTTTCAAGTAATGAGATAAGTTGTGGAATAAAATGATAAGACATGGTGCCCCACATAATTAACCTAACAAGAAAATGCTAGAACATAAATTGGATTAGCAAGAAATTGAGGCTATGGAATTCTCGCTGGAACTCCTGGAGAATCAATTGCCTTGCTTTGGAAACTGTTCCTGGCTTATCCCTAACTTACCTTCAAAACTTGAAACTAACATGATGTGCACAAACTCCCGAAGCCCAGGATCATAGGATCCTAGTTTTAATCAACAAATCAATTAACAAACATTTATTAAGTTCTTGCTTTGTGCCAGGCACTGGGCTAGGTTTTGGTAACATAAAGACAATAGTCTTTGCCCATGAGGGGTTTACATTTTAACTGGGGAAATGCTATGTTACACAAATACATACAAAAAATACACAAGTGATATTTTGTTTTTTGAAGGGAAAGGGAGAAGACAGCAATTGGGGGAGGGGAGATGAGGAAGCGCTTTGTGTAGAAAGCATTGTTTGAGCAGAGTTTCAAACAAAACCAAGGATTTTAACACTAGAAGGATTCTGTTTTAAGAATAACTCAATGACCAAGCTGCTTCAATTGTTGGAGTGCATTTTTTTTATCATTAAAAAAACTAGCAATAGGATGAAAAATTTTATTTCAAAATAAAAATTTGTGTCAATTGGCTCTCCTAGCAAGATGACAATTTTTATTTCAAAGTAAAAAAAATTTTTTTCATCAATTGACCTTTCTAGTTTGGTGGTGGTGAGGTGGGAGTGCATTCTCAGCATGGGGATGCAAACGTGGTGAGATGGGAGATAGAGTTGTCTGTGGAGAATAGCAAAAAAGCCACTTTGGCTGGATTGTAGAATAGAGAAGGGAATAATAAATAATAAGATTGGAAAGGTAGCTTGAGGCCCGGTGAAGATCTTTACCAGCTAAAACAGAGAAGCTTTTATTTCATCTTAGAGCTGGAAAAGGCCTTAGAGAATGCTGATCATTTGTAAAGGCCCAATGCTCTCAGAGTGTCTTACTGTGAAGGATCTCTTGGGCAACTTCCTGATGGCCTGTAGCTTATACCTCACACCACTAGATGCTACTCTTTCCCTACCACATAGGAATCTGCAAGCTAATGCTGTAAATGAAACTTCTTCACACCCTGGCTACCATTTAGATACAAAACATGACCCTGTTCTATGCATTTGAGTACAGTCATTATTAGAATTGGACAATATTTAGGAAATATTTTGTTCGCCTCAGGCAGTGACAAGACCTACAAGTAATTGACAATTGGTCATTTTTGTTTTGTCTTTTACACAACAACATGGAGTATCAAATTTAAAACAGTTCAAGGTTATCACGCTAGCCATTAGCTGACATTTCTTTCTGATCTAACAAAAAAAAATTACCTGAGGGTAATAATCTTACTTTTTAAAAAATTGCCATGGTGATGACAAACATGTTTTCATTCTTTTTTCCTCTGATACAGTACAAGTGTAATACCTACCCAATGTTACTTATTTATATTTATTTATATATTATCATTATCATTACATGTAATATACTATCATTGCAAAATATTGTCATTATAATCCACAATATCTCTTGCATACTTTCCCTTTTCTTCACTCATATCATTATATACATATAATGACTATATAATGATAATATATTATATATATTATATTTATTCTGATGGAAGAAAAATTATAGGCATGTTTATCATCTACATGTCAATTTTCTTTTCGAGTTAGACTATACAGTCCTAAGAAATTGGGACCCTGTTTCATTTGCTTGTCATAGCACAGGCTACATGTTGCTATTTAGATAATGTTTCTTGACAAAGAAATGATTAAATGCTAAAAGGGCTGCAAAATAAAAACAATAAACAAATAAATACATTTAAACAAAGTGGCTGTATGTTATAGTAAACAAAAAGGCCTCCAAGTTAGGAGGTCTTGGATTCAAGCCTTGCCTTTGACAAATACCAGCTGGGTGAGTGACTGGGCAAATCACTGCTTCCCAGAGGATTGGACAATTCTTTAAAATTCCAAAAGCTGCCAATCTGCGTGGAGAGAGAGTTTGCTGTGCCAATGAAATTGAAGGGGTGGCCCAACAAAGCTTTAGCTAAATTAGATAAAACATTTTCTTTAGTCTTAGCCTCAACTCTTTCTCTGGGTGTGGAAGGTGAGATAAAGGAGTGAAGGGTCATTCTAAACATACCTTTAATAAAGTAGTTTAAAAAAAAACAACAACCCACAAAAATGCCAAAACATAAAACCTCTTCTTCCTATAAAGGGCCTATTTCAGTGCATGTCTATACATTTTTAAGGCTACAAAGCTCTAAAAAATATTGTTAGTCTGGAAGGGAAGCTGGTGGTGACTACTACTGTGATTTTTTTTTTTAACCACAGATATATTTTATACCCAATCAAGTCATCTGTTCTGAAGAACCACAATTTAAGGAAGTAAAAGAATTTGCTAATTTTCAGAGAACTGTGGAAAATAGGGGCAGCTAAGTGACGCAGTGGATAGAGTATGGGCCCTAGAGTTAGAAGGACCGAGTTCGGATGTGTCCTCAGACACATAATACTTCCTAGCTGTGTGACTCTGGGCAAGTCACTTAACCCCAATTGCCTCACTAAAAAAAAAAATTGTGGAAAATGGAGGGGGGCACCATAGGTTTGAGCATGGACTAACATTCTTTTGATTTTCAAAAAGAAGTACAAGGTAGATTCATTCTTGAAACTATAGGTCAATGGGATTGACATCAATTCCTGGCAAAATTCTGGAATAAATCCTTACAGAGTTGGTGTGTGGTCACTTAACAAGGCAGGGTCAATCATTATGAACCAGCATGGGATTAATGAGAATAAGTCTTGACAGACTAACTTTATTTCCTCCTTTTTTCAGACAAGATTACTTGACAGGTAGATTAGGGAATCTGGATTTTAGTGAGGTGTTTGACAAATAATCTAACTATAACACTGTGGATAAAATAGAGGCATATAGATCAGAAGTGTCTTTCTGGGACAGCATTGCATTCTGGAGTTGGAACCGGAATGGACATCATTTAACAAAATAAACAAATGTTAATAAATACATGGTAATTTGTTGTTTTCTAAGTCACTATGTGGGGCCAGTTTGACATCATTGATGTAAATGATAATATAGTTGTTGTTCAGTCATTTTTCAATCATGTCCAACTCTTTGTGACCCCGTTTGGGGTTTTCTTGGCAAAGACACTGGAGTGGTTTACCATTTCCTTCTCCAGCTCATTTTACAGATAAGGAACCTGAGGCAAACAGGGTTAAATGACTTGCCCAGGGTCACACAACTAGTCAGTGTCAGAGGCCAGACTTGAACTTGGGTCTTCCTGACTCCAGGCTCAGCACTCTATCTACTGCACCAGTATAGTCATATGGGTTCAAAAGTGTTTGAAAATCTAGATTCAAAGAATGGAGATTAAAGGGCTGGGATAAATCTGAGGGATGTCTCTACTGGAGTTCTGCAGAGACTTGTTCTTTTACACTTTTTTTTGTTGTTAATCAGTGACTTAGATAAAGAAACAGATGGAATGCTTAGCAAATACTAAGCAATGCTTAGTCAAGCATAGATTCTAAACAATGCTCTATCAAGTCAATAAGCATTTATTATGACATACTATGTGCCAGGCATTGTGCTGAATGCCAGAGATGCAAAGAAAAGCCAAAATGCTCCCTGACTTCAAGGAGCTAATATTCTAACATGCAAGCAATTATGTACATATGTTCATTACAAGACACCAGAAGAGATGCTGGATAAAAAACAGTTGGGATCCAATATTATCTTAACAGGATAGAAAGAGAAACAAAATCTATTTAAAGTCAATGGAAAAGAAGTCAATCACACAAGCACATAAGTGCAGGATAAGGAGACGGAGGAGAAGGAACTAGAAAGCAATTCATGGGAAAAAGATCTGGGAGTTTTAGCTGAATGTAGACTCAGTATGAACCAACAGTGTGACATGGCTGAGGACAAAAGTGAATGGCATCAGAGTCTACATTAATAGAAATGGAATATCTTGAATGAAGGAAGTGATATTCCCTCTGTCCTGGGAAGCCCTCCTCTGGCATATTGTTTTCAATCTGGGTAATTCCTTTTTGGAAAGGACGGTGGCAAGTAAGAACCTTACCATAGGATAGTGACAAAGTCAGGGAGAGATCTCAGAACAATATTATGAGGACTGGTTGAAAGAAACCAGGCAAGTTTAGCCTGAAGGTAATAATACTCAGGGGGAAGAACTGATGAAGAGACTTTCATTATTTGAAAGTTTGTTAAGTCAAAGAGGGGTTAAACTTGTTTTTCTTGGCAAAGGAGGGTGGAATTAGGATAAATGCATAGAAACTATAAGAAGGTAGTATAAGGGAAAACTTCACAAATAATTAATGTTGTCTATAAATAGAAAGGGTTTTGTATGGGTGTTTTTGGTCACTGGGAGTCTTCAAGAAGAAGACTACATACATGAGCACATATCAGAGACATTATAGACAGAATTTATGCTTTATGCTGGCATTGGACTAAATCATTTCTCAGGACTTTTCAATTCTGAAGTTCTATGATTCTCTGAAAGGATACAACTATTTCTTTTTTTTGCATGTGTGTGAAGCTAAATCTATCTTTATGGGGGTTTTTTTGGCTAGGCAATGGGGTTAAGTGACTTGCCCAGGGTCACACAGCTAGTAAGTGTTATGTGTCTGAGGCCAGATTTGAACTCAGATCCTCCTGAATCCAAGGTCAGTGCTCTATCCACTGTGCCACCTAGCTGCCTCTAAATCTGTCTTTAGCCCAGAATTGTGGGATGCTGGAATAATGGAGAAGGTTGTTGTTGTTGTTTGTACTTTGTTCTCTAAGAGGACCATGACATCAGGAAGGGGATGCCATGACTTGCAAGAGAATTGGATTTAAGTGAGGAAGGGCTATGCAAAGTCATCAGCCTCATTTTCTCCTCTGGAGCCATCTGAGCCCAGCGGCCAGAAATGGATCAGGACAGCTGGAGATGATCCCCAATGGAGAAGGTGGGAAATAGGATATAGTTTGATGCCCCTATACTCCATGCTCAGAAAAAGTATAGATTGCCCTAGATGCCAAAGGGGAAAAGCAATGTTTCTAATCAAACTGGCCTGCTAGTTCTTTCCCTTACATAGTATTGTACCTGTGCAACCCCCATTCCTAGAGCACTCTTTCCTCATTCGTCATAGAACCCCCCTGCCTCTTTCTTCAAAACTCAAGTGCCAGCTTCTATACAAGGCTTTTCTTGATAATCCCCCCTGCTGCCCCATTTGTTAGCATTCTCCCCTTTGTGAAATTATTTTGTATTTATTTAACTTTGCAAGTGTTGAATATCCCTGGTGGAACATAAGCTCGTGAAGGCAGAACTTGTTAATTTTTCTTGTCTCTATATCCCCAAGGTTATACCTAGTTGCATAATATTATATACATACCTAGTTGCATAATAGCCATTTGTGACATGTTTGTTGAATTGAATTATTTTTTCACAATCAGGACAGATAATCTAGCAACAAGGCTTTCTACTTTATAACTGTGTACTTTTATTAGAACAGCATTAAAATGATCTGTAATTTTTGTTTCTCCTCAACATGTACCTATTAATCTAATAAATTTTGAATGGGAAGGAAGAAACTGGTATATCATTCTACAACCTTAGGTTATTTCCCCAGGGAAGAGCACAAGAACTAAATATAAAGAGGGGAAAAACGCATTTCACATAAGCAAAGGTAAAATCATTTCCAAATGAATACTTTGCAAAGTCAAAGTAGGAGTCAAATGGACAGAATGATTGATGAATTCCATAAGCAGAAATCCTGGAATACAACAATAGTTGCATGAGTCAAACGTATAATACTGTAAATTTAAAAATCAATCACATTAGGTATAACATTTAGCACAGTGCCTGGCACATAAGCGCTATATAAATGTTAAGTCATCGTTATCATTACTATTATTACTAATACTACTATTGGGTTGGTCACAGGATTTGTACCTTTGGTGTGATGGCTTGCTGAACCCTTTTCGGGCTGCTCATCCACCTTTGGTGTCCACCTGTCTCCCAACTCTCACCTGTGGCTCCAAGAAGCTGTAGCATGCACAGTAGCTATAATTTGGTAAACCTTCTCAGCAGATGGGCTAAATCAGGTTGAAGGCAAATGACAGGCCTCTAATCTGTTGGTGAGTTAGGGGGATATCTACCCCAGGCATGTGAAGACTCCCTGGTAGAATGGTCAGATGAGAACAATTTGTTCCAATGGCCATGAAGGTGGAGCCCTTAGTTTGATATTGAAGATACCAAGGTCATCCCCTGCATCCTGGGCTGTCACCAGATATCTTGACTCTTGTCCTGCTACTGGACTTTGATGATTCAGGAAGACAGAGTGGGGCTGATAACTTTGTGCCATTCTGCCTCACTTAAATCCAATTCATGTGCAAGTGAAGACATCACCAGTGAGGTCATTGGTCCTTTTTGAAAATGAAGGACAAACAACAATTACTATTATTATTATTATTATTATATACACAGGAGGAAACAAAATTTGGGCAGTAATTCTCCCACTATTGCCATGAGTGCTCAAAGTTTATTTTTATGTCCTCCACACCTGGTAAAAGTGTAGAGAACCTGAAGGTGGTTCAGAGGCAAACCCTCCCCACATTATTAAGTTTAGAAGAGAAAAAGCAGAAGTACAATTGAATAGTATCTTCAAGCACAATTTTGGGGGAATGTAGGGATGTGCTAGCTAGAGCCGACTAGTATAGACTCAGGAGTCAACTGTTAAGTCTTCAGTGGGAGCCTTGATACCTCAGAAATAGGCAAATGTTACAAAGCAGAGATTGATTTGTTGTTTTGTTGACGGAGAAAAATATGTTAATAATGCAGATTCAATTTTAAAGTGTGTTCTGTGAACATTTTTTGAACCATTGTTGAACATTTAACAACTCCTGGGGGAAAGCCAGGTTAAATTAATTAAAAATTGGAATTATATAAAAGTTAAAAATAGTTTTAGGAATGTCTAAATGTATATAAGCGTATGCATATGTATAGCTATAATCAATGAACAAGCACTTATTAAGCCCCTACTATATGCCAGACACTGTAACGATTAAGCATATTTAAGTGTCTATCTTGCTTTAATAATAAAATCTATCTATATATCTTTATAATTTACCTTCCCTTTTTTTGGGGGGGCTAGGCAAGGGGGTTAAGTGACTTGCCCAGAGTCACACAGCTAGCTAGTAAGTGTCATGAAGTCGGGTCCTCCTGAATCCAGGGCCAGTGCTCTATCCACTGCAGTACCTAGCTGCCCCAATTTACCTTCCTTTTAAGCAGAGCCCCCTTATTATGGGGATAAATTGCCAATGTTCCTACTGTAGCAAGGAATGCTTACTTCTCCTAATGGAGTCACTTTGAAGGCTCAGTGAGAGAGTTAAATGCTTTTGATAGCTTTTTGAATGTGCTCATTATCAACCAGAAAGGTCCCTTCTTCTATTGTTCTGACCAAGCTACAGAGTATCTCCAACTAAATAGTAGATACTAACCAAAGTAGCCACTCCTCTGGGGGGAAAATGCATCTGTCTTCTTCATATTGAGTTTGTGAAAGAGAAATATTAAAGTAAATATTGTAAGACACATCTGTAATAAATACAATCTGTTAACTACACATATCTAATGTTCATAAATTCATAATAGCAACATGTTTGCATAAACAGAACAAACATGCTCCAATAAATTTACTGATGGTGTCCTTTCAATTTAATGAGGACAAAGGTACAAACTCCAGCCTAGCTCATTGGTATTACCACAAATTCTTAATCAATAGACTCTAAATTCATGAAAAGATGCATGACTACACATATCAAATTGCTTGCCTTCTCAACGGGGGTGAGGTGGGAAGAGAGGAAGGAAGAGAATTTGGAACTCAAAGTCTTAAAAACAAATGTTAAACATTGTTTTTGCATGTAACTGGGGAAAAATAAAATACTAAGTCAAAGCTAAAAAATTCATGAAAAGACATTGAATGGGAATTATGACCAATCTTTTTTGAGGGCAGACCAAGAAGGAATGGCTTAAATTAATGGATTTTGTTTTGACATAAGAAGTAATTTCCTGACTATAAGGGTATGAGACACTGGGGCAGGAATGTTTTGCAGGAGAATCACATAATTTTCTTTCTAGGAATCTTTAATAACAGGGTAGGTACTTACCTATGTGGATCAGGAAGATGAAATAGAGCTCAGATTCAGGGTGACAGACTAGATGCCCTCATGGAATCTCTTTCCATTAGTTTCAGTGGCAGGGACAATTAATTCGATAGCTCATGAAATGGCTGATCAGTTCCAATTATCATCCAGTAGACACTAACAAAAGAACCTGGAAAGTAATTAGATTTTTGTAGGGTGTGTGGATGTGATGCAAATATAATTTTAAAATCATTTTCTATAATAAGTAGGCCCCAACATTTGGAGCACCATAACTCTATTATATTAATAAGTTTTTATTTTTATGGTAAAAGCTCCTAAAAGTAGTAAATGTTTAGCCCCCAAGTTAGCAGATGTTTCATTTCCAAAGTAGTATCATTATCTTTGTTTAAATGTAAAAAAATTAAATTGATTGGAAAGCATTTTTGAAACATGTAGCAATCATAATGATAATAGGACATTGATGCCAAAATTTTTAAAGCTAAGGTCTTGAAAAATGACCAAGAACTAAGCACCTCTTTTCGGAATAGCAAGCATTATTTAATAAGTATGGTTCTTGCCAACAGAACACAGTCAAACTTTCTTTTCTTTATGAAACAGAAAGGGCTACTAAAAAAGGTAATACAAATTCTCATGGCAAGATTTGTATAGCAAGTTATTATTCATCATAAAAGCATCTTGGAGTTACAAGGGAATTTAGATGTAATTTGGTTCAACTTCCCTCCCAAAGGGGGAATTCCTTTAACAACATGTCAACAAGAACAACAAGAAACACTACTTGAATCTTGCAGTGATAGTGAGCTCACTAATTTAATTTTTCTATTTTTTTTTGAGGTCACTAATTTTTGAGGGAGACTATTGCATTTATAGAAAGCTCTAATGGTTATAAAGTTCTTCAGTATCTTTTTTTGTTTTGTTTTGCCTCTTTTTTTTTGGCTTTTTGGTGAGGAAATTGGGGTTAAGTGACTTGCCCAGGGTCACACAGCTAATAAGTGTCAAGTGTCTGAGGTCAAATTTGAACTCAGATCCTGCTGACTCTAAGGCTGGAGCTCTATTCAGTGTGTCACCTGGCTGCCCCTATTCTTCAGTATCAAGCTAAAATTTGTCTCTTTTAAAGTTTTAACCACTGGTTTCTTCTGACCATTGAAGAAAATAGACTAACTCTCTTTCAAGTCTTTCAGGTATTGGAAGACAGTTTTATATTTTTCCATTTAATTTCTTCTCTTGGCTAAACATTTTCAGTTCCTTTGACAACTCTTTGTATATCATTCCAGTAGATTATAAATTGCTGGGAGGCAGCAACTGTTTCACTTTTTTTTTATTCCAAATACTTAGGAAAAGTAACTGACATATGCTGTAAGAAGAGCTTAAGAAATATCGAGCGATATGGCTTCTACATCCTTTACTATCTCAGTCACTCTCCCTAATTCATCAATGCCTTTGTTTTAAAAGGTAGTACCCAGAACCAAACACAATATTCTAAAAATAGTTTAATTGATGATAAGTCTATTGGGATTTTTACTCCCTTTTAATCTAGATATTATATTTCTACCAACAGTCTAAAGTTGCTTTAGCATTATTTATGGCCATATCATAGGACTACCTGGTTATTAAGCTTTTATCACATGATCTAGTGGTAAAGGGCAGGTAGGTGGCACAGTGGATACAGTGCTGGGCCTGCAGTCAGAAAGACCTGAGTTTAAATCTGGCCACAGATACTTACTAGCTGTGGGACCCTGGACAAGTCACTTAACCCTGTTTGCCTTAGTTTTCTCATCTGTAAAATGGGCTGGAAAAGGAAATAGTGAATCACTATCTTTGCCAAGAAAACCCCAAATGGGGTCATGAAGAGTTGGACATGACTGAAAGGACCAAATAACAAAAAGTTGGTAAATCCAACTTATGCAATGCACTCTTTCAACCTAAATGCAGGATTTTTTATCTTTGTTAAATCTTTTCTGTTGGTTTCTACCTATTGTTCCAGCTTGTTGAAATCTTTTTGAACATTATTTCATTCATCACATTAACTCTGCCTTACAGGTTTTTGCCATCTGTAAACTTGGCAATCACTTCTTTTATGTTTTAATCTAAGTTACTGATAAAAAAATATCGATTAGGACAAGGCGTAGAACTTCTTTCAGTTTCATATCATTCCATTAACCAATATTCTTTGGGTAAAGTCAATCAACTAGTTTCAAAGCCTAACTGTACTTCCATCCCTCCTACATCGCTCTCTCTTGTCCATAAGGATCCAGCTGACACTGAGGATCAGTTATGAATGAAGAATTACACAGATGAAGTGGTATATCTGAGAAATGTAGGCTAGAAAAAAAGATGGGCCAATCCCATAGTGAAAATGAGGGATAACAGATGGATTGCTTTTATATTCCACTGATCTCCAAGAAATGTTAGAAAAATGCAAGGAAGCCCTTGAGTGCACTGAGTGAATTCCTTTTGACGAATTGGTGGGAGGAAATAGTTGAGAGCTGTGAAGGAGGTATAAGCATGGATGAGATGTGACCCACCTCTTTGAGGGGGGATGCCTACACTGAACTATTGTAGTATACAAGAATATCATGAAACACTTTTTTCAAATGTCTTGTTCACATCTGGATTCACTATGTTTAGGGTGATCTCCTAATCTATCAGTCTGGCAACCTTATCAAAAAAGAAAACGAGGCTAGTTTGGCATGACTTGCTCTTAGTGAATGCTGCTATTTCCTAGTCATTACAATTCTCTTCTTTAAATGCTCACAAACCACCAATGTGTAGCCTGTTCTAGAGCTCTACCTGGGATTAACATGAAATTTACTAATCTATATCTCCCAAAATCTACATTTTTCTTCTTCTTCTTTTTTTTTTTTGAAAAACATGAATTTGGTTGAGCAGGTATAAGACAGTTCTACGAATGACTATTCTGCCTATTTGTTTCCAGTGAAGTAAAGATGCTAGCCCAAAGCTCTGGGTAAGAAAGGATTATGGATTGGGTGGGAGTATATAGGGTGCAAATTGCTAACAAACCTGTCAAAATGATTCCTAGTTTCTCTAATTCCTTCACCCTAGGGCCAGTCTATTGATAAATATTTATTAAACAGCTATTATGTGCCAGATGAATTCTCTCATTGGAAGCTGAACCAGATGAGCTTTGAGGTCTTTTCCAAATCTAAAACTCAAATTCCATGATTCTAGTATTTTCGAGTACATGGAAAATATGCATATCTTTAAATATGCATACATGTAGACGTGTATACCTACACACATGTGCATGTGTGTATAACACATTGGTTTTTTTCCTACCTGATGTGCAGGTAGGCTGGAAAGGGGCATTACTATTTACCTTATGGGTCTGAAGAGGGACAATGAGACCTAATATTAAGCATCAGCTCTTGTTGGACATGAGCTTTGCACCTCTAGTGTGTGAACAGAAGATATACTTCCCCTTGCATTCTGTTGTTTTTCCCTCTCTGGCATCATTTGCCACAGCCTGGCAAAGTCTGTGTTTACCTTGAGGCAAGCGTAAGTTTTCTTTCCCTTGTTAAACCTTTGTGGAAAGCAAATTTCAAAGAAATAGAATTGCTACAGTGATTTCTTCCATACTGGTCAGTCCCTGGCTATATGCCAGCCTCCAACCTAAACTAAGAGTCACTGACTGTGGTCCCTAGTTGGAAACAGCCTGAAATATTCTTATGCATGGGACAGTGAGAAGTGATTGGCTTTTGGGGCCTATCCAGTAGAAGGTAACTTGCTCTTTGAGGTCAAGGACCTTTGGTTTTACCTTTGTATCTCCATTACCCTGGACAATGTCTTACACATAGTACGTGCTTACCTAATGTTTAATTGTTTTTTTTAAGCTAGACATTTATATAGCAATTTAAAGTTTGTAACACATTTTGCATACATTATGTCATCTGAGCCTCACAACCATTCAGTGATGCAGGTACTGTAGATGTAAATGCTATTTTGCTAATGAATTAACTAAAATGCAGAGATTTCAAGTGACATAGCTAGTAAATGTGGATTTGATCCAAATTTTCCTGGTCCAGCACTCTAACCTCTAAACCAGGCTGCCTTTCATTCCTTAATTGACAAAGGGCCATAGATAGCCCAGTTACCAAAAAGCAAAATGGTCTAAGATGAGACCAAATAATTAAACTGTTTTGTAGATAGAGTAGATTATTAACCAAAAAGCACCCTAAAATATCAATATTTGAGCAAGATGATCAGTGGATCAGATGAAACAACTACTTTTTGATCTGGCACATTTATTTTAACAAGCAGTTGAATCCTCAAGACAAACTGAATGTTGCAAAATTTGCTTTTCTGGGTTTAGCTGTTGTTGCTTCATAGAATTCATTCCTGAACTGCCCAGTACAGAATCTTTAGTTAACCCATTTGACCAGTACTCTTATCCTTAGAACTCCAATTATACTTCCTCTTGTGTTTAGCAAGGTATCCACATTTGCCATGTGTTGGCTTCCAAAGATAGTATATCTAAGAATGGAAACAACGGCACAAAGTGTGCATCTTACTCTGGTGCTTAGTAAACATAGAATTCCCCTCTGTCATCCTCCATCACCGCTGGGATTAAAGACAGCTTGAATTGTTGAAGTAACAATACCCAAGATGTCCTTATGTAGCCTTATAAAATTTCATCTATTCCATCCTCCATTATTTATAGAGGTTTAATGAGACTGGGTATGAAATGATCAAGTTTTTGCACAAACAGATCCAATGAAGTACAGATGAAAAGGGAAACAACTGGAAAAAAATCTTTGAACCAAGTTTCTCTGATAAATGTCTAATTTGCAAGAACTGATTCAAATTTATAAGAATAGGGTCCGTTCCCCAGTTGACAAATGTCTAAGGATGTGCCCAACCTGTAGTAGTGTTCTGAGCTTATTGGTATGATCAGCCACGGCCAGACTCTCTGTATATGACCCTGACATCATGATGTCATTTTGGTCCTATTCAAGAACAAATGACCAACAATAACAAGGATGTGAAGAAGTAGTTTTCAAGGGAAGAAACTCTGGCTATGGATAGCTATAAGAATAAATGCTCCAAGTAACTACAAATTAAACTGCAAACTAAAACAATTCTGAGAGTCTACCTCACACCCATCAGGAATAGCAAAGGTGGTAAAAAGGAAAATAATATATATTGGAGAGGCTGTGGGAAAACAGGCACATTGATATACTATTGGTGGACCTGTGAGTGGGTACAATAATTCAGGAAAACAATTTGAAATTAGACACAAAATGTTATTAAACAAGGCATACCCTTAGACTCAGCCATACCACTGCTAAATCTATACCCCAAAAAGATTTTAAAAAAGGAAAAGGTCCATATGTACAAATACAAAAATATTTATTGAAACTTTTTTTTGTGGTGGTAAAAAAAGTAACTAGATATTTGATAAAGGAAGTATAACTGATTTGCCTTAACAGTTACAAATTCTACATTGAAAAATGATTGAAGTTTCCATATTTGGGCTAAGCTTTTCAAATTTCCTCAGGCAAATTCATACACTAGTTAAAGTTTCAATTGGGCTGAGGATCAGCCCTTCCAAAGGCAACATGCTATAATGATTGGATTTCAGGACTTGGAGTCAGGAGACCTAGCTATACGATCATAGGCAATCATTTAACCTTTTGGAGTCTCAATTTCTTTGTCTATGGAATGGGGATAATAATATTTGTATTACTTAGCTCAGAAAATCATTGCAAGGAAAATGGTTCGCAAATTTTATGTGCAATATATATATATAATAAGTTATAAATGGGTGTTGATATGGAGTATACCAAAAGTCTTAGTACAGTTTTAAGCTATTAAAGCTTAAAATATAGGGTGTCCCATATTTTAGGATACCCTGTATTATTCTCTGTTCATTTATGCTCCCTCACTTTGCTTTATGGATTCATTCACCATTCATTTTCTGAAGGAGAGGAATCCTTGAGAATGTAATCAGTAGGAGCAACCCTTCAAAGGAGGCTTCTTGGATATTGGAAATGCAGGAAAGCAAGGAAGCTCATTGAACAGTTAATAATTTTAAGTTTCAGCCGAGTTTGAGCATTTGCTTCAAAAGAGCTCATTTCTCTGTAACTAGTTAGGAAACAAAATGAGAAGATTTTCTTTTCCCCCACTCCCCCATTACACTAAACAATCTTGTAATTATATGGGAAACCGACCAGGGCAGTCTAGCCAGCGGCTTGGCTTACTGTCCTAAACCTCATAGTGAAATATGCAGACATACTGGAACCACATTTTAAAATCTCATCAGTTGATTCAGCCTTTCTTCCTTCTGACTAATTTAAACTCAGGATCATTCAGCCCATTAGAGAACTCCATCGTGGGAGGCCTTAAAAACCCATTGTCTAGCCCCTGAATAAAATGTCAAAAAATACTCCAACCAGAAACTACTTTCTCATAGAGGCTGGCCTCATTCTGAACTAATTTCACCCTTGAGGGTTTGGACTCAGGAGAGGGAGGGGACTTTGGAATCACTCTCAAGGTCAGTCTTAGTTGAGAGGACCCCAAGAAAATCATGGAGCTTTGAGTTGTAACATGGGATTTCCGACCCTTTCTAGAATTATCCAAGACTAGAACCAGTGGCCTGCTCTAAACCATTACCCATTATTTTTAGATCTGCTCTAGACTCATATCCTTGGGTTGGGAGATGCTACCCTACAGGATTTTTCCTTTACAGCTTCATGCAAGTAATTATAACTTGTGATTATGAAGTAATGACTGATTTCCTAATGTGGTTTGTAACTTGAATCTGAAAGCAATTTCCAAAGAGGAGTTCTAGAAATGTTCTGAGTGGCAGCATCACCGAAAAGAATCAATTCAATAAACATTTATTAAATGCCTACCATGTGCCAGGCACTGGGCTAAGCATTGGGGATACAAATAAGAAAAAAAGGGTATTCTTTGCCCTCTAGGAGCTTATGGTGCAATGGGAGGGAAAACACACAAAAGGAAGATGAAAGGGGGGGGGAGGCACCACCAGGGTGTACTCTGCGTGGGATGGGGGTGGGGAATATTCTTCAGAATCAAAACCAAGCAGAGATGCTACCTGGGTAAGTCCTCTATAAAAGGGAGATTTTGGGGGGGAGTTTATGGCTCCACCCCCAGTCATCTAATAAGAGGGGAGAGGCAATTGTGGGAGTTGAGAAGGTAATGAGTATCAAAAACTAACTCAATCTGCATGGTGATGAGATTTCAGGTGATCAGCTTATCCTGGGGGTTACTATGTTGAAAGACAACACTCATCTGGATCTCTAAGTTTCGATATTTTGGTTTAAAAATCAATCCTGTTGCTTTACTGGGAAGGGGGTGTAGCATACAGGGAAGAACCTTAGAATTAGGGTCAGAAGTTGTTGTTTTTCAGTTGTGCCCAACTCTTTGTGACCCCATTTGGGGTTTTCTTGGCAAAGATACCGCAGCGGTTTGCCATTTCCTTCTCCAGCCATTTTATCGATGAGAAAACTGAGGCAAACAGTTAAGTGACTTGCCCAGGATCCCACAGCTGGTAAAGCATCTGAGTCTGGATTTGAACTTAGGAAGATCAGTTTTCCTGACTCCAGGCCCAGCATAATATCCACTGCACCACCTAGCATCAGAAGACTGGGGTTTAAATCCCAGCTCCACCAGTTAGTAGCTGTGAAACACTGAGCAAGTCCATTCATCTTTCTGACATTCTTCATCTGTAAGATGGGAATCAGACTATTTGTAATGCTTCCTCATTTATAAAATAATGAAAATAACACCTACCTCAAGGGGATTGTATAATGATCAAATGAGATGGCACGTGTACAGTGCTTTTTGAACATAAAACCCCATGTAAGAGGCAGTTATTAATATCCACAAACACTACAAGATTCTCATCAGATAGTTTTCAGCCCACACTTTAAAATTCTTATAGACATGCATTTTGCCATTCCAATTTGGCTCCATCAAGACTCTCAGATATAGGTGACCTAATTGTTTATGTGCTTTGGATGATAAGTAATGGCACAAGTGGAGTGAGTCCTACTTAATGAATCCCAGAAGACAAATTGTGTATTCTTGGTTTTTTTGAATACTGGAACCTGGATCTCAGCACTTTCCAAAGGGATCGCTTTGTCTTTGTCTAAAAATGAAGAAATAAACTAAGAACATGGCTGCTTCACAGATAGCATTGATTTTTTAAAAATAGCCTCCTAAAAGACACACGTGGTTGGATGTTGTCCTTTGTTCTCCAAGAGGACCAAAATGACAAAACTAAGTTGGGGTTGAGGTACAGTGTGTCCCACTGTGGCTGATCAACCAGCATAAGTTCAGGAGGCTCTACCACAGGTCAGACACAGTCCATATGGACACTTGGAGTGGAAATGTCTCTAAATTTGTGCATCTTATGTTTCTTTCAAGCTACTGTAGTCCTGCTTTGCTCATAGAGCACAGTGCCTTCTTTGATGCAAGACGCCGTGCGGAGCAGTCCAGTGCCAGTGTCTCCCATGTCTCATAATTGATTCCAAAGTTCTTCAGAGAGACTTTGAGAGACACACACATATTTATTGTGAGAATACAACTGAGCGGGAAATTGGGTAAGACCAGACAGCCCCAACATTTTGTCTTAGGGAATTATGCTGTTACGAGCCCACTACAATGGTGTCAATAGTGACTGAAGCAAGGAACTAGGGTCAGGGATTCATGAAATACCTCTGGACCCTTGTGCATTCCTTGGAACCACTTTGGAATTTATGATAACTATCCGGCGAATGGAACCTCCGTGCTCTGTTTATAAAGACAGAAAAATAGAACATTCTAAACATGTTCCCAAAATATTTATAGGGAACTTTTCCTCCTTTGATTAGTTTCAACACTGTAGACATGCAGAAGAAAACATGTCACTGCACATTAAGGCTTTATTTTCTAGTCACAATACTTTGGCAGCATTCTGGACAGAAAGCTTTCTCCTTTTCTTTTAGATGTTGGCATATCTTTTTCTAAGAGTCTTTCAATGTCTGTCTTCTTTCAGATTTATTTAATCTTCATTTTATTTAATCCTTGTGTGCCCAATTCTTATCTTCTTCCATAAGGGCAGCCTTTGAAGTCAAGGACTTTCAAAAGCGTCTGCATGCAAAAGAGATTCACAGATGTAGGGAGGATGACAAATAGTCTATATATTTGCACAGGATATTTTCTGATCCTGCCTCTTCCCACTCCCATTTATTTTACTGACTCTCTCTCCTTCACTATATTGTTGCACTCACATTTCCTCAGTTTCCCATTCTCTGCCCTCTACTTAATTTTGTGCTTCTTTCAAATTTCTTTATCTCTTTCTTGTGACTCCTTCTTTTTATGATAAAAATCCAGTAGGGGAAACAACATATCGTTCTGATTTATATATCACCACCTAGCTATTCCTTCCTTGGTTCTCCTCTCGGAGATGAAAATAGTTAACATACTTGGGATGATAAAGAACTAAAATACACAGTGCCAAATGTATCCTCAGTTCACTTCACCAATGTTCTTGGAACATTTTTACTTCTGAATTTTGTAACACGAACCAATAGATATGAAATAAAATACAGAAGAATTCACAAGCAAGTCATTTTTCCAAAGCCACATCATATAGCTACAAGTTCAACTTAATTTATTACTGGATGTTTACTACCCTCCTGAATTTTTCTTATCCTCCTGAAAAGGCCTTTCCTGCCAAGAAATTGTCATATATATGTATACATATATAGACATATGTATGTATGTATGTATGTATGTATGTATGTATGTATGTAGGAAAAGGGTTGTTCCCAATGTACTATCTATTCTATAGGAATAGAACACTTACCAAATTAAGGATTTTAATTCTCTTTCCCTGGAAGTATAATGAGACTTTGGAGATAAATGCAATATGTGTGTATCTATAGGTATATACACATGTATGTATATATACATATATGTATGTATATTACAGCTCTGTAACTCGTTGGCCATATGACACTGGACATGTCACATTACCTATCTGGGCTTCAGTTTCCTCATCTGTAAAATGAAGGATTTGGACTACATAATTCATATAGTTTCTTTCATCTGTAACATTCCATGATGAAGGATTTATATAATCCTTAACCCATGGAAAGCCCTTGTACTCTACTTAATGACATTAAGAATAAGCAAGGAAGGTCTCCAATATATTAAATGGACCACATGTGGTGAATTTATGGAAAGATATGTTGAAGAATTGCCTAGCATAGATAGGTTGTAATCTGCACCTTTGGAAAGCCCATCTACATTAATAATATCACATGATATAACAAATCTATTTCTTCATTTGAGTGTTTGAGCATAATCTTTAATAGAGGAATTGCTACTTAGAAACTACTGTCCCAGTAGGGTTACACAGTCTCTTCCCTTCCTATTGTCCTCAGTTCATATTTTTCTTCCCTCAGCCTGCTGTTGCTTGAAACTAACTCCATCCCTTACCTCAACTCAGTCCTTTCCTCTCAGCTCCATTTCTCACCTTGAGGCCTGTCCAGTTGGGGATTTCAGTCACATGCTGTAAAACCACCGCCACTGGCTTGGAGTTGAAGGAAATCCTGGTCCCACTGTTTGGTTGAGCACAAAGCATGTAAGTAAAGCAGGTAGATCAATGCTTACTGGATTGGCAGACTGGAGGAACAGACTCCAGCTCTCCTGCAGAAGTATCAGAGTTGTATTCCTGGTATTTCTACATGCAACTGAATGCACTTTTCCATAGGAACACTGTTGTACATGGTTTTCAGGTTTCATAGTACTATGGGTATATAGTACCATCCATTAAGCCCATTATGGATCGAATACACTTTTGTAACTTGTCCTAGAGATGTAATTATCATTTTTTGGTATTATTTCTTTGGGAAAATGTATTCAAAGCTTCATATCAGAAGGAAGAAAGGAAGAAAACCAGTATTTATTAAATGTTTACTATGTGCCAGGTCCTGTGCTAAGTGCTTTATGAATATTATCTTGCTAGATCCTTGCAACAACCCTGGAGCTAAGTACTATTATTGCTCCATTTTAAAGTGGAAAAATGAAGGCAAACATTAAGTGATTTGCCCAGGGTTACACAGTGAGTGTCTGAGGCTAGATTTGAATTCAAGTCTTCCTTACTCAAGGTCCAGCATTCTATCCACATCACCACCTACTCAACTTATTAGTTAAAGGGTACTTCATAGGAGGGAATATCAGATAAGAAAATTCTATAGAGTTTATACCTATAAGAGACTCCCAAATCAGGATAGCATGAACAGTAAAAAACAATTTTGTCGGTTTTATAGAGATGAAGATTCTACTGCTTTTGTAGCCCCTCTTCACAAACCACTAAACAATAAAATTACATCTTCTCCAACCCCCAAATTTGGTATTGGTTCACTTGGAACTTAGTCATCTATTAGTCATCAAAAGCAAATAAAAATCTGGGGAAAAGATATTTGATTTCCTCAGAGAGGATTTCCTCTACCATTGCAGACTGTAATCTACCCATGCCTTCTCATCCCACTCAATTATTGCGCCCCTGTCTGCCCTTCCAAAGATTCTTGCAGAGGTATTCTCTAGGGCTGATATGAGTATTCTCACAGATGGCAACATTTGAAACCAAGGATGACATTTGTTGGGAAAATTAGTTGGTAAGCTATTCTTAGGCAGTGACATGAGATAGTTATGAACTATCATTGAAGGATTTTTTTTGTCTGCATTATCTTGACTATTCATTTATATTGGTTAAATTTACTGCATCAGAGAGCATCAGAGCTGGTGAATAGGGAAGCTGCCTGTGGTCACGTGGCTAATAAGTAATTGAGCCAGGTCTGGAACTTAGGTCACAAACAGTGTGGTAAAGAGAAAAATACAGCTGTTTTGTAGTTAGAGGTGCAGAATTTGAATACTAGCTCTGCCTCTTAACTACCTGTGTGATTTTGGGCAAGTCATTGAATCTTTTGGGGCCTCAGTTTCCTCATCTATAAAGTGAGGTGGTTGGTTGGAGTAGGTGACCACTAGGGTCTCTCTAAATCTAAATCTTTAAACATGATTGCCCGTTGACTCCAAAACTAGTGTTCATTTCCACTATATTCAGTTTAATTATTCTTTTCTCTATGTCATTTTGCAGCTTTGACACTATAACCTTCTATTCTGCCCTGATCCTTTCCACATACATTCCTTGCAGCATCTATAGCAGTGACTTTCTTATCAACAACCCTAGAGATAAGGTGTTATTAACCCCATCTTATAGAAAAATCATCTGTAAAAGGAAATATTCTCATTGAAATGTGGGAGAGGCCCGGCATAGTGTACATACAGAGCTGCCTGCTGTCACCACTGGGGGTCAGAAGAGCAGCAGAGCTTTGAAACCAGCTGCGGGAGACTTGGGTCCTTTCTTATTTCCAAGGCAGCCGAGGAGGCCAAGGTAAGTTAATTGATCAAGTTAATGAGTAATGGAGCAGGGACGAGATAGAACCCAGGTAGAAAGAACTCAGGTCTCTGGGCTCCTAGTGTCAGTACGCTTTCCACTACACTACCCTCTCACAAGCTACTGCCTGCTCTTAAAAAAAAATCTGAGGACATGAAATAAGCTGGCAGGACAAGCTCTTAAAAGAGAAATAAGGGCTAAACAATAGTATCTCTAAATGAACTCAGTTTTACTAACTGCTTGGCATTTAATTTCTTAGAAATAAAAAGCCTCTTTGGGCTCGAAAGGAATTTCACAGATCTTGTGGTCTTCCAGTCAAGATTTCACTGAAATAATCAGAGATGGGTCTTAATGACGTTTCAAGAAAATGTCTCTAAAAAAATCTCCCTAAGTAATCGGTCTCAGTGTTGTACAACTTGGAATTCCTTTCTATAACTAACCTAAATTCTTCATGTTGCAATCCAAAACTTGTTTTCTCTATTTTGAAGTCTTACAGAATCTCTTTAACCTGAAAATAAAACATGTCGAGGAAACCCCCTCCGGCAGTACATTGAATGGAGATTGGTTTGCTTATGAAAGATTCTTGAGTCCACACATTAATGCCCATGAAACCATGGGCATTTTAGTCAATTTTGATTCTCCCCTGAGAACTTCCAGCAATTTAAGCATGCTGCCTGATCAGAGCTGATATTTCAACTTTCCTGGGCAGAGTCCCGCAAGTTTATCTTTCCTTTAGGGTTTTGATGCGTTCTTAAGAGATGCAGAGATGTCCATCCAATCACAGGACCACGCCCCTTTACTGCTGTGGCCATCCACTTTCCCTCTCCCATCTCTTTCCCTTCACTACAGAAGAGAAAGAAAGTTGAGTGAGAGCGCAGCTCTACTAAGATTTTGAGTGCGGAACAGGGAAGGAGAGTGGAGTAGAGAAGGGCAAACCGAAGGGTCACCGCAGCAGCCCTGGCAGCCGCGAGCCCGGTGGGGTTGGAGAAAGGCACAACGTCAGCGTTTAACATGCAAATATATTCCCCATCCTCCCCCTCCTCCTCCGCGACAGCCTCCTCCTCTTCTAGTTCCCCCTCCCCTGCCCTAGGAGTGAGGAGGGAGCCCGAGTCTCAGCTGCTTTCAGCTGGCTCCGCAGCTCTGCATCCACCCACGCCTCTTGGGAGTCGCGGCGGCAGCGGGCAGCTCTACATAAACACAGAGCGGGCGGCCGCTGCCCGGGACTCTCCCGCAGCCACGGGGAAAGGTGGTGCGCTGGACTCGCACAACGCTGCCCACGCCTGGGCGCACTAGCTGCGCGCTCTCCTTTACCTCCGGAGCTCTCTCTTCTTCGCTGGGCTGGGGCATCAACTGCAAATCCCGTCTCTGGGAGGTGACTGCCGGAGGCTCTCCCGAGCGCCTCCTCCTCTTTTCTTGTCTTCTTTTTCTTCTTTCTCTTCCACTTCCTCCATCCCCATCCCACCCGCGTCTTCTCGATGGCTCTGGCGGACAGCACACGTGGATTACCCAATGGGGGCGGCGGCGGCGGGGGGCGGCAGCGGCTCCTCGTCGTCTTCGGCGGAGCCGCCTCTGTTTCCCGAGATCGTGGAACTGAACGTGGGGGGCCAGGTATATGTGACCCGGCGCTGCACCGTGGTGTCAGTGCCGGACTCGCTGCTGGCGTATGTTTTCGCAGCAGCAGCCGCAGGAGCTGGCCCGGGACAGCAAAGGTCGCTTCTTTCTGGACCGGGACGGCTTTCTCTTCCGCTACATCTTGGATTACTTGCGAGACTTGCAGCTTGTGCTTCCCGATTACTTCCCCGAGCGCAGCCGGTTGCAGCGGGAGGCTGAGTACTTCCAGCTGCCCGAGCTCGTGCGCCGCCTCGGGGCTCCCCAGCAGCCCGGGCCGGGCCCGCCGCCGCCCCACTCTCGGCGTGGGGTATACAAAGAGGGATCCGTCGGGGGCGGAGGCGACGAGCTGCTGCCCCTGGGTTATCTGGACCCGGAGCAGCAAGAGGGCGCCTCGGCAGGGGCGCCCTCACCCACCCTGGACCTAGCTAGCCGCAGCCCGTCTGGGGGCGCCGGGGGCCCGCTGCTCACCCCATCCCAGTCCCTGGACGGCAGCCGGCGTTCGGGCTACATCACCATCGGCTACCGGGGCTCCTACACCATCGGGCGGGACGCGCAGGCGGACGCCAAGTTCCGGCGGGTGGCGAGGATTACAGTGTGTGGCAAGACATCTCTGGCTAAAGAGGTATTCGGGGAGACCCTGAACGAGAGCCGAGACCCTGACCGTCCCCCGGAGCGCTACACTTCTCGCTACTACCTCAAGTTCAACTTTCTGGAGCAGGCCTTCGATAAGCTTTCTGAGTCCGGCTTCCACATGGTGGCCTGCAGCTCTACGGGCACCTGCGCCTTTGCCAGCAGTACGGACCAGAGCGAGGACAAGATCTGGACCAGCTACACCGAGTACGTCTTCTGCCGGGAGTGAACCATTTGGACACTCTCCTTCCTTTAGCCATTCCCTCCCCCCCCACCTTTCCATGCATCTATGAGGGATATTATTTTATCCCATTAGGTTTTATCTGCGCCCCCCACCTGCACAGCCCTCCTTTACTCCTCAGAGACATCTTCTGTTATGACTTCTTGTCTATAATAGCCCATCTTACCCTCCAGTTTAGTCTCAGCCCTTGAACTTGAAGTTCGATCCCTGTCTTTGCTGATCTTCTAACCTCGGTTCACGATTCCTATCGAGAAGGGTTGAAAGGTACATTTCTCTCCTTCAGCTTGGCTATCAGACTCCCCTCTCTGTCTCAGTCCCACTCCGACCCCCATTCCCTTCCCCATCTTCTTTCCAGCCTCTCTTAAACCTGGATCAAGGGAGACAAGGTTGTCACAAAACAAAACAGAAAAAACAACATCAAAAAACCTACCGCACCAAATACTTTGGACTTGACAACAACGCCCGGAACTGTTCAAACTCGGATGGGAAAGGATCCAGGGTGTTGGAGAAAGTAATATTCCTTGAAATCTTCTCAAGTGCTTGTGACTCATAGGTGGTCGAAAGGGTTCAAAATTGGTAATGTTAAAGTCTGAGGAAAGTTGATGATTTTAAAAGGTTATAGTACAACCTTTTTTGACTTCCTTTTAATGATAGATTTTAACTGGATGCAAAAGGTATTAGAGACTGGGCGCAAGAGAGGCTGTTCTGGAATTTGGAACACTTTGGATACAATTGAATTACTCTAAATGAATAAAGTCTTTAAAAATGTTAAAGGTTAAAGTAAGAAAAGAACAACTGGCTACATTTTTAGTTCTTTCCATTTTCGTGTAGAATAGACTTTGCAAGCTATTTACCCTTGCAGAAAGGGAGCTAGTTGACTGCTGTGCTTCCTGAGGCTGACTTCCCTGGCCCATCACCAAGAGCACTTTGTTCTACTTTAGTTGACATGGCAGCCATTATTGGCAACAGGAATATTGCTGCCACAGAAGACAATAAGTAAGCCCAAGTCTGCAGCATTGCATGAGATAATTTGACAGTGAGTTTAAAAAACAGTAGGATAGCCAGTATTTTCAGTAGAAGAGCCATGGATATAAAAAAAAATCACCAGGTGTGGATGGAGGGGTTTCTTTTTCTTCCAGCGAAGGAGATTTGGTCCTTGTTTGGCTATTACTAGCAAGTACATTGGAATTAGGGAGAAGAGGCACTTGGTTTGAAATCTGAACATTTTCACCATCTGTTTAAGTACATGCGTGATTTTGATGCCAAACAGTGCAAGAAAGCACATGCTCAGCAATTTATAGAGCTGTTAAATAACACACAGTAACACACTGAAAAAGCAGCTTATTAAGTTCACCATTCTGATTTCTAACTTAGAATTTACTAGTACTTATATGATCTAACCAAAGAACTTCTAGTAGAGTTTTAGTCTTTAAACTTTATTTCCTCATTCTGGAGAGGAATTCTAAATGACAATTTTTAAAATCCTCTTTTACTTGAGTAAAATATGTTTAATTTTTGGTTACACGTAGATTTAAGACCACTTATTGTTATTTTCTAAAAGCCAAATGCTTGTTTGCTGAGTAAACCTGAAAACAGTATTTTTGCATTGTCTCATGGAATTTGTTACAAGAAAGGTGGAATCTATCCAGGTGATTCATTTGCAGAGAAATCTAAGCGCCAAATGCTGTCCAGTTGTAGAGAGTTGTAAAATGGAGTATTTTTAAAAGAAGGCAAATAAATGCTTAAAAGTTAATGGAGCAATAAAATGGTAACTTGAGGCTAGTGCAACAGAATACAGAATGAGACCTGGTTGCCTTATGCCTTTACTCTAAAATGAAATAAATCCCCTTTTGCATATCCTATCTATATCATAAGTGAAAGGAAACTGATCCTAGCTCCTGAGTGTGTAAGATGTCATTCTCTGGAGATTTCCTGGCCTACAAGTCTTTCTATCTTTTTGTTCGTTTCACTACTTTTCTCAGAAGTATCTTTTGAAAAGATTTTGTAAGAAGCAATTTTCAGGAAAAGTATATAAGTGCTTTTTCTTTATTTCTTTTTTTTTTTTAAATGAAACTTGTACTGTATCTTATGCCATTAACAGGATTAAGGATGGAAACAATTTAAATCTTAAATGACTTATGACCCAATGTATATATAGAGTATGCAAACATTCATCTTTTAGTTTTAAAATTCATTTACTAATGTTATGAAATGTCATAAATTAGTCCATTCCCTTGTTTCATGTCCTGTACATACTAAGGCAACATGTTCTGATCAGTTTCCTTATTCCCATTTCTATGAAAAAACTGAATATAAAAGAAGTACAATTGTATAGCTGAGTTGGCCCACTATAATTTGCTTGAATCTTAGTTATCCCCAAATTGCCGTTGATTTGATGCCATTTTCTGATTAAGGTACCTGTATTTTTAATCTGTTACCTTTTTCGTCTTTTTGATATGGGGATGGTGAGGGTTAGACTTTTTTTTTTACAGTGCCTGCCTAGCAACTGGTTTTTTTTTCTTCCGAAGTTAGAATGTGTTTTATGATAGAATTATTGAATGACATAAGATGATAGGAATGAGTAATAATATAAGGAGAATCATTTCATTTCTCTTGGTATTTTAAATACCATATCAGGCTTGGTAATTATTAAAATGTTAATCTCACTGCAATCTGAAGTGAGTTAGTGTTGTTTGTTCAGTATCTAGTGGCCAGAGGTGAACACCACAAAAAAAATTAGGCCAAATGACAGTTATTAGTTCATTAGACAAGCATACCCAGAATTTAAGTCTTAGAGATTTATATCTGAAAGGGAATACAGAGGTCACTGGGTCCAATTCCTTCACTTTATAGATGAGGAAACAGGCCTAGAAAAGTGCGGTGATTCATAGAGGTCCTTTGACTCCCAATATAGTGTATTTTCCATTGTACTAACTCTTCCTCTTAAGAAGGACCTCAAGAAACATATTTAGCAGTTGAAAGAATTAGTGGTTCTTAGCAATTGAAAGATTCAGTGATTCTTATTTATGTCCACATACCCATAAAACCCCATCCAAACCATCCAGCAAGCACTTTCCATAAGTACTAGGTTCTCATCTCTCAAACTCATGGTTCTCTTTACAAACCTTGTGAATTCTTAATCTATTAAGTCTTTGGGTTGAATCTGATGTTTTGTATATCCTTTAGTTGGAGGACTAGAGATTCAATAGTTAAGGAGAGTTGACTGTGCTTTTCTTAAAGAGATGGATCCTTTGCCCTCAAATTGGAAGTGAAATGCCCTAAACTGGAGCAGAGCCTTTAGTGAAAGACTGCAAATTTTCTGGTGAATTTAGACTGTATTGGTAGTCCAAATAATTTTGGTAAAGAAGTCTATTTTGAGACTTGAATTGGAACCTTTAGCTGCATTTCCACAGATCAAAACAAATCGAGGGTTGGCAATTACCTGTTAGATATTGGCAGTATAGATAATTAATTTGGGTAATTCAGGCCTTACAAAAACACTTATGACTGAACAACTTGGGGAAAATTGGGGAAGGGGAGAGAGGCAGGGACACTAATTATCCAGGTAATTTTGACTAAAATAAGACTGGTTCAGATTACATGGAGACTATCCATGTTGATCCATATATTCTCTGATATTTAGAAGCTCAACAGGAAATTGTCAATTCCTTAATAATTAATTTCATTTTAAAATAAAAAAGGTAATTGTGGGGCATCTTAGGTCCACTAATGGTTAAAAAAACAGGTACCATTATTATTAATACTGTTCTATCTCTTTTGAAACCATATGTTTGACAGGATATCTATTTTTATACATGTAGATTATGAGCCATATTCATCCTAGTTTTTAGACTGAATGGTGTAGAAAACAGAAATCCCTTGAGGATGTTAGAGACCAAATTAAATTTTTTTCAATACGTTTGTGTTTTATATTGGGGTGTATTTTGATTAAAGTGTTAAAAATCTAGAATACAATGTATTTGACATTGTTGTGTTTATATCCCTAGCAAGAAAAAGCTTCCTAATCCTACATTCTTGTACAACATACTACGTACCTGGCAACTTCTCTGAAGAAGTTCACTGTCAGTTGAGGAATACTCACACTTGGTTTATTTTCAAGCAAACTCACAATGCAAACTGCTTATGATCCAGTTTTCTTTAATGCAGGGAATTTTCATGAAGCTTAGATAAAGTACTTTATTTGTGTAGTGCCATGCACATATACCACCCAAATCACACTGTTTCCCTTTTGAGAATAGATGTTTTTCTACTCTTACAAAAAAATCAGTACATTATTAATGAAACTAATGATAATTTTAGTAGAATATTGTTGCATAGAAAAGTCTTGAGGGAGAACCAGAAACTCATGAAGAGTTTCTTTCACAGGCAAAATAACAAGTTTTATTCAATTGATTGAAGGTTTGCTTTCATAATAGGCAACAGAGAGTATGAATCTATGTTGTGAACCTATTGGAGAAGATTCTTTGTACTGAATTTTGAATAACTAGTCATTAATGATTATTAAAATGGCTATTTTTCTTCACTGTGAGGACATTCAGATATTGAATGAAATTTCTTAGATGACTTGTTTAAATCTTTATTTTTGAGAAATCAGTCCATTATAAAGTTCTCTTTGGTTTCCAAAAGTAACACTGCTGGCAAAACAACTGTCAGTAATTACAGACTAAAAGTTGAGGATTTAAGTTCTATGCTGGGATGTCCTGAAAACATCATTGCCTCAATGGAAGCTCTACAGAAGAGAGAAATCTTGAGTGGGTGGAAATATGGACCAGTGGACTTGTATCTTCAGCTAGATCTTTTTTTTTTGCCCCAATATGTATGAGGGTATAAGAATAATCTTAATGTAAACCGTAATACTGTTGCCTTTCTGACTTTGAAAGTAGATAAAAGTTCCTCTATTCCTTTTTCAATATAAATCAAGATGAACTTATAAAAAAGATGAAAAGCTCTATCATAGATGCTAATTTGATAGAAGTCGATCATATATCAGATTTTTTCAGGTAGACTAATAATTTGATAAATTGAGGAGTACTCTGCTACCAACTAGCTATATGAACTTGAGCAAATGATTTCACCTCTCTGGGCCTCAGTTTCCTCACTTTTAATGAAAAGTTAGACTACAGGTCTCTGAGGTAGTTTCCAACCTCCAGTCACTATGATTTTATGAATAAAAGTTGCTATTCTACTGTCAGCTGAAGAATGTAAAATTCCCACACAGCAGTTTTTATAGCTTTCAGTGGGCTATTTCAGGTTTTGAGATCTTTTCCCCAACTCTCCTAACTTCTGTGGAAATGGCTTATTGGTATATGTCATCTAATGTAAAAATTTTAATTTTTGTAAGCTGAGTAATCAGGAAACCAAGGGGGGAAAATCTCCATTTCATTTTATAATAAGTTGATTATGAACCTTTCTCATTTGTATACACTTATGGGGGAAAATTCTTCAGATGTCTCCTAAATGTTCTACAGATTTTTATTTTCCATATTCGCAGCTAGTTGTATAACTAACATCCTCAATAGTGTTTTTCTCCTCGTATTGTGGAGTAATAAATCCTTGATTATGTGACTTGTTATGTATTCTATTAAATACTAAAAGCAAAATAATCATTCACTACTTTAATTATTCCTCCTGTTTATTGAGTTTGAATTCACTTGGAACCTAGTCTGATTTCAGTTAAAAGGTTTCCTAAATAGTGGGAAAACTTCCCAGGTTGTTGTGGGAATAGTGATGTGTTGGGTACTATCAAATGAACTTCTCACTATGTAATTGACCAGCTGTGCCAGGAAGTGAATAGATTTTTTTCCCTTGATGAGTCTGTGCCCAAGAAGGCACAGGCAACATGGCTCAGAATGGAAAGAAGAATGCTGATTGGTGAATGTTTTTCTTTACCTCAGTACTCTGTGGCATATATACCTTTTTAGGAACATGGGGAATGTAGGTGGTGATGACAGCAGAACTGTGGATTAAAATTGGTAGAGAAAAGGAGAAATATAAAGAGTGAGATGCCTTAATTAAAACTGATATTTACATAGGTGAAGATAGAAAGCAGGGAAGGTGGTTAGCTCCATTTTTAATATTGGAGGATTTTACTGCCTGAACTTTATTCACTGAGGTCATTGCTCTCAGAAGGAATTCTAGAGCAGTGTTTTTCAGATTGGCGGAAATCGAAGAACTTATTGCTAGGGAATGCCAAGTAGCAATTTGTGCTACAGAATTATAGCATCAAGCCTTGGTCTTTGAAGAGAATGAGTCAACTTTCCCTGCATCTCTTCCCTTCTAGTATTTAATGTCTCCCAAGGAGAAAAAAGACTTTTGGCATTTAAAGGGACAAGTGGCTTGTGGAAGCCATGTAAGGTGGTGGGACTGGGATGAAAAAAAAAAACTTGAACCAGTACAGAGGAGAGGCAAGTTTATAAAAATTGTGTGTAGATAATGCTTTAGGTTTTCATATTTTGAAGAGGGGAACTACCTTTTATTTCTATAAGCCTTTTCACTTCTTTCCTTACTTATATAAAAATCAATTTTTAAAGAAAATCCTCTAGTGGAGTCCTACTGTGATGCCTTATGGTGGTGTTCAAATGAGCTTGGGTTATCCAAGGCCATGCTAGCACCTGCAACATGTGATGTGTGTATGTATGTGTATGTATACACACACACACACATACACATATATATGTATATATATATTGCTGTTTCATTAGTCCACTCCTAGGGAAGATACTCCCTCCTCTGAGGCAAATGGCTACTTCTTCTGTAAAGAGAGTTGCCCAGAGCACTGTGAGGTTAAGAAACTTCCCCGTGGTCACATGGCCATTGAGTCAGGACTTTAGTCAGGTCTTTGTGACTCCAAAGCTATCCACTGTCATGTTGCCTTTATACACACACACACACACACACACACACACACACACATTTATGCATATATATATATATATATATATATATATACATGTATATATGCAAGTTGATAATTGCATTTCTTCTCTACCTGTAGGACTTTTCATTCTAGTCTGATTGATTGTGTAAGGAAAATTCGTGGGGAAATTTAATGGTCTCTTGTCTTTATGCACATGAATCCTACTATATAAAAGTCCTTCAAATGTCTCCTTCAGTGCAAAAATGGCCCATTCTCATTTCCCTCACCTTTTGTTTCTCTTGTATTTTCTTTCTGTCCAGACATATACTTATGCATAGGTAAAAGAGACTACAAAAGACACTAGAGACCATGTGCATGGAGTAAGACTGCTGAAAGTGAGGGGAGAAACATTTTTTGTTCATTGTTTTCTTCTGTTCCACTATTATACTTGATGGATGACAGAATTGCAGCAGTAATATTGCTCCATTTCCTGGTTTAGTCTAGTCATGATCACTTTTTAGCCTGTTGTGTTTTTTTTTTAGTTGGGCAGTAGGGGTTAAATGACTTGCCCAAGGTCACACAGCTAGTAAGTGTTATGTGTCTGAGGACAAATTTGAACTCAGGTCCTCCTGAATCCAAGGCCGGTGCTCTATCCACTGTGCCACCTAGCTGCTCCCTTTAGCCTGTTGGAATGGGATCACAGTCTTCATATATATCCAAATGAGATGCAAATATATGTAGAAGAGAGGGTATATAAGTGAGATTCCAAATGTATGTTGGGTAAAGGGCCATTCCGTGTATCTAAACTAAGTGCTACTTGTTAAATATCCTTTCTATGCTATTGTTAGGCCCTGTATACAGTGGGCCTTTAATAAATTAAATACTTGTGAGTGGCTCTCAGAGTGATCACTAGGCTACTGCCTGAAACATTTCTAGCTTCATAGGAACCTACAAAGGCTCAGTGCTCCAGTCTTTGAGTGAGATGGCACAGTCTTTGAGGACAAAGGGTCATTTCTACATCACCATGAAGCATTATGGAGGACTTTAAAATATATATATATATATATATATATAATATATATATATATATATATATATATATATATATATATATCACAACAAAATAACAATGTCAGTACATTGCAGAAAATGGAACCTGTGAACAACAGTTACTACACTAGGTAAGTTTTCTACGTATTAAAATGACATTTCCTATTTTCTTAGATGAGGAAGTTGAGGCAAGAATTGGTGATGATTAAATGTAGTTATCCCAAATCTATAGAGAGGTATGTTGGAATAGTTGGAGGAAGGGAGGAAATACGCATTTCTGTAGCACCTGCTATATGCTAGGCATTGTACTAAGCATTTTACAATTAAAGTGTATAGAAAGCCAACCAGAAAGATGTAGGTGAAAGTCTGACACGTTGGCTGTGTGAGCCCTGGACAAATCACTTGATTTCTTGTGTTCTAGGTAACTTTTTAAGACTGTCAGGTACAAATAATGTGCCAAACTGCACTGATGGAGAGAATTTCCTCATTTGAGAATTCCCTACCTCACCTCCCCCTTTTTTCTTGTAAAAATAACATATTATTAGTAGTTCTTTTAAAGTTTACTTCTCATTTTTAAAATCAGTGATAAATCCTCTACCTTTCATCTCTTAATTTTCTGAAAACCAAGTCAAAGTTAACTCCTATTTTAGTTTCGTATGGGGAAAGGGGGTAAAAAAAATTAGATAGTCTTTAAAATTTAAAGGACACAATGAATGGGCCACTTCTACATGAGAAGAATGCCAAGGGCAATAAACCAGGAAATCACCAAGAAACTATTACCCATGACATTGGTACTTGTCTCCTAATTCACTTCATGACCTTAATTTTAGCTTAGTTCTCACATAAATTTCTTTGTATGTCAGATTTGGACAATAACACACTTTATGCAATATTTAGAGGCATATTTGTTTTGTGCAACTGCCTGTGTGTATCAATCTATTTTTTCTTGTGTAGAGAGGAGAATTTGGTTTATTATATATACCATATGTAATTGTAGAGAATTAAATACTGAATATTACCAACTTTACTTTGTGCTACATATACTTAATAAGTCAAAACTCATTCATGATTGCTTCCTCTAAATCCATATTTTGTGAAATTACAAGTTTGGATTCATAAAATTATTGCTTTTCCATCTGACTTGAAAATCACTTGCTTTGATCGGACAAAACAGTTTGATTTTTTTCCCTCCTGAATTACGATTAGTTAGTTGGCAACTGCTTCAAGGCCTTATGTGAATTTTTGTCCAAAAATATTTTCATTTTATAATAAAACTCAAGTTCACTGACAACCATGTTGCAGGCTTTCCACTGGGGCAATCACTTGATATGTGGTTGTGATGATCTTAACTAAAATTTTTCAAGAAACATTGTTAAAAGCCATAGGAAAGGAATTTGACCTACCTAAAAAGTTATAATACTGATTCCCATATCCAGCAGCTGAGACCTGTGGGCTTGTTAAACAAAGGCTGTTTTCTTTATTTTTTTGGAAAAAAAAAGATCTATTTGAGAGGGTTTTGACTTCACAATAGCTAATGTACTGTTTTTCTCTCTATTCAGAGGCTCACACTTAACCACGTGATATTTTTCCCATTTGGGTCAGTCTGTTCAAAGTGTAAGTTCTATACATGAGCCAGTATCTGAAACACAGCTGTTAGGTCAAAGTTTAAGCCCATCAGCTTTGAGAGTGTTCCTTTTAAAGCATGAATAGCTAAAATACAATGAAACTTTATCCACATTAGTTTCCATCATAGAATGCTTAAAAACCTTCAATTCTCTTAGAAAATGCCATGAGAAAGTTAGATATTATTGTCAACATATTATCCAATTAATAGCATTTTTTTTTCTCAAAGTGTATTCACACACAATTCTCAATAAGGCATTGAGGTTGTTATTGGGATTATTTGGGCAAACTGAGGCCTTTGACTTACTGATTTGGAAGTAGCAGGTGAAAGGACTTTCATTTTTTATTGTTAGTTTGAATTATTTAAACTCTTGTTTCAATTGTCTGCCTTACTTTGTATTCATAAACAATTTATAATATAAATCTACCCAGAAGAAACTTTCCCTGTTAAAGGGACAGTAGGGGTGTATGGGTTGTTCAGGGAGTACTAGCACTTCTGGTGTGAGGGTTGCTCATCCGCTTTTGGTGTCCACCTATCACCCAACTCTAATCTTTGTCTCTAAGAAGTTGTAGCGTGCACAGCAGTCACACCCCAGTAAAACTTGTATCAGCAGACTGTCTAACCAGGTTGAGGCTAACTGGCAGGCCTCAAACCTGTCGATGAGTGAGGGGGCTGTCTATCCTAAGCGTGTGAAGACTTTCCCTAGCAGAATGGGCAGATGAGAACATTTTGTTCTAAGAGCCATGAATAGGCTGAAGCAGGTGCTGTGGAGTGCTTAGAGCTTGGTCAGACATCAACGATGCCAAGGTCATTCACTGTATCCCGGGGCATACCAGTGAGCTTGACTTTTGTCTTGCCACTGGACTTGATGACTCTAGAAGAGATAGTGAGGCTGAGGACTTTGTGCAACTCTGCCTTACTTAAAATCTAATTCAAGCACAAGTCAAGATATCAACTCACGATGTCTTTGGTCCTCTTTGAAAAATGAAGGACGAACAACAGGAAGGCTCACTTAAATATCCCTGGTTAGCCTGAGAATATTCTTTCCTCCAGAAGTAGTAGATAGAAATGGGGGGTATAGAAAGGTAAAACACAGAATTTCTGTTCCAAAAGACTGACATCCAGAATATCATGGAATTTATTCTCTTTTTCTCCCCACCCACCCAGATCCCCCTAGAAGTATATCTGAAAAAAAGACCAAGGGAATAGGAATTCATTCATTCAATAAGCATTTGTTAAACTGCTTATGATGTGCTAGTCACTAAGATCTAAGGGTACAAAAATGAAAGTTTATGAGAAATGAGAAATATTGACTGGCCTGTGCCAATGAATCTAGTTGTTTTGACTAAATAGACGCAAAAGACTTAATTTTGTTTGAAAAGGAAAAAAAACACTAACAATTGTCATATAATATTTCATTTTTGCTTCCCAAAAACTTAAAAAAATGAAATTAACTTCTCTTATCTAATAGAGCAGTGTTTATCAAAACATTTTTCATAAACTGTAGTATACCATGAAGTAATTTTTTCCCCAAAGAACCTCTAACTAAGTCACTGGAACTTTGGCTAAGCAAGCATATTTGTTAGTGTCACTCCCAGAACCCTCACATCTTGTCTCTAATACTGCAGGTAGGATTAAGTACTAAGTCACAATGAACAATTTTCATCATTTTGTAAAGTTGAACAACACTGATTTTAGGGAATCGTATATGAGGGAATTAGAACGGCAAGTGGTAGTGGGAATTGAGTGAGCCATACCAGACTAAATTCTGGAGCTAGCTCAGTTTCCTTTCTATTAGATTATGAGTCTAGTTTAATTTCTGGCTTGGGAGAAAACTATTTCAGTTATGAGAATTGGGAGAAAACTTTATTACATTGTTTGAACCTAGCTCTGTGAAGTTGGTAAGTTGGACCTCTTCTACCTGCTGCTTAGAGACCCTTACCCAAAGACCTAGTTTATGCTGATCAGAAACTCAGTCAGAATCAAAGATTGATGCAAGGAGTTTTCTCACAATTATACATCTCAAGCAACCCACTGAAAACTGGCCCTACTGCTTGAGGAGTTATTGATTATATGTTTCTTTGATTGAGTACTGACACATGAGTGGAGTGGAACACTTTTTTTTCCTGATTTCTGGGAATTGCACCTATTTACTCTCCCCCTCCCAACTTGGAAAATCCCTGATCTTACCTACAATTAGAAATTAGATTACCTAATTTTGTATCCTGGTTAATTGTTTTCTTTTAATTAATAGGTATTATTTGATTGTTTTTAGTACATAAAAATCTATCTCCCCCTGTATTTGTGGTCCAGCAGCAAAACTGAGTGGCCTGGTCCTGATTTCTTAGGCAGTTGGCATTCATTGCTTAATAAACTGATATGCTAGAAGCTTGAACTTTGGTTTCCTCCATCATTTCATCTTTCATCTGCAATACATCTGCAATGTTTAGTGGTAATTACTGGTTTTTAACTTGAAAGATATTTGTATGATTAATGGTATAGCTTCTATAAGATGAGTTATAAAATAATCAATATGAAATAATGGGAACTACATTTTAATATGCATTTGTTTTGATATTTTAATTGAACCCATTATCTCATTGATATTGATACTCCCTCTGTAAGTATAGATTGCAACCCATCTGTAACTTCCCATCTTGTCCCATTCTTTTTCGTTTATGCTTACCTAAAAACGTTCCATAGAAGACCTATCCGATATGATGGTGGTCTTCCTCCTAGACTTTAAACAATTTGCTTTTTGCTTTTTTTGGTAAATACTATTTTTTTCCAATTACATGTAACAATAGTTTTCAACATTCATTTAAAAAGAATTTTCATTAATTAGATAACGTTTTCAACATTCACTTGCCTAAGATTTTAGGTTCTAAATTTTCTTCCTCTTCCTCCCTTCCCTCCTCCCCAATACAGCATGAAATCTCGTATAGGCTCTATGTATGCATTCATATTAAACATATTTCCACATTTGTCATGTTGTAAAAAAGAGTTGGGAGGAACCACGAGAAAGAAGAAATTAAAAAAGGAGAGCAAATAATATGCTTCATTCTGCATTAAGACTCCATAATTCTTTTTCTAGATGTGGATAGCATTTTCCATCATGAGTCTTTTGGAGTTGTCTTAGATCCTTATATTGCTGAGAAGAGCTAAGTCTATCAAAGTTAGTCATCGCATGATATTGCTGTTATTGTGTACATTGTTCTCCTGGTTCTACTCACTCCACTCAGCATCATCAATGTTTATTTTTAATAAGATTTTGAGTTTCAATTTTTTTTCTTCCTCCTTCCTTCCCATTCCTTCTCCTCAAGATGGCAAGCGTTCTGATACAGGTTATACATATGTAATCCTGTAAACATATTTCCATGTTAGATATGTTGTGAAAGAAGAAACAGAACAAAAGGGAAAAGCCATGAAAAACAAAAAAGTGAAAATGGTATGCTTTGATCTACATTCAGACTCCATAGTTCTTTCTCTGGATGTGGATAGCATTTTCCATCATGAATCTTTTGGAATTGTCTTGGCTTATTGTATTGCTGAGAAGAGCTATGTCAGTCATAGGTGATTATTGCACAATATTGCTGTTCCTGTGTACAATGTTCTTCTGGTTCTTCTCACTTTGCTCAGAATCAGTTCATGCAAGTCTCTCCAGGTTTTTCTGAAATCTACCTGATCATCCTTTCTTATAGCACAATAGTATGCCATTAAATTCATATACTACAACTTGTTCAAACATTCCCCAATTGATGGGCATCCTCTCAATTTCCAATTCTTCACTACCACAAAAAGAGCTTCTGTAAATATTTTTGTACATGTAGGTCCTTTTCCCTTTTTTATGATTTCTTGGGATATAGACCTAGTAGTGGTATTGCTGGATCAAAATGTATGCACAGTTCAATTGCCCTTTGGATATAGTTCCAAATTGCTCTTCAGAATGGTTGGATCAGTTCACAATTCCACCAACAATGCATGTGCCCCAATTTTCTCAACCTTCTTCAATACTTATAATTTTCCTTTTCTGTCAAATTAGTCAATCTGATAGGTGGGAGGTGGTACCTCAGAATTAATATTCATTTCCATAATCAATAGTGATTTAGAGCACTTTTTCATATGACTATAGATAGCTTCAATTTCTTCATCTGAAAACTGCCAGTTCATATCTTTTGACTATTTATCAATTGGGAATGACTTATATTCTTATAAATTTGACTCAGTTCTCTATATATTTGAAAAATGAGGCCTTTATCAGAAATATTGGCTGTAAAAAGTGTTTCCCATCTTTCTGTTTTCCTTCTAATATTGGTTATGTTGGTTTTGTTTGTTTGAAAACTTTTTAATTTAATGTTATCAAAATTATCCATTTTGCATTTCATAATGTTCTCTATCTCCTGTTTGGTCATAAATTCTTCCATTCTTCATGGATCTAACAAGTAATCTATTTTTTGATCTCCTAATTTGCTTATGGTATCACCCTTTATGTCTAAATTATGTACCCATTTTGACCTTATCTTGGTACGTGGTGTGAGATGTTGGTCTATGCCTAGTTTCTGCCATACTATTTTCTAGTTTCCCCAGCAGTTTTAAATAGTGAGTTCTTATTCCAGAAGCTGGAGTCTTTGGGCTTTTCAAACATTAGGTTACTGGAATCACTTACTACTCTGTCTTATGTACCTAATCTATTCCACTGATTCACCACTCTATTTCTTAGAAAGTACCAAATAGTTTTGATGATTGCTGCTTTATAATATAGTTTTAGCTCTGGTATGGTTAGGCCACCTTCCTTTGCATTTTTTTTTCATTAATTCCCTTGATATTCTTGACTTTTTGTTCTTCCAGATGAATTTGTCATTTTTTTCTAGTTCTATAAAATAATTTTTTTGGTAGTTTGGTATGGCACTGAATAAATAAATTAATTTAGGTAGAATTGTCATTTTTATTACATTAGCTTGGCCTAACTGTGAACAAATGATATTTTTCCAATTGTTTAGATCTGACTTTATTTGTGTGAAAAGTGTTTTGTAATTATATTCCTATAGTTCCTGTGTTTGTCTTGGCAGGTAGACTCCCAAATATTTTATATTGCATACAGTTATTTTCAATGGAATTTCTCTTTCTATCTCTTCTTGCTGAGCTTTGTTGGTAATATATAGAAATGCTGGTGATTTATGTGGGTTTATTATATATCCTGTAACTTTGCCTAAGTTGTTAATATTTCAAATAATTTTTCAGTTGATTCTCTAAGATTCTTTAAGTATACTATCATGTCATCTTCAGAGAGTGACAGTTTTGTTTCCTCATTGCCTATTTGATTCCTTCAGTTTCTTTTTCTTCTCTTATTGCTATAAAGCTAGCATTTCTAGTACAATATTGGATAATAGTAATGATAATGGGCATCCTTGCTTCACCCTTGATCTTGCTGGGAAGGCTGCTGTCTTATCCCTAATACAGATAATGCTTGCTGATGGTTTTAGATAGATAATACTTATTATTTTAAGGAAAGCTCCATTTATTCTTATACTCTCTATAGTTTCTAATAGGTATGGGTGCTATATTTTGTCAAAAGCTTTTTCTGCATCTGTTGAGATATTCATACAATTTCCATTGGTTTTGTTAGCATTTTGTTTTTTCTTCACAAAATCTCTATTGTAATGCCTCACAATACAGAGATGACTGTAAGTCCTCACAGGCAAGCCAGATAGGCTGGAGATGGAGGCCTGGAAGGAAATGATACCTACAAGGACCATCCTCATTAATCATAGAAAGGCTTCATCCCCAGCAGGTTGGCCATTGAACAATGATTTCTTTGGCCATGGAAACCCATGAAACAAACTGACAAAATACAAAATGGACATTTAGTTTCTGCAGAACTGGTAGCAGAATAGTGGAAAGGATGCAAACAGAGGAAACTAATAATTACATTTAAAAAACATTAATTATTGGTACTCTTAAATTAAGGTCTTTGTCTGACAATAAACAAGTTCTGGTTATCTCTTGGCAAAAAGGACCTCATCGATATAGACATTTTTTTTTCTTAAAATGAGCCTAGATTAAAATACAAAGAAGTTGCAGCTAAACTTTAGGAGGATAACACAGGTTTTTGTTTAAAAAAATGGCATGGCTGGTTTTATTTTTCAGATAATGAGTATTTGAAAGAAATTCCATTTCTTTATGAGGGTTTTATTATCTATGATATTTGAGCAATTTCATTTGATATAGATTAAATGTTTTTGTATACCTTGTTGCTGCTTCAATGCTTTCATGGTCAAATAATTCATCATTTCGTGGTCGATGATAACGAATCCCTCTGTACATAGCTATACTGGTGCTTGTAAAGTAGACAGTCTATTGCCAGAACCCAACTTGAAGGCCTTCCATCAGGACAGAACCTGCTGTAGCTTGTGCTCTACATTACTTTGAGAATCCGGGGTCACCTCCACACTGTGATGAGGTAGACAGGCAACCCTGGAATCCTATGTAGCTCAGCCCTAGTGCCACGTCTGATGCAAAGTCTTTCCTGAAGCTCAGACCCTCCCTATCCCCCATTACTTTGTATATATTTTGTATTTTGTAATTCTGTTTTCCCCTATTAGAATGTAAACTCCTTTAGGGCAGCAACTGTTTTGATTGTTGTCTTTGTATCTCCAGTAACTACCATAGTACTTGGCAGACAATGGTATTTAATTAATGCTTTTCAAATTGAATGAACTGGAATCAGAATTGAAAGAAAATACTGTACTCTGAAAAACTGAATAAAGCCTTTGAAAAAAATTATTCAAAATGGTGGAGGCCTTTCTCTTGGACTTTAACATTGTGCTTCCCCCCACTAAAAAAAAATCCATTTACTCTGAAACCTTGTCATGATAAAAAAAAATGACCTTAACCTCTTAAAAGCTTTGTCAATAGAGTACAAGCTCTGACAGATTCATTTATCTGAGCTCAAGCATTTGTTGGCACTGTTTACATAGACCATAACCCATTGTCTACTCATTTTTAAGAGTAGTAGATTGCAGAAATTTAATTTATAAGAACTTTGACACTGGTTTTTCCCTCTTATAAGATAGGGCTTTGGTTTGATTAAAAAAAATATTAAATAAAATAAAGGAGATGTATTTTGTTTTTGGTTAAAGTTATTTTTATACTATGGGAGAACTGGTTTTTATCTTTGGGTTCTTCCATTTATCCAGAAGATTTTATGTCTAAATAAAATATGATACACTTATTAAAACAGTGTCTTGATTTTATATACACAGAGCTGATAGTTGTACAGTTAACAGTTGATTACCCATTTTGTGTATATCTAAGGCAACCTATGACTTTTTCTCCTGCCAATGCTGTGTCCCTTGGTGTGAAGGTAGGAAGGAATCAGACAGGCTTCATAGATCCAGGTAGGTGAATGGAGTCCAAAGTCTAGGAAGGTCAACAAAGGGAGAGAGGGACAAGTAGATCACCAAGAATAGAGAGGGAACTTGTTATTTATGATCCTGGGGGTAGAGATTGTTTATGTGCTGCCTCTGTTTACCTTTTGTTTGTGTGTGAATGGCTAAGAGTTCACAGGTGTGTGTTTATACCTATTGAAAGACATACACCCAAAGATGACTTTATTTTTTTTTTTGACTAGGCAATGGGGTTAAGTGACTTGCCCAGGATCACACAGCTAGTAAGTGTTATGTGTCTGAGGCTGGATTTGAACTCAGGTCCTCCTGAATCCAGGGCCGGTGCTCTATCCACTGCACCACCTAGCTGCCCCCAAAGATGACTTTAAATTATGTTTATAGCAAGGGAAAGGGACCAGTCCTATGAATAGGGATGAAGCAACCAGGTAAGGATTTTGGTACAAGGAAGAAAGGATAGATGTAGGTAGCATTTTGTAGGAAGGATCATAGTATCACAGATATAGAGTTGGAAGGGACCTCATAGTCTATGTTTTCATTTTGCAGATGAGTAAATCAAGGCCCTGGGAGTTTAAGTGATTTGCCCAAGGCCACATAGGTAACAAAATATCAGAAAGGACTTGAATGGCAAGTTATATGGTTCTGTGGATGCTAAAAAGATAACGTGAAGTCAAATGTGAGTGTACATTTCTGAGAATTCCAGAATCAAAGCATTACTAACTAGGCTAATATTACAAATGTTTTTTTAGCTCTAAAAATTGTAAAATAAGTTCAGTGTAAAATTTTTAAAAAGTCGGATTTAGTGAATAGAAAAGATAGATGCATTCAAATTTGACTTCTTGGATTGGCTTTTTTTTTTTTAGGACTTATGCTTCTATTCACACTGTACAGTGGATGCAATGCTGTTAGACCTGGTGGGGAAAATGAATGCTATCTGTAAGGGAAGAGAAAAGGCAGAATGTTGAATGTATCACAAAAAATGAATATGATCAGTTCCTCAAAGGAAATTGTGGGAGATTATATGACTTGCTTCCATTGCAATAAGGGCACAAAATGAGTGAAATACATTGTTCCTGCTAGTGCTGTCTTAGATCATCCATTATAAGCGTTAGGGCTAGCAAGGACCTTAGAGGTCACCTAGACCACTCCCTTTGTTTTATAGATGAGGAAACTGAGACCCAGAGATGTTAAGTGACTTGGTGAAGATCACTCAGGTCATAAGTAACAGAGGCAAGTTTCAATCTTTCCACTCCAGTGGTAAGGGAGCATTGAACATGGAAAATGTTCTTTCCTCCTGTTCCTGGTACATTTAAAATGGGAGTGGGTAAAGGCCGGTTATGGGAAGCAGTTCCATTTGCCTATGCCTGCTGAAACAGAGTCTGGTGTCAATTTAATATTCTTTATTGTTATTTTACATGCAACGTCTTTCCTAGCTTATGATTCCTGTCAGATCTGTGCATTATTACACATTAGTCATTTTTCATGGTTCAGCCTACAAGGCTTAAAAGGAAGACTGGTGTATTTCAGTAATTTTGCTTACAATTTGATTTGTGTTCACTAGAATCCCAATTTAGTTTCATCAGCACATTTCAACACACAACAGCTGGTCCCCTGGTTGTGATCATTTACATATATTAGCAAATGAAGGCTAGGCACTAGCTGCTCCAAAATGTCATCTGATACCCTCCCGGAGATGCATCTGACTTCTCTTGTGGTGAGCTCTGCCTCCACACTTTTAACAGCCTGTCTGCCTTAGTGACTGTAGTCTGTGAAACCATTTATTTTTAAGCTGTCAGGTACCCAGTGACTTTTGAGCTCTGACATTATGAGATTCCACAAGGAGCATAATCTAATAGCTCATTCTGTCTTTCTCCAAGGTCATGCAGAAATGATTTTTCTAAATATGTTTGTCATTAGCTAAATGGAAAGCCTTCAAGCAATTGACTCTTTATTGGGTAATGGCGGTTTTCCTTAGGTGAGTAATCAATAAATCAATTAAGAACATACCCATTGTGTGTGAATAGGACTGAGCTCCCATCCAATGCTAAAATGGTCATTCTATGAACATCATCACTGTTAGGTGGTGAATTAAATCTGTCTTTTTGGCATAGTGACAATATGCATTATGACTAACACAAGGAACCTGATTTTGATTTGTGGTTTGTGAAACTACTTTTATTAATAAATAGCTCAGGGTTCTTTTGACAGTTTTCTTTATGTGATATTATATGTATTAAAAGTCTAGGTTAATGACCAATCTTCCCCTTGGATGAAAAAAAGCACTTTTCTCCTTTCGGTATAAAGGTGGGGGACTACAATTAAAGAATGTTGCATACATGGTTAGATGTGGTCACTTTTGTGTTGGTTTTTCTTAACTGTTTTTATGCATTACAAGGGATGGCTAGTCCACTGGATAAGGAGGTGAACGAGGTATATCAAGAAATTACTGTGTTAGACATACTAAAGAAATCAATAAAATTACTACTTAAACAAAAGAAGAGTAGTATTTCTTGAAGCATGGTCTGGAAACTACTGGTGATCTATAAATTTCTTCATGGAGTTCTTGGGTGGTTTTTAAATTTTATTGATGCTTCTATTTATGTGATACAGTAGGTAGAATGCTGTTAGACCTAAGTCAGGAAGACCTGACTGAATCTTACTTTTGAGGCTTCTACCACTGGGAGCTTCAGTTTTTTCATTTATAAAACTAAGCTCATAAGGTAGTTGGGAGAATAAAATGATTTGATATGCACAGAGCACTTTGCAATCTTTAGAGTGCTAGATCAGTCAGCAATTAATTTATTTTTATCGTGATCCATTTATTTATCTATCTATCCTCCATCCATCTATCACATAACATCATTGGTATTTTTGTTTTTGGTATGAATCAAGAAACAGCTTTTGATTTATGATATATTTTGAAATCTGGAACTGCTAGGCCACCTTCCTTCACATTTTCCCCCCATCAATTCTCTTGCTAGTCTTGATCTTTTGTTCTTCCAGATGAATTTTGTTATTATTTTTTTCTAGCTCCATAAAATAATTATTTGGTAGTGTGGTTGTTATGGTGCTGAATAAATAATTTAGCCTAAGTAGAATTGTCATTTTTATTATATTGGCTTGGCCTACATGTAACTGATATTTCTCCAATTGTTTAGGTCTGGTTTTATTTGTGTGAACAGTTTTATGGCCCTTTGGGCATAGTTTTGTAATTGTGTTCATATAGTTCCTGGGTTTGTCTTGGCAAGTAGACTCCCAAATATTTTATTTTGTTTGCAATTATTTTAAATAATATTTCTCTTTCTATCTCTTCCTGCTGGGTTTTATAGGAATTAAGATTAGTATATTTTACATCCTACAACTTTGCTGAAGTTGTTAATCATTTCAAGTAGTGTTTTAGTTGATTCCCTAGGATTTTCTAAGTGTACCATCATGTCATCTTCAAAGAGTGATAGTTTTGTTTCCTCATTGCCTATTTGATTCCTTCAATTTCTTTTTCTTCTCTTATTGCTATAAAGCTAGCATTTCTAGTACAATATTGGATAATAGTAATGATAATGGGCATGCTTGCTTCACCCTTGATCTTACCAGGAAGGCTTCTAGCTTATCTTCATTATAGATAATGCTTACTGATGATAGATACTACTTATCATTTTAAAGAAAGCTCCATTTATTCTTGTGCTTTCTAGAGGTTTTTTTTTTAAAATAAGAATGAGTGTTGTATCTTGTTCAAATCTATTTCTGTATCTATTGAGATAATATGCTTTTTGTTGTTTTTGTTATTCATTTGGTAAATTATACTGATAGTTTTCCCAATATTGTACTGGGCCTGCATTTCTGATATAAATCCCATCTGGTCATAGTGTATGGGCCTTGTGTATATTTCTATAATCTCCTCATTAGTATTTTACTTAAAAAATTTAAGTCAATATTCATTAGGGAAATTGGTCTATAGTTTTTTTTCTCTGCTTTTGCTCTCCATGGTTTAGGTATCAAAACCATATTTGTGTCATAAAAGGGATTTTGTAGGACTCTTGCTTTGACTATAGTTTATATTAGTTTATATATATATATATATATATATATTTGTATATACAGTTTATATTAGTATTAGAATTAATTGTTCTTAGATGTTTGGTAGAATTGACTTGTGAATCCATCTACTCCTGTGGATTTTTTCTTAGGGAGCTCATTAATGGCTTGTTCAATTTATTTTCCTAAGATAGGATGATTTAAGCATTCTATTTCTTCTTCTGTTAATCTGGACAATTTATATTTTTGTAAACATTCATCTATTTCACTTAGATCATTACATTTGCTGACATATCATTGGGCAAAATAGCTGTAAATTGCTTTAAATTAATTTTTTTTCAAGGCAATCAGGGTTAAGTGACTTGCGCAGGATTACACGGCTAGTAAGCATCATGTGTCTGAGGCTGGATTTGAACTCAAGTAGTCCTGACTCCAGGTCCAGTGCTCTATCCACTGTGCCATGTAGCTGCCCCTAAATTAATCTTTATTGGTGGTGAATTCACCCTTTTTATTTTTGATACTGGTAATTTATTCTTCTTCTTTCTTTTTTTAAAAATCAAATGAACCTAATGGGTTAGCTATTTTATGGTTTCCCCCCTAGTTCTATTTATAAGTTCAATGGTTTTTTACTTTCAGTTTTATTATTCTCCTTTGATTTTCAGAATTTCTAATTTGGTATTCAATTGGGGATTTTTTGTTATTTTTCTAATTTTTTTTTTAGTTGCACGCCTAATTCATTCATCTGTTCTTTCTCACTTTTTATTGGTGTAAGCATTCAGAGAGATACAGAATTTACCCTAAGTACTGCTTTGGCTGCATCATATAAATTTTGATATGTTGTCTCATTGTTGTCATTCTTCTTAATGAAATTATTGATTGTTTCTATGATTTGTTCTTTGACCCACCTTAAGTCCTGTAGTTTCCAATTAATTTTTAATCTATCTTTCCATGATCCTTTATTGAATAAAATTTCTATTGCATTATGGTCTTAAAAGGGTGCATTTAATATTTCTGCTTTTCTGCATTTGGTTGTAAGATTTTTTAAGACGTAATACATGGTAAATTTTTGTGAAGGTGCTATATACAATTGAGAAAATATATTCCCCTTTCTATTTCTCATTCAATCTTCTCCAGAGGTCTATCATATCTATTTTTTTCTAAAATTCTACTCACTCCTTAACTTCTTCCTTGTTTATTTTTTGGTCAGATTTATCTAGTTCTGAGAGGGGAAAGTTGTGGTTGCTCACTAGTATACTTTTACTGTCTATTTACTCTTTTAACTCATTTAACTTTTCCTTTGAGAGTTTTGATGCTATGACATTTATTGCATATATGTTTAGTATTGCTATTATTTCAATATCTATGATAGCTTTTTAGCAAGATATAATTTTCTAGCTTCTCTCTTTTAATTAGGTCTATTTTTGCTTTTGCTTTGTCTAAGACCATAATCACTACCATTGCTTTTTTTTTTTAACCTCAGTTGAAGCACTATGGATTCTGTGCTAGCTCCTTATTTTTTACTCCTCTATGTGTATCTCTTTGTTTCAAGTGTGTTTCTTGTAAACAACATATTGTTGCATTCTGGTTTCTAATCCATTCTAATATCTCCTTCTGTCTTATGGGTGAGTTCATTCCATTCATCTTCACAATTCACAATTCATTATGATTTTTAACTGTATATTTGCTTCCATTCCATTTTTTCCCCTATTTATCCTTCTGTCTCTTTCTCTTTTTACCCTGTCCCTCCTCATTATGCTTCTGACTACTACCTCCCTTAATTTGACCTCCCTCCTATCAGTTCCCCTTCTCTTAACCTTTTGCCCTCCTATTTCCCTGTATGGTCAGATAGATTTCTATGCTCAACTGAATGTATATGTTATCCCTCTTAGAGCCAATTCTTATGAGAGTAAGGCTCAAGCATTGCTCTCCTCATCTTTCTGTCCATTGTAAAAGCTCTTCCTTTTGCACCTCTTTTATGTAATATAATTTCCTCCATTCTTCTTCTCCCTTCCCCCTTATTCCATAGCATCCCTTTTTCTTAATTTTACTTTTTTGAAATCATCCCATCATAGTCAATTTACGCTCATGTACTATGTTTATGTATACTCCTTCTAACTGCCCTAATAATGATAAAGTTCTTAGGAGTTAAAATCATCATCTTCCCATATAGGAATGTAAACATTTTAACCTTATTGATTCTGTTATGATTTCTCTTTCATGTTTACCTTTTATGCTTTTCTTGAATCTTGCATTTGAAAGGTAATTTTTCTATTCAGCTCTGTTCTTTTCGTCAGGAATATTTGAAAGTCCTCTATTTCATTAAATGTCTACTTTCCCCCCAAAGGATTATACTCACTTTTGCTGATAGGTTATTCTTGGTTGTAGTCCTAGTTCCTTTGTCTTCCAGAATATCTTGTTTCAAGCCCTCTGATCCTTTAATGTGGAAAATGCTAAATCTTGTGTGATCCTGACTGTGGCTCCATGGTTTTTGAATATTTGCTTTCTGGCTGCTTGAAGTATTTTCTCTTTCATCTAGGATCTCTGGGATTTGGCTGTAATATTCCTGGGAGTTTTCATTTTGGGATCTCTTTTAGGAGATGATTGGTGGATTATTTCAGTTTCTATTTTACCCTGTGGTTCTAGGATATCAGGGTAGTTTGCCTTGATAATGTCTTAGAATATGATGTCTGGGCTTTTCCTTTGATCATGGCTTTCAGGTAATCCAATAATTCTTATATTATCTCTCCTTGATCTATTTCCCGGATCTGTTGTTTTTCTGATGAGATATTTCACATTTTCTTCTGTCTATTCATTCTTTTGACTTTTTATTGTTTCTTAGTGTTATATGGAGTTTTTAGCTTCTACTTGCCCAATTCTAATTTTTAGGGAATTATTTTCTTTTTTTTCCCTCCTTGATAGTATTTTTTCCAATTACATGGAAAGGTAGTTTTCAATATTCATTTTTAATAAAATTTTGAGTTCCAATTTTTTGACCCTCTCTCCTCCCCCAAGACAGCAAGCAATCTGATATAGGTTATATATGTACAATCATACTAAACATATTTCCACAGTAGTCATGGTGTGAAAGAAGAATCAGAACAAAAGGGAAAACCATGAGAAAGAAAAAACAAAAAGCCAAACAAAAGTGAAAATAGTATACTTTGATCTACATTCATATTCCATAGTTCTTTCTCTGGATATAGTTGTTGGCATTTTCCATCATGAGTCTTGGAATTTTCTTGACTCATTGTATTGCTGAGAAGAGCTCAGTCTATCATAGTTAATCATTGCACAATGTTTCTGTTGCTGCGTACAGTGTTCTCCTGGTTCTGCTCACTTCACTCAGCATCAGTTCATATAAGCCTTTCCAGGTTTTTCTGAAATCTGCCTGCTCATCATTTCTTATAGCACAGTAGTATTCGATTACATTCATATACCACAACTTGTTCAGCCATTCCAAGTTGATAGGCACCTTCTCAATTTTCAATTCTTTGCCATCACAAAAAGAGCTGCTATGAATATTTTTGTACATGTGATTTCTTTTCCCTTTTTATTGATCTCCTCAGGATACAGACCTAGTAGTGGTATTGCTGGATCAAAGGACACGTGCAGTTTGGTTGTCCTTTGGGCATGGTTCCAAAATGCTCAAGGAATTATTTTCTTGAGTGACCTTTTGAATTTCTTTTCCCCCCATTTGGCCAATCTTGTTTTTTAAAGAATTATTTTCATCAGTGATTATTTTTTACCTTTTTTCTTCCCCATTTGACTAATTCTATTTTCTAGGGTGTTATTTTCTTTGGTTCTTTTGTGCCTGTTTTTACCAAGCTGTTGATTGTCTTTTAATAATTTTCTTCCTTTGATTTCATTTCTTTACCTAATTTTTCATCTACCACCCTTATTTGATTTTGAAACTAATTTTTTAGCTCTTCCAAGAATTCTTGTTGGGCTCATGTCCAATCACTTTTTTTGAGGCTTTGCTTTTTTGCTCTTTTGTTGCTGTTTTGATTTCATTTTCTTCTTCTGAGTTTGTGCCTTGATGTTCTCTGTCACCATAGTAGCTTTTTATAGTCAGATTCTTTTTTGTTGTTGTTTGCTTATTTTTCCACTCTCTCAGGGGTGGGGAACCTGTGGTCTCAAGGTCACATGTTGCCCTCCAGGTCCTCAAATGCAGCCCTTTGACTGAATCCAAACTTCACAGAATAGATCCCTTTAATAAAAAGGATTTGTTCTATAAAACTTGGACTCAGTCAAAAGGTCACACCCAAGTATCCAGAAGGCCACACGTGGCCTCAGGCTATGGGTTCTCCATACCTGCTTCTTGTTCTGAAACTTTGTGTTAACATTGGACTCTGTTCCCAGCTTGGTGCATGGGGGTTGGAGAGTCTCTGCTTCAAGCTTCAGGTTTTTCTGCACTTCAGTTTTCAGAACTAGTTCTGGGGGTTTGGAAATTTTTGGTGCTTCTGTGGTGGCATGATCTGGGGAGAGGTGTGATCATTTGATATACAATTTGGTCTTTACCTAGGAAGGGCCCCTGATCCCTTGGAATTGCAATTGATACTTCTCCTCAGAGCCCCCCCTCCCTTGGGACCTGAAACAATACTGCTCCTCAGAGCTTCTACTTTCTCTTGAATGAAAGTATTCCTCTCTGCCCTTGAGCTATGACCTAGAAGTGGGTAAAGGTAATGGAGTTGCCCAACAGTTGCCTCTCATGGCTCCTACTCCCTCTTGACCAAAAGTGCTCCTCTCTGCCTTTGAACTAGGACCCAGAAGTGGGTATAGGGAATAGTGTTGCCAAACAGCATCTGGTCCTACATCCAGTGCTAACACAAGGATATCCTTCAATTGCTTTCTGACCATTTTCCAAGTCCCCTTACCATCTCTGGCTTAAGAGCTCCCAAAGCTTCTGCAGCTTCTGTCACCATCACCTAGTCCCAGTGCTGGTGTTTCGTCCATGTGGGCTATGGGTCAGCCTCCTACCCCTGTGTCATAGATCTCTCTTTCTGGCCTTCTATGTTGTCTTGGGCTGGAAGAATGTCTCGCTCTGACCTCCTCTTCACTCTCCTACTCCAGAATTCAATTTGAGGAATTAATTTAAAGTTGTTTGGAGAGGAATCTTGGAAGAGCTCATCTTTCCCTACTCCATCATCTTGGCTTTGTCTCCTTGGCTTCACTCCCCTAAAGTAACTTATTTCACAATTGTTTACAGTGATCTCTAACAAAATTCCAAAATAATAGTAGTTACAGTGTATTCTAAGGGAGCAGAGTTGCTATGAAAGGGGTTCTATTTGGGAACTAAGACTTTGATAAAAAGAGAATGTTCAAAAGAATTATTGCAGACTTTGTTCTAAGGGGATAGGTTAAGAACTGATTGTGGAATTAGGTTTTGAATTAAAGGGTTAAAAAAAGTTTTTTTGTTGTTATATTAAATTGCTGTCATTTTCATCTCCCTAGAAATTTTATCTTGGCCAAATCAAAATGAATGAGAGTATTTCAAATAATTCACTAGTTACTATTGCTTTTATGTCCTAAAAAAAAATCTACTTCTTCTGTATCAAACATACTTTCAAGTCACTATTATTACTCTGTGCCAGGCATATAATGTAGCTGTGTTTTATTTTTCCATATGAGAAAATTGAGGGCATTAGGAAAGCAAATGGCTAATTATAGGAATTGAGTGAACCACACTCATTACATCTGTTACTTAACTCAGGAGCTAGCTCAGTTTCCTTTCTATTCAACTATAGGTGTAATCTGAATTCTATCTTGTGAGAAAACCTTATTTAATTGTGGGAATTGGGAGAAAACTTTGTTGTTTTGTTTGAACCTAGCCCTGTGTAGCTGGGAAGCTGGACCACCTCTGTCTGCTGCTTAAAGTCCTGGGTTATGCTGACTAGAAACTCAGATCCAAAGACTGATGCAAGAAGTTTTCTCACAATTGTATATCTCAAGCAGCCCATATGTCTTATGTCAAAAATTGACCCCATACTGCTCAATCATTTATTGTTTCCATATTCCTTTGATTGTTTGCAGAAACTTAGGTGGAGTGGGGTACCTCTTTTTCTGATTTCAAGGAATTGCACCTATTTGCTCTTCCTCCTCCAATTTGGAAAGTCCTTAATTTAACCTACAATTAGAAATCAGGCTACCTAATGTTGTATTGTTTCCCTTATTTGATTGTTTTTAAGGTGTACAAGTCTGTCTGTCCCCATATTCAGGGTCCAGGCTTAAGCTGAGGAGTTTTGGTCCCAGTTTATTGGGCAATTGCCATGCATTGCTTATTAAATCAATATTGTTTTCCTCACTCATTTCATCTTTCACTAGCCACATGTAATATATGTGTTCATGAAAAGTATATAAATCAAATTTTAAAAATTGATTCTGTGGTAAAAACAAATCTTTAAAAATGTAAGTTAAAAAAAGAGATTTGTTATTCCACATATTGTATTCTGTGTAAGGGAAATATTTCTTTTTTTAACTAAAGCAGTTTGTAATCAAAGCTGCTGTCTTAAGCTATTGCTAGTAGTGATTGCATTAGGGAAATTAAAGTATGGAAATGGATTTATACTGAGATCAGCTAAAAATTAATGGTGGTTGAGAAAGACAGCATTCAAAACATCATAGAGAATCACCCACTTTTCACTGAGGAAAAAACAACTTTTAATCTTCCACAAGTGTCATGCTTCTGTTTTTCTATGCTTTTTTCTCTTCTGTTTTGTATAGAGAAATGAAAGAGAGGCTTTGAATGTAACAAGATAGAAAAGACAAACTGAGTCCTTCCATATGATTTGCTGAAACAGCCTAGATAGGTTCAATAGATTACCTTTGTCTGAGACAGGAAGAAAATAGCTGACCACTGAAAGAAGCAGCAGGATGTTTTGATGTTGAGCAATCCTGAAGGTTAAGCACAACGTACCTAGAAAAATAATTTTTTTAAACTATGTACATTCGGAATCAATGTATCTAGGAAAAGTTTAAGGTAAGTAAGAGGCTATGTGTTATAGTAGAGAGTGCCACCCTGGGAACCAGGAAAACCAGGGTCTCACCTCAAATTTCACCTCTGATGAATGTTGACTATAATCTGGGACAAATTGGTTCACCTCTCAGTGATTTGGTTGACTTTCTCAGACTTAATATGATTAGATTACATGCAGGATGCCCATTTGCATTTCTAGAGGGAGTGGGCTAGAAGTCCAGTAACCCATCCATTAGGGTAAGTAACAAAATACAATATTGTATCACAGACCTACATTATTTTCAATAATTACTCTAATAACAATTGATTAATATTTAAGTACATATGTTATATTTTTTATAAATAACATGTTGTTGTTGAGTCATTTCAGTCTTGTTCAACTCTTTGTGACCCCATTAGGGGTTTTCTTGGCAGAGATACTGGAGTGATTTGTTTTTTCCTTTTCCAGTACATTTTACAGATGAGGAAACTGAGACAAACAGGTTAAGTGACTTGCTCAAGGTCACATAGATAACCAGTATCTGAGGCCAGATTTAAACTTAGGTCTTCTTGACTCCAGGTCTATCCATGGCATCACTTAACTGGACCTAGAAATAAATAAATAAGTAAATGAATGAATGAATGAATGAATGAATAAAACATGGTTTTAACAAAAAACTTTCAGCAATTATCTTAGACAATAGAAGAATGTGTGTGATCTTGGAGTAGTTAAATAAACTCTGTCTTAATTTCCTCATCTGTAAAATGGAAGCAATGATATGTTACCTAAATCATAGGGAACCCTGAGGAAAAGTTTGATAAATATGAAAACACCATTATTCCATTGGAAGTATGAGTTTGTAACACATACTCTTCCTTTCTTATGGCCCCCTCTCATATATACCTAATTTACCAGCAAATATGTAGAAAATACGTGGAAAAAGACCTTTCAGCTATATACCAGCTTTCCTCTTTTCTAAAACTAACTAAATTTTTTGACTTATGCAATATCTTTTTACAACTTTTTATATCTTTAAAAATAATTTGATTGTGTAATATGTTTCTTTTGCTGAAATTACTTCTTTTTATACATAGTAGCACTGTATTCACCAGATTTTGAAACACATTCTTTAATTCTTCATCATGAAACTATACTTTTATCACATTGAATAGCCCATGTATCTTTGAGGAACAGTCTATTTTTTCCAAGTTTAATCTTGATTATAACCCAGAGTTTTTCTTGTCTTTTTTTAAAAAAGAATTTTATTGATATATTTTGTTTGTTTACCATGAAAAATTTCCCCAATATCTCTTCCCTACCCCCTCTCAGAGAGCTATCCCATTTAGCAAATAATATTTTTAAAGAAGAAGAAGAGCCCCACCCCCCAGCAGAACATAAATCTATTGGAAAAGTCTGAAAACATATGGGATGCATTCCACTCATGGAGGGGTAGAGTGGGAGTGTCTTTTTATAGCTCTTCTTTGGAGCCATGCTTGTTCTTTGTAATTTTGCAACATTCACTCTTTATTCTTTTGTGGTTCTTCCTTCCATTTTCATTGTTCTGGCCATTGTAGATATTGTTTTCTTGGCCCTACTTACATCATTCTGATTTGGTTCATATAACTCTTCCCATGCTTATCTATATCCATCACATTCATAATTTCTTATGGCACAATAGTATGCCATTATATTTATGTACCACAATGTGTTAGCCACTCTAAATCAATGGACGTCTACTTTTTTTTCCTTGTATACTAGATTTTTAAAGAGCACGAGGCTTGGAGTCAAGAGCAACTTGGATTCAAATTTTGCCTCTGACATTTACTAGCTATGGGCACAGCCATTTACCCTTTCTTTGCCTCAGTTCTCTCATTTGTAAAATGCATATTAACATCTCTAGTCCCAAACTCACAGGGTTGTTGTGAGCATCAAATGAGACTATGTGAGCTCACAGATCACTGCAAACAGCCACTGCAACCATGACATTAAAAGATGCTTGCTCCTTGAGAGGAAAGATATGGCAAATCTGGAGAGCCTACTAAAAAGCAGAGACGTCACTTTGCTGGCAAAAGTCTACAGAGTCAAAGTTATGGTTTTTCCAGTAGCAATGTGTGTCTGTGAGACTTGGACTACAAGGAAAGCTGAGTGTTGAAGAACTGATGCTTTCAGACAGTCCCTTGGACAGCAAGGAGATCAAATCAGTCAATACTTAAAGAAATTAATTCAGGCTATTCACTGGAAGGTCAAATACTGAAGCTGAAGCTTAATCTTTGGCCACGTAATAAAAAGATGGCATTCATAGGAAAAGACCCTGATTTGGAAAAGATTGAAGACAGAAGGAAAAGGGGATGGCAGAAGATAAGATGAATAGAAACTATTATGGAAACAATGAACATGAACTTGGACAGATCTTGAGAGATAGTGAAGGATAGAAGGGCATGCCAAGCCCACGGAGTCACCAAGAGTCAGTCATGACTGAACAATTGAACAACAATGAACAAGTAAAGCACTAACAGATGTCATTTATCATTTTCCATATCCCTAGGATCACAGATTTAAGCATTTGAATATCTATCCCCTCAAACTCTTCCTTCTATTCTTTGAATACTTTAAAAATAGAGCACATGGGGCTTACTGAAAACAAACACATCTCTTGGTTGAGAGTATGGATTTGCATAGTAAATTGTAAATACTTAACAGCACCAATCATGGTTTAAGAATTCAGAGGTCTTTTTGAGTTTAAATTGTAGGGTTGCTTTTTTTTTTCCAGAAGGGAATAAAGAGAGACCTGGATCCAAAGCCTGCCTCTGACCCTTACTAGCTGGGTGACCATAGGCAAGCCATTTAATCTCTCTGTACCTCAGTTTCTTCATTTGCAAAACGGGCATATTAACACCTATATTCTCTTCCTAACAGGGTTGCAAGCATCAACTTATATCATGTAAGTAAAGTCATTCATTATTTTTCACATTCACAGATTAATTTAAGCATTTGAATAACCACTCCCTCAAACTCTCCCAGCATTCCCTCTAATACTTCAAAAATAGAACATATGGGACTTAATAAAAACATACATCTCTTTGTGGGGAAAGAGCATGGATTTGCATAGTAAACTGTGACTATTTAAAAATACAAATCATGGTTTAAGAATTCTGAAGTCCTGTACTTGTAGTTTTTTTTCCCTAGAATGTAATAACTTTTGGGAGCTGAAGTAGGAAAATTAAAGTTATGGGCTAACAAGAACACTATATAATTTTGGATACAGTAGAGACACTTTCTATTTAAAAGAAACATCTGGTGAATCCTTTTGTAAAGAAAAGAATGCTTTTGTAATGGGAAAAAAAAGCATTCCCCAATTCATCAGGTTTGTAATTTGAGTTTTCTTAAAGAGAGCAGCATATGTAGTGTGTTTACCAAGTGGAGTAATGATATTAATATTAATGCATTGGATTTACATAGGCAGCTTCCAAAGAGAACATATTGCTTTCACATTTATTAAACCTTTCCTGAGATCTCTGAAAGTTAGGTAGGGACAGGATTTTTAGACCCATTTTTATAGACGAGGAAACTGAGAAGGAAAAATGTCAAGTGTCTCTGCCAAGGTTACAGAAGTTCTTTTATTCACTTTGGTCATTCCTGAAGGTTTTTGGCTACTGGAAGTCTTTACTACTGGTGGTCAATGTGAAGTTTACCCATGATTTTAAGGACTGAAAACCTTTCTGGCCATCTCAATATGCTGTGTCATAAGATGGAGGAATTACCATAGTGAAGGAATCCATGGTCAGCCCTATATTCTCATCATAAAAGATGGTCCATGTGCTAAGGGAAGGAATTGTTTTCTTTCACTGACTTCTTTGGTCTTCTTTTTTGGGTTGAACTCCATAATCTTTAAGGTACCATCTAGCTTTAATGATCTGTGGCCCCATGACTCCATGATGTCAACTTGAAAGGTTAAACATGGTACAGCTTCTGTCAGTAATCCTTCAGCACTATAAATTTATATAAACCCTTTTGAATCCATCTATATGTTTTGCCTATACTACTTCTTGGGAGATTATAAGCTCTTTAACTTTAGTATTCACCATAAGAAATTGTACTTTCTTTACACTAATTTAACTTGCTAAAGTTTTAAAATGCACCCAAATGGTCCTGCCATTTCAGGATTTGCTGAATAAGTTAATGTTTGTCTTATCCATGCTGTTCATAATATTTAATGATTCTAATCATATAACATCTTAACCTTTGTTATGCCATAATGGACTCCCAGTCTTTTCAGTCTATCCTCAAACAGAAACAGGTACTTCCCATACCTCTGACTATTAATAATAACCAAAACTAGCATTTACATAATACTTTAAGGTTTGCAAATATCTTATTTGATCCTCATAATCCTGGGAAGTAGGGTTTTTCACAAATGAGGAAGCAGAGGCAGAGGTTAAATGACTTGCCCAGGGTCACACAGTTGGTAAATAACTAAGATCATTTGAACAGAGGTTTTTCTGCTTCTAAGTCTTGTGGTCTATCCACTGTGCTACCTAGCTGCCCAAGCTACATAGTATAGGCATATCTTGTTTTATTTTGCTTCTCAGATAATTAAAAAAAAAGTTTATAGCAATCCTGCATCAAGCAAGTCTATCAGTGCCATTTTTCCAACATCATGTGCTCACATTGTGTCTCTGTCACATTTTGGTAAGCCTTGCAATATTTCAAATTTTTCATTATTATTTTACCTGTTATGGTGATCTGTATTCAGTGATCTTTGATGTTACTATTGTGATTGTTTTGTAAGATGATTAACAACTGATAAATGTTTGTGTTCTGACCGTTTCAAGGATAGCCTCTCTTATTCACTCTTTCTCCCTTTTCCTGTCCTCCAGCCTCCCTATTCCCTGAGACACAACGATATTGAAATTAAGTCAGTTACTAACCTTACAATAGCCTTTAATATTTAAGTGAAAGGAAGAGTCAATCAATGCCTCACAGTTCATTGTTGTCTCATTTCAAGAAATTGCCACCCCAACCTTCAGCAACCACCAACAGGATCAATCAGCAGCCATTGACTTCAAGGCAAGACCATCCACCAGCAAAAAGATTACCACTTGCTGAAGGCTCAGATAATGGTTGGTATTTTTTAGCAATAAGGTATTTTAAAATTAAGGTATATAGCTTGGGTTTTTTTGGACATAATGCTATTGCACACTTAATTGACTATAGTATAGTATAAACATAACTTTTAGATGCACAAAAATTTGTGTGACTCACTTTATGGCAATATTTGCTTTATTGAAGTGGTCTAAAACCAAACCCACAATGTCTTCAAGGTATGCCTGTATATCTTTTTTTACATGCCATAACCACAGTAACACACTATTCCAGGTATGGATTCATAAGACTTTTTGTTTTGTTTTTAGTATCTTTTTTATTATTATTTTCAATAGTTTATTGACCCTTCCAGTTGGAGCAGCACATGGAGATAATGAACTTGTATGTTGATCTTCAAATACGACTGTTACCTGTTTGGGGAAAACCCTAAAAGCCATCAGATGTCCACAGCTGAAGCCATTCAGATTATCAGGACCAGCAGTATTAGGACCACCAACCAGTCCTCAAGAGGTAGCTATGTTGATTGTGTTGAGTCAAATTACATGCAAACTCTTAGCATGAGCTTCTAAGTCTATTGGACTGATTGGCAATTGGCAATTGGGGTTAAGTGACTTGCCCAGAGTCACACAGCTAAGTAAGTGTCAAATGTTTGGTTTGAGGCTGGATTTGAACTCAGGTCCTCCTGACTTCAGGGCCAATGCTTTATCTACTGCACCACCTAGGTGCTCAACATTTTCCTATTTGTACCTGAGATCCCATGGCTATTATTTTGCAAACTTAATTTTCTATATTTGCTTCCTGGTTCTGGCCTTTTTGCTACTTTGATTGACAATGGATTCTTTTGTTCAAAGTAATACCTGTTGCTTTTGGTATCTCCCTGTGGCAAGACATTGCCACTGTGGCCTGTTCCAACCAGCCTCGGCTGTCATGCCACCACCATGGTGGGCTTTCAGTTTCAGCTTTTGGACAGTCTTGTCTTCCTCTTCCTTTCACATATTTTTGGTAGGGCTGGGATCACTTGTGTTCCCTACCTTCTATGTCTTCTCCAGGTATCCTGCTCACTCCCCTGTCTCCCCAGCTGCTTTCTGCTGTTTACAATTTGTAAAAAAAAAAGAGATGTATTTTCATTCTTTCATTTCTCCGAAACTCTGTGGTGATGACAGCTAGCCTTAGTGAATTTTCTGTTTATGTATTTATTGTATGTTATATATAATATATTTATTATATGTTTATATAATCTGAACATATTTGGATTAAGGCAGCTAGGCGGCACAGTGGGTAGAGTGCTAGATCTGGAGTCAAGAAGACTCATCATCATGAGTTCAAATCTGGTCTCAGAAACTTACTATCTGTGTGATGCTGGGTAAGTCACTTATCCCTGTTTACCTTGGTTTCCACATCTGTAAAATAAGCTGGAGAAAGAAATGGCAAACTGGTCCGGTATCTTTGCCGAAAAAATCCTAAATGGGATTACAAAAAGTTGGACATGACTCAACAACAAGAAGAACCAGAATTAATTGCTGATTTATCCAATTAATACCTGTCACTTGTCTACTTCAGGAGGCAATTTTCTCCTTCATATTCATGGCCAAGGCAGAGAATTCAGCTTGTCAGCCATCTGCTTGTCATACTAGTACAACATTTGGAATCATGGTATAATGAAAAGACTATTGGATTAAAAGTCAGGGAGTGACTTGAATTAGACTCTTCCCTCTGATACTTCCTAGCTGTATGACCCTGGGCAATTCACATTAGCTCTCTGAGCTTCTGTTTTCTTATCTTTCAAATAAGGTAACCATACCTGTTGTGTATGAAATGAAATAATATATGTAACATGCTTACAAATCTCAAAGTGTCTTAAATCTAATACAGCCTTGAAAATACGCTAAGACTTTTGGGATGCCCTGCATAAATGCCAGCTATTTATTATACATCTAATTTTTTTCAAAGGAATTCAGAAAGAAACAGTCATGGGATGCCATTATTCTGCTCTTATATTTAGATGTATTGTTAATGACTTTTAAGAAAAACTCCTCAGTGTGAGGGACAAAAGAATTATAGAAGTCCTCACAAATCCCCATCCTGTGTGCTGTGCAGAACACAATAGGTTCTGAAACTGGTGTTTAACCCGTGTGTTTCTGAAGAGTTTTATTTCTGAGTTCATTTTTGGTTTTCATTATGTTAACGCCCAACTAGACTACAAGCTCCATTGGATTAGAAAGAATCCTCAGATCTCTGAAATAATTGCTGATTTCAAATATAATCCACAGGCTTCATGGAATACAGCAGCCCTACTCACTGGACAACAAAGTCTAGATAGTCTTACAACTTTTGTTGACTATTAGACAACATTCAGTAGCTAGGAAATTGATACAAGTATCTAAGTCACACCAAGTTCTATTGCTTGCTTCAGTGAAGATAAGCCTGACATTTACATGAGGTTTTTCAGAAGGTAGCTTTGCTGTTGTAACTCCATGCAGTTTTCCACTTTGGAATTTATGGGTTTTTTCCTTGGGAGAATGAAGCAAGATGTATTGAGATGATTTATTATGATGGTTTTATATGCCTGAAAAGAGGAGTAGCCGGCCCTACTCAATTTTTATGTGCCCAGGAGAGTTTTGTATGTTATTATTTTTGTTTATTATTATTATTAAGCTATAACTTGGCTTCCTTTTTATGATGAAACATAAAATTGGGATGATAAAAATGATTTAAATATTAATTAAATTTAAATATTTAAAGATTTAAATATTACTCAACTATCTAAGGGCATTGATTTCTGTACTTTGTAAAGGCCCTTCAGATGGCTTTTTACAATGCCGGCAATTAAATTCAGCAGATTAAATTCAATATAATTTATTTAAAATGGCTTAAAAAGGTTAGGTATCAGGTGTTGCTTAATCTTCCAGGGGATGTTTGGTAAATACTATCTTTTTTTTTTTAATCAAAGTCATTTTCACAATGAGAGACAAATTGAATCTGGGAAAAAAGAAAACTGGCACAGATGGAAGGCACATGCAATAAGTAATGTAGAGAAACAGAGGAGAAAGGTGAGAAAACGGGAAGAAAAAGATAGATCAATGTGGAGGAAAAACTGACTGTCAGGAAAAAGGGCTTACTAAACAAAACTGACACTACTGTGGAATTTGAGAAGGAGAGAGAATTGTTTAGTTTTATAGGAAGCAAGAAAATCCAAAACGAAAGAAACTTAGCTCTCTGGGTTATTGTGAAGATCAAATGAGATACTACATGTACAGAGCTTTCTAAACTTTAAAGTGTGAGATATATATATATATATATATATATATATATATATATATATATATATATATATATATATATATATATGTATGTATATATATATATGTATGTATGTATATATATGTATATGTATACATATATATGTAGATATAGATATCTATCTCAGGTATATACACATGCACACATACACATAGATTATTGTTCAGTCTTTTCAGTTGTTTCTGACTCTGTGAAAACTTTGGGGTTTTCTTGGCAAAGATACTGGAGTGTTTTGCCATTATCTTCTCTGGCTCATGTTACAGATGAGGAAACTGAAGCAAACACGGTTAAATGACTTGGCCAGGGTCCCCCAGCTAGTAAATGTCTGAGGCCGCATTTGAACTTAGATTCTCCTGACTCCAAGGCTAGTGGTCTATCTACTGCACCACGTAGCTACCCTGGAAACATTTAATAGAATAAATAAAAATACAGTAGAATGTAGACAATGTTGATAAGTCAATGTGTGGCCCACAGGCTGGTGGAGTCGAAACCTAACCTAACCTCCACCTTCCCTCCCAACTTTCCTGTCTTCTTATACCTTGCTTCCTACCAAATACTCTTTTTTTTTTGTTGTTGGTTTTTGTTTTTGTTTTTTGGCGAGGCCATCGGAGTTAAGTGACTTGCTCAAGGTCACACAGCTAATATGTGTCAAGTGTTTGGTGTGAGGCCGCATTTAAACTCAGGTCCTCCTGACTTCAGGCCTGATGCTTTGTTCACTGCGCTACCTAGCTGCCCCCCCAAATACCCTTCAATCTGATGCCAATGGACTCCTGGCTGTCCCATAAATCAGAAAGTCCCTCTCTTGGCTCTGGGAATTTTCTCTGGCTGCTCCTTATGCTTGGAATGCTTTCTCTTCTCACCTCTGCTTAACTGACTTCCCTGGTTTCCTTTATGTCCTAACTAAAATCCCATTTTATATAGGACACCGTTCCTAATCCTTTAAATTCTAGTGCCTTCCCTCTGTTAATTATCTCCTATTTATCTTCTATATACCATTTTTCTAAGTATTTGTTTGCCTATTGTGTCAGCTGTTAGATTTGAGGGCAGGTGTTGTCTTTTGCCTCTTTTTATTTACCTAGTACTTAGCACAGTGCCTGGTACATAGTACTTGCTTAATAAATGTTTATTGATTGTGTTACTGAGCCAGGACAATGTGAGTCAAATATGGCCTCAGACATTTACCTACCTGTGTGACCCTGGGCAAATCACTTAGCCACTGTCTTCCTCAGTTATCTCAACTGTAAAATGGGAATAATAGTAGCCCCTATGTCCTAGGATTATTATAAGTATCAAGTGAGATAATATTAGTAAAGTGCTTATCACACTACCACAGTAGGCACGTAGTAGGTATTTAATAAATGTTTCTTACCTACAAGGGGACCCTCCAGGTTCTGAGTTCTGGGGCCAAAACAGACCATGTTGTAATTCCTCTTCTATATGATATCCCTTCAGATAATCTAAGGCAGTTACACTGTTTCTCCTGGGTCTTCTCTAAACATGCACAGTTCCTTCAACTGTCCTTTATAACACAAAGATGAAAGACTCTGCCCATTTTAGATCACCTTCCAGTTTACCAATGTCTTTAGACTGTGGCACTCTGGAGAGAAGCTTTGAAAGACTATTAAAAGCCAATGGCCTCTAGCTGCTGGATCCTGAATCAGCACAGTAAACAAAGCCCAGCCTTCGGCTCTGTCATCTCTCTGTTACTTCTCAAAACCAAGTTTTCAAAGATTTGTTTGCATTGTTGTCCCTATTGTGCTGATCACAATTATAGGAAACTATTCCTTTGTATCACTATGCAGCCCTAGGCTCATACAACAGAGCTCTCTCAAGGTTTAGATGATGATGATGATGGTGATGATGATGTTTTCTTTCAAAAGTGTTGACAATTCATTTGGCTTTGAAGAATCCTTACTATTTCACAGATTTGAGTAGGGTTGTTGAACTCTTCAGGATAGGTCATTTTCTATATATGGGCCATAAGAAATGCAGTTTCCTTTTATTTAAAATCAAATAAAGCTGTATTTAGATGGAGGAAATATGTTTATCAAACATTTAGATGAAAACTGACTGTCAGGACATGGTGGCTAAAAGCTGATTTCCTAATAGCCCTGTAATTAGAGGAGCCCCATGGAGACTTGGGGACCAGGTGAAATATATTATGGGTAATTGTAAAACCATAGGAGGGCATGCAGAGGCAGCAGTAGCTGGGATATTTAAGGACAAGCAAGGCGCTGTACATTGCTAGGGATAATTAAGTTGGCTGCAACCTTCTTGCTGTAGGTTACATCTGGTTATTTGTAAAGGCATGGCCAGAAAATGAACCTTCAGAGATCAGAAAGGTATGACTGCATGTGGCCATTCTACCCTCTGTGTCTCCTGGAGCAGTTTTCCCTTAAAGGCTGATTTTGTGATGATAATCATCATTTAAATACTGCCCAGGCTGTATTTCTGTCATGATGATTACTCTGAGACAGTTCTCAATCATCCTAAGGAGGTTTGAGAATTTCATGGGGATCCATCAGGACAAGGGGAACAAGTCCTTTTTCCCATGTCACTCTGGTAAGTTTGGTACAGGTGTGGTACAAACTTGGAAGGCAAGTATGGCCATTGTAGGTTAGACCCTTAGCAAGAGTAGACTCTTCAAGTTATAGCGGTTGTTCTTCCATCAGCTGAATATTCAGCTTGAGCATTGTACTGGTAAGTTTCCTAGTATTTCATTTGGGGGGTAAGTTGGGGATTTGTTATTGCAAACTTGATAAATACTTTTATATATAAAAATAGAAGTTTATATACAAAAATGTGAACATGTAACACAATATATATGTTTATTTGTACATATACACACATTCATTTCATTTAATTACATCAAATTTGCACAAACAAAAGGAGAGTAGCAAATGGTTAAATAGGGAAAAATCTTGTTAGTTTAAAGCTCTTTGTTGTTTCTTGAGCCTCCTTTTATTCTATTCTGTCCTTTTTCTTTGAATGTTTTCACTTCTGTTCTTTTTTTTTTGGGGGGGAAGGGAAGACGACATTGCTAGGTCTGCATCTCTAGACCATCATCCCTCTATTCAGAAATGGGAAGCATGCTTCATCTTCAGTCTTCTCAAGATTGTAGTAATTACATAAATTGTTATTCTGGTTCTGCTCATTTTGCTCTGTATCAGTTAAGTTAAGTCACTTGGAATCCTTTGATTTCATCATTTAAGATTTCATTATCAATATTCCATTACATTCTTATACCATAATTTATTCGGTCATTGGCCAGTTGATGGGCACCCTTGGTTTCTGGTTATGTGCTATGGCAAATAGAACTGCTATAAATATTTGTGCACACATGTGTCTTTTACTACTTTCTTTTATTGCTTTGAAGGCTGTGCCTAATAATGGTATCATGAATTTTGGAGTGTAGTTTGAAATGGGTTGAACTGATATATAGCTGGGCCGGTACTGGGCATCCCACATCTTTTCCAACAATCATCACATTTATTTTTCTGTCATCTTTGCAGATATGATGTGTAATGTAGAAGCTAAAGGTTGTTTAAATTTTCATTTCTGTTATTAGTGATTTGGAACATTTTTTCATATAGTTGTTGATTACTTTTTCATTTCCTTTGGCCATTTTATCTGTGGGGATGGCTTTTGTTCATATATACTTACACCAATTTCCTATGCATCTTGGGTATCAGACCTAGAGAAACTTACTGCAAAGATTTTCTCCCCTATTTAACTTTGCTTTGCTTTTGTTTGTGCAAATTTGATGTAACCAAACTGTTTCATCTTGTGTGATCCTCTCTATCCCTTTAATCTGAATAACAATTTATACATCTACCATAACACTGGGGACACCTTTTCACCTATCCACTTATTCTCTAGCCCTTGAATTTGTATGTGGTGTGACCTTTTATACGTAGGCCACATGTTCATTTGGAGCTTATTATGATATAAATGTAAAATATTGGTTTAAACCTGATTTCTGCCACACTGCTTTTCAATTTTTGTTGTCTATCGCCCTGTAGTTATGGTATTAATCAAACACTTTTTTACTATATTTATTTGCCACAAATCCTGTGTTCTTAATTTGTCCTACTGATAAACTTTCAATTTTTTAGCCACGACCAAATAGTTTCAATAATTACTTCTCCACAATATGGTTTGTGATGGGGTACTGTGAAACTCTCTTCCTTCCCACTTCATTTTTTATTATTTCCTCAAAGATTCTTGATATTGTATGGCTAAAGATGCATTTTATTATTTTTCCCTAGTTCTCCAATGTTACCCTTTGGTAGTTTGATTGGTTTGATCTTGAATACGTAAATTGATTTAGGTAGTATTGTGATTTTTATTTATTGGCATGGCCCAACCATGAGCAATTCAAATATCTCCAATCCTTGAAGTCTATATATTTCAGTAGTGTTCTGTGATTGTATTCATATGATTTTTCTGTGTGTCTTGGTTGATAGATTACCAAATGCTTTATACATTGTATGATTATTTTTAATGGAATTTCTCTTTCTGTCCTTATCTACTATTTTATTTGTGTAGTAATACTCAAGATTCACTCTTCTGAGACAGGTAGGAGACACAGTATATTGAGCAATTGGTCCTGCAGTCAGAAAAACCTGAGATCAAATCCAACCTCAGGCATTTGCTAGCTGTGTGACTCTCAGAAAGTCACATAACTTCTGTTTCTTCAACTGTAATATGGGGATAACAATAGCACCTACTTCCTACAGTTTTTTGAGGATCAAATAGGATGATATTTTTAAAGTGATTAGCATAGTGCCTGGCACATAGTAGGCACTTAAAATGACTCTTAACTTCCAAAAGTGAGGCTAGTTATATCTCCCACTCAGGGTTTTAGGGGCAATCTTTAAGAGTAGAATATATTGCTGGCCTTGCTATGGAAGAATAACAGCAGATTATCACTACATTTGTAATATAGAAAAACCTGAATTTTATTTGGGTTAATTTTGAAACCTGCTTCTTTGCTGGTTTTTGCTTCAATTAATTTTTATATGTGTATATCTGTAAAATTATGTAAATTATATCTGTAAAAAGTGATACTTTTGTTTTTCCTTTGCCTCTGTTCATTACCTCAATTTCTTTTTCTTGTTTTCTTGTTAATGCTGGCATTTCCAGAACATTATCAAATAGTAGTAGTGATAATGCACATCTTTGGTTTACTCCCTGATTTTATTAGAAAGCATTTAGTAGTTTTCCATTACATATAATGCTAGATATGGCATTTACTATATTAAGGAAAGGTCCATTTATTCTTGTGCTGTTAATGTATTTTTTTTTAAAAAACAGGAATGTGTTACAGTTTTCCAAATACTAAACCAACTCAGTGTTCTTGGTATAAATTCAAATTGGCCCTAATTTGTAATCTTTTTAATATGTTGCTTTAGCCACTTTGCTAATGTTTATTCAGTATTTTTGTGCTAATATTTATTTGGGGATATTGAGTGATAGCTTTATTTCTCTCCCAGGTTTTTGTTTCCAGATCATATTTGTTTCATAGAAGGAATTTTTTAGGATCTATTTTCCTATTTGTGTGCATGTGTGAAAAGTTCTAATATGGAAATGTCCAAGGATTTGTTGCTGGGTTTTGCTGCCAATCATATTTATCAACATGCAGAGACATTTTAGAAATGCTTTTATTATGTATGCTTGAAACATAGGCTCAGGGTATCTAAATATGGTTACTGAGGACAAGATAAAGCTTTATAAATCTAGTATAGTCTCTAGTTTTAGTATATATGTGTGTGTTCATGTAATAAATACACACATGCACACATACATATACATACAATTGCATTTTATAGCTACCAAAAAGGAAAAGTAAAGATTTACATTTCTAGATTAACTTATAGAATCTAAGCAAGCTAATGGAGAAGAGGGAAGCTTACATTGAAGAAGGGGAAAAATTATGTTAGATCAAATTGCAAACTGATCAACAAACACTGAGAGGAGTCTTTGGAATTTATAATTAGCTAATGGTTATTATAAAACTAGCCAGAAATCCTTTTACCTCCAACCAGTTAATCATCTGAGTTAAATTATTAGATGTCTCAATTAAATTCTATACTATAAGGAAAGCCTCAGCAAGTTACATGATTTTCTTAACAAGTAAAATGGCCATACTAAGGCCAAATAGAAAGAAAATGAAAAACTCTTACCATAGCTTATACGTATTATTATAATTAATTGTTTTTTGAGTATTTGATAGAATTCTACTAAAAATCCACCTGGTCCTTTCTTCTTCTTCTTTGGGAGTTTCTTTATGGCTTAGTTTCTTTTTCTGAAATTGATTGTTTAAATAATTCTCTTTTTCTTATTTTCTGAATCTGGATATTTTTTGAGGGGAGTGTAAATATTCTTTTCTTTAATTTATGTTAGCAGGGTTTTTTTTTTGCCATATAGGGGATAGGGACTATCATATGATTGGGCAAAATAATTGCTAATTTCCTTTATTTTCTTTCATTTGTTGTGATCTTTTCTTTATAATTTTTGATATTGATAATTTTATCTTCTCTCATTAAAATTCAGAGGAATAGTTTAAAAAATCAAGTTATTTTAAAATCAGCTCCCAGTTTTATTTAGCAATTTGATTTTTTTGCTTTCAGTTTTAATATCGTCTTTTAGTTTTTCAGAGCTTTTATCTGTAGTTAGTTGATGTTTTTTAAAATTGTTCTTGTTTTGGTTTTTATTTCATTGTTGTTGTATGACCAGTTCATTGATCTGGAAGGACTGTTTTGGCTATATCCCAAACATTTTGATAGATTATCTAGCTGTCATTTTCTTTGAAATTATTCATTATTTTTATAATCTTCCCTTTAGCCAATTCTTTAAGATTAAATTATTTCATCTCCAATTTTTAATCTTTTTTTCCCAAAAGTCTCTTATTGATTTCAAGTTTTATTGTGCAGGGTCAATAAAAGGAATATATTTAATATTTTTTGCTTTTCTATACTTTTTAGTGAGGTTTTATTTTAGTTTATTTTATTCACTTTAATTTATTTTAGTCAGATTTTAGTGAATGGTGAATTTTTGCAAAAATGCTATGCTCAGCTAAGGAAATGTATATTGTTCTATGCTGCCATTCACTAGTCATTAGAGGTTGAAAATATCTAACTTTATAAATTCTTAAATGCTTTCTTGTTTACCTTTTTGTTGGGTTTGTTTAGCCTGTGAAGGTTACACTGACATCCCCAAATATTAGAGCTTTATAGTTTATGCCTTTAGTTTGATTAACTTTTCCTTTAAGTACTTACTTGCTATTGTATTCAGTGCATATATGTTATATTGATATTTCACTGTCTAGGATGCCTTTAAACATAATGTAGTATCCCTGTTTAGCTCACTTAAGTATACCTATTTTTACTATTGCCTCATCTAAGATTATGATTGCTGCTCCTGCTTTTCTTGAGTTGACCTAAAACAAAACTAATTTTACCCTAGCATGTCATTTTAACATTGTTAATCTTTGTTTAAAGTGTATTCCTGCTAAGCAGTGTATAGCTGATGGTGAATCTAAAGCACAGGGAAAAGGAGGACTTCCTAGCCATAGCCTGAGGGATGACCCATTGATGGGGAGCACCCTCGCTCTAGAATTCTGTGATGAACACAATCAGTGTGGGCCTTCACTGCTTCTGACTCCCAGAGGGCCATGATTTTTTAAAGGGTTTTAAGACTGAGGTGGCTGAGGAAGAATAAGGTAGTGATGCAGTGCCTGGCACGTAGTAGGTGCTTAATAAATGTTTAACAATCCATTAATGAGCTCCCTATTTGCTGAGGTGACCAAAAAATTAACACCTATCCTAGATGGCAGAGGATGACACAGTCCCAGAATACTCTACACACAGTATAAGCACGCACCTTTCAACCTTTGAGTCACCAGAAACAAAATCTATCCCTCCCCTAGGACCTTAGGATTTTGTAGTGTCATAAGAGAATTTCCAGCTTAACTTTTCTAGAATGTGCATTTTTGGGAGAGCACAGCTGACTCCATTTTGTTCTGTATTTGCTGTTTCGAGTGTTATGACCTCTGCACGAACCATAGGACCAACGGCACCAGATGGCTCTCTTAAGTGTTTTATTTGAGGCCCTAATTAGTACAAAAAGACTTAATTATTTTAGAAAAGGGTATTTCAGTCTCTGGGATGTCTCCCTCTCTTAACTAGCCTGTCAGTTCCTATTGATTGAATGAAACTAGCTATACTTATAAGGAAACGTGACAATAGCTAATGATACACATTCTCTTTAACAAGTATGCTTTATTTTTTTGTATAATGAGCAGCCATCTTTTTTCTCTTTGTTTCATGAAATTGTAGAAATAAAATGAATTGTGAAAGACAAATTCCTATCACCTGGTGTTTTTCATACTCAGAGTCTGAGTGTAATAAACATGTCATCTGATTTGTTCTGGTTTAGTTGGCATTAGCTAATAGAACCTATGTCTAAAATTCATACACGGTAGCACTGTTTCATATGGTTGTTAGTTGTTTGCAGATTTTCCTTTGAGAACTGTTTATCCATATCCTTTGACTACTTCTTTATAGGGGAATTAATTTTTGTTTTATATATTTGTGTTAACAAAAAAATATTTATTTATTAAGATACTGTGCTAGGCACTCGGTATTTAAAGATAAAATTGAAAACAGTTTGTATCCTGAAGAAGTATCCCAATTTAGGGGATACAACTTGTGAATAAGTGTCTGGATGGTGATTTGAAAGAGGTTGCGTTGACGAGGAACATTCCCAATCAATGTGCTGAGCTGTGTATCTAGGATGATTTAGAATCTCCTTTAAAGCAGGATCATGGTCTGTTGCCTCTGATAGCTTTTGTGAGAAGGAAGACAGTAAGAGTCACTTGGCATTGGGCAGTTTGTCTGATGAGGGGAATTATCAAGTTAAATCAGGGTTCCTGGACATTTTGGGATATTACCATTGTTGCTTGTATGAGGTCATAATTAGGCTGTGCCTTTGACCATGGGTATTCTCAAGGTGAACTATTTTAACAAATTCTGTCATTATCAGCCAACATGAACTGGGTGTAAGTGAAAATCAGTAATAGTTCAAAATGCAGTAGTATTTTTAAAGAGTTTAAATGAGTATTTAAAGCAGAAGATCCTATGCTGAGAGATCTGATGGCTGTTGTAGGCCATGCCTGACTTAGGGCAAGTCCTGTTTCAGATTCAGAAGTGGTGCAGTGGATGGATGGCTGGGCCACAGTGCCTTGCACATAGTAGGTGCTTAATAAATGCTTCTTTCTTCTAGCAATTTAAAAGTAGCTTGAGTATAGAATGGAAAGGATATTCAGCTGGGATATAATAATGATCCAGCTAAGAGTTGCTTGCCTACCTGCCTCTGTTTTGGCCTTGCTGTTGAGAGCCAGAGGATGCAGTTCATGTGTATTCCTATGCTGGCTTTTGCATTTGGGTCACCAGGAGGCTATTGTGTCAGTGGTTTGAGTCTCTTGGGCCAATTAATTTTGAAGGATCATTTCAGCACCTCTTTAAGGGGGAAAAAAAGTAGCCTAGCCTATGTGGGGTATAGCTTTAGGAAAAGCTACCCCAACTTAGATGATTCTGCTACCAGAGTACTTAGTATTCCTTCCTTGGTGGCACTGGTTAATGGGATAAGAAAGAGGAACTCAAAGAATCTATCTCACAGCCAAAGTAGTTTCTAAAGGTGTTTAATTAGACTGAAGAGGTAGTGCCTAGAATCTTCCATTCTGCAGCTGTAACTATGTTCAGTTTGCAGGAAACCTCCAGTTTTTTTAGTTGCAGAATGAATAAAGCACAAGATATGTTGTGAGCTCCCACCCTCTTAGGTTAGCAAAGTAAAGAAGGGACGAAATGATGCCTCACCCGTGGCCTGTAGAGATATTAGAACTGTCTAGAGGTGGGGAATGCATACATGCAGTTTCAGATACAGTTGAAAATGTTTGGGATTCAAATTGAGTCAGACAAGTTGTCAAATATAGTACTCTCAGCTTCTTGACTTCTTCCATGTTATCTTTCCCGTTCTGAATCTAGGCTCTGCCACACTGACTACCTATCTCAGCTCTTTGTATATCACCTTGTTCTGAATGCCTTCACGTCAGACTGGTTTGAGTTTTACAGTTAAAATCAAATTCAAGAAGAATTGATTTATTTAAAGTAGATTTTTAAGACCTTTTTTTTTGTCTAGATTCCCCCCCCCCCCGTATTCCTTCCTCTTTTTCTTTCCAGAGAACCACCTCTTATTATAAAGACTTTTTTTTAAAGGGGGAAAAAAAAGAAGGGAAAAAATCAGCAAAATTGACTGACGCATCAAAACAAAACCAAAAACCTGATGTTATATGTAATATTTCATACCCATTGACCCTGACTTTTTTTTTTTTTTTGCAAGGCAATGGGGTGAAGTGATTTGCCCAGGGTCTAGTAAGTGTCAAGGGTCTGAGGTCAGATTTTAACTCGACTGTTCCTGAATCCAGGGCCGGTGTTCTATCCACTTTGCCATCTAGCTGCCCTGACCCGGACTTTTTCAAAGGAGTAAGGGGGAATAAGAGGGAAGGGTGTTTCCTTATTTCTTCTTTGGGGCCAAGCTCTTTTTTTTTTTTTAAATTTAGCAACATTACGTTTCTATTATTTTGTGATTGTTCTTTCCATTTGCATCTTGTACTCATTGTGTGTGTTCTTGGCTCTACTCACTTTACTTCCAATCAATTGAAGTAAAATTTTCCATGACTTTCTATCTGTCATGCTCATCTTTTATTACAGTGCAGTAATATTCCATTATATTCATGTGCCACAACTTGCTTAGCTATTTGCCAATGTGATGGGAATTTACTTCGTTCCTAGCTCTTCATGGGGCAAAGAGTGTGGATGGTCATTCTCACTTTATTTGCACAATTCCAACTTTCTTTCCATAATGTTTGCACCAGTTTACAGCTCTACCAACCGTGTAATAGTGTACCAGTCTCTCCACAACTCCTCTAAAGTTAACCATTCTCCTCTTTTGCTATCTTCGTAAATTTCCTGAGTGTGAGGTGGAATCTCAGGGTTGTTTTGATTTGCATTTTTCTTATTACTGATTTGGAGCATTATTTCAGATGATTGTTAATGATTTACAATTTATCCTTTGTTCACATCCTTTGACCACTTTTTTATTGGGGCTATAGATTTCTATTATGAACAAGTATATATTAAGATACTGTGCCAAGCACTAGGAATTTAAAGATAAAATGCAATACCTTCAAGGAATAACCCAATTTGGATGATAAAACATATAAATAGCTGAGTGTTGACATAATTTTTGTGCTCATTCTTTAAAATTACTAAGGGGATTAGGAAAGATTTCCAGTATGAGATGGACCTGAGCTGAGCCTTGAAGGAATCAGGGAATAGTGATGGAATATATTCCATGCAGGGGGAGCAGTCTGTACAATTTACAAAGGCTGGAGATTGAATATCAAATTCAGGAAGAGCATGGAGGTCAGTCTAGCTGCAACATATGAGTATGAGAAAAAGAATAAAGTATAGTTAGCCTGCAAAGGTGGACTGGAGCCAGATTCTGAAGGACTGTAAATGTCAAGCTGAAGAGTTTGTTTTTCTTCCCAGTTGTATGTTTGCTCTCTTCCCAAATAGGATGCTGTCCCATCCATCCCAAGTGGGAATTGCCCTTCTCCTGACAGATGATTGGCCTAATCCTTGAAACATGGATCTGGAGGGGGAGGGGAAGGAAGGGAATTTGACATAGGAAACTTTTGTGAGAGTATGTGAAGTACAAGAAAAATAATTTCTGTTTTTCAGTCGTGTCTGACTCTTCATGACCCTATTTGCAGTTTTCTTGGCAAAGATGGTGGAGTGGTTTGCCATTTCCATCTTCAGCTCATTTTACAGATGAGGAACTGAGGCAAACAAGGTTAAGTGACTTGCCCAGGGTCACACAGGTAGGAAGTGTCTGAGGCTGGATTTGAACTCAGGAAGATGAGTCTTCCTGGTTACAAGCCCAGTGCTCTATCCTCTGCACCACCAAGATGAACTTTAATATGGATCACTATAACTTTAAAACATTAAGTAAAAAGCAATAGACCCTATGCTCTGGAATAATGAGCTTTGACTGAGTGGCTAGGTAGGATGCAGGAAAGGAACATAGCTGACAGTGAAGATAGTTCCCCAAAGACAGGGACCCTCCCTCTGTATTTCTTGAACCAAAACTTCCCACAAAATACATCTGCACCGAAATGCTGCAGGTTCTCCTGTTTAATTCGCCTTTAAAGCAACAAATGATAACCACAACCAACACCCTGGAGGCCTGGAGGAGGCCATCTTTAATGATCACAGGCATAGAAAGGATTCATGGCTTCAAAATGTTATAATTTCAGTCTGGATCAATAGTAATAATAGCTGGCATTTATATAGCTCTTTAAGATTTCCAAGACACTTCACATTATTTAATCTAATTTAATCCTCAGGAAAAAACCTGTGAGGTGGGATGATTGCCTTTCCACAAGTCTCCTCAGTCTGATCCATTCTCTACTCAGCTGTCAAGGTGATCCTCATCACCTATCCCCCACTCGACATACTCCAGTGTTGCCCTGCCTCCTCCAGGATCAAATATAAAATCTTCTGTTAGGCATTAGAAGCCCTTAAAACCTTCCCCCTGCCCCAATCTTTCCAGTCTTCTTAACCTTACACTCCCTGTCCTCGCCTCCCCTTGCCCTCTGCAACCCAGTAACACTGGTGTCCTTGTTCTTCCTCAAATAAGACACTCCATCTTTAACTCCAGGCATTTTCACTGACTCCCCGTGCCTGGAATGGGGGAAATCATCTCTGTCTCCTGGTTTCCTTCAAGTCCCACCCCAAAATCCCATCTTTTCCAGCAAGCCCTTCTGAATCCCCTGAATTCTGGATTCTAGCACCTTTCCTCTGTTGATTACTTTGTGACCGTCTCTGTCTTTCTGTCTCAAATCAGCTAGGTGGTATAGTGGATAGAGGGCTGGGCCTGGAGTCAGGAAGATTCATCTTCCTGAGTTCAAGTCCAGCCTCAGACTCTTCCTAGCTGTGTGACCCTGGGCAAGTCACTTCATCCTGTTTAACTCTGTTTCCGTATCTGCAAAATGATCTGGGGAAGGAAATGGCAAACCACTCCAGTATCTTTGCCAAGAAAACCCCAATGGGATCACAAAGAGTCAGACACAACTGAACAAGAAAAACAACAACATTCTGGACATATTATTTGTACATAGTTGTTTGAATGTAGTCTGTCCCGTTAGACCATGATCTCTTTGCAAGCAGGGCCTGTCTTTTGCCTTTCCCTGTGCTTAGCCCAGTGCCTGATACATAGAATGTGCGAAATGTTTATTGACTAAGATGTGACAGGTATTATTAAGCTAGTTTTATAGATGAGGAACTCGTGTCTCAGAGAAGATAAGTGGTTTGCCCAGGTCAAATAGCTAGAAAGTGACAGAGGTGGATTTTGAAATCAAGTTTTTTTGAGTCTAATTGCAGCTAACTACTATATGTTAGTTATCCAACCATGGAGGCCAAGGAGTTGGGTGGATAATGATCAAATTAGATATTATAAAAGGTATGAATAGCATTAACAAGGATTTGTTCTCCAAATTTAGGATATTAGAATCAGAGGTACCCTTTGAAACTCAGAATTATGTTTAGGAGGCATAAACAGAAATATAATTTTATACAATGGGTAGTAAACTTTATAAAATCAATACCATAATCTTCCTCCTTCCTCTTCAAAGAAATTCTGAAGGACGTTAGATGCCAAGCTGAGGAATTTGTTTTTCATCCTAGACAGTCCCTGTTCATAAGGAGCTTATAATTTGATGGGAGAAGCAACATGTGAAAAACCATGAACAGACAAGCTATATACTGAATAAATTGGAAATATCAGAAGGAAGCCACTAGCTTTAAGAGGATGATAGGGAAAGGCACAGATTCTGTGATGCTAGAGAAGAAACATGGAGTTTTATCACTGTTGTATTAATATCCAGGCGATATACTAGGGCATCTTAGGTAATGGGATTGTATAATGGGCAAGGCCTGAATCAGACTGGGCTGGCAGCTCAGGTTCGTAATTGGAAAGAAAAGAAATATCTGAGGGTTATCCAATAGTTAACAAAATAAGCATGAAAAATATTTTGAACAGGGATAGTAGTGCTTTGGGCAGCTAGGTGGTACGGTGGATAGAGCACTGGGCTTGGAGCTGGGAAGGCTCATCTTCATGAGCTCAAATCTGGCCTCAGATACTAGCTGTGTGACCTTGGGCAAGTCACTTAACCCTGTTATCTCAGCTCCTCCTCTATAAAGTGAGCTGGAGAAGAAAACGGCAAACCACTCCAGTACCTTTGCCAAGAAAACACAAAAACGGGGCCGACAAAAAGTCAGACATGACCGAAATTACTCAAAAACAACAACAATAGCACATTGACAGCATATATACAACTATTCCTGTCTCCATACAGAACTGTATCTGGTTAGCAGAGCAGGGTGTGTGGACTCATGCAGCTGATGGACATTGGTCTGAAGACAAGATTGAGTCTATGGGACACATGTGAGCTAATTTCAAAGTTATAGAGAAACAACGCTACAACATTGGGCTAAAAAAGGAGCATCCATTTTTGCCAAGGCCGGAAACAAAATCAGTCCCTTGAAATCTTCCACATTGTGTTGTTGGGTGTGGCTTGTACTATAGATAGGAAGCTCTGACTGGAAAAAACAAAACAAAACAAAACTATTTCCATCAGACTTCATGGTTCTACAGGTCACAAAAATGAAAGGTTGTTTGACTCTCATTAGTTTTCGCATGAATAGGTTGGCAATTGAACATGTTGCTTTGAGAACACTGGAGGAAAATTTTTATAAAATGTGTTCAGGGCATCTTGTACTTAAGGGAAAGGAAGCTAAGCTAGTTGGCTTTAGATGGTCAGGAAGCTCTTGAAATAGGGGAGAGGCTTTAGTCTTAGGCCCCTTGGCCTATAAATCTTAGAAAAGGATTCTTTTAGGAAATGAACCATCAAAATTGCATAGTGGTGGACCCTGTTGCCCTTGTAAATATTGCTCCTAAGACAGATGGCTTATTTATAGGACTAGTTAGAATGATATCAACATTGGGGCATCTCTTTTGTCTGAGTCAATAGTAACATTGACCTGAATGAATGAGAATGGGGAAAAATGAATCTTTTTTGTGCCTCAGGCAAGATGGGAGATCCAAAAAAGAGATTTCTTTTCTTTGCCTGGGCCAGATAGAGGTGTGTCTCATGATTCTTCCAACCCTTCCTTTCCTACCTTTTTGCTTAAAAGACACTTGTCTGTGTAGAACCATTCCCAGAAATACTAATTCATGAACAAGAATAATTTTGCCCTGTTCACTTTTGGCTTATTAAGTAGGAATAATTTAAATTTTCTCATTTGTTAGAAACAAATTTTTATTGATAATTAAGCACAAATTTGAAGTATCTATTATTGTGGAGATGCCAATGGATTTTTCCTTTTAATTTTGGAATATAATGTTAGAGAATTGTTATTTTTTTTGGGGGGGGAAAAGTATCTTAATTGTGGTTGCAATATTTTTCCTCTCTTCTGACATTTCTAGTAGGCGCTCTTTAAAACCATAACATTTATTCATTCTTTTGTAGCTTTTTGGTTGTTAATTCACTTTCAAAAATCTTGCTTTTTCTCTGATCTTTTCCTGGTGACGAATGCTCTTCTATCTCGTCTTTATTGTTCTTTTATTTGGTGAATTTCTTGTTACTTTGAGGTGATAGAGAGAAGCTGGGATTAGGCAGTATTTCTCACTGTTCCATCTTTCCAGAGCTTCCTGATGAACCTGTATAGACATAGTTTTATACTGCATTAAGGAAACAGACAACTTTCCAAAGTTCCATGTATAAATTAGGACTTGAAAATTTCTTTCATCTTCAAAGAAAGCATAAGAAGGACCTAGTCAACTCTGGACGACCAGATTTTTTTTCTTCTACTTTTGAGGTTCTGATAACATTTCTGAGATAGCAGTGGCTGGCAGTAGTATTTGGTCAGGAGCTGACGTTACAATGAACGAGATGTGGGAAGGCAGATTCAAGATTCTATAGAAGATTTATATTTTCTGCTATAGTAGCAGAAAAGCTATATCGAGCCTAAGGGAAACATCTTGAAAATGAAAAAGAAAAAAAGACTTCCAAGAGTTGTGAATTAATCTTTCATCACGAGCTTTCTAAGGTTGAACCCACTTTGCCTTGGAAAATGTGGATACTTGAGGGAGAGTATATCACAGACCTTTGGGGTTATTTTGTGCCAGCTATACCACTGTAGTAAATGCCTAACTTTCTAAATTTCTAACGTAAATTTCTAAAAACTAATTAAGTCTGGCTGATAATCAAGAGGGAAGCACACTCACACAGGCTTTTGAAAGACACATCCAAATCCCTTTTAGTCCTGGGGGTGGCAGTAACTACTGCAGGTACACAGCCTTCACTAGCGAAGGGATTGGGAAACTAATTCTAGAGCCTGTGTTACATAAATTAATAGAGAATCAATATAAAGAGAATAAACACGAAGTAGTTAAATGTTTTAAGATTCAAAAGTGAATCCAACAAGAAGCTTGAGAGGTCACTAACATATCCCCCTAACTGAATTAAAAAACCAAAAACAGCCACCAAGTCTTCTTAGTAGGTGTGTAGTCAGATATAATTAGCATAATGTGGATCAAGTGCTTGCTGAATGTGTAGCAAAGGCTAAATTTAGAATCTTGCAATTCTGAGCATGACATTTTAAAAAATGAACACAAACTTTTATATTTTGTTTTCAATTATTTATTTTCACTTCTATGATTCTTAAGTTCTAGCTTTGGTTGAATAGTTATGCTCTGGGCCTGAAGGAAAATGTTGTGAACATCCCAAAGGATAAGTCAGAATGTTAATAGGAATCATTATTTAAAGTATTCGAGAGGTAACTCTCTGAATTCTGACTCTTCTAAGAAGAAAGTCTTTTATTGTTAATAAAATCAATTTGCATTTTATTGAATTGGATGCTGGGATGTGGAATTGTTTGTCAGTGGTTTTACTGATAGTTATCTAATGATCTATTCTTTGGTCTCCAACATTAAAGCTATGGCTTGGGAGCTGTGTGCCTGATTTCCTTCTGACTTCATCTCTAATCATCCACTATGTTGGATTCACTTTTGAATCTCAAAATATTTTGTTGCAATAGAAGCCCTGCTATTTTGGGGCAAACTCTAATGATTTACATTCTCCCTTGAATAATTTATTTTAGAAGCATTGAGAAAAGTAACTCAGATGTATTTAAACTTTCCATGCATGCATTGTTCAAAGTTTCTCAGAGTATTTCTTGGAAGATTCTCTTGCTACAGTAAACCTCCAGGGACCACAATAAAGCTACTTCAACTGGTTTGCTAGCAAGAAGTGGGTTGGAGGAGGGAAGCTTGCCATAAATTTCTGATGCAGTAAAGAGTAAAGGCAGATAAACATTGCCTATATTATCACCTTAGGGAGAAATGGAATAAATGAAAGCTTGTTCTTTTCTCTGCTCTACATTCCATCAGAAGAAAGTTTGCCCATCAAATCATCCTTTCTAAATTTATCTGCAGAAGGATTTTCCTGTTCAGTTGAATCTTTGTAAGATTTCCCCTGGTGCTTTCAATAGAAAGTTGGTTTTCTTTTCATACATTTAGGGAATAAGTCAGAAAATATTTTGGACAGCAAATGTAGAAGTTGATTCAAAAACATTTATTGAATGGCACTATACTTGATTCACATTATAAGCAGCTGGGGTGGGTGGTAATTAAAAGAGTAATGAGAGGAGTTTCCTCCCCTTAGGGCAAGAATAATTAGCATGAGAGGTGAGAAGGATTTACCCCAGAAAATAGAATGTTTAGGAAAGAGAATCTAATGAGGACATACAAGAGGTATAAACAGCATACTAGGGGAAGCTAGAAGGGAGTTTACTGGAGGGAGGAATTATTTGAGTTGGGCTTTGAAGGATAGGATTTCAATTCGTGAAGAGAGGGTGCAAAGGTATTTATCAAGAAGAAAGATAGCTGAAAATGCAGGGCTAGTTCAGAGAATGGTCTGGGCCGAAGAAAAGATCACATTGTTTGATTTAAACCTATAGCTCCAGCAGTTGAAGATAAAGTCGGATAGCTTCTGGTCAGGGTGAAATTATGAAATGCATTGCATTCCATCTATGGGGCATAGCAGATAGAGGAAGAGAGGAAGGAAACAAGTGTTTATTACTATGCATCAGGCATTGTGCTAAATGCTTTGCAAATATCTCGTCTGATCTTCAGAATAACCATGGGAGAAAGAAAGGCCTTATCATTATTCCCATTTTATTGATGAGGGGACTGAGACTAACAGAGGTTAATTTTTCGGGGTCATACAGTTTGTTTGAGACTAGATTTGAACTCAGGCCTTCCTGACTCCATGCCCCAGTCCTTTATCCACTGTCACTTTGTACCTCCAGATAAAGTGGTGCACCTAGAGTTCAATCCTCTTCCTATACTTACTAGCAGACTGACCATCGACAAATCACCTAATCTCTCTGAGCCTCAGTTTTCTATTGGTAAAATGGGGGTAGTAATTTTTGTTCAGTCTTTCTCAGTTGTGTCTGATTCTTTGAAACCTCATTGGGGTTTTTCTTGGCAAAGATGCTGGAGTGGTTTGATGTTTCCTTCAGCTCATTTTACAGGTGAGGAAACTGAGGCAAACAGCATTAAGTGACTTGCCAGGGTCACACAGCTAGTAAGTGTCTGAGGCCAGATTTGAACTCAGGAAGATGAGTCTTTCTGACTCCAACCCAGTGCTCTATCCACTGTGCCACCTAGCTGCCCCATAGGGATAGTAATACCCATAGTTTCTACCTCACAGGGTTATTGGGAGGCTTAAATGAAATAATGTGTGTTTTAAAACACGTAGAAATGTCAGCTGTGATGGTAATGTGATTGTGATGATGGCAATGGTTGCAAAGATGATGCATAAGAGTTTGACTTTATTCATTAAGCAATGGGCAGCCACTGAAGGTTTGAAATACAGCAACATGCATTTATTAAGCCCCTACTGTGTATCAGGCCCTAAGCATTGGAATCACATGATTAACACCAAGCTTCAGGAAGCTTTCTCTGGTCAGAAGCATGTAAAATGGAATGAAGATAGGAAAGACAAAAAGGAAATTTTTCTAGTTTAGAGGGAATATGGGTTTGAGCTAGGGCAGGGGCAGTGGGAATGGAAAAGAGGACATGGCTGTAAGATACAGTGGAGGAAAATCAGTTAGATTTGGTAACATAGTATTATGGGATCACACACAAGATTACATATTAAAAACTTGAAGGGACCATAGAAATCAACAAATTATGAGACTATAGGTTTAGAAATCCTTGAGGTCATCAATTAACTCCTTCATTTTACATGTGAACAAACTGATGCCCAGGGAAGGTAATTGATCTGCCCAAGGATATACAGAAAGTAAGTAGAAATGTGCAGTAGGGTTCTCTGATCCCAAATCTAGCATTTTCTCCACTGGACCACATTGTCTTCCTTAACAATTGGCATCTGATTGGTTTTGGGCTGTTTGAGGACTAGTTTTAGCTATTTGTAGGAGGCTAAATGGGCCAGTGGATACAGCTCTGGACTTGGAGTCAAGAAGGCTGGGGTCCAAATCTGACTTCAGATACTCAATAGCTTATAACCTTACACAAGTCACTGAACCTCTGTCTGCCTCAGTTTCTTCCTCTATAAAATGAAGACAGTAATAGCACTGACTTCCTAGGGTTGTTGTAAACATAAAAATGAGAAAATATTTTAAAAATGCTTAGCACAGTGCCTGGCACATAGTAGATACTTAATAAATGCTTTTTTAAAAAAGCTCTTTATGTTGGTGCAAAATGAAGACATTTCAAGACAGCAATGCGTGAGGATATTCTAAGACAAAGAGGTTTTATTTTGTGTACATAGAGGAGTAACCCACATTGCCAAAACTGCTGGTCTTTGAAAGTATTAAAATAGGTTAAATTATTGTTTGCCTTCTCAATGGGTAGAGGAATAACTGAGGAGAGAGAATTATTAAAAAAAATGAATGTTAAAAATAAAGAAAAAATAGGTTAAATTAATATGTAAGGAACTGTTGGTTCAGTAGTAGATATGATCATTAATATACAAGTTGTTCCAAAAATCTTAGTGCTCTAATAACTTAAAATTGCATGAAGACTTTTGGAAGACCACGTTTTTTGATTGACCCATGATATCATTAGTAAGGATATTATGTCCACCCATGCAGATCATGTCTACTTCAAAATTTTTACATCCTTTATAATTTTTGTCCATTTCTTTCCATGTGCCTTTTATAGCAGACTCATCTAATCTGCTTCTGGCCTTCCTCTGCTTTAAAAAAATAAAAAGTACTTGATGGCTACCAGGACAGCATCAGCCTATACATTGTTTTAATCTTTTATTCTCTTTATGATTCATCCTCTTTCTTTGTTGGTCATACTTGTTCTTACTAATGTTTCTTAAACCATTTTTGCTAAATTAGTATTGGTAATAGGCTACATCCTATTCACTCCCATCTTTTGGTCATGGTAGCCCCATTTAGGTTATAAAGTAGATTTATACAAGTGGCTTCATTCACGTGGTTAAAAAGAGAAAACTAGTTAAAAAGTTGGTTAAATAGTTAAAAAGTTGGAGAAATAATGTTTGACATTCATTCAGCCTGCTACTTTTGAAACTAAAGAAAAACAACTCTGGAAAATCCTTTCACTAATTTCCGAGTCAAGAGGTGAAATTATATTCCTTTTTTGGGAGCACCTCACTCTGCTTTTTTCTTGACACATTATATTTTTTCCAAATGTAACTAAACTTTAAAACTGACTTTTTTTACAGTTGAGACTTGATTACATAAGTGAAAATGTAGTAATGCAGTACTTCTTTTTTTTCGTTTTTCCAATGTTATCAACTTTTGTCTTAGAACAAATAAATGCAGAGCAGATTTGTCCCCAACCTTATCTCCTACTATTTCCTTTTATACCCCCTCTACTTTAGCTAAATTGACCTGTTTTCAATTTCTATCTCTTGCCCCTGCTTTTTCAAAGGCTGATCTTCCCTTACCTGTCCTTGGCCTCTGCCCCTTCCAGTCCCTAGCTCCCTTCAAGGCTCAATTTCAAGTGTCAGAAAAGGCCTTTGGGCTTTTTCTGCTTTACCCAACTATCAGTGTCCCTGCTCCTCGTGAAATAATTTTGTGAATGTGACACCATGTTTGGACTGGCTGAACTGTTTGGTAAGGGTTTGAGCCCTCACTGGAATTCTGGAAGTTGTATTACTCCTAGCCTTGGAAGATTCCTATGATTATTTTTATCTTGAGCTGAGGAAGGAAGGTATTCTCTATGCACAGGTGACTGAGCAAATAATGGAGATGTAAGAGAAGAGATAAAACCAAGAGGGTGGATGTTTGGACTGGAGACTGCCAGTGGCCATTGATGAAGCTAGAGCATTCTTTGCAAGTTTCTGCCTCTTGAAGTAACCCTGTGGAAAAATGTGGCAGAACATTTTTTCTAAGAGACTACCAGAGCTAGTGCTGTGCTTAAATTCTTTATTTTTGCTCTGTTTTAATTCCCTCTGATAAAAACAGGCAGTTTGCTCCCAAGTTTTTTTTAAGTTATAATTTTTAATTTAATTTGTGACTTTGAAAGCACTTTCCAACTTATGTCCAGCTGGAATCATGGCGGGTGTGGAATAAAAGAAAAGCTGCCATCTGTTCCATAATCACTGCTAAAAAGGCAAAAGGCCTTTGTAGAACTAAAGGCCAAATGTCTGAAGAAGGTGGCTGTAAAAAAAGAAAAAGGCTTTAAAAAGTTACCTGTGAAAGAACTAATGTCTGCCATACAGAATACAGATAGATGCACTGAAGTAAGAGTTGACTGATTAGAACCACATAGCAGCTACTATGTACCTGCCAAACCCATCTTTAGCTTTTGTTATCTGTCCCCCAAACCTAAAGATCTATAAGGACTACAGCTTTGGTGACATTGCCAAATCTTTATTGGCATGTATGTTAAACTCATCAAGGCTTTAATTTACATACTGAGGATTGTAGAAACATATGGTGCCTGGGGTTCCTGAGCCTGAAATCTGTGAATCACTTGATTTACAAACATGGTTATGGCATGATTAAGAAATGCAAATTGCCATGATTGATAATGCCCTTATTGCAAAATCTTTTCAATTCAATTATCCGAATGGAGGATTTGATTCATGACAACTATACTGTTGGCAAGCACCTCAAACATGATGACTTGTCTTATGGACCTTCAAATCATCTTCTCCATGGGGGGAATTAGAAAGTCTACACATTAGGCAAAGATGCTGGTAACTGAAAGACCAAATCAATAAACTTATTTGAGCAATGAGGTTAAGCTGCTTACCATGATTTTTTCCATGATGACTTGTTAATAAAAAAAATTGTGATAAAATCAATGTGTTTTATTGGGCACATTTCTGATTAGGATATGTCTCTGAATGAATGAAAAAGCATATGTTAGATGTTTACTACATGCAACATGTTGCACTAAGCACTGGGAATACAAACAGAACTCGAACTCTAATTGAGAGAGAGAGACAATACTTTAAAAGAAAATTGAGCTGCAGGGAAGATGACAAGTCTCAGATGTCCTAAGGGTGGAGGAGTGGGAGAATGGCCAGTCCCAGAGGTCTGAAGATCTGAAGTTCAAAGACGAGGATCTAGAGATGTAAACCTTGAGAATGGACTAGAGGAATGGGGGGGTATTTCGTAAATTTTGGTGGTAAATGGATACTAGCCACCAGGACTATATCAGCATGTTGTTGCCAGACCTTGTTATGTGTGGGCTTTGCTCCAGAAAAGAACATGGTGGTTTGAGTAGAAATCACTGCTCCTCTACTGGCAGTGCAGAGTACATGTAGATGTCATTGGAAAATAAAATCCTTTTTTATTTGTGTGGAATGTTTTCAGAAATACCCTTGTTATCTAATACTTTGATTAGAATACAATTTTGGATGTAAAAACAATTAAGTACTTCCCCTGACATAAAAATCCATGATTGATTATGATTGCTGTGTACTGCATGTCTGCATAATTAATCTGTGTCAGGCAAAGGAAATTGAGAAAATTAATGAATAAGCTGGAAATCAGTAACATTTAAATAAGATAGAAATCTAAATCTCTATTAGAATATTAGAAATTTTCTTAACTGGGGGCTCTGAGCAGTATTTTTATAAATTATCTTTTCACCTTTTATCTTTTGCAGACTCTATAGCCTATATATAAACTCTATCTTATATAAAATCTACTTCAGGTCATCCATGTGGCCTGGTACCATTTCACACCTAAGCTACAAATGATGTCATTGTTAAAGTTGGGCTAAGTTTCTTTGAATATAGGTAGGCAAAACTCCAGCCTCTAGGTTGAAGAAGAGGGGATGGGATAGATATATGACCAAAGTAAGTTTACTCCCTGGACTACCCAGTGGGAGGAGAATGGTATGGTCTGGGAGAATTCATCTCTTCCTGTTTAGTTTGTGTTCTTTTTTTCTATCCATTCACCACAGTGGCTTTTCCAAACCTTTCCATCTCTCCCTCATCTTATCATTGAAGAACTTTGCTTCATTATTCATTGAATAAATTGAGGGCATTCACCTGGATCTTCCTCTTCTCCTTATTTCACTTAAATGTCTTCTGCTACTATTTCCTCCTTCAACTTTGTCTTGAGTGAAGAAGTAGCCTTTTTCCTTGCCAAAGCAAACCCCATTTCATGTACTCTAAATTCCATTCCATCCTATCTTCTCCAGCATATCTCTTCTATTCTCCCCCTCTCCCCCTCTCCCCTCCTCCAATATTCAACATTACCCTTTCTCCTGACTGCTCCTTTGATTCTTACAAACATGGCTGCATCTCTCACATCTCAAAAAACTGTCATGTGAGTTGGCCTCTGATAGCTATAATTTTGTATTTTGCTACCTTTCTGCAACTGAACAAGAAAGCTATCTACAATCAGCACCTCTTTCTATTTTGTCTCTTCTTAACTCTTCATAGTGTGGCTTCCAACCTCATCATTCAACTGAAATTTTTCTCTCCAAAGTTACTAATGTCTTAATTACCAAAAACTAGTAGTCTTTTCTCAGTCCTTGTCCTTTTTGACTTAACTGCAGCCTTTGACACTGTCAATCACCCTCTTATCCTTCTATCTAGGTTTTTCTGACACTGTTCTCTCCTGGTTCTCCTAACTCTCTGACCACTGTTGTCTGACCTCCTACATGTTTGACCACTCCTTCAAGATCCTTGCTGGACCTTCATCTAGGTCATGCTTTTAAACTTTGGGTGTCCACCAAAGCTCTGTCTTAGGCTCCTTCTCTTTTATCTCTATACTATTCTCTTGATCTTAGTAGCTCTATGCAAATGATTTTCATATCTCTTTATATAGTCCTAGCCCTAACCTCTCTCCTAACCATCAGATTTGCATTCCAGTTGTGAACAGGATATCTTGAAATATCTTGAACTCAATGTGTCCAAAATAATTTATTATCTTGCTCCCCTCAAATTCCCCCCTTCATCATATAATAATGTATCTGTGGCTTATCTGTCTACTAGACTCTAAGCTCTATGAGGGCAGAGATTGCACCTTATATAAACTTTGCATTTCCTCCAGCTTCTGGTACAGTGTTCTGTGGATACTTTGTGATTGCTAATGTTGATTAGATTTGATTTCAGCTTTTCTTCTGGCTTAAGTTTTGGAAAGGTGAAATGAGAAGTGCTTTTAGACTTTTTCCTATTCCTAATTACCTATAGTATTTTGGGATTTCAGCATTTAATCTTTATAAATATCTAAAATTGATATACCTGGAAAAGTTCACAAACACTAAATTAATTTGTTGGAATTTGATTTTAACCTGAAAGAAGCATTTGATTTAAACTGGAGTATAAGAAACTGCTTTGGAAAACTTAGGGAGGAAAAAAGTTGAGACACCACCTGAGCCTTGGTGACTTCACATTTTCAAATGTTAAAAATAAAGACAGTGTTGGAATTCCCATTTCTGGTCTGTACAACCTAGAGATGAAACAAAGCCTACTCTGAGCCTGTGTCTTAAATTAATATATGAAAACAAGAGCTTTGAATGCAGTGGGAGAGATGGAAGTTATTGGTGATCTCTAGCTCTTTTCTGGTTTCAGCTTCTGTCTTTTTCCTCATTTTTTCTTCCTTTTTGTGGTTGTGGTTTGTTGTTTGGGAGCTTAGGTGGATTTTATTTAAGTGATTGGGTTGTCTGGGATGAGAAGACGTGAGGATAATTTAAAAGTAAGTGTTGATTTCAGGAGATCAGCAATGCCAACAGTTGGGCCAGGTATGTTCAAGTTACTCCTTTCCCAGTCTAATATTCCCAACCTCATTCTTTCCAAATAAGGAATGAACAGGGACTAGAGAGAGTACAGGCTCAGTGAGTAGAGTGCCAGGCCTATAATCAGGAAGACTCATCTTCTAAATTCAAATCTGGCCTGAGACATTTATTAGCTGTGAGGCCCTGGGCAAATCACTTTATCTTGTTTGCCTCAGTTCCTCATCTGTAAAATGAGCTGGAGAAAGAAATGGCAAATCACTCTAGTATCTTAGCCAAGAAAACCCCAAATGGGGTTTTTAAAGAGTAGGACATGACTGAAAGTGATGAGATCTAGAGGTTTAGGGGTACTGGGATCCTGAGATTATGCCATGCAGGTCCTGCCTCAAAGAATTAGACCCAAACCTTCTTTCAGCCAAAGACAATGTTTATTAAAGATTTACCATATTAGCCAGACTCTTAAGGTATCTGAACATCTATGAGCTATTGGCTAGATTGTAAAAATCTGAGCAGCAGCTAGATTATAAGAATCTGAGCTCCTTAATGGAGATAAGATGGACTTTATATACAGAAAGACTGTGGGAGGGATCTAGGAATGGCCAAGTAGTCTGTGAGGACTGTGCCAAGGACCTGGACCATGTGGCCAAAGGAGAATAGAGTCTAGCTAGGATTAAGTAGTGGTGGTGGTGGTGGTGGTGGGCATAGGGAGGCAAGACAATGGAAGGCTAGGCTAGATTAAAGGTAACCAAGAATTGGGAGATTGGGTATAGCCACAATGAAAGGCCAGTTGATGGGATTATAGCCTCAAGCACCAGAGATTTGGCCATGTGGGAAAGGCCAGAACTTTTCCTTTTTGGGGTCTAGATCCCATCCTCATCAAAAGGACTGTACAATGAAGAGAGAAAATTTCTGCATGATTGTTGTTGAATAGAATCTTCGATAAGCACATCAACAAAGCATTGTTTTAGAAGCTAACCATGAGGACCCTGAAATTGTTTTGTTTCATGGAAGCCTGCTTTACTAATCGTGTTTAGTATAAGAGGATTTTTTTTTACTTGTAGTGAAGTGAAAAGAATGTACATTATTTCCTTTCGTACTAATATAATGAGGGCTACTAGACCTTTTGCATTTTAAGTGTTGTCTTTTCATTTTTGCTGCATTTTTCATTGAGCCCAACTACTTCAACTACAATATCTTTTTTGCATTTCATATGTCAAAATATAGAATGGTTTGCTGAATAGTTTTAAAGAATAAAATTCTCAACAGTCTGTTTTCCAATGCACAGGATTTTAGTGGCCTGCATGACAACAAAGAACACTCAGTAGAAGAGGCAGAACTTTTAAGTCAGCCTTCCTACCATGGGAAAGGAAGGGGAGGGGAGGGCAATGATATCATGGCAGCTTGCATGCTTCAAACACTATTTGTGTCAATCAATAAACTCTCTCTCTTTTTTTAAGCATAAGCTACTTTATTTTTAAAAAATAAGTTTTTATTGATGTTTTCTGTCCCAAGTATCCTTCCCCCTCCTCTCAGAGAGCCATTCCCATGTAACAAAAAGTATTACTTAAAGAAAAACAAAACATCACAACTGCTGAATATATTGCAAAAGTATGAAAATATGTGCAGTGCTTAACTGATATGGACCTCCCTCCTCCACAGAGTTAGGGGGTGGTGTTGGGAATATCCTCTTACATCTCTCCATTTGTGTCCTAGAGATCTGCTTGATCTCTAATAATTTTGTTGCATTCACTTTAGATTTTTTTCAGTGTGTAGTTCTTTCCATTTACACTGTTGTAGTCACGTTTTGCTTTTTTGGGTCTACTTCACTCTGCATCAGTTCATGTAGATATTTACGCGCTTCTCTGTACCTATCACATACATCATCTCTTACAGCACAGTAATATTTCATTACATTCATGTACCACAATTTATTCCTCATTTGAATGGGTATCTATCTTGTTTTTAATTCTTTGCTATCACAAAAAATGCTGCTGTAAATATTTTGGTGTATATGGGAGTCAGTAAACATTTATTAAGCACCTATTTTGTGCCAGGTAATGTGCTAAGTGCTAGGAATACAAAAAAAGGCAAAAGACAGTCACTGCTCTTAAGAAACCTATAGTCCAAATGGAAGAGACACCATGTAAACAATTATGTACAAACTAGCTTTATAGAGGATAAAATGTAGATAATTATTGGAAGCAAGGCACTAGAACTAAGGAAGATTGAGAAAGGCTTTCTGGAGGAGGTGGGATTTTAGCTCAGACTAGAAGGAAACCGGAAGGAGAGAATTCTAGATAAGGGGGACAGTGAGTGAAAATGGCTGGAGTCAGGAGATGGAGTATCTATGTGTGCAAGGCATAAGAAGACTGGAAAGACTTTGGGGGAGAGGGTATGAAGGGCTTAGAATGAAAATTAGAATTTTATATTTGGTCCTACAGGTGATAGGGAGCCACAGGAGTTTATTGACTAGGGGAAGTGATGTGGTGGTTAGTCCTTCACTTAACTAGTGGGTGTCATCTTGGGGCTGCTTCTTATTTTGGAAAGAGGTGATTTTGTGTTCGTTCTTTGTCTCTGGTTTAGAAAGGTTAGAAGATACTTTCTTACCCACGCAACCTTTCCCCTTGCTTTTTTCTTGTGTTTCTGAAAACTGATAAAGTCAGAAACTTTTTTTTTCTTTCCTTAACTTCCAACTCACTCCAGCAAGAATGAGCCAACTAAGAAAACTGGCTAGCATATCTTTATCACCCTATCCACCCTATCCACCAATAGGTTGGAAGTTGTCTTCTGTCAATCAGTTCCCAATGCTTCTGTGTATGTGTCTTCTCTGTTATGAATCTTATTTCCTTTCAGCCACTTTCTGTCTTCTCTGCCTGACAGAGGCATGCATAATTTACTGTTAGTTGTGAAAGCTAAGCTCTTAATGCAAAACAGTTTTCTGTTTGAGTTAATTCTCACATTTGATGAACAGTGATTTCCACAGTTGTCTTTGAGCTAAAATTTCTACAATATGATTAATGCATATTTTAATTTGGTGTGGGTAAAAATTAAGCTCCTATTTTTTTTTTGCTTTTTAAAATTTTTTAATATAAATTAATTTATTTTTAGTTTTCAACATTTACTTCCACAAGATTTTGAGTTCCAAATTTTCACCCCATCTCACCCCTCTCCCCACCTGAAGATGGCATGCATTCTGAATACTCCTTCCTCTAGTCTGCCCTCTCTTCTATCTCTTCCCCCTCCATCTCTTATCCCCTTCACCTTCTATTTTCCTGTAGGGCAGGAAAGACTTCTGTACCCCATTTCCTGTATTTCTTATTTCCCAGTTGCATGTGAAAACTTTTTTTTTTTGCTTTTTTGGTGAGGCAATCGGGGTTAAGTGACTTGACCAAGGTCACACAGCTAGTACGTGTTAAGCGTCTGAGGCTGGATTTGAACTCAGGTCCTTCTGACTTCAAGACCAGAGCTCTATTCACTGCATCACCTAGCTGCCCCAACTTTTTTTTTTAAACGTGTTTTTAAAACTTTGGGTTCCAAATTTTCTCCCTTCCTCCCTCCCCACCCACCTTCACTGAAAAGACAAGCAACTCAATATAGGTTATACATGTGCAGTTATGCAAAACACTTCCATAGTAGACATGTTGTGAAAAACTAACTCTATTTCCCTTAATCCTATTCTGCCCCCCTCATTTACTCTATTCTTTCTTTTGACCCTGTCCCTCCTCAGAAGTATTTGCTTCTGATTACCCCCTTTCCCAATCTACCCTCCTCTCTGTCATCCCCCTGGCTCTCTTGTCTCCTTCCCCCCCATTTTCCTGTAGGGTAAGACAGATTTCCATACTCAATTGAATGTGTAAGTTATTCCCTCCTTAAGCCAAATCCTATGAGAATAAGATTCACTCATTCCCTCTCACCTTCCCCCATTTTCCCTCCACTGTAATTTTGGTTTTTTGTGAGATAATTTACCCTGTTCTACCTCTCCCTTTCTTCTTCTCCTAGTATAAACTTCTCTCATCCCTTAATTTTATTCTCCAGATATGACCCCTTAATCTTCAACTCACCCTGTGCCATCTATCTATCTATCTATCTATCTATCTATCTATCTATCTATCTATCTATCTATCTTTATATATACATATAATTTTTTTCCTCCAACTACCCTAATACTGACAAAGGTCTCATGAGTTATAAATATCACCTTTCCATGCAGGAATGTGAACAGTTCAACCTTAATAAGTCTCTTATGATTTCTCTTTCCTGTTTACCTCTTCATGTTCCATTTGAGTCTTGTGTTTGAAAGTCAAATTTTCTATTCAGCTCTGGTCTTTTCATCAAGAATGCTTGAAAGTCCTCTATTTCACTGAATGACCATTTTTTCCTCTGAAGGATTATACTCAGTTTTGCTGAGTAGGTAATTCTTGATTGTAGTCCTATCTCCTTTGCTCTCTGGAATATTATATTCCATGCCCTGTGGCTTTAATGTAGAAGCTGCTAAATCTTGTATTATCCTGATTGTGTTTCCACTATACTTGAATTGTTTCTTTCTGGAAGCTTTAATATTTTCTCCTTGACCTGGGAACTCTGGAATTTGGCTACAATATTCCTAGGAGTTTTCCTTTGGGGATCTCTTTCAGGGGGAGATCATGGATTCTTTCAATTTCTATTTTGCCCTCTGGTTCTAAAATATGAGGGCAGTTTTCCTTGATAATTTCTTGAAAGATGATGTCTAGACTCTTTTTCTGATCATGGCTTTCAGACAGTCCAATAATTTTTAAATTCTCTCTCCTGGATCTATTTTCCAGGTCAGTTGTTTTTCCAGTGAGATATTTCACATTGTTTTCTAATTTTTCATTCTTTTGGATTTGTTTTACAGTGTCTTGATTTCTCATAAAGTCAGTAGCTTCCAATTTTTCTATTCTAATTTTTATTTTTGGTTAGGCAATGGGGTTAAGTGACTTGCCCAGGGTCACACAGCTAGTAAGTGTTATGTGTCTGAGACCGGGTTTGAACTCAGGTCCTCCTGAATCCAGGGCTGGTGCTCTATCCATAATGAGCCACCTAGCTGCCCCCTGTCTCTATTCTAATTTTTAAGGAAGTATTTTCTTCAGTAATCTTTTGGACTTCCTTTTCCATTTGGCCAATTTTGCTTTTTAGGGCATTCTTCTCCTCATTGGCTTTTTGGACCTCTTTTGCCATTTGGGTTAGGCTATTTTCTAAGGTGTTGTTTTCTTCAGTATTTTTTTTGGTTTCCTTTAGCAAGCTGTTGACTTGTTGTTCATGATTTTCTTGTATCACTCTCATTTCTCTTCCCAGTTTTTCCTCTACTTCTCTTACTTGCTTCTCAAAATCCCTTTTGATGTCTTCCAAGGCCTTGGACTATTCATATTTTTCTTGGAGTCTTTGTATGTAGGAGCTTTGACTTTGTTGTCTTCTTCTGGTTGTATGTTTTGATCTTCTTTGTCACCAAAGTAAGATAATACAGTCTGACTCTTTTTGCACTGCTTGCTCATGATCCTGGCTAATTACTTGAGTTTTAAACTCTTTATTAAGGTAAGAGTCTGCTTCCAATGTGGCGAATGTACTGTCCCAAGCTTCGGGGATTTATATAGCTGTTTTCAGAGATACTTATAGGGACCTGTAAATTTTCAGTTCTTGCAAAGTGGTATGATAAGGGGCGAGGTGTTTACTCCTTTACTGGCCTGTGCTCTGGGCTATTAGTAACCACAAGCACTCCTTTCTGTCCTGGAACTGTGAAGAAGGTTTTCTCTCTACTGTCACTATAAGCTCCACTACACCAGCACTCCTCCTCGCCCCAGGACCGCCGCCCAGAACTGTGACCTAGATCTGAGCACCGCAAAGTCAGAGGTTCCTGCCTCAGCACTAGCAAATAGATGCCTGCAGTTTCTCTTTGATCAGCCACGTGATTCCCCCTCGGTCTGTGGGTCGGAATCTCAGAATGCAGCCATAGCCCGGGGGCCTGCACTCTGCGCTCTGGAGCTGGCTCTGACCTAGTTCCTCTCTCACCAGAGAAACAGACTTTTCCCACTGACCTTCTAAATTGTCTTTGGTGTTTGTGGGTTAAGAGGTCTGGAAGCTGCCACAGCTGCCTGAGATTCAGTCCTCTGAGGCCTGCTCCAGGTTCACTGAGGCCTATACGCCCAGGCCACACTGAGCTCCTCTATCTGCCCAGCACGATATACCTTTCTGGTCAACCATCCAGGCTGTCTTGGGCTGGAAATTTGTTTCACTCTGTCTTTTTGTGGGTTCTGCTGCTTTAGAATTTGTTTAGAGCCATTTTTTATAGGTATTTGGAGGGGTTTGGGGGAGAGCTCAAGCAAGTCACTGCTTTAAGTCTGCCATCTTGGCTCCGCCTCCCTTAAGCTCCTATTTTCAAAAAAAGACCTGTGAGAAAGTGAATTATTGGGAGCAATCTGCCATGATATATCATTGCCAAAGGTGAAAAATCACAACTTGGTCTGTCCACAAGCATTTATTAAATGCTTAAAATGTGTCAGGCACTGTGCTAAGAAGGAGGAGTCAGAAGTACACAAAATTTGTAGAATTTTTATGAAAGGAGTCAAAAATAGTGTCTCGAGATGTAGCTTGGTATCATAGACAGAAGGCTGACCTTGGAATAAGGAAGATTTTAATTCAAGTTCAGTCTCTTGACACTTACTAGCTGTGAGATTATGAATAAGTCACCAGACTCTCTCAGACCATAAATTGTAAATCAGTTGCTGATCTGTATTGGTGAAGAAAATTCCCTACTATACCTTTGAAATAACAAGTCTACACACACACACACACACACACACACACATCCATATACCGATGGCTGTCTAATCTGTAATTGTAGACAATTACCTGAGAGTACTGAGTGGCTAAGTAGCTTGCTTGCCTTGGGTCACACAGTGGGCTGAGTGTGTGGTAGAATTAGAACACAGTTCTTCCTAACTCTAAGGCTGATTCTCTGATCATTACTCCCTGTTCCTCTCTACACAAAGGAAATTGGGGTTCAGACCAAAAAAGAAATTCACCCTTGTTCGCCTCAACTGTTTTTACTTCTAGATGTTTTGTGATTTTTTTTATGTGAATGAACTTCACTTTTGATAAATGTCAGAGCTTTCAACCAAGTTCTTCCTTTAGTCTTAAAAGAATCCTATCCTAATAATGTGTTTTATATATGAGATTGGTAGGTGGTTAGTTTAACAAGAAAAGTAGTTCCTCTCTTTAGGATGGTCTCTACCTTCATCATGGGTATGGAGCCACCCTTTTCTATCTCTTCCTTTCAGCCAACCCTGGGACGCATGATTTTCCCTTAGTTAAGACCCTTACTCAGGATCAGACCAGACTGGCAGAGAACCATGGGGATAATGAACAATGAATCCCTACCTCAATCCCCTACCTCTGAGAGATTCTCTTCTATCCTTTACTTACCTGTCCTTTCTGCCACTTAAATCTATTTTGTCATGAGTCAGATTTAGCTTTTGCTCTGCTCTGGGAAGTTTACAAATATAATAATCCATAAGATTTTCTTTCATTTAGTTCAGGAGCTCCCTGATAGTATAGAATTCTGGCAACTGGGAAGTTCCAAATTTTTCCGTTTTTCTTACTTGTAAATAATGGGTGTGACTATAAAGAACAAGAAGACTTTTGGATTAAAAAAGAAACGTACATTCACTCCATGGGAGAAATTGAAGAGAAAAGGTAAGGTAAAATATCACTATCCACATGATTAGTATTGAGTGGGGTGAGTTCAGCCCAAGCCGACCTTGGAGTCAGCTTCAGTAGCAATTGACTTTAGGTCTGCTCCCTTCTTGCTGCATCCTACATTGCCATTGATGAGGATGGGATTTGGACCACAAAACCCTGAACTTTTCCACATGACTAAATCTCTGGTGTTCACCTGAGACTATAATCCTATCAACTGGCCTTTCTTTATCACCTACAGCCAATCTACCTCTAGATGCTTTCCCCCTCCTCCGGGACTTCCCACCCTTAATCTTATCTAGATTCCATTCTCCCCTGGCCTTGTGGTCCAGGTCCCAGGTGTTCTGTTTTCCCCAGCTTACTGGACATTCCCATCCAGATCTTCCTTAGACCCCCCACCCCCTCTAGTCACCCTAAACTACTTGGCCACTCCTAGATCCCTCCCACAGTCTTTCTATATATAAGGTCCATCTTGTCTCCATTAAGGTGCTCAGATTCTTAAAATCTAGCCAATAGCTCGCTAATGTTCAGACTCCTTAAGAGTCTGCTCAATATGCTGGATGCTCTAATAAACCTTGTCTTTGGCTGAAAGAAAGCTTGGGTCAAATTCTTTTGGGCAGGACCAGCGTGTTGTGATTTTGGGGTCCCAGCATCCCTTGCCCCTAAACCTCAATACCATCTCCTCTAGTTCACCAAAACAGAAGCAAAAATTTTCTTTGAAATCCAACCACTCTTACTGTTTCTCCTATTCTCAGTTCAAAACCTTTCAGTACTTTGCTGACTCTCATGGTAGCTTCCCAGTTGACTGAGGGGAAACTGCTGTCTCTTTAAGACTGAGCCCTTCTTTGGACCATGAGTCACAGCAAGCCAAAGAATTCCATTCAGGCCAGCAAAACTTTTATTCCCAGCTGTACATGTCCTTGGCAAAGGGGATTACAAGGGCTATATTAGGAACAGAATAAATTAGTAGCATCTCAGATTTTCCTATACTATCCTGCTACTCTGTCTAAGCCTCATGCTCAGAGGAGTTTCCACTATTGAGGGGATAATTCCCTCCATTGAATTCTCAGTCTGATACCTTTGTCAGTGGATTGAATGAAAATACCAAGCTACAAAAGTAATTTGAAGGTGGGTTACTATCGCCAACGTTCAGCAGCCAGCCAGGGCAAAATTGGGGCAGGCTGAAGTTTTTATCTCTACTTTTCTCTTTCCAGTCCTTTCCTTCTTCAGAATTCTCTGTCTCCATACCATCCCTCTCTATGCACTTTCCCTCCCCCACCCCATCAAAATCAGCTCTCAGGAAATTTATCCACTATTTATGTCTCATGGTCAATTTTAAATAAAGGCACTACCTTTGCCACAGGCTTTTGATTCTTAAGACTTATGAATCTTAGGACTTACTGTATTCTCTGAGTGTAGAATAAGACTGAAATTTCAGCCCTCTTCTCTTGGGGACAGAGAACTTTAAGGAGGGGAGAAATGGGAGCGTCTTCCTTGACCACCTGCAATCACTAGGACTAGTTGCTATTTCATAACCTCCTTAAGAAATTCTATTAACCTTATCGAGATGTAAATTGGGGGAAGCTCCACTTTCTGTTAACAAAAAGGGAACAAGTATTTTGAGTGAACATGATATTGCAAATTACTGTAATTAATGACTCCAGGCTAAATTCAAACTGGGAGTGGGATGAGGGTGATGAAGAAAAAGGTGTTCAGCAACTTTTTCCATTTCAAGGTCACTGGTAAAATGGACCAAATTGCAGGAGAGGGTATAATTTTGTGCTATTTGCCTTTCCTTGTGTCCTCAGCTTTTGGAATGCTACTTTACCTAGTAGGTGTGTAATACAGGCTTTTTGACTTGACTCGATGTTACTGTCAGTGAGAACCCCAAAAGAGCACTGAGAGTCTGGACATTCTTACTCTTGTCTCCCCAAGCCCTTATAAACTCAGTTTGGCCAGTTGAGGAAATGGGTTAATGGGAAATTGACCTAGAGTGTTGTCCTAGAGACTCTAGAAGTTGAAACTATCCTGATGCTATTGAATAATCTGAATATCAAAGGGGGAACAGGAGTAAAGACCTCTAAAACAATAGGCCACTATATTGTTTTGTATTCTGCCTTGTAGGATATTTAGTGCATTTTCATTTATACTTAATAGAATGTTGACTCCTTGAGGTTGGAGACAGTCTTGCTATTATATTGGTATCCTCACTGCCTGGGACAGAAGTTCCTCATAAATGCTTTTTTAAAAATTGTTTTGTTTTTGCCCGTGGTTTAGTGTGTGTCTTCAGGCCTTCTTTGTGGATTGAGAGGAGTCAGGAAGACTTGAGTTCCAGCCTGCCAAGCCTGCCTCAGACATTTAATGCTGTGGAACTCTGGGTAAATTTCTTAACCTCTCACAGCCTCAGTTTCCTCATATGTAAACTGGGGATAATAATAGCACCTGTCTCCCTCGGTTGAGAATCAATGTATGTAAAGTGTTTTACAAACCTTGAAGTGCTTTATAAATGCTAGCTATCTTCTAGCAAGTTTATATACATGGAGAGCATATTAATTTTAATATTAGTCTAATAAAAATGTAGGCCTTCAGCCCAATGGATGTGGCTGATTTATGGGAGAATATCAATAAGAGCTTCGAAGAATGAGCAGACATGACTTGATCTCATTATTCATATTTGGAGGGAGCATCCAAGTTGATGATATCATGGATCCATGAAAGCAAAATAAGAACACAGGAAAAAAGTCTTAATAATAAAATGAGAACCTAGTATAATTGTATCCTACTTGAATAAAACCAGATCTGAGGCAAATCAAGAGTGATGAAAATGGGCCTTTGCCTAGGTGGGGAATATAGAGAGTACAGATAGTACTACTTAGAGTGTTTTGTTGCCTTCTCAAGTTGCCCCTGTGGGGAGAGAAGATATCTCTATGAGCCAGACCTTGAATATATTTCCTATGGCTCCAAGTCCCATTATTCTACAATGCCTAATTTTTGAGGGATGTGTATATTATAGCCATATTGACATTCTTGCTGTAAATGAAGCCAGAAGACACAAGCAAAGTTGAAGTTAAGCAGAAAGGATGGCTTATCAGCTCTCCTTAGGTATGCAAATAAAGGAATCAATGGGGTTGGTTTCATGGTGTGACCAAAGGTGGTAGGATATATCTTTCATTTCTATTAAAATATATCCTAATTCTCTTTGAGACTTAGTTTAAAATTCTAGCTTCTACATGGAGCCTTTCCTGCTTCTTTTCTTCTTCCCAAATTACCTTGGATCTATTTTTTTTAACAGCATATTCTTATATACAGGCATGCGTTTCTTTTTGCTAGATTATAAGCACTTTAAGTCTAGCATAAACAAGAAGACTACTTTGAAGTTAATTATGATTTATGTGCCTACATCTTTTGTAGAAGTAGAAAGAATTTCAGAACTTGATGAGATCTTTTTAAACCAAGTCCAAAATGTACCTTCATACTTGGTAATACCATTGTGAAAGGTGGGCATGAGGCAAAATAAACAAACAAACAAAAACATATGTTGGAAAATATGGTTCAAGATTAAGACATGAAAGAGATGAAAGGTTTGTAGACAACTCAGAAACCCCATGTCTCTATTTTTTTTTTCTAAAGGAGAAAGTTGGAAGGTGCCAGATGGGGTAAGCTCTGAACAACATAAAATATATCTGTCTGAACAAAAAGTTTTTAGATTAATCTGGGTTTGCAAAAACTAATTGGTTATCAGTGTCAAGGATAGATAGGCTCTTGTTTAAGTTTCTCTTCCCGGTTATCAAGAAGTAGAGTGGCAGAATATGTGTTGCTGACCTCAAAGCTAGAAGGACCTGGATTTAAGACCTGCCTCTGAAACATATTAGCCATGTGACCCTAGGCAAGTTATTTAACCTCTCAGGTTCCCACATTCAACTCTCTAAGACTATAAACTGGGCCTATTTTGGTGGAGGAAGTTTCTTACAGTAATGAGCACAGCTCAGCCCCTGTCCCTATCCTTTAGGAGGGAGGATGAGGAGCAATAAAATGGTGAAAAGCAGCAAGGGGAAAAATAGCTGCAGAAAACGTGGTAAGAAACTTTAATAAGTCACATCATCCTAAAAGTATTGCTGAAAATGGAACAACTTACTGGAAAATGGAGTAGAGTTGCCAGAATTTCTGTAGCAATCTATTCTCAGTATCAATAACAATGATGCCACCACATTTAGACTCAATATCTTGCAATGATGTGATGCTTGAGCAAATAGAAATGGTGCTTGAAATGAATACGTTGGATATAGTGGTTGTACCAGACCAGGTTCACGCTGAAGAAACGTATTCTGGATATAACACAATTTTGAAAGCATAAAGAAATTGAATTTTTAGATATATCATAGAAGGGAAAAATATCAAGTGATGATAATGAGTCTTATTTCTAGAAAATGGTCTAGAGAGTGTCAACTACTTTTTCATCTCTTCAAAATCTTTGATAATGAATTACACATGTATTTAGAGCATTCTTGGTGAAAATACCAGAAGGAAACATGTAGGCTTTTATAGACTGTCTTCAGAGATCCTAAGGTGTTATTTTTTTAAACCTACTCAGACACTCCAATTTAAAAAAAAATCACTTAATGCTAAAGAAAACCTCAGTCTTAAAGGCTATTCTCCAACAAAGCTATATTAAAATCATAAAGATTCCCTTATCAATTATGGCACCTATTTGTATGTCATTTAAAGTTCCATAAAGTACTTTCCTCAGCATAATCATGAGGTAGGTAGTACAAGCATCATTTATCCCTATTTTTATGATGGGGAAATTGAAGTACATAAAGATGAAGTGACTTAGGGTCTTAAAGTACTTATAAATATATATATATATATATATATATATACACATATATAGATGCATAATTAATATGTGTATATAAATAGTGTATATGTACATATATGTATATATACACATATGCACATATACACATGTACATACATACCTACACACATACTTTATATATATATATATGTAGGTATGTATGTATGTGTGGAAGTATTGGATCCAGGATTTGAACCCAGGAATCTCCTGGCTCCAAGTCCAGTGCTTTTCCCAGTATATCATATTGCTCTTATATCTACATCCTAGATCAAGTTGATCAATTCCATGATCACCAATATCAAAGCACTGAATAGGGAGATGTATGATTGCTAAAAGTGCCACTGCCATAGAAGGTGTCATGTGTGGAGAAATAGAAAAAGACTTCTCTATAGGTAATGTCCTTAGGCAGACAAATTCATCTTTTAACACCAATAGTCTACCAATTATGTTATGTGGTCATGAATCAGGAATGGTACAGTTTATAAAGAATTACATTATGGATAACTGCATAGATTTAGAGCTGGAAGGGACTTTAAGAGTCATGTCATATACATCTTCAATTTACAGAGAAGGAAACGGAGCTTAAGAAGTTAAGTGACTTGCCCAATGTCACACAGTGGGCATCCAGAGAACCCATTTCCTATGACTCCAAATTTAGTGTTCTTTCCATTAAATCCTGAAGTGTCTGTTAGTAGTATAGGCTGCAGCATATTACCTATGATGACTTGTTTGCAAGAAATTGTGTAAAAATAATATCATTCAGTAAATGCATGATTGGAAAAAGAAGTAGGTCAGTCATGGAGCAAGAATAAGGGAGGACAGATAAACAGCCTGAGAGCTTTGGAGGAACTTACAAAATATTGAAAGACCTGAAAGAAAGCTTCTAACAAGTTGTTATATTATTGAGAGAGGATTTATGGAAGGACATGGATGAGAATTATACAGAATAAGATACAAAAGGCTTGTAGGAGAAGAGTGGGACCCATATAATTAACATCAAAGATCCTTTGAAGTAAAATAATTATTTTCTTGGTGATGGTATGGGCTATTGAATGAAGAATGGTCATGGCTCCCAAACTGATTACCAAGTGGCCAGCCAGCTGATAAGCCTGTCTACTCTTAGCTTGGGCACTTCCTAAGAAAGCCAACTTAATGTGTTGCTTGTGTCATTTTCAAAGCTTTTCCATTGTGATAGAACCCAATAGAATTTACACTTTAGTGACGTAGCTTTCAGGAAGCCAAAGTAACTTTCAGACCACTAGAACACCTCAGTCTTTGAGGAATCAAATTTGTAGATCAAAAAAAAAAAAAAAGGAGTAGAAAAAAATGTAGATTGGTCTCCTAAAGGTGAGAGAAGAGGCAGAGGCTGTGTTACACTGGAATACATAACATGTTGAAAGAACCAGAGGGAGGTCTCTAACACTTTGAGTCGGTTCTCAGTGGAAGTTTTGTGGAAGAGTATGACTAAGAAGTGCATAAAGTAAGCATGTCTAACTGCTGTTTATTTACAGAGGAGGAGGGAGATCATCTAGATCCATCAAAAGCAAAATACTCTTAAATGTCGGATAAATTACTTACATAATCTAAAATATCAGGTATTTTTTATGACACTATGTTCCCTTTTGGTGCACACAGTTGAGAGGCCACTATGTTTCAAGAGCTAACATAAGACAGTTTGTAACTAGTTTTAGAAACTTACCTATCCACTTGACACATACTAGCTGTGTGACCCTGGGCAAGTCATTTAACTCCAATTGCCTAAAAACAACAACAACAACAACAACAACAACAACAAAAAACCCAAACAACAACAACGAAACTTACCTATCTTGGGTGAAAACTCTTTATTTACATGGAATAAATAACCTAGGCCTCCCCCACCAACTATGTGAAAGCACAGTTTCATTTTTTTCCATTGTCAATCACTTTCTGGCATTATTCATTGCTCAATAGACATTAATTCTTTCAGGCTCCCTGGATAGATGAGTGAATGTGGTCTTTTACATTCCCATTAGTCCAAGTGGGAATTTTAAGGTACAGAAACTCCATCTCATATTCAGTTGATCCAACTACTATGTGATAGTATATTAACAAAACTGTGCTTAAATACATAACAGAATACAAGTGGACATATGCTAAGCTGATTCATTGCCACCCTGGCTCAGTTTAGTACAGTACATGTAGTAGTGGCAGGAAGCCAGCCCTGCACAGTCTGATTAGAATGACCCCCAGGTGATAAGGGGGTCATTTACAAAGGACCAATACAGAAGAAGTAGCTCTTGGCACCTTTAAACATACCAGTTATGAGTATGTTTAAAAAAGATGAACATGGTTGGTAAAAATTCCCTTGGGTTTCAGTGGTTTAATTTCTAGATCTCTTAGTTATTTTAGCTGTTTCTAATATATCTTCTCCTTGGAAGCCTCACAATGCTTATATGCCCTTGGAAGAGTACGTGGTTCTGACAGGTGGAAATCAACTCTGATTGGTTACTAATTAATGAGTGAATGAATATTATAATGAGAGGTAGACCTATTGTAATGGTGGAATGTGACCCTGATTATATCACATTTACTTTTCTCTACCCAGACCACCCTTAGCATTTGGCAGTCTAAACAAAGAGGTCTACCCCTCACCCAAGCCTGTCTGAGTAGACTAACACAGTGGGCCAGAATTGATCTATATCAGATTCTCTTTGTAAGGTTTTCTAATTGGGTGGGGTAAGAATTCGACCTAGATAAGATGGTCTAGGTGGGATAAATTTTTTGGTTGAGGTCTGAAATCTCCTTGAGAGATTGGACTTTGAATGAGGAAATAGAAAGAAAAGAAAACTTGAATCCCCCCCAAATATTAATTGGTTGTTAATATGAGAGAAATAATCATTTCTCTCAGTCTCAGTTGTATAATGGTTGCAGTACATTTAAAGATATAACTATTTCTCCATCTCTTTGATACCATTTGTACTGTGGTTTCCTAAATGATACTTTAGTGGCCTTCTAAGTGCTTAACTAATTATCAGGGAATAATTTCAGTCCTGGAGAATACATGGATTATTAAATATGGAATGGTGTTTGCAGAATCTTTAGTTCACATTCTCTTGAGAGTCATATAGCAGTAACAACCACCACAGTGTTTATATTACTGATTCATGAAGCAAAAAATATGGCAGACTCTGGATTTTTCAAAACAATTTCCTTAAGTCTTGTTAATCTCCAAGCGATAATCTCCAAGCATAAGGAGGTCAGCAAAATTTGTCTCCCTGCCAGAGGAAAGAAAGAAGTTTCCTTTTTAGTCCCATGCTGACACTATTTACCAGCACTATTTGCCTAACTAAGATGAATCGATAAGTTTTATCAAACTACATTTTCATATAATAATAAGCAAATGAAAGAGGAGTCAAGGGAAAATATGAGCTAATTTTAAGAAGAAGATCAACTACTTTAGTACAAGCTGGGATTTTTGTGGCAATTGAGATAACAATGATGGTGTTAGAAATTAAACTCAGTTTAACACATTCCCTTAGTCTGTAAGCATTTACTAAGCACCTACTATGTGTCACTTACTTTGCCAAGTGCTAGGAACGCAAAAACAAAACAGTCTCTGCTTTCAAGGAGTTTAAGATAGATTGGGGGGAAAAACCCATACAGATAAATTCAAATATATGCAAATTAAATTTACAGGTCAAAAGCAAAAATAATTTAAATATTGCTATTTCGAACTTCTTTCTTAGTGGTAAAGATACCTTTGAGTTTATTTTTTTCCTAAAGCATGCAATATTACCAAATTTGGTAATATTGGGGAAAGAAATCCAAGAATGGGTTTCAAACATTCTATTGCATGGTTTCCAGAAGAGGTAGATCTGGTTTAAAGCATATTTGAGAAAACTGAATGTTTATGGTTTAGAGTAGAAACATATTTAAATGGCAGTTGAATTATTACAGCTTGCATATAACCTTTCTGTGTAATTTATTTTGTCATTTCCCGGGGACAAATAGAACTACTTCCTGGTCATGTTTTTCTTCTTTGTCAACAGTTCCGACCATGTAGACTAAACCATTTAATTTTACATTTGCACAAATTTTGCTAAGTATCAACACTCAAATCTTTGTACCTAACTGAATTAAATGACTTTAATGTAATAATTTAATCAAGAATGGGGTGGGGGAGGAAAAGTGACAAATAGTGGGTTGAAAATTTTAAAAATTCTTATAAAAGAATAAAAATTAAAAAAAATAAAAAAGTAAAAAATGTAAATTTAACTGGCATGGAAATTGCTGTATTTGGATAGGAAGCTTAGTCTAAAAGAAAGAAAGCTGAATAGGATTGAGTAGCTACTGTAGGGTTTTGTCCTGAGTCTTTCTGAAACTCTATGTGCTTCTTAATGTACTTGCTTACCATTTTGGGTTCATTTTGGATATCCCCTACCCTTAGACCAAGTGCCCTCTTGCTTCCTTAAGGGAGACCAGGATCTCCTATTTCATTGCCTCCCTAGGCCTAATCTTTCCCTGGAGTACTCAAAGACACAGAGTTAGTCTTTACTTGAAATCACCAATTAAAACCTACAAATCCATTTCCTCAGGGCCAATTACATAAAACTTTCTAAGGTGTTAAAAGCTGATTAAATGTTAATCAGTTAGCCTTTTCTGGCCTTCAAAGCTTTAACTAAAGGAGGCAAGGGTAGATTTAAAAGATTTTTTTGGGGGGAGGGGTGGAGACGAAGTCATAGAAATGTTTGGTTTTATTAATTTTTATATGGGGAGGCCTTTGGACAAACTTAATGGATGAGCTATGCTCTTGTTTTGTATAAATTGGTAAAGAATTCAATAAATCACATATCTGCATCTATCTATATAGATACATACACACTCGTCTATACACACATAGGGGTGTGTGTGTGTGTATATATATATATATATACACATATGTACATATGTATACTCACATATATACATATATAAATACACACACACATATATACACACAGTAAAACACTCTGATCCTCAGTTTCTCCAACTTTTACATGAGAAAATTGGATTCAGTGACCTTCCAGCTCTAACTCTATGATCTTAAGGGCTTAGGTGTTCATAGCCCTTAAGAAATAGTTGTGGAAATGAATTGTAAGGGTAGGCTCTACAATGAATACTTGTTTAGTATATAAATGTAAAGCACAATAGAGTGCAAAGGAGTATAGAGGAGTTATAAAGAAAGTACTAAGATAGGTAAATGGAGAAAGGGATTATTCCAGGCTACCTTTCCAGGCTAAATTGCACATGATTTCCCTTCCTGTGCCCTATTCCAGATATTGTCTCCTGTCTCTGTGCATCTGTATAGACATTTGTATATGATCCCCCATGACTAGAATGTACTTGCTCTGTCCTCACTTTGGCCTGTGAAAATCCTAGCTTCCTTCCAGACTCAGTTGAAGTGACTCCTCTTACTCATCATGCATGTAGCCTTTCTTGGGCCCTCTCCCCTTACTACTATTTACATTCTGTATTTGCATACAGATGTATAAGTTCTTTCTCTCCAATAGAATGTTATCAACTCCTGGAATACAGGGACTATATTTGCTTTTTGTCCTTATATGCTTAGCACCTAGCACAATGCCTAGCTGATAGTATTTAATAGATACTTGTTGAAAGAATGAATTGATTATGGCTAAAAAGCATCAGAGAGGAACCGTTGACATCTGGGCTTGGTTTAGAAGAATTCTTTGAGATGTGGTATTTCAATTATAAAAGACAGAAGGAGAAGACCACCCAAACCATCTGTCTCACTCTTTTGTGCATACCTTGTCCCACATTGCCTAGGACCCTTCATACACTGGAAGGGGCAGCTAGGTGGTGACACAGTGGTTCTGGAGTCAAGATCTGAATTCAAGCCCTGTCTCAGATACTTACTAGTTGTGTGACCCTGGGCAAGCCATTTAACATCTTTTTGCTTCAGTTTCCTCAAATGTAAAATGGGGATAATAATAACATCTACCATTCAAGGTTATTTGAAGATCAAATGAAATTATAATTATGAAGGGCTTAGCACAGTGCCTGGAACATAATAGGCATTATATAAATGTTACCTATCATCTTTGTCTTCTCTCCTTCTCCCCTCTCTTCCCTCTTTCTCCCTCCTCGTAGTCCATTAATGCTACTGGACACTCAATGGTATTTATTGAAAGAAATACACTTACTTGGATTCAGAACTGGTTGATTGTCAGACTTAAAGTAATTGTTAATGGCGCAAGGTCAGAGTTATAGGCCTTCGGTGGACTAGTTCAAGAGGCTGTGCCTGGCCCTGTACTACTGAACATTTTTATCAATCACTTGGATAAAGTCATATTCATTTCATTTGTGTTTCTTTCTACTCATATTCATTGTTTCTTACAGCATAGTAACATTCCATTTAGTTTGTGTATCTTTAGCCATCCCCCCCAGCAGATGGCATGTACTTTATTTCCAGTTATTTGATATCACAAAAATTGCTATGACTATTTTGATATCAATGGGATCTTTCCTGTCTTCAACCTCTCTGTGATATATATCTTATGTCACATATGCAGTACACACACACACACACACACACACACACACACACACACATCATATATCACATCACAATAGCACTTCTGCCTCAGAGGTAATAGGCATTTGAGTCACTTTTTAGTATAATAGATTTACTACTTTTAAAGAAAAAATGGTAAGAAGATGAAACTGACAATCTAAATTCTTTAAGGCATAAATGATTGGTGCAGTATTTGTATGGTGTCATTACACCAAGATAGATTTTATTTTACTACTTGCATGTCTTATTAGACTAGAGATTAAATGACATTCTTAAAGGACCCTGAGCTCTAAATAGAGAGACAGAAGTGGAAAATACAATGTAGAAAAGTATATAAAGAATGGGAAGTGTCCAGAAACAGAAAGGGCTGCCTCACCACTATGAAGTAGTGAGCCCTCTCCCCATCGCTGGAAATGTCTACCCATAGGCTGCATGACCATTTTCCAGCAATGTCATAGGAGTAATCATTATTTGAGAAGGGGGCTGGATAAATGACCTTTAAGATTGCACCAGGTTTTAGATTCTATTATCTTCTGAAAAGTAAAAGGAACACAAAAAGGGAAGTGGACCTAGAGAAAGATATTCAAATTTGATGTTCAATTCTTATGTTCTTTTTTAATTTGCCCTGATGAAATGCCTAATTTATTTTCCAAAGGCTTTACCACATGTTAAGTGACAGTAAATTAGAATACTTATTGACATCTCAGTATCATTACCCCTCCAGGTGGCTAATGGGAGAATAAATCAATCAATCCCAGAGCCCTTAGAAAGATACAATTTTTTAAAAAAATCCCTTACATTATTGACAATCAACATCTTATTTTGCTGTTTTGTATTGATATAGAGGCAGCATGTCATAGTGGGTATGATGCCAGACCCAAATTTCGGCAGATCTGAGTTCAAATTCCTCCTATCACACTTGGTACCTATGTGACCAGCAACAGCGTGTTGCCTTTTGAGAGTTGGAGAATTCCTTAAGTATGCCATACTTTGCTTTACTGTACTTCACAGATACTGGTTTTTTGTTTTCTGTTTTTACAAATTGAAGGTTTGTGGTAACCTTGCTTCAAGCAAATCTATTAGTGTTATTTTTCCAACAGCGCATGCTCACATTGTGTCTCTGTGTCACATTTTGGCAATCCTCACAATATTCCAAACTTTTTCATTATTATTATATCTGTTACTGTGATCTGTAATCAGTGATCTTCGATGTTACTATTGTAATTGTTTTGGGGCTCCATGAATTGTGAACTTACTGATAAATGTTGTGCATATTCTGACTATTCCACTGACTGGCTATTCCCATTTTTCTCCTTCTCCTTGGACCTCCCTTTTCCCTGAGACACAACAATATTGAAGAATATTGCACAAATTTAGTTGATAAAACAGTGGCAGGGTTTGAGAGGATTGACTCCAATTTTGAAAGAAGTTCTATTGTGGGTAAAATGCTATCAAACAGCATCACATGCTACAGAGAAATCTTTCATGAAAGAAAGAATCAATCAATGCAGTAAACTTCATTGTTGTCTCATTTTAAGAAATTGTCTTAACCAACTTGACCTTCAGCAATCATCACCCTGATCAGTCAGCTTCCATTGGGATTGAGGCAAGGCCATCCACCAGCAAAAAAAAAAAAAGCTAAAACTTTCTGAAGGCTCAGATGATGGCTAGCATTTTTTTTTTTAGCAGTAAAGTATTTTTAAATTATGGTGTGTACCTTTTTTTTTTCTAGACAATACTATTGCACACTTAATATACTATAGTATAGTGTAAACATAATTTTTGTATGCACTGGGAAACCAAAATATTGGTGCAATTTGCTTTATTGGAATATTTGCTTTATTGTAGTGGTCTGCAACTGATCTGCAATATTTCTGAGGTACGCCCATATAACACTTGACTGCTAAGCTAAAAAAGGGTTAGAACCTAAGTGAATTTTGCACAGAAAGTTACAAACTACTGAGGTACAAATGTATTTTATATTGATAAAGTCTATCCATTTCTTTTGAATGTTTGATTCTAAAGCATGATGCTTTTACTCTTTGTGTTTTTTGTTTTGTTTTTAGGCAATATGACTGGACCTATGGTATAGCCAAATTGGTATAATTATAATGATAGGTCTCATTTATATGACCCTTTAGAGATAGTTGGTGATGCAATTGTTAGAGTGCTGAACTTGGAGTCAGGAAGATTTGAGTTCAAATATGGCCTCAGCCCCTTACTAGTTGTGTGACCCTGGGTAAATCACTTAACCTGTTTTCCTTAGTTTCCTCAAATGTAAAGTGGGGATAATAATAGCACCTACCTTCTAGGGTGTGAGGATCAAATGAAATAATATTTATAAAAAGTGTTCAGCATAGTGTCTGGCACATAGTAGATTTTAAATAAATGCTTATATTCCCTTCAGTTTCCTTCCCTTTTAAGGTTTGTGAAGTGCATTTGTTACAAAGACCCTGGGAGGACAGAAATGTTGTTTGTATCTATTTTACATGTGAGACTACTGAGAATCAGAGAAATTAAGACATTACCCAAGGTCACACAACTATTAAGTGTTAAACTCAGGACTCTAACCTCTATCTGATACTCCAAGGCCAATGTTCCTTCAAATGTACCACGACTATTCTTCACTCATATTCATTCAAAGACCAACATTTATTAAGAACTTGCTGTGTGCAGAGCACTTTGATAGGACTGAGGGAGATGTAGAGTTTGGGTAAGATATAACTCCTGCCCTCATGGAGCTTATAATCTAGTGGGGGGATAGGACACATATAAAAATAGTTACATGGCAGTATGACTGTAAACAAAGTTACCCCAAGTTTAAGGTATTCTAGGGCCCTACATCTATTCAAAACTAACTCAGAAGCTGCTACCAATGTCTTTACTTTTCTAGTCAGATAATATGATTAGTTTAAAGTGAAGACATTTAATGAAATAGAAGAAAAGCAGCAACAAAGCATTTCCCCCATAAATCTGGTGCGGGTCCCATAAATATACATGCTATCTATGGGAAAGTAGACAGATGTAGGGGCAACTCAAGGCTCTATTTTCTGTTAACATCATTATGCTGCTCCCTCTGGGTCTGCTTCCTCCTGATCTTGCGAAGTGTAGTCTTGCAAAGTTTTTGATGGACATTAGTTGGCTGATTCCATGGTGGCTGCCAAGTATGACTCTGGGTTGTCACAGGATTATGATGGAGCTTTTCTCTGTCTCCAGGTTTTGCTGGAGTCCTCATATGAGCTTTTACCCTTTTCCATAGAAGAAGAGAGGACTTTTTTTCCTGCTACATGTCTTTTAAAAAAAAGTATCTATTTTCCCCAAACCTTGGCTGGAATGGGTGTAATCATTGGTGTGAATGATCATATCAGACACCAAGTTTTTGAATAATAGGGCACCCCAGCTAACCAGTGCCTTTAGATTTAGTTCTGTCTTATTTTTAAACTGTATATTCTTGTCACTGAGGACTGTGTCTCTATCAGAGGCTCCACATCTGACATAGGATCAGAAAGTCTGTGTAGTTATTGCTTTATTGTTTTTAGAGGGCATGTACTCTTCAACCGATGTGTGGCTTTTCCAAAGAAACCCCACAAAGCTGTGTGGGTGTGACATCTTGAGTTCATTTTGAGGACCCAAAATGCTTTGCATATGCCATGCAAATTAATCTAAGCAAGCACAAAAGCTAAACATGGAAGTCAAGATAATTCTCAATTTCCTGTCTAGCTACATTCTTGCCTTTTTGTATTTATGTGTGGCCAACAGACCTTTCTAGGCTTTGAATCTATTCTATGACCGTAAGATAAAATAATTCATGAGAGGTACAAAGTGCTATGTGAAGTTTGAGGGGAGATGTTCAATACTAACTGAAAATAATTAGCTTTCTTTAGCAATGTTTTACATTTGATTTAAACTTAATTCATACTGATGAACCAGAGCTCATTAAAAAAAAACAAAACAAAACATATTACCTGTAAACTATTCCTGTTTTGTAAGTTGGGACTGAAAGTGGCATCAATACTTAAGTCTTTCTGATATCATAGATCCTTAGTTGTCTGAACTTCAAGATACTGCTCAATGATTTCTTTTAAAAATATTTATTTTTTAACTTTTAACATTCACTTTTTTAAGATTTTGAGTTCTAAAACTTTCTCCCTTCCTTTCCTTCCCCCCTCACCAAGATGGCATGCAATCTGATACAAGCTATACATGTATAATCTTATTAAACATTTTCCCACATTAGTCATTTTGTGAAAGAATCAGAACAAAAATGAAAAACCATGAGAAAGAAAAAACAAACATCATAAAAAAGAGAGAAAATAGTATACTTCAATCTGCATTAAGACTCCATAGTTCTTTCTCTGGATATGGATAGCATTTTCTATCATGAGTCTTTTGAAATAGTCTTTGATCATTTCGTTGTTGGGAAGAGCTAAACCTAGCAAAGTTGGTAATGGCACAATGTTGCTGTTACTGTGTATAATGTTCTCCTGGTTCTTGCTCACTTCAGTCAACATCAGTTCATGCAAGTCTTTCCAGGTATTTCTGAAAACTGCCTGCTAACCATTTCTTATGGAACAATAGTATTCCACTACATTCATATACCACAACTTGTTTAGCCATTCCCCAATTGATGGGTATCCCTTCAATTTCCAATTCTTTGCCACCACAAAAAGCTGCTCAGTCATTCCTGAGGAGAGCTGTTGGGGTCTGAAATCAATCAACAAACATTTATTAATTAATTATCTGTACACTGTTAGGATCTGGAAATGTAAGGACAAAAGTGAAACAGTCCTCCTTGGCCCTCAATGAGCTTGTATTCTATTTGAGAGATAAGATTTTATATACATATATATGTGTGTGTGGGTGTGTATGTATGTATATGTGTATATGTATATGTGTATGTATATGTGTATATGTGTATGTATATGTGTATATGTGTATATGTGTGTATATATGTGTATGTGTGTGTGTGTGTGTGTGTGTGTGTGTGTATAGATAGATAGATAGATAGTTGTATAGTTGTGTGAAGATCTCAAAAGTCCTCATGCAAAAGTTAGTCCTTAAGTCTTGAATGGGACTTGAGATTCTAAGAGACAGAAATGAGGAGAGAGTACATTTCATGAATGAGGGACAGCACAGACATGGAGACAGGAAATGGAGTAATATGTATGAGGAATAATAAAACCAGTTTAACTGGACCATAGAGTATATGGATTGAAGTAAAAGGAAGAAAGTTGGAAAGGTAGGTGGGGGCAGGTTGTGAAAGTCTTCAAATGCAAGCAAAGGAGTTTATGTTTGACCCTAGAGGTAATAAAAAGCCCTTGGAGTTGATATGGTCAGGCCTGGGCTTTAGGAGAAAAAAATGTTGGTTGCTGAGTAAAAGATCGACCAGAGTGAAGAGAAGCTTGAAGTTTGGAGACCAAAAATCAAAAACTGCTACCATAGTGTGGTAGAGAGGAGATGATGGTCTTTGCAAGAGTGGTGGTTTGTGTGGGAAGAGAGAAAGGTACAGATTTAAAGGATATTCTAGACAGTAGAAATGGCAGGAATTGGTAACTGATTGGATATATGAGGTGAGGGAGGAGTGCAAAGAGTTAGTGCAGCTTCCCAAGGGGCTTAACTTATAACCTCCGGGCTTTGGTTAGAATCACTCCTTCTCATGTGTACATTGATGATTTCATTGCTGATTATGGGCCTTTTCTAGTCAGATCTGGAGCTGCTCTATAGTGAAATCAATGGCAACTGCTTTTTGCTAACGGGTTTATTGGATTTTAGGTTGTTAGTGAAATGGTATGAAATGTTCCTAGATGAACGGGTAGTTGATACCTGGCATTAAGCTACTTCCCTTTCCATTTTTTGTGTTTGTTTTTCCTGTCTGCTCCTAAGGGTCTGGTGATTGTTGGCTCCAGCTTACTGTCCATCATACAGATGTTTAGCACCCTGAAGGCAACTTACTATGACAGGAATGTTTGATGGTCTGATTCATCTCAGATTTTTTTAGGCTTCTTTTGCTGCAAAGCTTATAAAGAAAATCAAATCAGAAAGCATGTATTGAGTAATAATAGTCATTTGCAATTCTAAGAACTTGAACATGCATTACTTCATATGACTTTCTAAATAATCATGCACAGCATGACCCCCATTTTACAGATGAAGAAATTAAGTCTCAGAGAGGTGAAGGGTGACTTGTCTAATTGTGTAAGATTAATAAGGGGCAGAGCTGGATTCAAACTCAGGCCTTCTGATTATAAGTCCTGTTTTCTTTCTGGGGCATCTTGAATGCCTATTGTGTGAAAACATCCTACAAGATACTATGGAGGGACATAAGGATGCACAAATATAGCCTCAACTCCAAAGGAAGTGATATGGGATAAGCCAAGAGTTTAACAACAACATAAGACACCAAAATGGGAGATGGCAAAGGGAAATATATGATTAATTCTCAGGTGAGTGCTAGAGATAATACATGCTATGAATTTACAGAGCTTTATTGGGTTGGGAAGATACCCCTGAAAATGATCTTTTTACCTCCTCTTGAACCCTTCTAATGACAAGAAGTTGAATACTGAGTGAAACAGATTCCAAAAGGGGAAATCACTGTGGGTTGCAATAGTATAGCTGGCTTCCTAGAGGAGATAGGATTTAAAGTGGGCTTTAAAGGAGGGGCTTGATTTTGGTAAACAAAGGTAGAAGAGCAGGACATTTCACATGATATGAGCCATGTGAGAAAAGGGAAAGAAGCAGGAATGTCTATGGGATGCTTAGCAAGTACAGGAGTTAGGTATTAACCTTAGTCAAGTATTAGTCTTATTATGAATTAAGACTAGAAAGTAAATTGAGGTCTGATGGTTGAAGGTTTTGAAAGAAGTTAAAACAATCATCAAGAGGCAGTAACAGTATCTCTCAGGAAGTAATGTAATTTGGTGGCAACTAGTGGGGATTTAGGAGGGAAAGTGAATGAAACTTGGAGTACTTAAGTTATTGATTTTAAGGGTTAAGTAGTGTAACATAGCATTACAATTCCTTATGAATTGGTCCAGTCTTTCTGGAAAGCAGTTTGGAACTATGCACCCAAATTTACTAAACTGTGCACACATTTTGACCCAGCTATATCACTCATAAGCCTTCACCCCAAAGATGTCAAAGAGTGAAGAAAAAGACTTAAATGTACAAAAATACTTATAGAAGCTCTTTTCATTGTAGCCCAAACCTTGAAACTGAAGGCACAAACTTCTATTGGGAATGGCTAAAAAAATTTTGAATATAATGGAATAGTATGCTATAATATATGATGAAATGGACAGTTTCAGAGGAAAATGGGAAGACTTTTATGAACCAATGCAGAGCAAAGCAAGCAGAACCAGGCAAAATAATTTATACAGTGAAAACACTAACAACAAAATTATAGAGAAAAACATCTTTGGAAGACTTTAGAACTCTGATCAATGGTATGATAAACCATGAGTCCAAAAGACTGAAGATGAATCTTACCATCCACCTCCTGCTGGAGAGGTGATGGACTTAAAATGTAGAATGAGGCTTGCATTTTATGATATGGCCAATATGAAAATTGATTTTGTTGGACTATGCATATTTGTTAAGGGTTTTTTTCCATTTAAAAAATTGTTCAGTGAGAGTGCAGTGAGAGAAATAAATGCTTATAAAAATACCAATGATAAAGAAATTTTTAAAAAAGAATAATGGCTCCCAAAAGTACTTCATATAACCAGAAACTCATGGGAAGTAATAATAAAATTTGCTCAGCATTACTTTGAATATTCAATGTAGATTGAATAAAGATTCTATAACCACAGAATCTTAGAACCAAGGAGTATAGAGACTATCTTGTTCCCCTTCCTGAACCCCCATTTTATACTTCAGGAAATAGTCTAGAGACCTGTTCTGTTAAGTGATTAAACCAAGTTAATATATCTAGTTTATAGCAGAGTTGGCTATCCCATTACAGAAAGGAAAGGATTTTTTTTCTAGCTTCCATCATTGTATAAATATTCCATGCTAAATAAATTTCAAGTGTTGGAAAACTCATGGTACTCAAATGGGGACAATTTTTTCCACTTAATTTGTAGTTGTCCAAATAATATTTATTGATTCAGAATCTCTTTTGCCCAGTGAAGGGGATGAGGAGGACCCTTTCCTGGACCTTTGATGTGTTTGGCCACCCCAAAGTCCTACCCAGGAGTCTCTCTTATCTTCAGATTCTAGAGAGAATAATAACTGATGGGGGTGGGGCTGCCTATATCTTCAGGCAACTGGTGATAGACATGATATGAACCCCAGACTTGTGGGAGAAGTTCTAGGGAGGCAAATTTCAGTTCATTGTAATGAATTTCCTAAACAAACAACAACAACAACAAAATAGAGCTGTCCAAGAATGAAAATATCTACTTAATAGAGGAGAAAGTTCCCTTACTGGAGATGCTCAATTAGAGACCTGATGAATGTTTTTCACAGGTGGTGAAAGGATTCAGTCTTTGTCAAGAATGTGGGGACTGGGGATTTCTAAAGGCCATTTTAACTTCAAAATTCCACAAATCTAGACAAGAAGTTCTAGATGTGGGGATGGGACAAATATGTGTCAGTGATTGAAGGCAATTTACAACTTGGAGGGAGAGAATAGACCTAGGGGGAAAAGGGCCTGGACCAAACTGTGATGATAAACAGAATACCCTGCTAGGATTAAGAATTCGTTAGTGTTACCCCAAGGGGGCTAGACTGAAGTCTTGGAAACAGAGGCTGAAGGATACTTTTGCATATAAAGCAATGCTAACTTACGTGATAGCATATTGTCCCTCCTGTATAAGGATATTCTACATTCCAATAAATTAACATTTATTAAATGCCTACTGTTTTCAAGATACTCTACTGATGGGAAGATGAAGTTTTGCCAAAATATGGTTTTTGCTATCAAGTATATAGTGTGTAGTCTAGTGGAAGGATATGGTAAATAAAATACATGATAAGTCCATGAGTTTTGCAAGCAGAGTGATGTAAAAGGTCAGTCTTGACTGAGGTCAGGAGTAGGGAGGGGAACTGCAGAAGTCGTCTTAGAGGAGATGGTATTTCAGTTGGTCTTCTGAGAATGAGAAGAAGACCTTTATATGGTATGTAGGTTCCTCTGACAAATGGCCATCTTGCCTCTACTTGAACATGTCTAATGACAGGGAGCTTACTTCCTTAAAAAAAATAGATCCAGAAATTCCATTTTTGGAGAGTTGTACTTTTGAGAAATTCAATAATTGTTGAACATGCTAGTGTGTGTGGATATACATTCCAGGAATTTGGAATGGTGTGAGCAAAGATAGAAGGAAGAAAGCCAAGGTTACAGTTCCCTTTATGTGTATAGAGGAAGATTTATGTGTTTATCTGATTTTGCATTTTTGATACTACAGGATGTCCCAAAATTCTTAGTGTAATTTTAAGCTATTAAGACTCAGGTTTTAATACTTTAATAATTAAAACTTAAGCTTTAGTAGCTTAAAACTGTACCAAGACTTTTTGGGACACACTTTTTACTGCAACCTTTAGAGTAGATCTATGGAAGGTTTACAAAAGACTTAAATGAGGATCATGCCAGATGAGATGATGGGGAGGGGTGGTGTTTTGTACTGGTGGAGAGTTCATCCACATTGATAAGCCTGTAAGTAAGCTATTACTCCCTGAAAAGTGTCTTTATACCATGTTTGGAGCACCAATGTATCAGGCTACCTGGCATACCCTGCAAATGTAGCTCTCTTTCTGTTTCTCTCTCTCTTTCCCCCAACCATACATATGCACATGTGCACACAAGATGTACACATATGCATACCTGTATACATATGTATATATGACTAAAAGCCTAAAACAGTATGCATATGTATGTATGCACATGTATATATGCGCACACACAAATCCATGACATTTGGTATGCTTTTTTTATATGTACCAAGTGCTCAGAAATTATAGCTCCTACTATGTAGGGACTTAAGCTGTGTTTGCCTCAGTAATAGCTGATGGCTGAACTGTTTTACCAAATGTGAATTTCAGATTTCCCTAAGATCCTAACCCAAACAAATTAACCCTAGTGGCTTAGGTATCTGGAATGGTCTTTCCTTCCCCCTTCCCCAACCCTCCCCCTATTGACATGAAATTCTGCTTTACTATTTATTACTTGTATGATATTGGTCAAGGCAGTCAACTTCTCTGAGCCTCAGTTTCCTCATCTGTAAAGTGGTGAAAGGGACTAGATGGTTTGTAAGTTTCTTTTCAGCTCTGGACCTAGGATCTTATGACCTAGGCTGACTTATATGTTTATTATTTTTTATATTAAAAAAAAATCCTTATTGGCTAAAAAAAAAATCTACATTTTTTTTATTGTTTAGAGAAGAAAAAAATCTTAATGTATTCTCACGCAGGCATAAACCTCATTAAGATGAGTTTTTGAGGCTATAGTCCCTACTTGTTTGATTGAATCTGTAAACCAATAATGATTATTGCTAACATCTCCACTTTCTCCGTATCGACTGAAGAGGCATATAGTTAGTTTCTAAAGAGTGTATCTGAAGGGTTGTTTTCCCTCTAGGGTCCCCCCAGATAACAAATAGTCAGCAGAAAATAAAGAAAAGTACTTTCAAGTCTGTGTAGGAGTTAGGCAAACATAAATTATTATCTGCTCTCAGTGTGAAGCTGAAATAGGCACAGGGGAAACCATTCTTATTCTTGGCAAGGGCTTCAGTGTCATAAAATGTGCTCCTTTCAGAGATTCATCTGGGCCCTTCTGACTTGGGGTCTTGGGTTTGACATCTTTGTAGGGCAGGAGAAGGATATCTCATCTCTAGCACCAATCTGTTGGGAGTTGTGCTGGCTGCATCACATTACTAAATTTAATGGTCAGGATTCTCTTTCTACCTTGGAGGGGTAGAAGTGAAACCTTCCCTGCTTCTTGTCTCTTGCCCCATAGAAAGCCTTATGCTGGCAGCCATGGGAACTCAGTAAAAAACCAAGGTAAGGCACACCTGATTGCAGAGACCCATGGGAAATTAAAGTGATTAAACAGAATTAATGAAAGGAGGCTTTATGGAATGGATGTTTTCAAAAGAGGAGAGGGACATGTTATAGGCAGATTTGTTGGTCAAAAATATTTCTTGCCATTTGTGGAAGAAATGAACTTTACTCTGCATGTTTCAGGGTTTGGTCAAGTCATTCCCGCTTTTTGTTCTGTCAAGCTCTGAGCTGAGTCAAAACTAATCATTGCATAGTCTTTTATACTGGATTGGGGGAAAAAATGAGGGTGGTGTAGATTTGGGACAGCAGGGCATAGTGATGAAGTTAGTTAAGTTTGGAACACTTTGGGAATTATTAACATGTTAACACAGGATTGTATTGGGTTGAATAAGTGTCTTTCATGATTTTGCCTTGAGAACGCAGAATTTTTCATGTGAAAGATTATTTCCCATAGTCCTACATGATTAATTTGAGTCTGACTTATCTGAAGCCTATCTATACTACATCTCTTGCTCTCTAAGGAGGCTGCTGAAGAGAAAGAAATGTGTGAACTTGCCCCTTAACACTCCATCAACAGCCATTTTAGGTCAATTCAATTTGACAAGTAATTTTTAAAAAAATATTATTTATTTATATGTAACATTAATTTTTTAAAATTTTTGAGTTCTGAATTCTCTCCCTCCCATCCATTGTGAAAGCAAGAAATATGATATCAATTATACATGGGAAATCATGCAAAACATATTTCCTTATTAGCCATGTTGTAAAAAAAAAAATAAAAGCAAGAAAAGTAAAATGAAAAAGTATGCTTCAATCTTTATTCAGACTTCATCAGTTCTTTCTCTGGAAGTGGATAACATATTTCATCATAGGTCCTTTGGAATTTTGATAAGTATTTGTTAGCCATTTGCTATGTGCCAGGCATTGTGCTAGGGTTAGAGATAGTACATAAGGAAATTAGATTTTTTTTTTCAAACCTGTGATTTCATTGGTACAAGAAATAGTTTCTACCAACAGAGATGACAACTAATCAACACTTAAAAGTCTTGGAGAGTTTAAATGATTTACCAAGGGTCCCCCAACCAAGATGGAGAGGTAAAGAATGACCAACTAAGGGTCCTTCAACCTAAATGGAGAGGTGATTGATCTGCCAAGGGGTCCCCCAACCAAGATGTCACAGAGGCTGGCCTTGAACCCAGATTTTCCTGATGCCAAGTTTTCTCTTTATCTACCATGCCATATTGTAGAAGCCCTGAAAACAGGCAGAGGGGTCAGGAAAGGCTTATAGGAGGTATCTTTTGAACCAAACTTTGAAGGCTTGAAAACTATACTAAATAACGTAGAACTTTTATTTAACATTAACAATCTGAAAACATCTTTTAATGCAATGTTGGTAAGGTGGGGCTAGCTACTTATTCCTACCTAGTGAGCCCTATGTAGGCAAATTATGAAGTAGGTCAAGTTTGTTTTCAGATCTGTCTTTCTCCAAACTCCCAGTTCTATCTTGCCTTATGCATGTATTTTCTTCTTTGGTACCTACAATTATCCTGCTTTTTCATTAAAAACCTGTCTTCTGAAAGGGATATAACACTTGTTTACATTGATGTACAAATAATTGGCAATTGCTTTGTGTTTTCTCTCCTAGAGAAAGCTGTGTTTCAGTAGGGAAAAAAGCCTTAAGCCTGTCATTTCTGTCATTCACAAGTCTGTGCGCAGCAGGTACTGTAGACTAATATCTCTCATAGGTTTGAGGCTCACTAGCATTTCAAGCAACAAACAGTGGTGAGGCTTATATGTCACTTCTTGTCTCTTACCACTTTAAAGGAGAGCCAAGGGAAGACAGCATGCTGTTCTCCCCAAAGCTGGTCAACTTGAAGTATTTTGACTGGAAAAGAGCAGTGACCTTTTAGCTGCCAATCTCAAAGTGTGTGCAATTTATTAAATTCAGCAAACATTTATTAAGCAAAATACTCTATTAGGTGTTGGAGTGGGGTGTGGGTACAAGGGAGATGAGAAAAATAGTTCCTGCTTTCAAGGAACTTAGTTTCTACTGAAACTCATTCTTGGTCTCTTGTTCCCTATTGATTGGAAGACTTTAGATGAGAAATCACAAGTTATTCTTCACAAAATGGTGGGGAAATTTCAGGAATCTGTCAGCAGATAGACTGAGTCAACAGTATGATATAACAATGAAGAACACTAACATAATCCCAGGCTGAATTAAAGCCACAGTGTCCAAAATGAGAGTGGGGATAGTCCTCCTGTACTCTAGTACAAAAAAAGTACTAGTACCACTACAAGCCCTAATAAAACTGAATTTGGAGTATTGAGTTCAGTTTGGGGTACCATATTTTAGGAGGAAAAGAAAGGAGATGACTGGAGTCTGTTGGATTGACAAGTGTCATTTGAGGTATGCAATTTGAAAAATGTCATTTGGAGTGAGTTAGCCTTCTTGGTATTTCCCTCACTCCCCGCCCCCGACCTATTTTTAACATCTTGGCTCCCAAGGGAGTCCTGAACTTCCATCTTTGTGATAGGAGTAATATCCTAACCCCTCCACTCATGCAAGTTAGGCTAGTTTTTCCTTAAAAGGTAATGATGTCCTTCTCAAGATTTGACTTGGGGGGCCTACAGGTTCAGACTGTTAAGCCCATCTAGTGTCACTTTTTGGTTGCCTGAGTACAAAACAGCCACAAGAAGATATATCCATTTACCTTTGGGGTATATATGTAAGATTGTTTCTGCACTTCTCAAGCTGAAACTCTGGATGTCTTATTCCCAGAGAAATAATGCTAAACAAGGTAGGTATATTTTATGGGAAAATGTGCTCCAAATGATAATCAGCTGACCCTTAGTTGTGATAAAGAATGAGGTACTTGTGATGGAATTTCAGGAACCTGTAAGTAGGTAGGCCAACATTTCAAGATGGAAGCCAAATAAACTAATAGAATCTCAGAGTCATAAGGCTAGGAGTGAGAATTCTGTCATAATCTGCCCTGTTCAGTACATGTCAGGAGTGTGTTGTTCAGTTCTTGGTCCCACTCTTGAGAAAGGAAATGAAAAACTTGGAGCTTGTCTGCAAGGCACCAGACCATGATGTGAAAGACCTTGATATCATGTTATAATTCCCCAAACTGACCACAAGATCAGTATGGCAACACATCCAGGGGAAGAGTAAAGACTTGTTGCCCATTAGAGAACAGCAGAGGGTAATATGATAACATCACCAGAGAGTACTAACAAGTATGAATTTCCATGACCACATGACTCTGGTCACAGGTCCCTTATATGTGTACCTTAAATACATGTATCTTGGCCCCATGGGTTTCTGACATACAACCCTTAATTCATGTTCCCTGGTCACACATATTTCCTATGCATGTCCCTTCCATGAGTGGTCTGTGTCATGCATATTCTCTGCATATGTGCCCTCCTTTTCATCATAATAATATGTGGCAGAGAGGATTCTCATCCAGGTATATATTGAACATATATGAGGCCCTTTATAACTAAGAGATTGAGTGACTTCTGCTGTATGGTCTTAGGTAAGTCATGGGGCCTCCATTGTTTTATATGTAAGATGAGAGATTTGGATTAGGTAAAAAATTTAAGGTCTCCATCTCTAAAAATTCTAATGGTACAAGTATGAGACAGGACAGGAAAATGTTTGTGTAAACTCTGTAGAACTGTGGTAATTTGTCATCATCAAATTTACTACCTGAGAAGGATGACAGATCTCAACAAATGCAGTGCCTTTATCTTATGGTAGGTAAAGTGAGATTCAGTGAGAGTGTCTTTCCCAAGACTTTGATAAATATATTAGTAGAGTACTATATTTTAGTTATATCATGTGTTAAGAGGCTTCTGTGGCATGGCCCAGAAATGTAAATATCATGTAAAATAAAGTATTGTTTCTGTGGGATAATGTGTTCAGATTGCAAAGAGCTGACTTTCAAATTAATTTTTGAATACAACACGGCTCATTACTTTGCCTGAAACACACACACACACCACACACACACACACACACACACACACACACACACACACACCCAGAACTACTATATTCTCTGAGCCTTCATTTTTTATGTTTGGGCTGATAATCTTTAAATTCCTTCCCGTGTTTAGGGAACCTATGAGTCTGTAGCACTTATTCTCATAGCACTCCTTCCCAACACCCTTACTCCTAAATCACTATTTTTTCCCCTCACCTAACCACATCTTGTAGCTATGAGTGAATACACACAAACAATGGGAAAGGTACAGGAAACCCTACGTTCATCATTGGCAAAGAAGAGTGTTAAGATTTTTTTAAGGATCTGATTGTAAATACATTCACCTTTCTTTGTGTCATGGTTTCACCTATTAGGAGGAGTGCTTCTGTTGTTATGAAGTCCATTCTGTGGAAGAACAAATGTGATAGGAATGATAATGATTCTGAGTCTCAGTTTCTTCATCTGTAAAAAGGAGTAGACTAAATGATTTCTAATGTTCCTTCTAGTTCTAATTCTTGTATTCTTTTGACCATTAAAAATCATTTATACTTATACCTGTACCTGCTGCAATGCTAAAATCTATACAAAGAGAGGTAAAGAGATATGGTAAGTATTTCATGTGTGTGTCTATATACATACATACATGTATATACATGTAGTGTGTATATGTGTGTTATTGAGTTGTTTTCAGTTGTGTCTGACTCTTTGTGACCCATATGGGATTTTCTTGGCAAAGATACTGGAGTGGTTTGCCATTTACTTCTCCAGCTCATTTTATAGATGAGGAAACTGAGACAAACAGGATTAAGTGACTTGCTCAAGGGCACATAGCTAGTAAGTATCTGAGGCTGGGTTTAAATTCAGGTCTTCCTGACTCCAGGGAAGGTGCTCTATCCTCTGTGTGTGTGTGTGTGTGTGTGTGTGTATGTTTGTGCATGTATGCATATACACACACAGGGTATCCCAAAAGTCTTAGTGCAATTTTAAGCTTTTAATAACAGAAAACTGCATCAATACTTTTGGGACACTCTATATTCACATGTGTATACATTTATGGTTCATTTGTTTCAGTCATGTCCAACTCTTCATGACCCCCCTTTGGAATTTTCTTGGCAAAGATACTAGAATGGCTTGCCACTTCCTTCTCCAGCTTATTTTTACAGAGGAGGAAACTAAGGCAAACAGGCTGAAGTGACTTGTCCAGAGTAACATAGCCAGTGAGTGTCTGAATCTGGATTTGAACTTAGGTCTTACTGACTCCAGGGCCAGTACTCTATCCCCTGTACCACTCAGCTGCCCCATATACATATATACACATACACAAAACACATATATGCACGTACACATACACATATGTGTGTGTGTGTGTGTGTGTGTATAAGTTTGGACCTATGATTTCACTAGTATAGAGAACTCTCACTGAGGAAACTATCTACTAATGTAGATCGGCAGCGATTGTGCAACTTGTAATTTTAGAGAGTTGCCTAGGGCTTTCAGAGGGCTGTAGTGACTTGTCTCTGGTTGTATAGTAAGTGCAAGAGCAAGACTTGGGTCTTCCTATTTCTAAGATTGGCTCTGTATTCCCTATACTACAATGTACTTTATTAGATAGAATAAGAATTGTTATTATTCTTCAAAAGGTAGTAGAAAGGTGGTCTTTGGGTGAGGAAATCCTTCTTTCAACATCTGATAGAGGTATGACTCTGGGTCAGACATTAAATTCCTCTCAGTGTCCTAGACAACTGTTTATGAATTGCTGAGAGAATCTATATTAGTAGAGGGAATTTCCAAACTGGGAATTCTCTGCACTTATAAAATCACAAACTGGGACTGATAGACTAGTGCTTTCTATTTTACAATGCACAACAAAATTAAGTATTAAGATTCAGAGAAATTATATGGCTTGGCCTTAGGTCGTACAACTAATAACTATTGGAGACAGAGCAGTGAAGTAAACAGAAATTTGGGTATAGAGATAACTACCTCTGATAAGAAGGAAGCTCAAATGCGAAGAATTAGATTGGTGGAGATCTTGTAAGATGCTTAAAACAGACTGTAATTTTATGGAGGGCAAATACCAACTCAACAGCGCTCTGCACACAGTAGGATGTTAATAAATGTTAGTTGAATATTGAATATAATAGCTGAAAACATGGTATCTTCAGTGACTTAGTGACTTAATTAGAAATCTTTAGCTTTTCTTTAGGCAAGCCTTCCTATTATAAATATTTAGCTGATAACATCTGCTTTTTATATTATGATATACATCTGTGTTAAATTCATGATTATCGGTACTGGTTACAAAATCATACTCTTTAAGAATCATGGTTTATTTTCAATCCTACTTTCATACATTCTGATGAGCTGAAAATATAAATTAAATTAGAGAATTTGTGAAAAGTTCTTTCTCTTCACAGTAGTTTCTGAATTAATCTGACATTTTGCTGCCAAATGTAAATATCTCAGGGGCAGTTTTATCGCTGACTTGTGTTAAATCAGTTGGGTCTTAAAACTCGAGAATAATAGATTGTTTTCCTTCAAATGTCTCCTCAGAAGAAGTTAAATAAAGAAGAAAATTGAGAGATCTTTCCTACATTTAACAATTAGGCCCCTGCATTAAGCCTGGTGAGACTCAGATGATGTACGACTTTCTCAGCTAGTATGAGTGAAAATTAGGACTTGGGCCTGTGCTTATGACTCTAAGGCCTAGACTTTTTTTTTTTCTCCCTTCCGGTTTCCATGTTCATATTAGTGAGACAGGACGTTGATATAAACAGATAATCAACAATAGAAGATAGGTTATGATAAGTCTCAGTGAATGGTAGAACAAGTATACAAGGACCTTGGAGGAAGGAGTGAGTGGTCATGGAATTGACAGCAGCATGGGAGCACTGCTTTTCTGGGGCTTCATGTAATTGGGTGGGGGAGGGGGACTTGGAGGTTATATGGTCCCTACTTTACAGGTTAGGAACTAAGACTTATGTTGAACTGAGCAACATCACAAGCTAATTTTTGGCAAAGTTTGAACTAAAAGTTCTGACAGTACAGTACTTTCTATTATGCTATTTTCTTTTCAAAGATTGGATAGGATATGGATAATTGGAGAGGAAGGAGTTGCTAGTAAAGGATAATAATAGTAGCTAATATTTATGTAACACTTTAATGTTTGCAGAGTGTTTTATATAATTTTATTTCATCCTTACAATAACTTTGTGAGGTAGGTGCTATTATTATTTTTATTTTATGAATGAGGAAACTGGGGCTGAGAAAGGTTCAGTGATTTACCTGAGATCACGCAGCTAGTAAAGGACTGAGGCAAGATTTGAACTCAAGGCTTCCTGATTTCAAGTCCAGCACTTTAGGTTCAGATTATAGGGGGCTTTGAATACTACAGTTAGATCTCAAGTAGTCTAAATGATGAATTCCCTAAAGTGATCACATTATTGGAATGCACACTGCATATTTGCATTGGGCTGGAATCAGTTACCATATTTTACATGCTTATAACTTCGAATGGTGCTAATTCCAAATACATATGATCCTTCAGGAGATTACTATTTTTGTGCTACTTGGGGCTACCTAGCTATAGTATAATCTGGTACATGTGTCAAATGCCCATGTGGACAATACCAATTTAGATAGTCTAGGCATGTTCTAGACCTCCTTAGATTATGAGGATAACTGACATTTATATAGCTAGCACTTTACATATGCTATCTCATTTGGACCTTGCAACAACTTCAAGGCATAGATAGTACAGGTATTATTTTTCTCATTTTGCAGAAGAGGAAACTGAGGCTCAGAGAAATCACATGTCTTGCTTATGAGGTTATGGTGATATAACTATTAAGGGATATAAGGTGGAAATTTCAACTCAAATCTTCTGATTCTAAGTGTGGAATTTTGGCTATCATATCACATTATTTAGTAGTTTTTCAGTAGGTAATGGCGAACCTCTGAAAGATTTAAATAAAGGATCAAATCTACATTTCAAGAATATAATATGAGGCAATATGTGGGGCTGGAGGAAGAGAGAATGGAGAGAGGAAGGAATCTATAGTTTCAATTGTCAAATCAACTGGCATTTATTAGGTACTTAATTTGTGTCAGGTGCTGTGCTAAAGGCTCATATATGAATATAGGCAAAAAGAAAGACACCCTGCCCTCAAGGAGCTTACATTCTAATGGAGAATGAATACACATGTAAGGGAGCTGAAAAAGGTGATGGAAAGAGTGGTAGGAAAGAAAGTATGATGGGGCATGGAGGACAAGTAGGGAGAGTGAGGAACTAGCCATAGCCAGGAGGAAAGTGAAGTAGTGAAGGAGAGTTTAGATGTGTAACAATAAGGCCCTAGAAAAAATGTTGGCAATGGGAATGGAAAGGAAGAAAGAGATTTGAGAGGCATTCCAAGAAGATTAGTTAGTTGTGAAGGATGGGCAGGAATCAACAACTCCAAGGTTTTGACTTTCGGTAATAAACAAAACCTGGGAATGCATTTGATTCATATAGAAATGTGAATAGCCAATCTTTTTATCTGTACCTCAGCACCCATAGGTGGTGTCACCAGTGGTTGGATATTGGAAGGACTTCCTTACCAGAGAAGGGAATCCTGCTCTGGACTTTAAAAGACCAGATTTATTCCTAGGGGGATTTGCAACCAAAGATGGAGAATCAGGCATTTTCCTCAAGCTCTTTGCTTCATTAGGCCCTAACCCTGGCATTCTGTGCTAAATTCCTCAAACAAAGCTTGGACAAAGAACTATGGTTTCCCTTTAAAGAGGTTAACAGTCCCTCTGCAATGAAAAGGTATTCAATGTAGAAAGTAGGTTTAAATTATAGGACCTTTATTTCCTGCACCACAAATGTTTAAACCACAAAAGACTCATTTGTCTATTAACAAATACATAAACCATCAAATAATAACATCATTCCTATTATACTATCCTAGGAGGTAAAGACAGTTATTTTTAGACTGCTGAGCAGATATTTAATACTTGTCTTGGTTCTGTACTGTCTGAGCAACTCTCTGACCCAGATCTTTTGGTTACCCAGGCAGGGGGATCTTTAGTCTTTTCTGGTTCAGAATGATTGGGTTGTTCATCATTTTGCTCTCTGAGAAGTGGTGTGGTGCAAGGAATACTTACTTCTGAGCAGCCAGCACTGTTTCAGGAACTCCAGGTTAATGCCTAGGCTGGGAATATCTTTCTCTGGATTGAAGTTCAATGACTTATACTCAGGAAAAGTGCCAAGCAGAAGGGGTGACCTTAGGAAGAGATGGCTCAGGACCATCCAGGAAAGTACATGTTTTCACTTTCATGTATTCATAGCCCCTATGGCCACTGGAGGAGGAGAGAAATCTTTTCCCTCACCCCAGGTCCAATTGCTAGGATTCCAAAGGAGAGATTTTGATGTATCTTTCCCAATTCAAAGAGCATTTATTGAATGCTTACATAGTATCAGTACTGTGCTAAATTCTGATATAAAGAAAAGCAAAAAAACAGTCCCTATTGTCAAGGAAGAAGAGAGGGAAAGTGGGAGCGAAAATGGGAGGGAGAGAGGAATGGGAGAGGGAGAGTGTCATTATACAGCTCTTCTTATAACCTACTGAGGGGGCAACTCTCTGTGACTCATTTATCAGTCATCACAACCCCCAGTCATGGTGATATATGAAGATATCGATCTCCATGGAACCAGGGCACATGCTTCATGTGTTTGATACTGTTAGGTGGAAGCATCATGAAAAACATTTTATATGACTATAAAAGACAACAAGAAATATTTGTAAAACGAGCCATTTATTAAAATAGATGTTATCAACAACATTTCTGTTTCACTACTGTCATATAATATGAAATAAAACCTAGGGTATTCCTGAACCTGATTACCCTGGATCTTTTTATCATCCTCCCACCATGCAACTCATGATTTATGCAACATTTTAAAAAGCATTGTGACATAATGCCTTTGATGTAATGTGTCATCTTTAACCTGTAATTAAAACAGAATAAGCTTTAATGAGCTTCTTTAGTTCTTTTCCCTCAGCCATTGAATAAAACAATACAAATGATAAAGGAATGCTGAAATGTGATTCCATAGATGATTTCCCTATCCTAGATGGAAAGGAAGATAGAACATTTACTTTGAGGCAGATTTCCTTTTGGTTAACATTCAACTCATAGGAAAAATAAAAAGTGCTAAGCTGTTGACTTACAGTTACTTCAAAGGTAAAATTATTTGAAGAGTAGAAATTGCCTTATATTTATGCATTTCACATACGATTCCTGAGAAATCCCATTTACTGTTATGGAAAGCACTCAGCAAGCCACAAGTGCAGTAAAAAATGCATGCCCCAAATGTATACGGGAATAAGGTCAAGAGCTTTTGAGCTGGGAATTTGTGCTGCATGCTTCTCATAGAGCAAAGAGATTTATATATTTTTATTCCCAAACCACTTAAAGTTTAAGTGCTCTGAAAGTTACAGGTGTTACAGTTATTTATAAAATCTTTTTGAAAATAATTTTCCTTGGATGTTTTGCAGGTGCTTATAGCCACACTCAGCAATTGCTCACAGGAAGTCCTACCCTGTGAAGAGGGTGTTCCTTTTTTTTCTTTTCTACTATTTTGTTTCTTCACCAAGGCTGTTTTTGTTTGCTCTGAAAACACCAAGTGTGAGGTCCTGTACAGCCTGCAAAATCAATATGTCCCTTGTTCAGTGAATGCAGATCATGCAAAGGAAGTAAGGAATGAAGGGAAATATAGGTTACAGCCAGATTTGGGTTAGATTAGTGTGAATCAAGAATCCTCTGAAATGGTCATATTATTCCAATTCACACCACATATTTCCATTGAGCTGGAACTAATTACCGTATTTTACATTATTATAACTTTGGATGGTGTGAATTTGAATACACGTGGTCCCCTCAGGGGTTTTGTTATTCACACTAATAGGAACTTAGATCTATATTCTCTGACTCCTTGCTTTAGGAAATGACACTACCTACCTACGACTGATTTATTAGGACATTTTCTCTCTCTTTGTCTCTCATTTATCTTCTATAAAGATGTCAGATGAATATTCCTAAAACAGAGGTTGTATCATGTCACTCTCCTGATCAAAAAGCTTCTCAGTGACTCCCTGTCACCTCTTGGATAAAATACAGCTCTGCATTTGAAGTTCTCCACAATCTGGCTCCTGCCTATTTTTCTGGATTTTTAAAATTCCAACCCTACCCTACCAAATGACCCACCAATTGTCAGCCCAACTGAAGCATGAAGGTACCCTGGGGGGGGGGGAAATGAAGTAGAATGTGCCAGGTAGGTCAAACCAGTGCTGCCATCTTGGATCTCATTGGAAGCAGCCCAGGATTAAAAGCTTAAGAAGTGTGGTGACCCTCTAGACTCTGCTTCCAGCTCTGTCCCTATAGCAATCATCAAGGAGACAGCTTCTCATGGAGAAGGGGCCTGCCATCCTAGCTACCATCAACTCCAACCTCTGACCAACTGCCACTGATGGGCAAGGACACCCAAGTGTTCTGAAAATAGCATCTCCCAGACTATCAACCATGCTCTCAATCTGGTTCTAGTGGCCATTACCCAAGGGAGCCATCCTTGTGGTGTTGTCACTTGGCTACTGCCTCACTAGATGCTTACAGATCTTGATTATTCAGTCATTCTTTAAAAGAAAGTTCTCATCACCCAAGTCTTTTTTTTTCCCCCATTAACTGGATTAGTACCAGAAATTGGTGTGTGTGTGTGTGTGTGTGTGTGTGTATACATATTATATATATACATGTTATATATATGTATATATATAACATGTATATATATAATATGTATATATAATACACACACACATACATACATATATATATAAATGGAAATGACATTAAAGAAGATGCATTATCATCTGCTTTGCCACTGTATCTCAAAGATTACTGCACCTTTCTGTCTGGCTTGCAGCAGAAACTTCCTATATATGTTGTCTCACCCATTAGAATGTAAACTCCCCAGGGAGCATGAACTGTCCCACCCTTCTATTTATATGTCCAACATTTATCATGGCACATTGGATGTAGTAATGCTTAATAAATGCATTTTCTATTTATTCATCTTTTATTAATCAATTCTGAATTCCAGACAAAATGTCCTAATGGCTGTTCCCAGATCTCCATGCTCATTTCCTGTCTTTAAGACTTTGACAGGCTTACTGGCCCTCATGCCTGGAATGCTCTCCTTCCTCACTTATGCCTCTTGAAACACGTAGCTTCCTTCATAGCTATTTTCAGGTGCCATCTCCTACCTACAGCCTTTTCTGATCCAGTTAGGACTGTCTGTAAATTTATCTTTATTTTCTATCTGCTTTCATATTATGTTCCCTCAGTAGAATGTAAGCTTCTTGAAGGCAGGAGCTTCATTTTTGTCTTTATATTTGCATATCCTAGATCTGTCCACTATATACAGTAGACACTTAATAAATGCTTGTTGGACTAAAGTGATGATTACATTCTTATTTGTTGAGGTGAAAATTTCATTGAAATATTTCACTGATCTGTCAGTTGGGCTTGAAGCACTATTGCTTAGAGATTGTTTACTGCCTGTATTTGACTCAGTTTCCTCAACTGTAAAATATGGATAATAATAGCAACTACCTCCAGAATTGTTGTGAAGATGAAGTGAAATACTACTTGTAGAGCATGTAGCACAGTGCCTGATACATAATAAATGCTTAATAAATGTTGTTGTTATTATTATTATTATTATTGCTGTTGGGCATTTTCAGAAAAACAATCCTCTCACAAAGAACAGGAGCTATTCATCTCTATTAAATCTTCTAATAGCTCCATGAATAACTTCACTGAAGTTTATTTTAGCAATGACATCTGCACAAGGGACAGTGAACATTTCTGTAGGTGGAGTCTCAAGAGAAGTTTATCATTATCAGGATTCTTGAAAAATGGTATGTTTCATAATTAATTCTATGGTTCCATTGCAGGTGTACTGCAAAGAGAATGATATAGATCCAGCCCCTGCTTTATAGGAGGAAGGAAGTCAAGGAAGACATGCTCTTATGGACACGTCAGCTGGATTTATAGAGAACAGACCATAACTAAACATTTAAATGGTGTTTTGTTTATTTCATAAAACATAACAATCCAAAGAGGTAGGTGGTACAAGCATCACCATCCCCATTTCATAGACAAGAAAAGTGAACCAGACTTATAGAATTTAGAGCTGGAAAAGACCTTGAGCTAATATAGTATAACCTGGGGCCTGGCATCCCAAGCTCTGGAATTATACCGTTTGGGTTTAATCTTAGTGGCAGTCCCCTAAATAATATTTCTTTGGCTTGCTTAGCTCCACTCTAAATTTCCGTTGGCAAGCTTCAATATATCTCATGCCTAGATTCCCACAGAGGCGAATAAAATGCGAACCAGTTCCCATATAAGCTCTTGAAGGTAACAATGTATATCGAGTATAGGACATCCTTTATTTAATCCCACAGACAGAATATAACAATGACAAAGTATCAAATGAGATAATATTTGTAAAGTATTTACCACAGTGCCTGGCACAATCATAAGTGCTTAATAAATGCTAGTTTCTATTATTATTATTATTGTTATCCTTATCATTACTTCCCAGTAACCCGTAAATAAATATACTTTTGCTCTGCTTAGGTTGCCAACCTCCTAAGTGAGCCTATAGTCTTCTAGATTCTTAGTGACATCCTGTCGTTTGTACTGTATTTGGGAAATGAACTTGGAGTTCCAAGGAAACAATTTCCAGATAGTTTGCTGAGTCCCTTTGCTATTCCAGAGATCCATATAAGACTACAGTCTTATTGCACTGGGTCCTTGGACTCCATTGGATGGAAAATGCACTTGAGGTTGTTCGTTATGGAACAACCTTCCCATTAGTGTCTGGATAACTCATGGTAATAGCTGAGGGCAAAGTCCAGGTTTTTATTCTACCCTATTGTTACTCAGTTTTTTGTTGCTTCTCCAGCTAAAGCACTATGTACATGATCATCTCCCCAAGAAGCTAGGACTGCTTAGGAACTTTTCTTTCTCTCTCTAGAAGTCTGGGTCCCTGCCTTCTCCAGGAACTTGATTATTAACAAATCCCTCCTTCTCTATTCAGGAAGCTGGGGTCTAGGGGCTCTTGATATTCTCCCAAAACACTGGGGCTCAAGAACTCTCATCACTTTCCATGAATGTCACCTATTGGATGGAAATGTTATGTCACTGCCTCTCCATGGATGGGTAGCAGTGATCAAAGGTTCAGGGACCATCTTGTCCAACCATGTTGGTGAGAGCACATGTAATCGTAAGGTGCCTTTGTGGCACATTACATTACATTGTAATGTGCATTATAATGGCTCCCAGGTGTTAATGAGTATGAGAGGAAGAGTGTGACCATTCACAATCTTCTCTTCTCTCCCCACCATTTCCAACCCTGGTCTGCTCTTTACCTTGCTCTGTGATCACTCTGCTTTGTGCTCATTTCTCTTGTGATCTTTCTGAAAAGGGCCACCACATTTCTTAAAAGTCCAGCAAAAAAAAAAGGTATCTTTGATCCACAATAGAATGAACTAATTTATCCCTAATTGATGAGATTTAAGGAGATAAACTGTCCTCAGTGTGGTATAACTGGGCATACCCCAGTAGATGTCCCTTGGTCCATTCAAAGAGGCCATCAATGGGCTTATCCATCCTCTATATAGGAAGATACAATCAAAGTCCAAAATAAAATCCATCACCTTGTAAGCCCATCAGGTTGTTGTGGTATGCAAGTGTATGGAGCACTGCAAAAAAATATTAAATTTGGGGTCACAGCACCTGAGTTTGAATATGAGTTCTGCTCATATTCAAGTCCTGTGGGACTTCACTCAGACTTAAATTTCATCATCTATTAACAGAGAGTAGATCTTTAATCTTAGGACTAATCAAGGAACTTTCTCTGATCCACCTCATACCATAATCTAACTTCCTTTCTAATTTTACTCTTTAATCTAACTTCCTTTTTAATTTTACTCTTTAATGTCCTCATTTCAAATATGGAAAACATTGAGGTTCAGGCTAAGGGATTTACCTAAGCTCACATAGTTGGTACATATCACAGAGAGGTGCCAAATATATGAATTGACCCCAAGTATCACATAGATATTTAAGGATAGTTCATTTTAGTGGTAAGGAGAAGAAGAGATCTATAATTGAAGTGGAAATTTGGGAAGGAAGCTTTGGGAATCCAACGTGTTGGTCAGTAAGGCAAAGGGAAATGGTAGTAACAATTTAATCAGAAGTGTTTTGGGGAAGCGTGGCCCAGATCTGAAGATATGTTTAAAGATAATGATTCATCTCAGATGGATGAGCTACTGAGGCAGGCATTGAATAAGTGTGCCTGAAATGGGTAGAACAGGAAGAACCAGACATAGAAGAAATACATTTTAGCGAAAGTCCTTGAAAAGAGGGGTGAGTATCTTAGGCCTGGATTTTACCATATGGATGCATTTCTTAAGAACTGTGTATTCTTTAACATACACATTCAATTGGATATGGAAATCTATCTTACCCTGCAGGAAAATAGGGGGAGAAGGGGACAAGAGAGCAGGGGGGTGACAAAGAGGAGGGCAGATTGGGAAAGAGGGTAATCAGAAGCAAATACTTCTGAGGAGGGACAGGGTCAAAAGAAAGAATAGAATAAATGGGAGGGCAGGACAGGATTAAGGGAAATAGAGTTAGTTTTTTACAACATGTCTACTAAGGAAGTGTTTTGCATAACTGCACATGTACAACTTATATTGAGTTGCTTGCCTTTTCAATGAGGATGGGTGGGGGAGGGAGGAAGGGAGAAAATTTGGAACTCAAAGTTTTAAAAACACATGTTTTAAAAAAATGTTTTCACATGCAACTGGGAAATAAGAAATACAGGAAATGGGGTACAGAAGTCTATCCTGCTCTACAGGAAAATAGAAGGGGAAGGGGATAAGAGAAGGGGGGGAGAGATAGAAGAGAAGGCAGATCGGGGAAGGGATATTCAGAATGCATGCCATCTTGGGGTGGGGGGAGGGGTGAGAAATTTGTAACTCAAAAACTTGTGGAAGTGAATATTGAAAACTGAAAAATAAATAAATTCATATTAAGGAAACATCAAAAAAAAAAGAACCGTGTATTCTTTTGGTCATGTACTTTTAATCCTGTACTTACACTAACGTTTACTAAAGAAAGAAGAATCTATTTAAAAAACAAAGCCAAACAAAATACCCAATGTCAAACAATAGATATCTTTTGTGTTTCTATCATTCTGTTATTGGCATAGGAAATGACTTATGTTTGTAAAATGATTTTTTTTCTTTTCTTTTTGCATTGGTGATAGATCAGATGTCAGAGTAGGGCAGGGTGGATTGGGAGTAGGAATAGTAGGCAGTCGCCTATGGTTAGATATATAGTAGGATACAGTGAGGGATACTTTTTCATGGTTTTTTTTTTTATAATTTCATTTATTTTTTAAAGCCATAAAATTCTTCTTTCTATAGTATGTAGAATATTACTATTATCATTTTGTAATAGGTCAAGTTGTATCTGCCACAGTAAAGGTGTAGTACTTCCTGTGAACAACTTAATACACAGAGAGTCCAAGTTTTAGACCTTGCCTAGAACACACAAATCTGTTTTCCCACCATGCTCTGAGGTAAAGGAACAGGGCCCTTATAGTTGATATACTATCCAAGCCTTCATGAAGCTTATTATCAGGTTACTGATAAAGCACAACTTTCCTTTTCCATCTGATTCCCCTATTGATCCATGTTCAAGCTTAACTTGGAAAGAGCCATGGGCTGGGAGTTAGGAGGCCTGGGTTGTCACAGCTCTTCCATTAATCACTAACTAGCTATAATGACCTTGGACAAATAACAAACTCCCTGGACTTAGCAGGTATAGCTATAAAATGAAAGAAATGCAATAGATGGTCTCTAAAACCCTTTATGTTCCTGATATTCTATGACTCTCATGCCCTTCTGCATGGTCTATGATCAAAAGATACCTCTTTTTGCTCAGAGCTGGAGTAGATGAACTTTAAAAAAAATTCTCCCTTCACAATTCTTGCTACATTCAAACTAAATGAGGTCATGTCAGGTTAGCTAACCAAACACAATCATAGAAAGTTAGAAGAGGAATAGACCTTGGAAATTGTTTAGTCTTTAGTCTACTGCTTTCATTTTATCGCTGAGAAGACAGGCCCAGAGAGGTTGAATAACTTATTCAAAATCACACAGCTAATTAGAGATAGAGTTGGGACTACTGTTCGGGGCTCCTATGTTTTACTGTAGAATATGGGATATACTTTTTGAGGTTAAAAAAGAAGTGGGCTATCTATAATGCTCTTTCCTTGGCTCTCGCAATACTACATATTCCTAGTTCTTCCTAGATCTCTTTTATCTGGCTCTTCCTTTTCCTGTGGCCACTAACAAAACATGTTAGTGTTTCTAAGGACCTGTTCTGTTTTGTTCCATAACTGTCCTCAATTTTTCATTCTCCTAGTTGGGCTATCATGGCTTTCCCAACATATCCTACATTGTCTCCCCATCTCAAAAAAAGTCCATAGTTTACCTTGCAACCATACAGATCCAGATATGCACATACATGTACTTTTTCATCCTGGTATCCTGTCATGTCCCACCTGACTACCACAGATGTTTCCTGTTCTGTGGTCTACCTTGGGTATTGAGCCAGAGGGCTGGTAGAAGCACAGTACTCAGGAAGGAAGTGGGAGAAGTCAGAGATAGCAATGTGAACTGGCTCACAATGTACCATTTTGAGAGGAAGGAGGAGGACAAGGGTGGAAGAAAGGGTGGGTCCACTTTGCTTTGCGTAGTGCTTTGGGGGTGGGTTATATGGTAGCAAAAGCTGTGATCCAGGGAGCTTTGCAGTTCAACTAGCACCAGGACATAAATTTGATCAGACAGATTCCCTCTCCTTGTGACTCACCTATGAAAGTCATAATCTTGCTTTGAGACCAAGCCCCTTTAAACACTGAATGAGAAGTAGTTGTGTTACAGTTGATAAGTCACTGGTTTTGGAATTGGGAAGACTTGGGTTAAATTCCCATCTCAGACACTAGTTTTGGAACCCTCAGCAAATCATTTAATCTTCCTGTGCCTCACTTTTCTCATAGTCAAAATGAAGGGACCTTGTAGGTCCCTTCTAGCTTTAAAACTGGGATCAATCCTGTGGACCTAGTGAATGTTCTCTTTGGAGTAGTTACCCATTAAAGTAATGAGTAATGAGAACTGATGGTTGTCCTCTGTCTACCTTGTCATCATGCTGGCCTGTTGCTGCTGAGAGTGTGATAGGAATAGCAGCTTCTGGTAGTAGGTAACTGAGTTGAAGGACTTCTTCCTGGGCTTATTATTTTTTTAAAAATCAGTTATCACCTCTCTCTTACATTTTCATTCACTACCTCTTTACTTGCTCCTTTTCCTTTAACTAAAAAGAATGATAAAATCTCCTGTCCTTAAAAATACAATATACCCCAACCGTTCTACTCACTTGAGGTACCATCTACTTTTTCACTCTATTTTTATCACTAAATTTCTTGAAGTAGTAATATAGGTTCACCACTTCCACTTTGTCAATCAACAAACAGCTAGTAAGCAGCAACCCTGTGCCAAGTACTGTGCTAAGCACTATGTATGATACAAAGATAAAAGTGGGACAGTCCCTGACCTCAAGGACCTTATAGTCTAGCCTCCCATTCACTCTCCAACCTGCAGAATTTCAAAATTTTGGAGTGGGAAGGACTTCAGAGGTTCTTGCAACGTGTCTTCCATGCTCTAGAGGCAACCTCTTTCCTACTTGCCAAATATACCCTTTTGAGTCTTCATCCATTCCCCTTGACCTCTCTACTGCATTGACACTGTTGACAGCTTTCTCCATCCAAAAAAAAAAATTCTCCTTCCTTGGCTCCCATGAGGCTGTGTAGCCCTGTACTTCCATGGCTTCCCCTTTTCTGGTGCTTATTATTCTTTCTGTCCTCTAAATATTGCTATTCCCTTGGCTCCTTTTCTAGATTCTCTCTTCTTTTTTCTATACACTGATTTCCCTGGCAATTTCATTTTTGTTTTTAGCTTCCATTATCTCTCCTATGGTACCTCCCAGGTCTAAATTTCTCTCTTGAGTTCCCTCTCAAATTCTCTCCTGAGTTACACATCTGCCTTTGCAACTGTCTGTAAGATGTCTTATGGGAGATGACAGAGTTGGAAAAGCTAGTTAAGTACTTTCATTTTATTGAGGAGGAAATTGATCTCTGGAGAGGTGAAGTGATCTGTCCACACAAAAGCACATAGATCTACCCCACTGACACCTCAAATTCAACATTCTCAAAACCAAACCAATCTTTCCTTCCAACTAGCTCATCCTTCTAAACTCCTTAAATCTATTGAAGTTAAGACCATTCTCTCTGACACCCAAGATAGACACCTGTTCTCTCTACGTCAGTTTATTCTTATTGCCACCATCACAGTTCAAGTCCTTATTATTTCTAGCATAATAGTATCCAACTGGCTTTTTTTCTACCTCCATTTTGTCATTGCTCCAAGCTATCCTACATACTACTGTAAAATCAGTCTTACTAATGTATAGTTCTGATTGTACAGCTCTTCTGTTCCAAAATTTTCAGTGGCTTCCCATTGTCTGTCTGGCTTGTCTATGTCTGCACAAGTAAGATGGAGAAGAGAAATAAGGCAGATAATCTAAGGCATAAAAAGTAAATACCTTTCTTTGTATCCCCAGTGCCTAGCATAGTGCCTGACACAGAGTAGATGCTTAATAAATGTTTATTGGCTGAATTATAGAAAGTGAAATTTATTGAAGTATGGAATTGTATAGATGGTGGAAACCTGAAAGGCCATTCAATTCAAGAAGTATTTATTAGGGGTCTAGGATTTCTAATTAAACCCTGTGCCACAAGTACAAACATTATTCTCCAACACAACAGCTCAAAGAAGTAGTCATATAGCCATTTGAATATGAGAGATGAGGGATTTGCTTCTGCAAAGTCAGTGAATTTCCTTTCAGGATAGCTCCAATGATTAGGAAGTTTTCCCTTATATTGAACTGAAATCTGCCTTGGCAGTTTCTATCCATTGCACCTATTGTCTTCTTTGTGTGAAAACTCAGCCAAAAAGACAGTGGAACTCTAAGGTCTATAGCATGTGCTAACTCCCCTTCCCCAACACCCAATGATGTCTTATTGAAATAGGAATTCTACTGTAGGTATATTTTCATAATTTCCTAGAAATTAGTGATGTTTCAAAAGATAGGGCTTTATAGAATGCAGGAGAGTTCTGGTGTTGACTTCTGAGCACCTGAATTTTGATATTGGCTTTAAAATTTACTAGCTGCATAACTATTATAATCTCCTAAGTCTAAAATGGGGCTAATAATCATAGAATCAAAGATTTAACTGGCAATGGAAGGATCCTCAGAGACCAGCTAATCTAACCCCTTTATTTTTACAGATGAGGAACGTGAGGCCCAAGGAAGTGAAATTTGAATCCAGGCCCTCTTACTGCAGAGGTAATATTCTCTCCATTGTACAATACTACCTCCTGTATAGTGTTGTACTACCTAACCTTGGAGGATTGTTGTAAAGAAAATGCTAAATGAATTTATATTGCTATTATCAGTAGTTTCTGAAATAACACGGTGACAGTTTTTCTCTCATATAAGTAATGATTTCCTTACTTCCTATTATGCATTATAAATCTTATTTTGAAATAGCACTAAAGGTTAATGGAATTTGTACTTTGATCATACCCACAAATTACTAAATTTAGCAAGTATTTTGATACTAGTTAATCTGATGAAGGAGCTCTGCCCCTGCTAGGGGAGTAAACTTGAGAAGGTGTGATTTTTTTTGTAAGATGGATACAAACAGAAAAGAAAAATGCCCTCTAGATTTTCCAGGGGACATCCCAGTCTCCCCTGAGAGCCGTTTGAGCTTCCTACACGGTGGTGGAGGGTGCCGATGCTGATCCATCATTTGAATTGGCTCCATGAGAAGCAGCATCAGCAGATCTAAAAACCCAGCTCTAGCACAGGGAACAGATGCCATGAAATCTGAACTAAATCCACACTGAACAACCCCTTGGCTGCCAGCTCTAACTCGTGTGGTCACCATCTGGCATAGTAACATTCCCACCACGAAACTCCTATCTGTCTCTCTTGGCAACAGCCCACATGAAAAGCACCCCTTGAGTTGGACTACTATAGCTATTCATAACATCACAGTTCCATTGGTGAGAGGAAAGTCCTTTTGTCCAAGGCTGGCCATAGGCAAATCTGGGAAACAGAGGGCTGGAATTTGAAATATACCACCCCCTTCAGCATCCTTTCTCTTTTACATAGTATCTTCTTTCCACCAGGCATCACAGTTTCTTTTGATTCAGAGGAAACATTCCTGTAGCAGAGAAAAGAACCTAATTAACTTATTTACACTAAGACTTTAATGACTCATTGTATTATCCTTCCTAGGACACCTTGCCTTTTAAGAGCACCATGGAGAGGGGCCTCCTTAATTTAAAGTCATGAGTTTCAATTGGCAAAATGTCAGGTAAAATACAGGTGAGTGTTATATGTAATTATGCATTTTCTTTTTGTTGGGTAGAATCTTTTATAAGTACCCCTCCATTGTATAATCTATGATACTATTTTGCCTTCATGTGAAGAACTTAATACAATATACCATGTCAGTTTCTCATTTTGTTTAATGTTAGAACTAGAGAACTGTGTATTGAGGCAGTCAATACCAAGCATCACTGGATTATTCATTCTCCCAATCCCTATTTTCAGATGTATTTACTTGGTTACCCTAAGAAAACTTTATTGCCTGCTTCATAACGTGCTTTTTCCTAGAAAGAAGTATATGCTTATGATGTCAATCATTCATTTTAATTTAAAAAATCTGAATGTCAACTGGGGTAAGAGAGGAAGTAAAGATCTGCTAATGAGATGATCAAGTGATATAATATTTGCTTCAAAATCAAGCAAAATCTATGCTGATGTGGGGAAATAACATGGTTATTCGAATGCATCAGGGCAATGATTCATATTCAGAGTAATTGTACTGCATTTCCTCAGGCTGGCTCACAGCTTAATTTTAGTCCATAGTTTTCTCTTCTCAGCTTGCTTCCCAATTTCTCCTTCAATGGCCCTGCCTTTCTTTTTAAAGGCTTGTTGCTTATTACTTATTTGCAATAATTACTGACATTTTAAATGACATCCTCCCCAGTTGAAATTTGTACTTAATCACTTTGGACTTATTTTGCATTTCTTCTCTATGTACACTTACAATATACACTTGTCTTCCCCAACAGAAAGAAAAGCTCTTTGAGAGCAGTGACTGTTTGATTTCCTCTTTTATCCCAAGTACCTTGTAGAATGCGTGGAACATAGAAGGCACTTGATAAATACTTGTTGATTTATCAAAATCCTGAGAGGATAAAACACCTAGAATCAAATTCCTCATATCTTATCACCTACTGACTTTACTTAGCTACTTTGGATTAATTAAAGTAGGACTCTTAGCAGTTAAGAAATTGAAAGGACAGTGTGATAGGAAGAAGAAACATGCCCAGCATTAAGGTCCTTGAGAAGGCCTCTGTAGTTAAATGGGTTTTAGAACCAAATAGAACATAACTTTTAAATTTCTGTCCAAGAATAATATTTCAAGAATGATTGATTTTCTTGATATGGGTATTCCTACTGTGAATGCAGTTACTAATCTTTCCATGCTTCACTAGATGGTTTCATGAATTGCTGTGGCCAAAAAAAAAAAATTTAAATCTTGGTTCTTAGAAGAAAAGGCCCTTTATGGTCATCTAGTCCAATTTATATGAGGTAACTGAGATGCAGAGAAGTTAAGAAAGTTGCCTAAGTGGTAGAACTGGTATTCATGTATAAAGCCTCTGACTCTAAATCCCAATGAGCTTTTCCCGCTGTCCCATTAAGTGGTTGGCCACACACCTGGCAATGAGCCTTTCTAAACTAAGGTCAGCTGATCTTTGGATATAAATGAGACTCTTTGCCTGTGCAAAAAGCTCTTTTAGTAGGTAGGACCATCTAGTGCCTATGCTTACTCATAGTCACTTAGAAGGAGGAAAGAGGAAACTACCTACAAATACACATATGAACTGGATACCATTGACAGTAGCTACAATATAGGAACATAAGAGCAATAGAGATGTCCAGAAATTCACAGGATGCAATATCCAAGGAAGGAGTCAGCAATAAAATCCTCAGATGTCTGTACACAGAATGTAAGGAATGACTAGACATCCTCATGAAAGAGGGAAAATTTGACCTCATAGGGAGACTTGGTAGGATGAGACCCATGAGTGGAAACCATGGAAAGGTTTCCCTTATGTGAAATTAACAAGAGAGGTTAAAGAAGAGATGTAGCATATTGGTATTGTATATTAAGAAGATGTGTTCATATGTGTAAATCCAGAAACTAGAGGGAAGCAGAAATAGAAATGATATTATCATCTAGTGTAAACAGACCAATTGGATAGAATGATAAAGTAGTAACGAGGAATTTCAATTATCCATATATCTATTGGGACTCTTTTTCTTCTAGAAGCAGAGCAACTAATAATTTTTTGACCTATCTAAATGATAATTTGTCTTTCAAAAGGTAGAGGAAGCAATGAAAGGAAATTTTGTTTTGAATCTGATTTTCACCAACAATGAAGAACAGGTTGCTTTGGGGAGAGGATGGGATCCATAGGGGGAAGAGGCCATGCCAAATTAGAATTTGTGGTAAAGAAGGAGGGGAAATCTGGATACAATCTTATATGCACCCCATATTTTAGGAACCTCGAAAGAGTTAATTTCTCAAAAGACTAAAATTCATCAGGTAGAATTTGTCAGTCTAGTAGCAATGGGATGCTTTCAAGAATGAAATTCACATGAAAAAACGCACACAAAAGTGAAACAATTCAATAAGAGGGAAAAGGAGAAGTTGTCAGAAGAAACTACACAGAGAACTCATCAACTAACCTAGCTAAAAAAAAAAAAGACCCACTGTAATATGAAGAGAAGGCAGGCAATAGACTAGTAATACCCAAGTGTGTGATGGTCTGGCAAGAATTGTGTCAGGCTTGTTAATGTGTGGAGTAATCTGAAATGAGTGATCAGGAGAGTTGAGTGGTGTTTTTTTTTTAAGTAATATTGAGGAAAGGACCTGATTTAAAGGAAACTTAGCATTGCTGCAGAAGGTGGTTCGAGTGATAAAGGAGAATGAAGAGAACACAAAAAGATTTTGCTTCTTCTTTTTGGCTAAGGAGAATAATATTGGATAAAGGATAGAACAAAAATAGCTAGTAGGGATTGGATAGTCAAGCTAAATAGGGAGATAAATAATAAAGAGCATAATGGTTTTGGAATTCAAGTTACCAGACCCAAGTGAACTACATGCTTGAGTCCTGAAAGAACTGGCAGATGTAATGCTTGTGTTATTTGAACAGAAGAGTAAACTGAGGCAAATCTCTGCTCAAGATAACATTCATTAGCAGGAGTTTTCTGCCTGTCAATAAATGGGTCAATAGATTGCCTCCATTTATGCCAAAGGCCCCAAGAAAAAAGATAACTCTCCTTTTAGAGGTTTTGGGGAATATAGAAGAAAAAAAGGAAGAGGGTAGGTGACATCATGGGATTAAGGACAACATGACTGGTTACAAGCTGAGATACGGGGAACACCAGGATTGGCTGGAAGTTTGGCAATGGAGCTAGCAACAACCCTCCTTCTTCTTTCATGAGACCAAGAAGTGCTCATTATTTGAATGCAGGTTCAAGATAGTCACTCAGACTTTTGGACGGCAAACCAGACATCTTTGGAGGATAGCTCAGTAGTGTAAAGATATTAGGCCTGACTCCCTCATGTTCACATACCTTCTCCGAGGCAAGGAGGATTAGCAGGGGAGCTGGATTTCTAAAATTAACCAATTACAGGCCACCTTAATTCTAAAGTAGGTTCAGAGACAAAGAACCATAACAAACAATTACAGGACAAAATTAATTGTAAATAAGATCAATAGATATATGATAGAGGATCAATCTTAATCCTCTCACTGTCAATTATTTTTGATAGGTTGTGGATAAGGAAATTAGGTTAGCCTGACACAACTGATCTTTGTTTTCTTTCTTTTTTTTTTCCAGACAATCAGTCTGGAGTCAGGAAGACCTGAGTTCAAATTTAGCCTCATGCATTCCTAGCTCTAAGCAAGTCACTTAACTGTTGTCTAACTCAGTTTCCTCAATTGTAAAATGAGGCAAATAATAGCATCTACCTTCTAGGGTTGTTGTGAGATCAAATGAGATAATATTAGTAAAGCATTTAGCATAGTGCCTAGCACATAGTAGATGGTTATTGAGTGTTTCTTACCTTTCATCCACTGTGATATAAACAACCAAAAAAGCTTACGTGCTTTTAAAACTACATTCTGACCTACATAGCGTCCAGAACTAGGGAGGTGAGAATCTTGCTAACCCTGACATAGTCAGACCACGTCTGCGGTATTTGTGCTGCATTTTAGAAAGGATATTGATATGGTGGATAGTGGTCCAGAGGAGGGGACCTCACAATTATAGCATATGAATTCGATGTCTAGATAGAACCCTACATAAGCATCAGATGAAGGAACTGGAGTTATTTTTCCAGAAGAAGAAAAGTGGGAGGAAACATGATCACTCTTTTAAAATATTTGAAGATAATGAGGAAGAGTATTAAACTTTTCTACTTGCCCATAGATGAGAGAATTAGGAAAGAATGTGGATAGAAATTTCAGAGAGGCATATTTAGTTTTGATTTAAGGAAAATATTACTAATGATTAGAGTTATCAATAATGGAAGTGGCTGCTTTGGGAGATAGTGACTTTCTGCTGCTAAAGGTCTTTCAGCAACAGGGTATCTTGTAGGGGGGTTTCTAATTCGAGTATGAGTTAGACTCAATGACTTCAGAGTTGGCTTCTACTTCTGACGTGCTAAAATATCTGATTCTATGACATGATGATGTAGCAGAGGAAGAAAACATAAGTTATACTCCTCACTACCACTAACTAGCTGTGTGACGTTACCTGAAGTCTTTTTATTTCTTTGGACCTTTATCTCTACTTCCGAAAAATGTGAAGTTTTAACTAGATCAGTCTCTAAGGCTAATCCCTCATATTCTGTATATCATATTATCTTTTTTTTTCTATACTTAGACTCAATTCTCAGGTACTAGTCAAAGGAGGATGGGGTCCAATGAGGATAGAAATTCCCTTGGGAGCTATTAGGTGGCCTGAATGAGGTGTCAGATTCAGCAGCAGTAGCTTCAGAGAGTGAAATATTGGGGTGATTGGATTTCTAAGAGGTGGAATACCCAATGAGGTGATTCAGGACAATGACTGGGAATAAAGGAAAGCTCTAAGCCTGGACTCATGAGCATTATTATAAGTCAGCCTTGATGAACTGAGATCTGGAAAAACCTTCATCAGTTCAATAGCCTGTGAAGGTGAATGTGACATTTTGATTGCAGCACCAGCACATTGGGTGCACTGTGGAGACAAGGAGATCACATGGGCTTCAGAGAGTGAAATATAGGGGTGACTAGATAAGAGAGATACCAAGGTCAGGTCAGATATTGGGAGATAAAGTAGTCCAACCATACTGGCTGTCCAGCCCAGCTAGAATTGCTGTGTTCTTCCCCCTCCCTCCCCACACTGAAGAGGTCCTCTATGCATTTCTTTCTGCTGCCCAGAAAGGCATGCATTTGCACATTTTAATAGCTAAGGTGCCAGGTGACAGGAAGAGCTAAGGGTATGACACAGAGTGTAGCAGCATGGTGTAGCAGCTAGAGTGTTAGATCTGGAGATATGCAGATGCAAAAGGTCCAATGTTCAGTCTAGCTTCTGACACTTCTCAAACTTTGTGACTACGGACCAGTATCAACTTCTTTCAGCCTGTTTCCTCATCAGGTTGGACTCTGACTGCTAAGGTCCCTTCTAGCTCTATTTCTATAGTACTATGACCCTTATTATAGCTTTAACTGTGTCTTAAAAACCACAATTGGGCAATTCCATGTTGGGAGATCAAAGGAAAATGATGTCAAAATGGCCGGATGTGCTCACTGGATCAAAAGGAGACAATAGATATTTTTATCTTCTCCTTTCATTAGCTTCCTTTCACTTTTCCTCCTACCCCACACTTAATTGGTTCTTAGAGAAACTCTCTTAGAATAGGGAGAGACTTTAATCTAATCTAACCTAGGGATTTGGAAAATCCAGGGGTAGGAAAACCCACCCCTCCACCTTCCACCCCTCACTGGGTCAAATCCTGTGGCCACCTGCTTTTGTATGGCCTGGGAGTTAAGAATGTTTGCAGGGCTGTGGTTTCCCAATCCCTGAATCCAACTCTATCAGTTTGTAGAGGAAAAAACTGAGGCCCAGAGAGGTTGTGATGTGTGCAAGCTTTTTCAGGTACTTTCTGAGTCAGATTCAAACTTCTTGAGTCACATTCAAACTCAGCACCTAGGACTTCAAATCCAGTGTTGTTTTTTCTCTATGCAACATTCTCTGTTTGTGAATGTTGATCTCTCTGCATAATTCTTCTGCTTTCGAACTTATGACTTCAATGCCAGCATGACGTTTTTAGGTTTTCATTCTTTTACTGGTTGAACACATGAAAATTAGAGCAATTTGTTACAAGAGTACAAATAGGTTCAGAGGAATGTGTGTTGAGAGAATAATTAAAGTGGGACTCCCGGCTAGACGGTATTATAATGGAGGTAAAGTTTGTTTTTGGTGTGCCTCACTGTGCTTTTAGGATCCTTTCCCCTTCTTCTGATACTCTCCATTCTCCTTCAGTAGAGGTTTACTTTCCTTGGTGCAGAGATCTGATAATTCTTGCTAAGTTGTTGGCTTGTAATTTAAGATGTTACTCCTCTCCAAGTATTTGCATTTTAATAAAAGATTCCTAAAGATTCAAAAGAATGAGGCTCCAGTGACAGAATTTTGATTACCACAGTGTGCCATTGGGGAAAAATATTTAGAGGCAAAGTCTTCTTTGTGTTGTTGCTCAGTCATTTTTAATTTGTGTCCAGCTCTTCATGACCCCATTTGGGGTTTTCTTGGCAAAAATGCTGGAGTGGTTTGCCCTTTTCTTCTTCAGCTCACTTTACAGATGAGGAAACTGAGGCACACAAGAGTTAAGTGACTTGCCCAGAGTCACCCAGCTAGTAAGTATCTGAGGCCAGATTTGAACTTGGGGAGATGAGTCTTCCTGAACCGTGGCCCAATACTCTATCCACTGAGCTGTCACCAAGGCAAACAGAAGTTAAGTGACCTGTCCGGGGTCATACAGCTAGTAAAATGTCTGAACTCAGGTCTTCCTTATTCCAGGCCTGGCAGTCACTGTGCCACCTAACCACCCCTAAGGCCTTCTAAGACCTTTCGAATCATAATAGGCAGGACATCTGTGTATTCCTAAGATTATCCTCAGTTCTTACGGATTTAATTAGTCTTTTTGCGGATGACTCACAATTTTACCTTTCCTGCCTCAATCTTTCTGTCGACCTTCAATCTCATGTCTCCATCTGCCTTTCAGACATCTTGAACTGGATGTCCAGGAGACATCTTAAACTCGATATGTTCAGAACAGAACTCTTTATCTTTCCCCCTAAACTGTCCTCGTAGCTTCCTTATTACTGTAGAGGGCAATGCCATCCTGCTAGTCTAGATTCCTCACCATTTCTCCACATTCCCCCTGCACCCCCCTATCTAAGCAGTTGCCAAGGCCTGTGGATTTTACCTTTGTGACAGTGCTCTAATATGTTCCCTTTTCTCTTCTGACACTGCCACCACTCTGGGGCAGGCCCTCATCATCTCATGCCTGATTTACTGCAATAGCCTGCTGGTGGATCTGTCTGCCTCAAAGTTCCGCTCATTTTAGTCCATTCTCCATTCAACCACTAAAATGATTTTCCAGAAAACACAGATCAGTTCATGTCACCTCGCTACCCAATAAACTCCAGTGACCTCCTATTGCCTCCAGGTGCAAATGCAAAATGCTCTGTTTGGCATTCAAAGTGATCTAAGGAACCCCATCGGCTCCTCCTTCATGGTTGATTGGCATCCCCTTGGGAATATCTATTCTTTGAAGGGCATATAATGCTATACCCCAAAATCCCAAACCAAGCCAGTTTTGAACTGGCCCTCTTAGGGGGGCCCAGTTTTGGATTGAACTCCCATACAATGCATGTTAAGCCACTGGACACATGTACCCCAATTTTGTTTGTCTCTTACAGCAGAGTCTGCTTCAGATTGTGGTTCATGAGGTTTGGGGTCCACAAGGACTAGGGTACAGGAGTGGCAAGTTTTGAAGGTACAATGGTATCTTCATCTGAGAATGTTATATACAATAACAGCAATATTGTTTTAAGAACAACTTTGAGTGAATAAGTCATTTTGACTATTATAAATACCCAAATTAGCTACAAGGGACATATGAAGGAAGAGATTATCTGCATCTAGAGAAAGAATTGATAAACAGAAATATGTATGGAATGATCTTATACACACACACACACACACACACACACACACACACACACACACACACACCCCTCTATTTGTGTCTAATGGTAGCCATTCCTAGGGCAGGGGGGAGAAAAGAAAAAAATAAGAAAAGGAAAAAAATTTACATGATAATTTTATTCTATATTTAAAAGGAATAGCAAGCTATACATAATAGATGTGCAGTTTCATGTACAATCATCTTTTTTTAAAAAATTATGCTTGTTATGGAAATGCTTGTTTTATTCCAAAAATTAAAATGAAGTGGTATATTGGAAACAGCATAGGAAGTATACACTCATATACACGTGTATGTATATTATTTAGAATATTAACACATATATAAAATTTCATTTGATCTTCATAACAACCATAACTTCATTATGTTTCCAGAACTGGCAAGTTAGGGGTGCAGTAGAGAGTACATGCTGTCTGATGGATGGTGTGAGAGGTACCTATTGGCTGGCGTATCAGTTAGGTTTGGAACTGAATTCCACTTGCAGCCATGGGAGCTTTCTTTCTGTTCTGTTTCCTAGCATCATAAAAGCTCCCTCCAGGGTAAAGCTAACAAAATCATACATATCCTTATTTTATAAGCGTGTATGATAGGGTCCTATATTTCCCCCCCCCCTTTCAAATGCTGGAATTTTTAGTGAACTCTTTTGCCTGTCAATACTGCAATACCACAGGGCTTCAATCAAATAGCACTTAGAGTTCTTTTCAAAAGGCCTAAAAGATTGAAAAGATTTTATCTTCTCAGAGGGGGGAAGAATAGTTTTCTCACACCCTCCCCTTTCCTCTAAATATCTTCTCTCCTACTATGAGGAAAAGCTGTGCTCAGGAGGGAGATGATGCTTAGAGGAGACCCAGGGGTACATGGGAATTGCATGAGAAGCAGGCACAAGAAAAGGAACACTCAGAACTTGGCAGATTATCCTGGTTTAGTTATTATCCCAGAGCAGTCTGTGGTACCCAAGGAGGCACCTTTAAAAACCGCTCCTGGGGTTCTGTGGCTGCCTTTGATATCTGGAATGGAGGAGGCAGCAGTAAGCCCTGTCCAATTAAACTCATGCTACTTTAATCAAATAAGGATTATGGGCAAGTAAGACTAAAACAGTGCCTTTAACTGATTGCTGAAAGATAATTAAATCAGGCTTATGGAACTGGGAGAGAGGATACATTAAGTTTTTCTAAACCCCTCTAAGTACACCTCCTCTGCCGAGATGCCTAGCTAATTTTCTGCGTCAACAAACCAAAGTAATGCCCCCACCCTCATTCCTGTGTTGGATGGCTAATTGGGATCTTAAAGACTCAATCATCAAACACTGCATCCATTTAAGTGTAATAAAATGCACATAAATCTGGTAGTTAAGGAAAATAAATTTCAACATCACACAAGGAAACCCCTCTCTTTCCCCATATCCCCTTAAAGTGCAGAGGTAATGCCTGCCTTTTGAGCACAGCGCTTTCTCTCAACTCTTCCACTCTAGATTTTCATCTGCACAGTATTGAAGTTATGGATGGAAAGATAGAAACTATAAGGCACCTGGATGGTGCAGTGGATAGAGTGCTGAACCTAGAGTCAGACTTACTTCCTGAGTTCAATTCCAGCCTCAGATGTCACTAGCTGTGTGATCCTGGGCAAGTCATTTAACCCTATTTGCCTCAGTTTCCTCATTTGTAAAATGAGCTGGAAAAGGAAATGGCAAACCATTCCAGTGCCCAGAAAATCCCAAATGGGGTCACAAAGTGTTAGATGTGATTGAAATGACTGAACAACAGCAAGAAAATCAGACAGTTGTAGAATCAATCTGGGCTCATTTTTTGCCTTTCTCTTTTAGGGTAGTTGTCTTTACTGATAAGAGATTCTGGTTGAAGAAACTCCCTCTATGGATACAACTTGGTATCTTTTCTGCAACTTATATGTTTGGAGAATCACCTGGAGCATGGAGAGATTAGGGGACTTGTCCAGAGTCACATAGCCAGCACGTGTCAGAAGCTGGACTTGAATCCAGGTTTTCTTGCCTCTGAAGCAGGCTCTCTACTATGGCATGCTGCCTCTAGTCCTTAGCTTTGGGAAGCCTTAATCCTGCTACTTTTTTTTCCTGTATCACTAATCCCATATTTTATTTTTTTCTTGGCTTCATCTCCCAGATCAGCAACTATCATCATCCAGGTTTTGCCCTGGTTTGGATTAATGAAATTTCCCCCTTGCTAGACTCCTTAATTATGACAACAGCTTTACTCCTTTCCAAAAGATTTTTTAGTATTTCAGCCAAAATTGTTTTCTTTGTCCAGCTGCCATCTCCTGGCTTATCACCCAGACACAGTCTCTCTGTTCAAAGGATGACCCCCACTAAATGTCCTTCTATGTTTAACTGCATGTTAGTGAATGTTTGCTTTAATTTATATTCTCGTTCAATGTTTATCACATAAATATTACACCAGTGTTGCCAATCTCTGGCGGTTAATGGCTTAGGGGTATCTGTTTAACTTATTTTGAATGATGCCAAACAGATCACTGCTCTGCACGTAGCAGAAACTCCATAAATACTTAATTCATTTTTATTTTGAAGGATATAAAGCATTTTGACATCTTTAACTGCCTACTGAGCTAAGTTGGCCAGCTAAGTTGAGTCCCAGTTTATCCAACTGCTTACTTGGTAAACTCCTTTATCTCATATAGTTACACTCTGGCCCTGGTAGGGATAGCCCAGCAACTTGAACCTAAGAATCCCAGAAATAAAGTGCTCCCTAAGACTACTTTCTGATCTGGTAATCACTGAGGGGAATAATCTTTGTAGAGAAGGGGCCTGCCATCCCTGCTACCATCATCAACCTTTGACCAACTGCTACTCCTGGGCAGGTAAGACAAAGGCCCCAGAAATGCTCATCCCCTCTCCCCTCCCCCTCAGCATGCTACCGCCCTGCTGTCACCCACATCCTTCCCCTCTTCTCCTCCCCCTCAGCCTGCTACCATCCTGCTGTCTCCCAGCATCCTTCATCCTGGGTAGCAACCTTTGTGCAGATGCAGCCTGACAGTTACCCCTGTATGTGCTATAGGCTCCATCTCCTTAACAGACACAGCAAGTTAAAGACCCAATAAAAAAGCAAGTTATCGTGAAAATGCTTGGTCCTGTCAAATGATTCAACATGAGTTTTATCAATGGAAAAAACACTGAAGAAAATGCATTAACCTCTCTTTTGTTGCTGTACCCTAGGGAGCACTGGTCCTTTTGGTCTGATTTGAAACTGACCCTTCCCCAATGTCTTCCTTGTTAAAATGTGAGCTCTTTGAGGGCAGTAATTGTCTTCCTTTCCCATTTTTATCCCCAGTTCTTTGCACAGTGCTTTGCATATAGTAAATATTTAATATATGTGTTTTTATTCATTTGTTCATTAATATTTAAGTCATTTTCTCCACTCTAAGCTCTTGGCAGAGGGGAGAGTGTGCTGGTGACCCCTCTCTAAAGAAAGTAAGGTAGGAGAGCAGATTGAGGGATTAGGCAATATTCCCAAAGTCACAGTTTAATGAGTAGGGTTTTTTGTACCCCAGTGGATGGTGACTTGAATGGATGGTAATAGAAGGGGTTTAAGAATTTTGGTTGGAGGGAATCCTGTATGGTTTTAAACTACAGACCACTAGGACTTTCTAGTACAGACAGGTTTAGCTAGATATAGAAGCACTTCTCTTTTTCCTTTTGGATTTAAACTAGTGAGTTTAATATATCCTGACATTTATTATTTCCACAGGTAAATGAAAAGTTACCAGGAAGTCCCTGATTATCTATAGGACAAAACATCCTTAAGTGGTCCTGAGTTCTGGGGGAAGTAACACTGCTTTCCTTCCTTCCCCTTTCCTCTTTGAATTTTAAAACAAGAAAAATCTGGTAAAAATAAACACCCAGGGCAACCTTAATTAGTGGTGGTGAGAGCACACACATGAGCAACTGTAGTTGGAAGTATTGCTGAGAAAAAGAAGCAATAGGAGATAGGATGGAATGTGAAATTGTTCATTAAGTGCTTAATGTATACCAAGTACTGTACTAAGCACTGAGAACACAAGTAGAAAAGCAAGACAGACCTTGCTCTCAGGGAGCTCCATTCTAACTGGCAGATGATAAGACCCAGCGGTCCTTAAGGTGTAGCATAGAGTCAATGGTAAGGCCTTGGGATGTGGTATTGTTGGCAAGGGAGATCCTAGAGAGATCTGGTTGGGTGGGGCCCTGGCTGAGGTCCTTGGTGGATGAAAGGGTCTTGCATAAGTATGCTGAGCTCCACTGATATGTTTTTAGAGGGCAGATACAACCTGAGAGATCTGAAGAGGGAACAGTTAACAGGCTGCTAATCCTAATCCCACCCCTTAAAAGAGAGAATCTGAGGGGAGTAGGGAAGGGGGGGGAGGAGGGGAAGACATTAGTGGCTGATCATCCCTGAGCCATTAAGTCTTTTTTTTGTGGCACCCTCTGGGGGAGCAATCTCCCTCTCTTCCTCCTCCTTGATGTTTTTTCTTTTCTTTTCTTTCCTTTTTTTTAAGTTTTAGGCAATTGGGGCTAAGTGACTTGCCCAGGGTCACACAGCTAGTAAGCGGCAAGTGTTTGGTCTGAGACCGGATTTGAACTCAGGTCCTCCTGATTTCAGGGATGGTGCTCTATCCATGTGCCACCTAGCTGCCCCATTGATGCTTTTTTCTTGTCCCTCATCTATCACAGGGTTCCCTAAAGCATGAAACCAGGGACAATCACCCCAATTTACCATATTCTAGGAAAATATCTGGGCAGAGATTTGAAGGCCAGGAGTAGGTAGGGGTTGAGTAGTAGACACAGAAAAAAAAATTTGTAAGAAACTTACATTTTTCTAAGGAAATAAAGTGGGGTCCTACTGAGGAAAAAAAACATAAAAATGAAAATGTTCTTAGGAATATTTTTAGCTTTTAAATTTTTTAAAAAATGAGACCTCATATCACTACCTCTGTTACTAGCTGAAGGATGAATTATTAGGTCACTGAGCTTAGGAATGTTTTATCATCTCTGCTTTTCCCCTGACAGTATGAGGCATAATAAGTATAGACTTATTGTATTTCCTCACTTGTAAAATGAAAGTTATATATCTATATCTATACATATAAGTGCATATGTATGTGTTTGTGAGCATGTGTGTGTATATGTGGGCATGTCTCCCTGTCTCTACCCCTTTGTTTTCTCTCTCCCTTTTCTTCCCCCTTCCTCTCCTCTCTTCCCCTACCTCTCCTTCTCTTGCTCTCCTCCTCTTCTTCTCCTTTTTCCCTCTCTCATTCATCCCCGCCTCTTTCTCTCATTTTTAAGATCAGAACTGTGATTTTTATGGGTACAGGGAATTCTCAAAGAGGACACTCCCTCTATCAGTGAAATTCAGTGCACACTCTGCCATTTGGAGCTACAGATTGCTGCCTGGAATGCTCAGAAGTGACTTGTCTAGGGTCACAGAGCTAGTGTGAATCTGAAGAGGGAGGGGATGACTTGAAAACATTTTCTTAATTTTCTGTTCAGGAAAATATGCTTCTTAGGAGCAGTATTAACCTTTCCCAAAGAAAATTTGTAAGACCCAAGAGTTAAAAGCTCTTTAAGAATAAGCATGATAACTTTAGTGTATATTTAAAAGGAATAGCATGTTGTACTGAATAGATTTGCACTTTCATGTGCAATAATCTTTTTATTATACTATGTTATGGAAATGCTTGTTGTATTCTATAAATTAAAGATAAAATAAATAAAAATAAAAAATAATAAATATGGCTGGAGCACCTAGGTGGTGTAGTGGATAGAGTACTAGCCCTGAAATTAGGAGGACCTGAGTTCAAATCTGACCCCAGATGCTAGCTGTGTGACCCTGGGCAAGTCACTTAACCCTGATTGCCTTAAAAAAACAAGTAGTATGGCCACTAGCTGCATGCATCAGAGTTTTCAGGGTCTTCTGGGGTGGAGAATACTAGGAGGAACTTGAACTTATTTTTATCCAGTGGTGAAAATGATGTTAAGATGAGCAAATCAAAGGATCTTTGTGGGTCTTTCTCTTGTGCAAGCATTCCACATCTGTCTAATGATCTGCTTCTCTTGTTTCTAATGATAGACTGTTGCTATTTACTACTGCCTCAGTCCTCTTTCTAGTCCCAAGTCAGAAAGCACTATTCCCTCAAGAGCAACCAAACAGAGATTAGAGACTCATCAGATTTAGAACAGAAAGGGAATTTATGTATGATCTGGTCTGAAATCTTCATTTTAGAGATGAGGAAATTGAAGCCTAGATATCTGAAGTAGCTTGCCTAAAGTTACCTAAGTAGTAAGTACTTACTACTTGGTGTGAAGTTTGAACTTTGATTATTATGGGATTTGAATTTAAATTTCATAATCCTATTATGATGCCATGACAAATGGAATGAATTTTCTAATTTTTTTACTTGGTGACCCCCAATTCCTTGTCTGTTGTGATCTAGAAATGAAAGCTGTATCTAAAATGCAAAGTATGTTATTGTTGCATTTCTAAGGTATATCCCATTACGAGAAGCCCATTATTTTGCTTATATAAAAGAACACAGTCTGATGTTTTATCCTGCAGATTCAACATATTTCTTATGCCTGTCTCTCTCGGAAAACTGTTGACAAACTCCTACATCCCCATATCAGCCCAGTGTGGGCCAATCTGTAATTCTTGCACACAGAATCAGCATTGTGCTAATGAACACCCACAGCTATGGAAAACAAGAGGTTGATCTGAACTCAAGAGCTGTTATTAGGAACTTCGTCAAAAACAAGCCCCTAAGCAAACAAACTCTAACATTGTTGAATTTAAAGACTACAAAGACAAAACCCCACCTTAACTTCCCTAACTTCCAGCTAGGAGTTCTGGATTTTCATTTTTGTTCTAAAATGAAAACTAGTTTAGAGAATATAAACTTCAAAGATCATAGAGTCACAGCTGGAAAAGAAGGCCCTCAATTTATCCTTACCCAACCAACTTCCCTTGCAAAAGGAGTCTCCCACTATTGTCCCCCTTCACAGGAAACTTTTGCTCCAATCCCAATAAATACATGTGCTTTTTGGCCCTTGTACCTCTGTTCCTGCTGTTCTCCCATTTGAGGAATGTATTTGCACAACCCCTCCCCTTACCAAATTCTACTTGTCTTTTCAAGGCCAGTGCTGAAATTCCATATCACCTCCGAGGTTTCTCCTCAGAGTTGTCTGATGTCTTCAAATCCTTTGGATGCCATTAGAATTCACCTGCTCCATTGATTCGGTCATTAATCATATACTTCCTTGTTAAATTCCCATTTAAAAACTATTATTTAAATCTCGTATTCTTATTGAGTTTTTCTCACATTTATGTCTTACATATAGAATTAAATTGTAAGGTCTTCGCGAGGAAGAAGCATAATATACTTCTTCATATTGTACAAAGCCTAGCATAGTACCCACTGCAGGGTAGAAACAGAGCTTATGCTTCTTTTCCTAAGTCTTGTGTATTATATATCTTCCTACACTTTCTCTTCTCCCTCAGCCTCGACATCTAGTCTGATATCAACTTTGGACAATTCTACTTTCACAGAATCTCTTGCATCCATTTCCTTTTCTCCCTATATATAACCACCACCATGGTTCAGGGCCCCCTCTACTCTTTTCTAAACCATTATAATAGACTCCTAGTGGGTCAGTTATAATTGGTGACTATAGAGGCAGCTAGGTGGCCTAATGGGACACAGGACCTGGAGTCAGGAAGATCTAAATTAAAATCTGATCTCAAACACTTACTAGCTGTGTGATGCTGGGCAAGGCTCTTAAAAAAAATCTTTGCCTCAGTTTCCTCATCTGTAAAATGCAGATAATAATAGTCTTTACCTCCTAGGGGTGGCAGTGAAGATAAAATGAAATAACATTTGCAAAGCACCTTGCAAACCTTGGGGCTAGATATTATTATTAGTCATTCTCCTTCCATTCTCTCTCTTTTCCAAACCTTTCTTTACACAATTGCCAAATAATCTTCCCACTGCATCAGTATAACGATACTACTCCCTTGCTCATTAACTTTCAAGGGCAAACTAGCCTTTCTAGGAGAAAATGCAAGTACCTCAGTTTGGTTTTTAATACCCTTTTGCAATCTGGTTCCAACCTACCTTTCCAGTCTTATTGCACATTATTCCCCTTCTGTACATCTCAGCCAACCTCTACTACTGGTTGCCTATTTTCAATAGTCTATTTCCTACCTATATGTATTCACATAGGCCTCTCATGTCTGGAAAGTCTTCCTTCCTTATCCCATCTCTCTGAATTTTTATTATTTATTTATTTTCTTCAAGGTTTACCAAAAGTGTAACCTCCCCCATAAATCATTATCTGATCCATTTTGGTTATTAACACTCTCTCCCCTCTCAAATCATTTATTTAAGCTTCTCAGAGGTAGAGACTGTTCGATATTTATCTTTGTATCTTCCAACACCCAGCACAGTGCTTTTGTTATAATAGGTGCCTAATATTGTATAATTGAATTGTTGCTGAAATAGTGTCAGTAAAGGTCTGTCAATTTGATTTGGCATTGAAACATAGATCTTTATTAATAAGGATTCTTTATTTGGGTTTACTCAGTTGAAATAACTAATTAGTAATGTAGAAATGTGCTGAGTACTTTCATCTTCAGAACAGAGGGTTTGGGTTCCAGGCCTTTCAGGTTTAGCCATTCTTTTAACAATGGTGCACATACTTATGTGTCTGTAAGAAAGTCATTAAAAAACCAAGCAAACAAAAAAAAACCCAAAAGCAAAAAACACAACCACCTTGTTCTCCTTTTCTCCATTTGGAAGAGCATCACTTAGGATTTAATAAGGGAAATTTTAAACTGCTTAGAAAATAAGCAGGTGTTGAGAAATACAAAATGTGCTATCATCTTCTTGAGGTTATTAGGCTATTTTGAGCATTTTTTCCTGTCCGTAACATTACCATATTCCTGTGGGACAGCTTTTCCAGATGAGACAGAGATTGAAATGTCACACCAGCTTGATCAATTAGATAATGTGGAGTAAAAGCGTTTGCTACCTGACCTTAATCCACAGGGTAGGAATGAAATAAATGGAAGTAGGAGATTGATTAAGGAGAGATTCAAAGGTACAGTAAATAGTCTCTGTATAGTAAAAAAAAAAGCCACAAAGCCAGTATGAAAACATACATTTTTCATGTTTCATATATAAGTTGACTCATAAAGAAAATACACCCTTAGTAGGAAAACACATTGTGGTCCATTTATTTGTTCAATTTATGTGCAAGCATCAAAGGAAAATAAAACACTTCTTTTCAAAAGAATGACAATAATAAAACAACAGTTCAGTGGTTTTAAAAAAGGAGAATATTTTGTATTACTCTTCAACAAGAATGACTGGGATTGGAGACTATATCTAAAAGGCATATATATATATATATATATATATATGCACAAATATACAAATATACTCATGTACCTCTGTATACACATATGTAGACTTTATAATACATATTAGAGTATGATTTTAATCCAGATCCCATGATTCCCAATATACACATATATGAATATATACATCTATGCATATACAAATATCCATATACACATAGATACATGCATTCAGCACACCACACATACATGCATGCATGCAGAGAAGGTGCCTGCCTGCATCAGTAGAGGGAGTTTCCTCATCTGTGAAATCCCTATACCAATAAAACAATAGGTCTAGTTCCTATCTCTATCCATATATACAACTATAGACACATATAATTCTTAGCTGTGTGATCCTGGGCAAGTCACTTAATGTCTATTTGCCCCAGTTTTATTATCTGTAAAATGGGGATAATAATAGTACTAGAGGGAGTAACATACACACTCAGTTGGATATAGAAACCTATCTTACTCTATAAGGAAATAAAAAGGGTTGGGGAAAATAGAAGGGGAGGGGAAACTGATCAAAAGGAGGGTAGATTGGGGAAGGAGATGATCAGAAGTAAAACACTTGTGAGGAAGGAAAGGGTGGGAGTTTAAGAGAGAGAGGAATAAAGATGAGAAAAATAGCATGGAAGGAAATACACAGTTATCATAACTATAAATATGAATAGTATGAATTCACCCATAAGAAAAGAAGCAGATAGCAGAATGGATTAAAAACCAGAATCCTACAATATGTAATTTAAAAGAAACACACTTGAAGCAGAGAGATACACATAGGGTAAAGGTAAGGGGCTGGAATAAATTCTGGAAAAGTTAGATATGATAGATCTTTGGAGAAAATTGAATGGGAATAGAAAGGAATATACCCTTTTCTCAGTAGTATGTGGCATCTACACCAAAGTTGACTATGTATTAGGATATAAAAACCTCAGAACCAAATGCAGAAAAGCAGAAATAGTAAATGCATCTTTTTTAGATCATAATGCAATAAAAATTACATTCAATAATGGCCAATGGAAAGAGAGATTAAAATTTAATTGGAAATGAAATAATGTAATCCTAAAAAACAAGTGAGTCAAAGAACAAATCATAGAAACAATACATACTTTAATTAAAGAAAATGACAACAATGAGACAATATAGCAAAATTTATGTGATACAGTCAAAGCAGTACTTAGGGGAAAATTTATATCTCTAATTGTTTACATCAATAAAATAGAGAAAAAGCAGATCAATGAATTGGGTATGCAACTAAAAAAAATAGAAAAAGGACAAATTAAGAATCCCTAACTAAACACCAAATTGTAAATCCTGAAAATCAAAGGAGAGATTAATAAAATTGAAAGTAAGAAAACCATTGAACTAATAAACTAGAAGCTAGTTTTATGGGGAAAAAACCAAATAGATAAACCATTGGTTAATTTGATTTAAAAAATGAAAGAAGAAAATGAATTACTAGTATCAAAATGAAAGGGGTAAATTCACCACCAAAGAAGTGGAAATTAAGACAATTGTTAGGAGCTATTTTACCCAAGTATATACCAATAAATTTGACATCTAAATGAAATGTATGAATAGCTACAAAAATATAGATTATCCAGATTAATAGAAGAAATAAAATACTTAAATAGGCCAATATTAGAAAAAGAAATTGAACAAGCCAGCAATAAACTTCCTAAGAAAAAAATCCCCAAGACCAAATGAATTCACAAATGAATTCTACCAAGCATTTAAAGAACAATTAATCCCAATGCTATATGAACAATTTGAAAAAATAGGCAAAGGAGTCCTACCAAATTCCTTTGACAACACAATATGGTACTGATACCTAAAGCAGGAAGAGCCAAAACAGAGAAAATTATAGACCAATTTCTCTAATGAATGTTGATGTAAAAATTTCAAATAAAACACTAGCAAAGAGATTAGAGCAATATATCACAAGGGCCATACAGTATGACCAGGTAGGTTTTATACCAGGAATGCAGGGCTGGTTCAATATTAGGAAAACTATCTGCACAATTGAGCACATCAGTAACAAAACCAACAGAAATTATATGATTATCTCAATAGATGCAGAAAAAGCCTTCGATAATTCTCCATTCCTATGCAAAACACTATAGAACACAGGAATAGAGCTTTCCTTAAAATGATAAGTAATCTTTATGTAAAACCATCAGCAAGCATTATCTGTAATGGGGATAAACTAGAAGCCTTCCTGATACAATCGGGGTGAAGCAAGGATGCCCATTATCACCTCTATTATTTAATATTGTTGCAGAAGTGTTAGCTATAGCAATAAAAGAAGAAAAAGAAATTGAAAGAATGAGAACAGGCAATGAGGAAATAAAACTATCGCTTTTTGCAGATGATATGATGTTATACTTAGAAAATCCTAGAGAATCAACTAAAAAACTACTTGAAATTATTAATTTTAGCAAAGTTTCAGGATATAAATAAACCCCATAAATCATTAGCATTTCTATATATCATGAACAAAGATCAGCAGCAAGAGATAGAAAGAGCAATTCTATTTAAAATAACTGTAGACAATATAAAATACTTGGCAGTCTACCTACCAAGACAAATCCAGGAACTATATGAACATAAGTATAAAATACTTTTCACACAAATAAATCTGAACAGTTGGAAAAATATTAATTGCTTATGGGTAGGCCAACCAATATAATAAAAAATGACAATTCTACCTAAATTAATCTATTCAGTTCAATACCAAACTATCAAAATTATTTCATAGAGCTAGAAAAATAATAACAAAATATATCTGGAAGAACAAAAGCTCAAGGGAATCAATGAAAAAATATATGAAAGAAGTTAGTCTAACCATACCAAATTTCAAACTGTATTATAAAATGGTAATTATTAAAACAGTCTGGTTCTGGCTAATAAATAGAATGGTATATGAGTGGAATAGATTAAGCACAAATTACATTATAGGAAATGGCCATAGTAATCTAGTATATGATAACCCCAGAGACCCAAGCTTTTAGAACAAAAAACTAATTGTTTGACAAAAACTGCTGGGAAAATTGGAAAACAGTTTTATAAACTAGGTATAGACCAACACCTCATCAAGAAAAGGTCAAAATGGGTACATGATTTATACCTAAAGGTTGATACTCTAAGCAAATTAAGAGGGCATAGAATAGTTTATCTGTCAGATTTATGGATAAGGGAAGAATTTAAGACCAAAGAAGATATAGAAAGCAATATAAAATGTAAAATAGATGATTTGGATGATATAAAATTAAAAAGTTTTTACACAAACAAAACCAATGCAACCAAAATTGAAAGGAAAGCAGAAAGCTTTGAAACAATTTTGGTAAAAAAAATTTATGACAAAGGTCTCCTTTCTCAAATGTATAGAGAACTGAGTCAAATTTATAAAAATACAAGTCATTCCCCAATTGATAAATGGTCAAAGGATATGAGCAGGTAGTTTTCAGGCAAAGAAATCAAAGCTATCTACAGTCATATGAAAAAAATACTCTAAATCAGTATTTATTAGAGAAATGCAAATTAAAACAGCTCTGAGGTATGATCTTGGACCTATCAGATTGGCTAATATGACAGAAAAGGAAAATGTTAGATGTTGGAGGGGATGTGGGAAAACTGGGACACTAATGCACTGTTGGTGGAGTTGTGAACTAATCTAACCATTCTGGAGAGCAATTTGGAACTATGCCGAAAGGGCTATAAGATTGTGTGTACCCTCTGATCCAGCAATACCACTGCTAGGTCAATATCCCAAAGACAAAAAAAAATAGTAGGACCTATTTTTATAAAAATATTTTTAGCAACTCTTGTTTGTGGTGGCTAAGAATTGGAAATTGAAGGGATACCCATCAATTGGGGAATGGCTAAATAAGCTGTGGTATATGATTATAGTGAAATATTATTGTACTATAAGAAATGACAAGCAGGATGATTTTAGAAAAAGGTGAAAAGACTTACATGAACTGATGCATAGTAAAGTGAACAGAAACAGAACATTGTATACAAAAACAGCAATATTGTTTGATGAAGAAACATGAATGACTAATCTATACTCAGTAATACAATGATTCAAGACAATCCCAAAGGACTAATGATGAAGCATACTATCTATCTCCAGAGAAAGAACTGATATTGTTTGAATATAGACCTTTTGAGAGTGCTATTTTTTGCTTTCTTTTTTTTCTTTTATTCAAGTCTTCTTGTACAAAATGACTAAAATGGAAATGTTTACATAATTGCACTTGTATAGCCTACATCTAATTGCTTATCATCTCAGGGAGGGGGAAGGGGATGGAGGGAAAGAGGGAGGGACAGAATTTGGAACTCAAGACTTTAAATAAAAATGTTTTAAGAAAAGAAATAATAAATAAATGAAGCATAAAAAAATACTAGCACCAACTTCATAGGGATGTTATGAGGATCAAATGAAATAATTGTAAGTGCATAGCACAGTGACTGGCACATAGTAAGTGCTATGTAAGCATTGGCTATAATTAGTATTATTAATAATATTTAATTATATATGCATATACAAACATGTGTGTATATATATATATATATATATATATATATATGCAGAAGAATGTGAGTACTCTGGAAACGTTATATGAGGGACATGATGATATTAAGCCTTCAGAAGAGTTAGGGAAACATATTAGTTGTCTTCAGGTGTTTGAAGATCTGTCAAATAGAAGAACAGATGTTGCATGTTGTTCCAGAGGGCAGAACTAGGACCAGTAGGTGGAAATTATAGGGAGGCAGATTTTTGGTTGTAAATTTTAAAAATCCTAATATTTGGATCAGTCCTTCCAGGTTCCTGGGAGTGTCAAACTGATGTTGAATGACCACTCATCAGGGAGGTTGTCAAAAGGATTCCTGCCTCAAGAAAGAAGTTGGAGAACATGACTTCTAAGATATTTTCTGGCTCTGAGAGTCTCTGATTTTCTGGGAGTCTTCATCACTATTCATTGCTGTGCAAAACAAATTCAATTTTTTCTAAGAAACACAAACTCCAAGTTCTGTAATTACATGAGGAAATAATCACAGGAGTGTCATATTTAGCCTAAAACATTATTTTTGTACTTTCCCTAGTTTCTATTTACATGCAAAGAAAAGTAATAAAGGGCCAAGTATATGCTTCTAAGAAATTAGATTGATATAAGACTGACTAGAGCTTGGCACCTGTTGTGGAGTTGAACAGTTGCCCTTGATTTTAACACCTTTGTCTTCAACTTGGCATTTTGTTAATTCATATCAATCAGCAAGCACTCATGTGTCAGTCTGTGCTAGGTGGTAGCGATATAAATGCTACAATACCTACTTTGAAGAAGTCTACATTTAATGAAAGTGACCACACAGCTATGTGTAAGTATATTCATTAATTATATATGCATATACAAACATATGTATACATATATATATATATACATATATATATATATATATATACATATATATATATATATATATATATATATATATATATATATATGCAGAAGAATGTGAGTACTCTGGAAACCTTATAAGAGGGACATGATATATAGATATATATGTATATGAGGGACATATGTATAATTAATATAAAGAGAATAAATATCAAGTTGTTCAAAATAAAGGGCTTTCAGAGGGAGGGTGCCAGCATTTGGGATGATCAGGAAATGTTTCTTATACAAGGTGGTGCTTGAGCTGCATCTTGAAAAAGAGAGGATTTCTAAGAGGTGGGGATGGAGAGGGAGTTCCGTCTAGGCATCGGGGATGGCCAGAGATGGAGTGTCCAGTGTGAGGAGTAAAGAGCCTGGTTTGGCTGGATCACACAGTGAGGGAAAGGAAGTCACATAAAATGAGGATGAAAAGATAGGTGGAAACAAAGTTGTGAAGGGCTTTAAACACCAAACAGAGATATTTATGTTTGATTCTAGAGGCAATAGGAAAACACTTCAGGTTATTAAATAGGAGAGCGATATGGTCATGTCTGCCCTAAAGGAAAAACACTTTGGCAGAATATGTGGGACCAATTAATGGTTGGAACTTTAAAAAAAATGGGGATGATATGGGATTCAGTGGTGACAAGCCATTTGAAGTTTTCTAAAACATTTATTTGCCATTGGATAGATTGGATAGGTGAAAGCACAAAAATGAGCTATAATAATGATGATGATAATAATACTAATAATAATTTGTTTAAGCGGCTTATCTGAGTGTGAACCCAGGTTTTTTCACTGCATGTCATTTGCTCTCTCCACTATACTACATTGCTTCTAGATAAATTCAGAAAGACGTCTTCAAAGGATTGACCTCAAAGTCATAGTAATAAATGTGGTAATAATTTATTAATTATTTTTACTTTGTGTCTTTCTGCACTTCCCTAGAGGCAGCATGGAAAATGTGTGGGACTTGGAGGTAGAAGATCCAAGTTCAAATGTTGCTCTGTCATATACTACTTGTGGGATTTTGGGCATGCCTCTTAAACTCTCTGATCCTCAATTTCTTTATCTGTACAAAGCTAGGGGCCAGGCTAGATGGCTACTCACCTTGAAATCTCTGATCAGATGACATAGACTGGCCCTATAATCAAAGCCTTTCTAGCTTGCTAGGACTTACCAGGGCTTGTGTTACATTGGAATAACTTTCAAGAATTCATAATACCTCCAGGAGGTATTTAGTAGGCCTTCATTGTAGGTGCTCAATAGACAAGATTTTTATAGTTGAGGGCATGCTGCCAATCCAATCCAATTCAAAGATTTATTGAAGGTTGACTGTACATGAAATTTTATTTCTAAGATGTCTTTAAAAATTGGATAGGTAATCTTATGTTTAGGATAAAGGCAGAAGGATGATCTAAATTTTCAAGGATGCTAAGATTTACTTATGGCTATTTATTATTGTTATTATTAAGTCATTTTCCCAGTCATCTATGACTCTCTCTGATACTATTTGGGATTTTCTTGGCAAAGATACTGGAGTGGTTTTCCATTTTCTTCTCCAGCTCATTTTACAGATGAGGAAATTGAAGCAAACAGGGTTAAGTGACTTGCCCAGGATCACATGACTAATAAGGATCTGAGGCTAGATTTGAATTCAGTAAGGTGAATTTTCTTAACTCTAGGCCAAGCACACTATCCACTGCACCACCTAGCTGTCCAAAATTTTTGTTGTTTGGCTCTTTGTCATGTCTGACTCTTTGTGACCCCATTTGAGGTTTTCTTGGCAAAGATACTAGAGCAGTTTGCCATTTTCTTCTCCAGCTCATTTTATAGGTGAGGAAATTGAGGCCCACTGGGTTAAGTGATTTGCCCAGGGTCACCCAGCTAATAAGTGTTTGGGGTCAGATTCGAACTCAGGAAGATGAGTCTTCCTAATTCCAAGCCCAGTGCTCTATCCACTGTGCCACCTAATTGACTATTTTGCTTATATTTAAATGCCTAAATTCAGCAAAGAAATCATTTATCCATAAAACATGGTTAGGTACACTAGATCTTTTATTTTTGACATTGTAGAACTCTGCATCTCAGGAATTCTGTTTGCTAATCTGTAAAAAAAAAAAAGAAAAAGAAAAAAAAGAACAGGGTTAGACTAAGTGACCTTTTAAGGTTTATTCTAGTTCTGTCTCTGTGATCTTGTAGCCTACTCTTGATAGGAACAATATTCTGATACATAAATTGTGGCATATATTCTCTTGACAAGAAGCCCTTCTGAAAGAGACAGGGAACTTGCTATACAGTCACTGAAAGAAATGGAAGTAGGAAGGTTGAAGTTATTGGGAGAACTACTTTTGACACCTTAATAGTAATTGAGTTAAGTACAAGGCACTGTTCCATCACAAATGCTACCTCCTGGAATTTCAAAATGGGGTAGGATAATCTAGCAATGCCATAGCTCTGATCATATTTTTAAAAGATGCCTGTTTAGATGGAACTCATATAAAGATGTTCCAGTAATTGCTTATCTCTTAAAAGATCCTGAGATGACAATTATGATCTGTAATGAATGGGAAACACTTGAGGCATCAACTCTGCTATTCTGTCATTTTGCAAATGGGAGAACTGAGGTCTAGAGCTCAGAGACCTGCGAGTAGGAAGTCCCCAGGTCACTATCAACTAACCAACAAAGCACGTAAGAGCCAGCTACATTCCAGCTGCTGTACTAGGAGCTAGAGATATAAAGACACATATGAAACACATATGAAAACATAAGGAGCTTATATTCTGTCACACAGGTAACAGGCAATTTATTCAAAACTCTGGTATTCATAGTTTGTTTTATTTGTCTCCGGTCTGAAATATTTAGGCTGGTTTGGACACTTAGCAGCTGTGTGACCCTGGGCAAGTTGCTTAACCACTCAGCTTGTTTCCTCATCTGTAAAATGGGGATAATAGTAGTACCAACCTACCAGGGTTGTTGTGACCATCAAAACCACAATATAAATGTTAACTCTTCTTCTTCTTCTTCTTTTCTTCTTCTTCTTCTTCTTCTTCTTCTTCTTCTTCTTCTTCTTCTTCTTCTCTTCTTCTTCTTCTTCTTCTTCTTCTTCTTCTTCTTCTTCTTGTTTTTGTTATTATTATTATAAGTTCATTTCATAGTTCCTTATAAGTTCATTTCATAATTCCTTAAAGCCTAGAAGTGAAGGTGATTGTTGAACCTAAGAGGAAAAGTATTGTAAAAGCTTATATGGAAAGGTTGTCTTTCTATCTACCCTGTTTTTCCTGAAGTCAAAGTCATAATCTTATATCATCATTATATCTCAGTTTCCTCATCTGTAAAGGACAAGGGTGGACTCAGTGGTCCTTAAGGTCCCTTTTAGCTCTTAATTTGTGATCCTGGTATCCCTCACAAATCCTTGAATGGATTGACAAAACTACAGAATTGATTTGGTCAGATCCTGGTTGCATCTTTTTTTTTCCTTTCTGGTGAGGTAATTGGGGTTAAATGACTTGCCCAGGGTCACACAGCTGCTAATTTCATGTCATGTGTTGCTGTTCATCCTCCATTCTTGAAGAGGACCAAAGACATCACAAGGGTGACGTCTTGACTTGTGAGTGAATTGGATTTCAATGAGACAGAGTTGTGCAAAGTCATCAGCCTCACTCTCTACTCCAGTCATCAGAGTCCAGTGGCAAGATATAAGTTAAGATGATTGGTGATGGCCCCATATACAGTGGGAAACCTTGGCCTTCTCATGTAAAGTCTTTCCCAGATCTCAGTTTGTCTGAGGAAACACCCATTCAGGGATTTCTTGATTGACTCCTGAAAGACAAAATATAGACTACAAAGATCTACCAAAAGGCAGCTAGGTGGTACAGTGGATAGAGTGCCAGACCTGGAGTCAGGAAGACTCCAGGATGTAATATAGGATATATCTACCTGCAACCTCAAACCCAACATGTTCCAAAACTGAGTTGTCTTCCTCCCCCCACTCCCCATATCTATTCTTTCTTCTGTATTGACCACTGCTGTTAATAGTTCCATCATTTCCTCAGTTTCCCATTTTTGAAATCTTGTAGTAGTCAACTTTTTTTTTCTCCCTCACCTACGATATTCACTCTATCTCTATAATATCTCTTAGATGGTCTCCTATTTATTCCCTTTGCCACAGCCTTGGGGGTAGAGGCCACCATTATACCTGTCTCAACTTCTAACTAGTCTTCCTTCTGTTAACCAAAAATGATATCACAAGTCTTTGAGACATGCATTGCAACTGAAGATAGGACTGTCCGCTTATCTACAAGAGTCCCAGCTGCACAAGCAGTTTCTCAGTTTAGTGCAGACTGACTGGCACCTGTCTTGACTCCCAAGGACACACAGGGAATCCACCTGGGAGAGGGGAAGGGAGTTCTCTTTGACACATTCAGAGCCTCTTGCATACTTTGGGTCCAGTGTCTAGAAAATATGGCAACTCAAGAAGACTAGTTTAGGGGGCCCTTTAACATTGCTTTCAATTCAATCCCATGTTCATTTGACTCTTTATGATAACATGGCTAGACCAACATTTCTCTTGCATAAATCTGGTAGTTTGTCAACTCTACTAAAATCTTCAGTGGATTCTAATTTTCAGACTCTGTTAAAATAATTGTTGAGGATATATGTGGCTCCTTATTCACAATCCATGTCTAGAATATTCTCCCTCTTTACTTTTGCCTCTTGGCTTGCCTCTGAATCCTACCTTTTTCAAAAAGGCTGTTTTTTGAAGGGAGAGGAGAGGAAGAAGGGCTTCCACCTGTCACCTTCCAATGTTAAAGCTGTTTGCTCAGTATTTTTGTCTTTGAAGAACGTTAGAAACTAGTTGGGAGATTCCTTCAGAGATAAATAGCAAGTTTGCTTCCCTAGATACCAAAGTACAACTTGAAGCTTCTCACCACTTCCTGATAAGAGTGCAGCTTCTGCCTTCCAAAAGAGGCATTGCTACAATATGATCGTTAGCAGCTTTCTGGGTCCCATCTTGGTTTTGGAGATTCTGACTCTCACAGAATATTAGACCTGGAAAAGATCATTGAAGCTATTCAGTCCAACCTCCTCATTATACAGGTTAAGTGACCCACCCAAGGTCACCTAATTAATTAGTGGTAGAATGAGAACTAGAACTCAAGTCTCCTGATTCTTCTAGCTGTCACAAGAAAAGTCACAAAAAAGTCAATTTTCTTTAGTTGCATCTTATAATTACCAGTGCCCTGGGTGAGGATAATAGGATGTGTGGAAATTATTAATGAATTATGTTAATGAACTGGAGGTAGATTATTAGAAGTATAGTTGTGGTAAATGTGTATTTGTATGTATGTGCATATAGATGTATGTATACGTGTGTATTTATAAACATATATATGCTCTCTTAGGTCCCATATAAGTAAGATAAAAGGGTTATGGATCTTCAGAGACTGGTAATGTTTTATAACGCCTGATAGATGAGTTAAAGGACAAAGTTAGATGGGTAAAGCATTTAAAAATTTTTTTCAAATAAATTAGTTTATTATTAGTTCACTTCCACAAGCTTTTGCGTTTTAAATTTTCTCCCCCTCCCTCCCCTCTTCCCACCCTAAGATGGCATGCGATCTGATATAGGCTCTACATATATATTCTTATTAAACATGTTTTCACATTATTTATTATATAAAGAAGAATTAGAACCAATAGGAGGAACCACAAGAAAGAAGAAACAAAACAAAACATAAGGAAAAAAAAGAGCAAATAGCATGCTTCAATCTGCATTCAGACTCCATAGTTCTTTCTCTGGATGTGGATAGCATTTTCCATTATGAGACTTTTAGGTCCTTTCATTGCTGAGAAGAGCTAAGTCTGTCAAAGTTAGTCATTGCACATCGTGACTGTTACTGTGTATAACAGTTCTTCTGGTTCTGCCCACTTCACTCAGCATCAGTACATACAAGTCTTTTCAGGTTTTTCTGAAGTTTGCTTGCTAATCATTTCTTGTAGCATAATAGTATTCCATTACATTCATATACCACAACTTCTTCAGCCATTCCCCAATTGATGGGCATCCCCTCAATTTCCAATTCTTTGCCACCACAGAAAGGGCTGCTATAAATATTTTTGTACACGTGGGTCCTGGATAAAACGTTTATTAAGTATTTGCTATGTGCCAGGCACTGTGCTAAATATTGGACTTTGCAATTGCAAACAATCAAAAAACAAATGAACAAACAATAATACTGTCCCTATTCGCAAAGAGCTTACATTTTAATAAAGAATAAGAGAATAATAAGGAAAGGAATAAACATCATCTACTATGTGCCAGTTACTGGACTAAGTACTTTTCAATTATGATCTTATTTGATCCTCACAACATCCCTGCAAGATGGGTGCTAATATTATTTCCATTTTAGAGATGAGGAAATGGGCAAACAGAGGTTAAGTGACTTGCCCAGGGTCACATACCTGGTAAGAGTCTGAACCTGATTCCAGGCTTAGCACTTTAACATAGCACTTTAATAAGGCAAGACAAAACATAAAGAGCTGGAAATGGGGGAGGGGAAAGTGGTTGGAACAGGACAGAGCCCAAGTTAAATCGGGAGTAAAATGAGCAGCGTGGTTGCCCCACCTTCAACCTCACAAAAGTCCTCTAGCAATGGTAAAGTGTTCACCTCAGGAAAGTAAAAATCACAAGAAGAGATGGTTTTAGGTTCTTTGTTGTTATTTGTCCTTCATTTTCAGAGAGGACCAGTGACATGATGGGGTATTGTCTTGACTTGTGTATGTGAATTGGATTTAACTGAGGCAGAGTTGTACAAAATAGTCAGTCTCACTCTCTCTTCCACAGTCATCAAAGTCCAGTGGCCAGACAGAGGTCAAGTTGACTGGCAATGGCCGGAGAGGCAGCGAATGACCTTGGCATCTTCAATGTCTGTCCAGGCTCTAAGCATTGCATGGCACCAGTTTCATAGCCATTGGAACAAATTGTTCTCATCTGCCTATTCTGAGGGGTGGGGGGGAGAAGTCTTCACATGCTTGAGTGGAGTAGCAGAGGAGGCAACAAAGAAATACTTGCTTTTGATAGTAGGAAAACACTACTAAGTGTAGAGGTTTAGGGGCTTAGTGGTGCTGAGACCCCAAAATGGCAACCTACAGGTCTTGCCTGAATGAATTTGACACAAGCCTTCTTTCAGCCAAAGACAAGTTTTATTAAGGATTCGCCATATTGGCTATACTCTTAAGGAATCTGAACTTTTGTGAGGCTCCTATTGACAAGCAGGCTAGATTGAATCTGAGCCATTGACTAGACTTTAAGAATCTGAGCACCTTAATGGAGTCAAGATGGATCTTATATAGGGAAATACTGTGGGAGGGATCTAGAAGTGGCCAAGTAGTTTGGGTTGACTAGAGAAGGGGTCTGAGAGAAGGAATCTAGAGAGGATCTTTATGGGAGGGGTCAGTAAACTGGGGTGATGGTGAAGTAACAGGATGCAGGGACCTGGAGCATGTGGCCAAGGGCGGGGAAGTGTCAGGGGCAATTGGGAGGTAAAGGAACAGAACTGGGAGATTGGGCATAGTCACAACGAAAGGCCAGTTGAGTGGATTATAGCCTCAGGCAAACACTAAAGACTTCCTTGATCAAGTGGGAAAATTTAAGAAGAGTCCAAGGTGGCATTTTCTAGTGCCCGTTCCTCCTCAGTAGGATAGTCCAAACCTTTGCCTTCTCTTCCCCCGACTATCCACCTCCCATTTGGAGTTGGGATGAATTTCAACAAACCTGAATTCAGACCCATTTCTATTACTTACAACTTATGTGGTTTGGCACATGCTATTTAATTTTTCTGTTTTTGAGTGTCCTTAACTATAAATGGAGGGTATGGCCTTTGTGTTCCCTTATGTTCCCTTCCAGCTCTCAAATTCTACACTTAGGCCTAGGTAAGGTACTCAACTACCCACGGGGATGTTCAGCCAACTCTCTTATTCAGGAGCTAATAACTCAGGCCATTTGTTCTTTCCCCCTCCTGACTACCTTTAGATCACTTCACTGCTCATTACACCCCCATCAGAACGTGGGTTGTATTGAAGGAAGAGGTTCCAAGCTAGCAGATTTTCCTCTAGTTATCAGCGCTGCTCAAAGGTGTGATGAAGAATGAGGCTGAAAACTGCTCACTGTGATGAAATTTTAAAGGGCTAGTTCTTAGTCTTGTAAACCTGTTCCCTGTGGCTACAGATGAGAAGCCCAGGAAAAATGATGGGTGTTCCCAAAAGGCTTTCTATAGTGGTCTTGTGGATAGAGTGCTGGGCCCAAAGTCGGAAAGACTCATCTTCCTGATTTTAAATCTCGCCTCACATACTTACTAGCTGTGTGACCCTAGGCAAGTCATTTAACCCTTTTTGCCTCAATTTCTTCCTCTGTAAAATGAGTTGTAGAAGGAAATGGCAAACCACTCTATCCTCTTTGCCAAGAAAACACTGCAAGGGTTTTGTATATATGCATATGTATTTATATGCATATAGCCACATACATGTGTGTGTGTATATGTGTTTCTGTATGTGTATATATGTGTATGTGTGTGTGTGTATATATATAATGTATATATATATATATGCATATAGCTATTGTTATACAGAAATATCTTCCCACTCAATTGTAGTCTTTGAGGGGAGGAAAGAAAAAAAAAGAACAAAGTAACAAAGTGCATAGCAGAGAACAAAAGTAAACTTCAAGGATGCAAAGTAAAGATGGACAACTTTCGACAGAATGTATAGTATTTGTCATACAGGGTTTCTTGAAATGAAAATTTATCATTACGTATTTTGAATCCTCTCTTATGTTCTGCTATGCACATTAAATGCTTTGTTTTTCTTTTCTTACTTTGTAATTATGTTCCAATATTTAAGATATGTTTTTTTTTCTTTCCTCTATTCTGTATTTGTGTTCTAGTGTTTGAGTCTAAAATGAAATTCAATTAAAAAAAAAAAAGAAAACCCTGCAAGGGGTCATGAAGAGTCAGACATGACAAAAGGAACTGAACAACAACAAAAAAGCTTTTAAAGCTGCATTAAGCCTTTTGGAGGGACCCTATATGTAGTGTTATTCATTTCAATTATTATTAATTCAATTCAACATATTGTTGTAGGTAAAGCAGGGTGCTAGGCATTAGAGATACAAATAAAAAAGAAAATAATTCTTCCTGTCAAATGTCTGTATCTCTCTCTGACTTGGTCTCTATCTCTAGACATGCAGATAAGTATAAATTAATTGGAGGAAGTACAAACTCAGGAGTTTAAAAAAAAGGTTTTTTGTTGGAGGTGGCAACTGAGCTGAGAGGAAGGAGGAGTGTTAAAGGGACAGTACATTTTGGACATGGGATACAGCCTACCGAAGGTTCAGAGAATGGAAATGGAATACTGATTTTTGGGTATAGCTGGTAGACCATTTTCAGGTTACTGGAATATAAATTATTGGAAGAGCAGCTAGGTGGTGAAGTGGGTAAAGTACCAGGACCAGAGTAAGAAAGACCTGAGTTCAAATGTGACCTCAGATATTTACTAGCTGTGTGACCCTGGGCAAGTCACTTAACCCCATTTGTCTCCGTTTCCTCATCTGTAAAATGAGCTGGAGAAGGAAATGGCAAACCATTCCAGTATCTTTGCCAAGAAAACCCCAAATGGAGTCACGAAGAGTTGGGCAATAGCTAATCAAACAAATCAATTAAACAACAACAAACTATTTGAAGGCAAGAAATGTGAAATGTCCAGAGAAGGTTGCAGCTGGGTTCTAGGGGGCTTTAAATGCCAAGCTGATTATAAAGTTTATATTTTGTCCTAGAATAAATAGGAAGCCATTGAAGGTTTTCGAGTAAGGAAGTGAATTGGTCAGTGTTTCAGAAATATTAATTTAGGGGATAGACATGGAGGAAGGAGAGAGGAGACAGAGACCAATTAAAAGCCTATTATAAAAGGCCAAGTGTGTAGTCATGCAGGCCTGAACCAGTATGATCCTAGTACGAATGAGGAGGAGAGGATGTATGTGACGTATTGCGTGGGTGTAATCCACAAAACACGGAAACTAGATATGTGGGGGTGAGGGAGAGGAAAGAGTCAGGGCTGACTCAGAGATGGTAAACTCATGTGACTCAAAGAATGGTGGCTCAACAAAAATAGGGAAGTTTGGAAGAAGAGCTGGTTTTGGAAGGAAGGAAAATAATTTTCATTTTGGACATGTTAAGTTTGAGTTGCTAATGGAAAAAAAAGGTGATTTCCAAATGTCCAGCGGACAGTTGGTTATGTAGTACTAGAATTTAGGAGAGTGATTAAGGCCAGCTAGTTGTATAGATTTGAGAGTTCTCTGTGTGAAGAAGACAGTTGAACTCATGGGAGCTGATGAGCTCTCCCAAAAGTAGAGTTCAGAGAGAGCAGAACGAAGGGTTTAGGAAAGATTCTCTGATGACTCACTGAAAATAGACCATAATGCAGCAACAGAAACTGAGGACAGGTCAGTAGAAAGAAAGCCAGGAAAGAACAGTGCTGTGGAAACTAAAGGAGGAGAGAATGTTCAGTAAAGAGGATTGCAAAGAAGATGAGGATTGAAAGAAGGCCAGGATTTTGTAGCTGAAAGAAAGTAATAGAACTTGAAATCAGATTGCAAATGGTTGAGAAGTAAATGGGTCATTTTGGTATAGACAACCTTTTCTAGGGGGGTGACTAAGAAAAGGAGAAGAAAGCTAGGAGAGGTCATGAATGTCAGGTTAAGGATGGGTAAGATAATGGCCAGGACATAAGGAGATACTGAAGATTAGAGAAAAAGGGTTAAGTCCCTGGAGGAGAGAAAGTAGGGGATGGGATGGAGGGCACAGATAAAGGGATGAGTTGGCAAAGTGAAACGTTACTCTTCCTCCAGGGGATGGGGGACAGCAGAAAGAGTAGAGAGAATTTAGAGGGAGGGAGGATTGAAGTATAGAGTATAGGTGAAGATATTGCTCACAGGGATGGCTTAGGTTTCTTCAATAAAGTGGAATATGAGGCCATTTGTGCCTTAAACACTCAGTCATGGTATGCATGTTCTAAAGAATCCCCAGCCACATTTTGGCAAAGACACAATGTAGAATTGTAGATTTTAGAGCTAACTTGTACCGATGAGGAAACTGGATCTGAAAAGGGAAGTGATTTGGCCTTGTCCAACCTCTGCATTTTCACTGTTCCATTACTGAAACTGTCCCCTTACTTCAAGGCCCTGTTTTCAAGGGTCACTTCCGCTATGAATTCTGGCTCCCCAGATGAAAGTCCTCTCTCTCTTCTTAAATCTCTCATGGGACTCATCATCTTCTCTTTTACTTTGTAGTTATTTACATCTGAGTCTCATCCTTCCCTCTTTCTCCCCACTGCCTACTGCACTGTAAAAAGTACCATGTCTATTCTAAACTTTATATCTCCCCCAGAGCCTCTGTGCCCAGTAGGCCTTTAAAATGTTTTTGCTGATGGAATGAGTGAATGAATGTTATTTAACATTGAATTCCCAGTGCCTTGTATGTTGTAGGAGATGAAGAAGTGTTTGTTGTAGTTAATCAAGCTAATTAATAGCAGCTCTGGGGTTAGAGGCCATGCCTTCTCTCTCCTGTTCAGCACACTTTCCATTGTACTACGTGTAACAATTGTTGAGAACATTACTAAAAACCTGATGGATTTTCATTAGAGAGGAGAAAGCAATAAAGGCAAGGTCCTATTTGGTTTCCTCGGTCTTTGGTGAGGGGGTGGAGCAGTAGGTGGGGCTCTTACCAGCAGGAAATAACGTCTTCACCAGGAGAAAGAGATAATAACACTGAGTGGGGGACGGTCTGGTGGAAATGTAAAATTTGGTTTCCTCCTTCCTCTATCTTATTTTCTGCCTGTCTTTATGAAATGTTAATGAATGTCTCACATATGACAGAGCAGTGAAGTGTGTCTTTATGTTTACTATTTTGGGCAGGTTCCGATTTTTACTGTGTCAGGATCTTACTACAACCTACTGACAAGATACTGCTAACAGACCCCTCTCCTGCTATAAGCCCACCTTTCTTCCAGTGTACTTGATGCTCTATGAACGTGCTTTCCCAGTGCCATTGATTTTAGTTATCACCTATCTGCTGCAAGTCTTTCTCTGTAGCTACATCTTTGACATTGGACTTGGTTTTTGTGCCATGTCCCTGAGAAAACCTAGTACTGGTAAATAAAGACTTATATTTCAGCCACAGGCTAAAGAACAACTTTCTTGTCAGTTATAAATGATCAATATTCATGTGGTAGGGTTGACAGACTACTTTACCCAGCTTATCCCATTTGTTCTCCACAATACCTCTGTGAAGTAGATAGTCATATACAATGTCCATTTGGCAGAGGAAGCAACCTGGGCCCAGAGAGCTTGTAACGTGTCTAAGATGTCACAGGTGATAAGTGACAGAGGCAGGTTTTCTGAATACCAGTGCAGGGCACATTCGCACTACACCATCTGGATAGTTGTTTTCATGGTTGTATAGGAGTACAAACAGTGTAGCTAGTAGTATAGAAGTTTCTGTTGGCAGAATGGCTTGGTGTCAGTGATTAGAGCCAGATTTGGGCCATAGCCTAGAACAATGGCATCAAACTCAAATGAAATTGAACTTTACATAAGGATCCCTGTGGGTTGTATATTGACTTAGAAAACCACAAACTAACATCATCCATATTTTTATTTATTTTGTTAAGTATTTCCCAATTACATTTTAATCTAGTTGCAGGCCACATCTTTGACACCTCTGGCCTACATCACTTAAAATTTTGTTTAATCACTTTGCCACTGTCCTACTCTTTAGAATTCAACAGTTCTCAGGGAATGATTGAATGGTGCCTAAGGAACAGGAGATGACCAAAAAAACCCAACCAAACAAACACCCAATGCAAACAGATAGGGATAATAATAATTTACATTTGCATAGTACTTTATAATATATTTTTAAAAAATTATAGATATTTATATGTATTCTAAATCAAGCACAATTAAATAGAATATGGTTTAGGTACATGAATACTTGGACATCAGAGAAATAATAGAGGTGGTATGTAGTACCAAAAACCTATATGGCAGCCTTTCTGTTTCTTCTTGTTGACAATATACAGTGTGCCTTTATGCAACCAAATATTGCAATGGAATAACATTCTTTACAGTAGATTTAAAACTTAGACTTCCCTACTAGAATGAATGGGCAGCTAAGCGTGCAGTAGATAGAGCACTGGGCTTGGAATGAGGAAGACTCATCTTCCTGAGTTCAAAGCTGGCCTCAGACACTTACTAGCTGTGTGACCCTGGGCAAGTCACTTAACCCTGTTTGCCTCAGTTTCCTTATCCTTAAAATTAGCTGGAGAAGGAAATGACAATAGTATCTTAGCCAAGAACCCCCCCCCCCCCAATCTTATACTTGGCTTAAAAAAATCAGCTGTACCAATATGGGATGGGCAGGTATAGCTAGAAAATAGTTTTTGTGGAAAGTACTTAAGGATTTTTAGCAGACTACAAATTCAGAGTAAATCAGTGGGTATGACAGGCATCCCAAAAAAAGCTGATAAGCTCTTAGACTTATTTAGAGGTGCAGATTCCAAAATGAGACAAGTGATAGTCCTGTGACATTCTGGTCAGATTATCTGCAGAACATTCTCACTTTTGGGTGCCATATTTCAGGAAGGGCATTGACAAAATGGAGCATGTTGAGTAAAGACTGATCAGGATGTTTTGGGGCCTCAAAACCATGTCCCATGAAGAACATTTGAAGCAACTGAGAATGTTTAGTATAAAAAAGAGAAGATTTAGGGATTCATGATAACACTCCTCAAGCATTTGAATGGTTGCTATGTGGAAAAAGGATTTGATTTGTTTTGTTTGCCCTGAGGCCAGAATTGTGGAGCAAATGGGGGTGGGGAATGCCACGTAGATTCATATTTCAGCTTAAAATATGGGAAAAATTTCCTAAAGATTGGAACTGTCCAAAAGTAAAGTGGGCTGCCTGCCTTGTAAGGTAGAGGGTTCACTTTTATTGGAATGGAGGCTAGATGTCTAGTTATTAGAGATATTTTCGGGTACTACAGGTTTTAGTTGGTAATACCTGAGATCCCTTTCTACTTTGAGAGTCTATGATGCTGTAACTAATTCACAGCAGGTCCCCAATGACTAATATGAGTTTATTGAATTACTGTTTAGAAGAATATTGGGGTTTCATGAGAAAAGTGACTAAAAATAGGGAAATGAAGTGAAACTTCAGACTTCATGGGAACATTCCAGTAGAGGCACTTTGACTGAGAGGTTCTTTTTAAGTAAGATACCATCTTTTTTGGTGTACCAGTGAGGACCTCCCACTTATAATAGTTAATAACAGAAGGCTCTATTTCTTCCATCACCTTTGCAATAGAACTGAGAAGTTGGATGTCCTTCTTCCAGGAATCCTCCCCAATCCACCCCTACTTCTGTACTTTTGAGTTTTTAATCATTGATTCAAATAGCCTTTGAATTTACAAGTCTATGGTACTAGGACATTTAAACCAGAAATAAAATCTATGAGTGAATATTAGATCTGTGATATGCAGTACCCTTTGAAACCTTTGCTTTGCTCTTAGCAAGTTCCCTTTCATCTACAGTCTCTTCCAAGAATCAGAGAATTTTATAATCCAATTTGTATCCAACACCTCTGGTGAATGGGGACTTACTCTCCAAGGTAATCTACTCTTTTTTTTAGACTACTCTGTTAGTCAAGAAAATTTTCCTTAGGTTGAATTTAAATTGACCTTTATTAACAACCATTCATTAGATCTGGTCTTGTTCTTTGGGGCCAACAAGAAGGAATGTTTTCCCCATGATAATCCTACAAAATATTAAAACTGCTGATACTTTATCTCCTGAGTTTTCTCTTCCACATGCTAACTTTAATTGATTATTGTGTGACAGGATTTTGAGGCCTCCTTTAATATCCCAGTCATTTTGCACTAGATTCATTCTAGCATATCAATTTCCCTCCTATGATGTGATATTAGAACTATATGTAGTATTCTAGATCTGATCTGACTATAATACAGTAGGACAATTATTATCCCCTATCAAGACTTTACATTTTTATAAATGAAGCCCAAATATAAACTAGATTTTTTGACTGTCACATCAAATTGTTGATTCTTATTGAGCTTGTAGTATGGTAGAATCCCAAGGTCTTTTTCACATTTACTACTTTTGAAGTCATTCTGTAGTTCTTTGCTACCATAAAAAGAACTGTTATAAATATTTTGGAACTGTGGAAGTACCCCTGAGATTATTATGTCTGTTTTCTATGAGTTCCCTTACCAGGTAGGTGCACTGGACAAAGAGTAAGCCTGTTTGCCAAAAGGAACCAATCAGGAGCCTGCGGTGAGCCAAAGTTTTGTTCACTCCTGGACGCCTTTGATGGTGTTTGCTGGCTGACCTTGCTGAACTGTTGCACTCCTCGCGTCCCCCCCCCCCCAACTGGCCCAAATCAGCTTTGTGGTCAACTGTTCCTGCAAAACATCCTGCTTCTGTGTCCCACCTATTTCTGCGAAAGATTGTCCATTCTTTTTCCTAATGCCTTTCTAAACCTCTCCTGTGAGGTTTTCAAGCATAAATCTCCCCTGCCTTTCCTGGGATGTGAGCTCATTTGTGCTTGTACTGAGGTGCCTTGGCACTAGCATCTGATTTTCCTCTTAATAAAACTTTTCTGATTTCAACTCAGCTTTGACTCCTCTGCATTTTGAGGGGTGGGCTTTGCCTGGTTGACAGAATCTATCAGTCTTTTTTTTCTACTTAAAAAATTCTCTCTGGAGTATAGGCCTCCTGTGGTATTGCAGGATCAAAGTAAACCCAATTTAGATGCTTTCCAGAATTAGTAGATCAATTATTCACAGCTCTACTAGCAGTGCACCAGTGTGCTCATTTCCCTTCAGCCCTTCCAACAATCATCATTTTGCTATTTTGTCATCTTAGCCAATCTAAGAGGTAAGAGATGGAACCTTAGGTTTGTCTAGGTCTGAGAGGGTTACATTGAAGACCTGCACTATTATAGGTTTACTGTCTATTTTTCCCTATAATTTAATTGATTTTGCCTTAGATATTTAGATGATTTGCTATTTAATGCATATGTATTGAATATTGATATCAATTCATGGTTTATCATGCCTTTAGACATACTATAATTTCTCTGTTTAACTCTTTTAATTGTCTATTTTTATTGAAACTTTGTCTGAGATCATGATTGCTACTTCTGATTTTTTTTTTAGTTTATTTGAAGCATAAAAGATTTTGCTTTAGTCGCTTATTTTAACTCTATACTATTCTCACTCTTTGAGGTGTGTCATTTAGGTAACATATCCTTGGATTCTGCTTTCTAATTCATTCTGCTCTCCTGGTTGTACAAGTCAATTCATTCCATTCATGTTAATAGTTATGATGGTTAATTTTCTATTCTCCTTCATCATATCCCTTTAGTACTTTCCCCTCTTTTTGTCCTCTTTCTTAAGAAGATGGTATTAAAAAATGTGTTCAACACTAATGAAATATTTGATGTAAATAGATTCCTTTGCATTATTTTTCTTCTTTTCCCCTCACCCATTCTTCTATTATAGGTTCTTACACTTTCTTTTTTTCTTTTTATGCCCTTCTTCATACTCTATCCTCCAAAGAGGCAGTATATTTTTCTCATGACTAATCTCTTCCTGAATCTATCTTCTCTCCTACTCTTCTTCTCCCTTTTCCTTTTCCTCACCTGATTAAGTGTAATGTATTTACATACCAAACTCTGTATGTTCGTGTACTTGCCTGTGCATGTGAACTCAACCCTCACTATCTGGTTCAGATAAAAGAAAGGTTCATATAACTGGATTAAACAAGATGATAAGTTTCACCACTATCCTCTCCCTTCCCTAGTGTATTCCCTTTTCCTTCCCTTTTCTATTTTTCTCTGAAGGTCATTAGAACTTACAAAGTCACTTCCAAGGCTTCTGTCATATATATTATCTTGATGATACTAGGGGACAGCTGTCTGAGAGGACACTTGTTTCTTCTTCCCTTATTACAATGTAAACACTTCATCATTGTACTGCCTTCCAATTGCTCAAATGTATCAATTTTTCTATGGTTTCCCTTGACTTCTACTCAGCTACAGTATTCTTTATCAAGAATACTTGGGAGTCCTCTATTTCATTTTTTCTTCTGTAAGATTATAACTCAGGGTGGTTTATTCTTGGTTGCAAGCCTTTATCTTTTGCCTTCTGAATATCATATTCTCCCTTCCTCTGCTAGGTAATAGTAATAGCTGCTAGGTTTTGTATGATTCCGATTAAGGATCCTTGGTACTTGAATTTTTCTTTCTGCCGGCTTTCAGTAAATTTTTTCTTTGGCCTGAATTCATGCTCTGGATTCTATCTATATTTCTTGGAGTTTTAGTTTTGGAATTACTGCTTTCCATGTCCTAGCTCTGCAAGTTTTTGTCCTGTTTAGGGTCAAAGCCACATAGCTTTGAGTTCTGGGCTTCCTTGGCTAGAGCATAGTTCAGGCTCATATCTCTCTGCCCCAGCACACACAGTGGCAGACTTTAAGCTTCACTGCTCACCCCTGTTCCATTTTCTGTAAGGCTTTCAAAATTGTGCTCTCAGGATGGGCTTATCTGGCAGGACTCCCTTCCCTGAAGCCCTCAGGATTCTGGCTATCTCTTTGTGTAGACCTATGTTGGTGAAATGCGCTTACTGTTGTTTCCTCTTGAGTTTCTCGGTTACTTTTTAATCCAGTCCTCTATATTCTTGTTGGAATATTTGTGAGAGAACTGGACTATTTTATTTATTTTGTTCTGCCATCTTGAGAACAGCACCATACCAAACTTTTACATAGTTATGTGTGTATGTCTTATTTTGCTATTTGATTGTAAGCTACTTAAGTCATTCTTTCACTTTTCATTTTTGTGTCCTCAGCACTGAACACAATGTCCTACACGTGATACTATAAGTGCTTAAGAAGTATTTGTTGAATTTGCCAAATGGAATTCAATTTTGAAGTTCCTGTTAGACAGCTTAAGGCAAAAAGAGCACATGCAATTAATACTATTTTAAGATCTTTAAGCACATCTTTATGTACTACTTTCATTTTATGCATAATTTTCAAATGGCAGTGGTTACACACTTATTTTATATCATGCCATGGGTAAACATTCTAAAAATGTAATTCACTGTTATCTCTTTAGTCCAGTGTATGGAGAATTAGAGTCTAATTTAACTATCAGTCTTATTAACATTTCAGAAATTATTCTTCCCAGTGTTTATATCATTCATAAATGTGTTTCAGTTTCCTCTGTTCCTTTACGAAGAGCTATGCTCCTCGTTTTGGTTGTATTAGGGAAGAGAACATTGTTACTTTCAAATATAATATTGCCTGAAACTTTTTGCCCCTCTTGTTTCTAGTAATCACAGATTACCTACAGCATCTGGAATTGTTTCAAGGTTCCTGCAGTAAGTCATTCAGGTAACAGGTTGATTTTATGGGTCTGTTTTTATACATTATCTGAATGAAGCACTACTATTCCAGTTATTTTTCATTGGAAATGTGATTATCAAATTATTGTATATGAATCAATTCATTTAGGATGAGAATACTGACATATTTCTCACTAACTGACACCTTTAGCTGTTTAAAATATAGTACCTTGCTTCTGAGGAAGGAAGTCTTTTAGGTATTAAGATGCTTATTTTGTCTTGATTCTGTCTCAAGTTAGAATGAAATGTTTCAATGTGTATCATTTCTCATTGAAGTCTTTAAGATATAATGTCACATTAATGTTCTGTTATTTTGACTCAAACCACCTTGTGTGGTTACATAAACAGGGCTGTCACTGCCTTATAAACATAGTAAATCCATCCATATGCACCCTTAGAGGGGGATGAAAAGTTTGTGGTCTGGTTAGTCATACTTGCATTCTGTTTGATTTTCCACTATGATAGCAAACTCAAATCCAAATAGTGTCAATTAATAATCCAACTTATAGTAATTTCCTCTCTCAATTTTTTAAATTATTATTTTTTTTAGTGTACAGTAAACCAAGATAAATTCATTCCAGGCTTACTGACAGACACATTTCAGACCTCTTAAAGTTTGGTCTCCACAAATTGATAGTACTCTAAAGCAAAGGAGGACTGTGGGAAATAAGGGCTAAACATGAAGTTTCTGGCTACACACTGTAAACACTCAACTAAATAAATTTCTGCATATGTTACAGGGGTCAATTCATTCAAGATGAGAGAACTTCCAGTGTTTAGGCCCTCTTCATAATTGATAGCTTTTGCTATTCAAAATCCGGCATCTTTCTTTGGAAGGGTTCAATATATTTTGTAGCAAAAACAGAAATTTTGAGAAAAAAGTTACTCTACTTTCAATTTCATATTATTTGAGAGAAGATAGTGTTATGGATTTTATTTGAAACTAAATTTGATATTTGAAAACTTCTTGTAGACTACCACTGGACAGAGACTATGGCTAATCCATTCAATAATCATCATAAAAATTTTTTTCCAAAACAAATCTAGGCAAATTTATGTTCCTGAAATGTTATGTTTGAGAATTTGGCAGGAAATCCTAACATTTTGGTCCTTAAGCTGCATGCACTGATTGTAAGGTATAAAAGTCAAGTTTGAGTCTTATTTAGGAGCTCAAGGAATACCAAATCATTTTGGCTACACTCATTCTATAAAAGTCACTGAAGAAAAACAGGATATGTTTCCATCTAAGATGATGGACCCACTTCACAGATTTGTGAGGCCCAAGTGAGCTAATTTACATAAAGTAAAACCTTGTATTATAAATGAGTACTGTGATGATACCTGGTGACAGAAGTCATTCAATTAGATGGCTATGAGAAAATATGCTTTAAAAGTTTTGGTTATTTGTTCAGACACTGTGCTGGAGATAAAGAAACAAAAACAATGCCTTCCTTCATGTAGTTAATGTTCTGATGAAGGAGACAACATGTAAATACATAGATATAGATAAGATATATGTAGGACAGATGGAAGGTAATCTGAGAGAGGAAGACACTTGTAGCTGGGGAGGATCAAGAAAGGTCTCTGCTAAACATGGGATATGAATAGAATCTTGAGGGACACTAAAGAAATTAAGAGGCAGAAATGAGGAGGGAGGACATTAGGAGATAGCCAGTTTAAAGACCTGGGGACAAGATGGAGTGCTGAGTTTGAAGTAGGCCAATGTAGCTGGATTATGGAGTGTGTGAAGGGGAGTAAAATGTAAGAAGACTGGAAAGGTATAAAGGGACTAAGTTATCAAAGGCTTTCATATTTTATCACGGAGGAATAAGGGGTTACTGGAGTTTATTGATTGAGGGTTAGGGGTTATGATATGGGTAGATCTTTGCTTTAGATAAACCACTTTGGAAGCCAAGTGGAGGATGGGTTGAAGTGGAGAGAGACTTGAGTCAGGAAACCAATTAGAAGGCCCTGTAATAGTTCAAATGAGAGGAGATAGGAGCCTGGATTAGAAAATGGCTATGTAAGCAGAGATAAGGAGATTTATGTGAGAGATGTTACAAATGTAGAAACAACAAGATTTGGCTATAAATGTGATATGAGGAGTTGAGTACAAGTGGGCAGTTGAGGATCATAGAAAGGTTGAATTAGTAGGTGACTGTAAATATGTTGGTAATGTCAAAAGTAATGAGGTATTCGGAAAGAGAAGTTGGCTTTGGGGAAAAGATAATGGATCCTGATTTGTACATATTGAGACATGTGGTTCTAGATGTCCAAAAGCAGTTGGTACTGCTTTTGTGGAACTATAATTTAGGGGATGTTTGGGATCAATATTCTGGGGATCATCTGAATAGCACTCCATGGAAGTTGATGAGATTACTAAGTGAGAAAGTTTGGAATGAAAAGAGAGGAGGGCCCACAACAGAGCACTGGGATACAACCACTATCGGTGGTAGTGACCTGTGTGAAGACTCGGCAAAAGAGATTGAGAAAGACAGATAGGAGAACAGCTAGAAGAGATCAGTGTCACAAAAGCCTAGGGAGGAAAATATCCAGGAGTTCAGCAGGGTTAATCATAGTCTGCAGAGAGGTTAAGGAGAGTTGGAATTGAGAAAAGACCATTAGATTTGGTTCTTTTTTTTTCTTTTTTTTTTTTAGGCAATTGGGGTTAAGTGACTTGCCCAGGGTCACACAGCTAGTGAGTGTCAAGTGTTTGGTCTGAGGCCGGATTTGAACTCAGGTCCTCCTGACTTCAGTGCTGGTGCTCTATCCACTGCACCACCTAGCTGCCTCTGTAGATTTGGTTCTTAAAATATCATTGGTAACTTTGGAGAGAGGAGTTTCAGTTGAATGATTAGATGGGACACCAGCTTGTAGAATGATTAGAAGAAAAAGAGAAAGGTAAAGACCTAAAGAAAGGTAGATGACTTCTAAAGGACTTTAGTTTTAAAGGGAAAGAGAGATATAGAACAATAGTAAAAGGGTGTGGTAGGCTCAAGAGTAGGTTTTTTTAAGGATAAGGAGACATGGGCACATTTGTAGGTAGTGGGGAGAGAGTCAGGATGTTGAGAGATATTGACGAGAGAGAGAGTGGATTTGTATCCTTAGAGGACCAAGGGTATATATTGAGGGATTTGCATTGGCGAGAAGAAGGGATACCTCTTCCTCTGACATTGAAGTGGAAAGAGATAGAGGGGAAAGATGTTTGAGTGATGTGAGACGAGGAGGTAGGGAGAAGATGGAACTTTCTGAGCATAGCCTCTTTTTTTGGGGGGGGAGGGTATTAAAGTATTTGGTGAGAGGGTTGGGGAGGGACACAATGGAAAGCTTAAGGAGAGACAAGGTTCAGAACAACAATTACGGAGAATGGAATATCAAATTGACTAGGGAGGATATAGGTAAGGGAGGGGAGTCTAGTTAGTGAAGGAGTGATGGCTTGGAAAACAACTGAAAGGTAGAGAGAATGAAGATCATGGTGAGAGTAAAGAAAAAGTTATGGGTTATAATACTTAGGGGAAAATGGAATGATCAAAGATTATGATCAGATAATGGCATTTTGGGTTTCATAATGATGGAAGTGGATTATTTGTGGATGATGACAAGATCAAAAGTGTGGCCAACTGAAGTATAGCTGAGGTAAGGCAGAGGAATAGGACATGGGAACTGAGTAGATTGTGGAACTGGAAGTTTGGGCACATAAGTGGCCTAATATTTATGTTGAAGTTCTCTGATAGGAGGGCAGAAGTTGGGGGTAGAGAGAAAGATTGCAAGTTAAGCACTGAACTCATTCAGGAAGGAAGGAAAACATCCTGGGGAGTTATAGATAATGACCACCAGGATCTGGCTTGAGTAGTGAATTTACGTTAACATGTCCTTTAAAGGTAGAATTGTTGATTGATTTTGGTAAAGAGAAAGTCTGAAAGTGGCAGTCAGGAGCCCTGACCTCTCTACTTTGTTTTTTGTTTTTTAAAATTTTTTATTATTTATTTAGGCTAGGCAGTGGGGTTAAGTGACTTGCCCAGGGTCACTCAGCTAGTAAGTGTTATGTGTCTTCTGAGGCTGGATTTGAATTCAGGTCCTCCTGAATCCAGGGCCGGTGCTTTATCCACTGCATCACCTAGCTGCCCCTGACCTCCCTATTTTGACCAGTGAGTTTGGGGGTGGGGGAAGTTATAAAAAGTGTAGCCAGTTATGGAAAGGTTGTTAAAGGAAGCAGTACAATCAGGAAGGAGGTAGGTCTCAGTAAGCGCCTGGAGATGAAGGAGTGAGAAAGGGAGAGACTAAAGATGAAATGAAGTATATTAATTATGGAGCAGGTATTTCATTGTATACAGGTGGAACTGGAATAGGACATTAGGAAAAAGGTATGGAGATGTGGTGGATGGGAGTAACGGATCAGACAGGTGTAGAGAACTGCAGACATTGGCAACTGTGGGTCCAGATTCACTAGAATAGGGAGAGCAGGAGATGGGAGTGTGCTAATCACTGAGGAAGGGGAAGGGAAGAGACTAACAATTGACATAGTGTTTACTGTGTGCTGTATACTGTGCTAAATGAGTCTAGACACAGTATCAGTTATTAGAGAGAGGACTATTGAGAGAAGTATGTGATTAGACTTCCCTCAAAGTCCAGCCTTGTGGAAGGTGATCATATTGCATCCTAGGAGGCCCTAGAAAGCTTATCCCTTAATAGGAAGGAACAGGAAGAGGTATAGGAGTCTGGTCAGAAGATTAGGGCAGGGCTCAAAGTGGATAGTCTTATTCTCAGGCAGCAGGCATTGAAGAAAGCTCTGGATCAGGATTAGGGAAGCTAGGAGGGGGGTGGTAGGGGTCTGGTCCTGGGGACATCTAATGGTTGAAGGAATCTGGGTGACAGTTTTGTCCCATGACTGAAAAAGCTGTGGAGCCAAAGGAAGAAAGAAGGTGGAATTACTTTTATTTCTATACTGAATCACATTCCTTTTGAATGGATCTTCCTTGTTAATTTATTTGCACTAGTGAACTGGATCAGAAATACTCAATCCATATACATTATTAAAAAATAGCTCTACTTATTAATATTTGACTGGGAGTAAAAGTAGTGGAAAATGGGAGATTAGCTTCTTTCTCACAAATGAAAAGAATTCTTAGGGACTTACTTTTGATTTTACTCAGGAATGAAACTCTGGGAAACAATTTCTTATTTAAATAAAGGGATTTTTTAATGTAGCTCTTAAATCTTCTCAGGTTCATTTGTCTTGTAGATTAGTTTCCTCCATATGTTTACTGTCAGCTAACAGATTAGAATTGATGAGCTGTGTGGAAATATTTTGTCATGTTGTAATTCTTACTTTTTTGGCAACTGCTGTTTGATTTAACTTGAACTCCTCCAAACACAAGATGAGATGGCTATTCGCTATTATACTCATGCTCTATTTGTTCATGACATGTGGGCAGTGGGGGAGGCTTTTGAGTAATATTGAAGATTAAACTAAGTTCATGGGAGATTTCAACCTGACTCAGTTTGACTTATCATAGTGTGTTGAATTTTACCTTATTTAATATCTTAGTTTATTAAATATGTACGTACATACACACATATGTATACATACATACATACATACATATACATTTTGTTGTTGTTTAGTCATTTCAGTTGTGTTGGGGTTTTCTTGGCAAAGATTCTGGAGTGGTTTGCCATTTCCTTTTCCGGCTCATTTTGCAGATGAGGAAAGCAAAGTTAGGTGACTTGCCCAGGGTTTCACAGCTAGTAAGTGTCTGAGGTCAGATTTGAATTCAGGTCTTTCTGACTCCAGGCCTGACACTCTATCCACTGCACCACCTCACTGCCCTCACATATATGTACATCTCCATATAAATCCTGTTTTTTCCTTGGTATGGAATATCTATGTATGTGTATATTAATATTTCTGTGTATATGTATATATATGTATGTGTATGTATGTGTATGTATGAGAGGCAACTGATAGCATAGTGGATGTAATGATTAACTTGGAAATGCAGTAAGAACTGAGCTCAAATCCTGCCCGAGTCATTTACTAGCTTAGTGATCCTAGGCAAGTCATTTAACTTCTATCAGTTTGTTTCCTCAAACATAAAATGAGGATAGCACCACCTGACACTGGGTTGTTGTGAGGCTCAAAAGAGATAATAGATGTAAGATGTATTCCAAGCCTTAAACTGTTATCTAAATGTTATCTGTTATTGTTATAATACGTATATTATAGATTTATACCCCATTCATACCCCTTGCTACCAATTAATGTAACTGGCAAGATGCCCTAAGCCTTGATACCTTTATCAAAAAGGCACACTTTGAGTTAGAATCAATCAATGGAAGGTTTAAATTATGTGTGAACAAAATCTAGACATCTTTATTGAATGAGTGAATCAATAGAAGGTATAAATGGTGTTTTTACAAGTCTATAACCAGTTTGAGAGAGTGAAGTGCTTGGAGCCTTTGTATGCAATCAGATCATGAAATGTATTGGGAATGGTCCAAGAGAATCAGTCATACTCTATGGAACTTAGATGAAACAGCAAGTCATTTTGGAATCTAGCACTCTAATAGCAGATCAGCCTGGGGGGGGAGTGGCTCAGGTAGCCCTATGGGTAATTGTTTCGGGGTGGAGAGAAGAGAGGCTAGAGAGGACATCTCTCCTTCCCCAACTCCCAGACCAGAGGATGATCTTGTGAACTTTCAAAAGTTGGATTTGGACTGGCCATTGGTGTCAGCGGCAGTTTTACCAGAATAGCAGTGACTGATGCCAGTATCTGCATTGGGAGTCAAGGGCAAACTAGAGACAGCCTCAGAACTTTATTTGGAGTTCAGACACATCCACCTAAACAGAACTTCAGAGGGTCTCCATTAAAGGAGAAAGGGGCTTCTACTAATCAGAAGCATTGTGTTACCCTTTTGCCATATAAGTGTTTTGTGCTTGGGCCCACTTTCCCTTGGGATCTCTTTTTACTTGTGGGACAACGTGGCCCAGGTTTTTGTGTAGATGTCTTGTATATACTATACCACCTTAATAAATACCAATTTATTTTCAATTCCAAATTTTCTTCTTCCCTCTCCTCCCTCCCTGACCAATTGAGAAGGCAAGAAAAATAAAGTGCATTACAAATATTATAGACATGCAAAACAGTTAGGTGGCACAGTGGATAGAGCACTGGGCTTGGAATCAGGAAGACTCATCCTCATGAGTTTAAATACAGGCCCCGACACTTACTAGCTGTGTGACTCTGGGCAAGTCACTAAACCCTATTTGCCTCAATTGCCTCATCTGTAAAATGAGCTGGAGAAGGAAATGACAAACCACTCCGGTGTCTCTGCCAAGAAAATTCCAAATGGGGTCACAGAGAGTTGGACACAACTGAAAATGACTTAATAAAAACAAAAAAAAATTTTCTGTGTTAGTCATGTTTCAAACAAAAAAAGAGTGAGTGTGGGAGGGAGGGAGGGAGAGAAAAAGAGAGAGAGAGAGAGAGAGAGAGAGAGAGAGAGAGAGAGAGAGAGAGAGAGAGAGAGATAAAAGAAAATATATTTCAATCTGCACTCTGAGTCTATCAGTTCTGTACCTGGAGGTGGATAGCATGTTTCATCTTGAATCCTTCAGTAAGTTTTTCAGAGTTGATGATCTTTACAGTATTGCTTTTAATGTATAAATCATTTTTCTGGTTTTACTTCATTTTGTATCAATTCATACAAATATTTTTCAGGTTTCTCTGAAACCATCCCTTTCATCATTTCTTACAGCACAATAATATTCCATCACATTCATATGCTTTAACTTGCTTAGCTATTGGGCATTCCTTTGATTTTCAATTCTTTGCTACTACAAGAGAGCAGCTGTAAATTTTTTTTGGTACATATCAGACTTTTTTTTTCTTTCTTTGATCTCTTTAGAGTATAGACCTGGTAGTGGTATCTCTGAGTCAAAGGGTATGTGTGATTTAATAGCTTTTTGGCCATAGCTCCAAATTGATTTTCAGAATAGCTGGACTAGTTCACATCTCTACTGTATCTATTACAATGTTGAATAGTAATGGTGAAAGGCTTCTAGCTTATCTCTATTACACATAATGCTTACTTTCAATTTAAGACATATACTACTTATTTTAACAAAAGCTCTGTTTATTCCTGTACTTTCTAGTGTTTTGGGTTTTGTATTTGTCAAATGCTTTTTTTTGCATCTATTGAAAGAATCAATTTTGTTGTTATTGTTGTTCATGTGGTCAACTCTGCTTATAGTCTTTCTTATATTGAACTAACTCATATAGCTATTTAATAGTTAATTACCTTTGGCTAGCTAATTGATATTAAATGGGGAGCATACCAGCAAGAGACTCATAGACAATATTACTAGAAACTACCCCAACACTTCAGGGTTACCCCTAGAACCTTGAGGGTAGAGGTTGTCAACTGTTCTTTTGGAGACTTGTTCTACCAATGCAAGTTGAGAAATAAGATGCAATCTGGAAGGGATGTTATATATACATACACACACACACACACACACACACCACACACACACACACACACACTATTGGGATAGGGGCTGAACCTGTGATTTAATCATCTGAGATCTCCTCTTCATTTTCCACCAGCTGCTGTGCTTGGTTTTGACTCCATGAATATCATGTTCCCTGGTGATTCCCCTCTACTCCTTTTCAGCTTATTTTTGAGATTATGAGGTCAGGGACTGTTTTTCTTTTTATTTGTATTCCCAGCTCTTAGCATAGTACTTGGCACATAGTAGGTGCTTAATAAATGTTTATTGACTGTTGACTGTCTCCCAGATTATGAAACATTCTTCCAGTGTAAGTTAACACATTTTCCTGCCACTTTTAGTATGAAAGAGTTGCATAGAACACTAGGAGGTTAAGTGAATTGTCCAAGGTCATACAGTTAGTAATATATTAGAGGTCATACTTAAATCTGGGTCTTTCTGTCCTTGAAGGGCAATTTTCTATCCACTACTCTTAGTGGCCTGTCATATACATACACACATACATACATATGATACATACATACATACACACATCAATATTCCACACCAAAGACACTCGCAGGGTCTGGACTTCAGTGATAGGTATATTGAGTACTTAAATATGTCAAGATGTCAAGGATGCTTTGATTTCCTTAAGGTCCTATAGGATCACAGGATCATAGATTTAGAGTTGGAAGGAAAATTGTAGATCAGTGAGTCCTACCACTTCATTTTACAAATGAAGCAACTGAGGCTGTTGGAGAGGTTGTGACTTTCTCAGTGCTATATAGTTCGTAGGTATCAGAGGCAGGATTTGAACTAAGGTCTTCTGACTCTAAGTCTAGTGCTCTATCCACTGCCTCTCAATAATGAAACGTTTTATCCTTCCAGATTACAACCTGCTCATAATGAATAATTTTAGAGAGTTGCCTGAGATTCAGAAAGATGAACTAACCCAAGGTCACACAGCTATTAAGTGTCAGAAATGGGATTTGAATCCAGGTCTTCCTATAAGGATTATCAGTGCCATTGGGGAGTTCTTACACTCCTTTTGGAAACTCTGAAAATATCCAGTTGGTCTTTTTGAATCTTGCACTTTACCCATTTTGGGGATATAGCTCATGCCATCATTGTGAAATACTTTTATTAGGGCAATGTTGGTCAGTCAGCTGAATGAGCTCCTGGTTATAGTCCCAGCAGAACAGAGAAAATGCATGGATGAGATTTCCCTTAAGTCAAATTGACTACTCGAATGTTACAAGCACAGCAATTGCAGAATGTATGGGTTGAATGCTGAGTAGGAGAAGGGTAGGCTAAATGACCTCTGAGGTCCCTTACATTTTCAAATCTATTCTGTGTAGGTTTTTCTTTTAATAGTTCCATATATATTAATCACATTATATTAGAGGCAATTACAATTATTCCACCAGACACATTATAAAGTAATTGTTAAATATGCCACACATACATAGATCAAAGTTGTGAGAACCTGATAAAAACAAAAAAGAGAGGGTGGTATTTCAACTAAAGTGGAACATATAATGGTCATCTTTCACATTCCACTTTATTCCATGGTATGAATAAATGTTAAGAAGTTAACATGGGAAAGCCTTGTATTTTTCTGTTGTTCAGTACCAATGTTTATAGCCAGCCCAATGTTTCATCTCATGTGTAACCCAAAGCAAAACTAGTTAATAATGCTCATGAGAAGAACCTTAACCTTTCAGAGCTTTTGATTTTGTAAACAATGTGTCCCATAACACCCATTCCTATGCCGATCCCCTGTAAACCTGAGTGTAGTAGGGGCAGCAGTGGAGCCCAAATTGGGGAGCTTGGTCCAGTAGCCAACTTGGAAAGCCTGTGTAGTTTAACTACTTCTTTTAGGTTTAACTACACAGTGGCAGTGTCAACCCCCAACTTGCTCCTATTCAACAACAACAAAAAGTTTTGGTAATAGGTTTATGCCAAGTTCACTCTGGAAGCTATGTACGCATAACTGTCCGGGCGGGAGTATTGAGGAAGTCCCGAGTTCTCTACTGTTCTCAGAGAATGAACAACCTTTCATTCCTCAGCTCTGTCTGTCTCTGTGAGGCAGCACAGACTCTATATCAGGGGTATATGGATTTGTGGATTTGCTCAATCAGAAATAGACTCTAGATCTTCCACCTCTGGCCAATCCTGTCTCCTCTATGAACTGAACATATTTCAGTGACTATTAGTGATGTGACCTTGGCATAATGGAGTGTACTGTCTTTAGATTGTGAGCTCCTTGAAGGTAGGGACTGTCTCTTGCCTTTTTTTGTATCCTCAGGATTTAGTACACTGTTTGGCACATAGTAGGCACTTAATAAGTGCTTATTTACTGACTGACTCTCAACAGTACACAAGCATCCTTGACTATATACAGTTCTTTCGTAGTGCCTGGCACACAGTAGGCTTTTCCTAAATGCTTACTTACTTACTGACTGACTGACTGATCAGAGGCACACAAGCATCCTTCACTATATACAGTTCTTTTATGGTGTCCAGCACATAGTAGGTGCTTACTAAATGCTTATTTACTAACTCTTAATAGAAGTACACAAGCATCCTTCCCTATATATAGTGCTTTAACATGTGCTATGGAATTGCTAAGCAAATGAGTTGTCCTTGATAAGAAGAAAAGAAGGCACAAAGTCACTTCCCAATAAGTGCACACCTTTCACTCTCCTAGATCCCAGGATCCTACCTATAGTTTCAGGATGGATCCAAAGCCAAGAATTCAGGGAAATTCAGAGTTGGAGCTTGTTTTTGGCCCTTGAGGTTGCCTCAATGTGAGTAGGCAGAAGAGTGCTGATGGAATGCTCTCTCATGCCTGTTTTTTTTGGATGAAGACACACAAACTCTGGTCCCGGGACACATGGCCTTAGAGCCTGGGGCACAAAACTTGGGATCCAGTGCGAGTCAGGACTTATAAAGCTGGGATTTGGCTGTTCTGTTGTTCTCAGGGACTTTAGATAAATTCTGGACTTGGCTAGCCCATTGCCCAGATAGGTAAATGGATTCAACAGCCAGCCTCAACAAGAAACAGCACCATCATTCAAACCTGGCATCTCTAACCTCCAGCTGACACTGCTTGCTTCCAGTCTCATTGCCTCTTCCTGTAACTGCTTCCTTTCTCCTTAGCCTGAAATCCTATTGCCTCCCATGATGGAAAAAGGACAGCTACACAGTCGTTTAGGTTAATGGATTTGGAGTGAGAGGTTCTGGGTTCTAATTATGACTCTGCAACTTACTACCTATCCCCAGAACCTAGTACAGTACCTGGAACATGGTAGGTACTTAATAAATTATTGATTGATTAAAACCTATATCACTTTGAATAAGTCACTTAATATACCTGTTAGAGCCAGAGCAGAGAAAATCTTTTAACCCCCTTCTGGATCTTTCATTTGATATAACCTCTTCCTTATTTGGAGACTACAATGTTGCTGATTTGGATACAGGAAATGATTATTTTCTGGAAAGCTTTAATAGCCATTTAGGAAATTGCTGGGAGTAGTTCTATAGGCATTCCAGCTATGTGACCTGGTATATTGCTGTCCCTTCCCCCATCCTGGCCCTAGCCCTGCTTATAAGTGAATTTATGATATTATAGTTATGCCTTGTAAATATAATTTTAAAATTAGTTACTGTAGAGGAGAACAGAGGTAGCATCCGGTATAGAGGACACAGTCCTGGCCTGAAGTAAAAGAGGCCAGAATGGTGTACTGGAAAAATTAGTGGATTTGTAGTTGAAGGGCTCAATTTTTTTTTGTTAGGCAATGGAGTTAAGTGACATGCCTCGGATCTACACAGGTAGTTAGCATCAAGTGTGAGGCAGATTTGAATTCAGGTCCTCCTGACTCCAGGGCTGGTGCTCTATCCACTACACCACCTACCTACCCCAGAAGGACTCAAATTTTGACTCTACCATTTGTGTATTGTTGACTAAGACATTTAGCTTCTCTGGCTTTAGTTTTCTAATCTGTGGAACAAAGAGTTTGGACTAAAATGACCTTTCGGGCCCCTTCTAGTCCTAAATATATAATGGTATAAAGAAGTGGTTTTAAGTCTTGCCTCTGACCCATATTAGCTGTGTAATCATGGAGAAATTACTTAACCTCTCAACATCCCAGGCAACTCTCTAGGACCATAAGTAGCAGATGGGTTGTGGGTGAGAGAGTTTATTATACTGATGAAATCCTTTATCTGTAGTAAAAAAAAAAAGGCCACAGGTGTGACATTGGGGAAGAAAACATGTAATAAAGGAGCTTGCCTTTTTAGGTAGTTACAATAGGGAAGGCAACCCAAGAATATGTTATCTGAGATATCTATATGTCAGTGTTCACACTGTGGGTGATAACATGAGTGAACTTAAAATTTACTGTAAGTGTTAATATCTCAATTATTCATTTAATTTAAAATTTAATTTTAATTGATCATCAATTATGTTTAAGCCAGTTTTCTATGAATTGGGCTAAGCAGAAGAATGAAGAAGGAATGATTCTGAAATAATTGACTTAAAAGCTACTATGAGAGATAAGACATATATAGAAGTGACTGATCCAAGAAAGAATGTGATGACTATCATTGAGACATGGATGGTATCTGTAACTGAAATATGCTAATGGGAGGATCTATCTTCTTCAAAAGAGACCACTTTAATAAGAGGCACTGTAGCAACTATAATAGAAAGTAAAAACCTGTATGGAAATTCATTAAACTGAATGAGGGTGGAAACCAAATGAAGATAAAAGGAGAGAGAAACAGAAGTGTTAGGATTGCCATATGGAGGATATGAATAATATATTTCTAATATAAAGTGCAAAACTAGTGCAGAAGCAAGATGTAGTCACGATGAGAGAATTCAGCCAATTGGACATAAGACTGTAGATTTAGATAGGAAAGGCACATAAATGCCCATCTGGTCTTACTGCCTAATTTTACAGATAAAGAGACTGAGGCCTAGAGAATTGGAAGGACTTGGTCAAGATCACACAGGTAGTAAATGGCAAGTGGAGTATTCTTTTTGATATATTTGATACAATGATACTTCATATTTGAATGGAGGTCCAATTCTGCTGAAAGCAGGCAATTTATGATTTTTTTGATTTTCCTCATCAATATCCTTCTGAAAGAAAAGGAAATGATGAATGGAATTGAGAACTGATTGGTAATAGAGAAGACATGAAAACTGGAAAAAAGTGATCATTTCCTCCTTAACTTTGAGATAGTCCAGTAATTGAATGATGAAAAGACATGTACCCTAGACCTTGGGAATCAGATTTCAAAAATTTCAGGAAAAGATAAATATATTTCCATGGATGGAAGATACAAAAGGGACATTTAAAGGACCAGATGAGGTTGCACAAGGAATTTTTAAACAAGTTTGAGTCAAAAGGGACATATATAGAAGGTGAAGGAATGGGCACATGACTAAAGATGAATATTACCAAAAATATTAAAAAAAAAACCTTGGACGGATAGAGAGAGGCTCAAATTGAACTGAAGCTTAGGGGGGAAAGGTGCTAAATGTAGCACAAGAGGTTCCTTTTAGCTGTGTTTGAGGGAAGAAGATACATAAGGAAGGGAAAGAACAACTATTTAAGGAAGATGTCATAATAACAGATAACATAGAAGAGGCAGACTTTTCAGCTCCTATTTTACTTCTGATTTCTCTGCCAAGGAAAATGAAATCTAGGGAGAATATAATAAACATCTGGAAGGATTTGAAGATTATTTTAGAAAGGAAGATAGTGAGAAAACAGGTGCATTTAGAAAGGGGATTAGGGTTTTCTGTCTATTTCCTTTATCATTTTAGCAGCAAAGACTTTCTAAAGAAGGAATTTTTGTGGAAATGGCTGTACCAGAAAAATGAAAGATAGCCCATGCACAAAATTTATATGTATCTTACCAAAATTATGGGGATGAAGTTTTTGGCCTTTGGTCTCATAGAAAGGTGTAGAAACAAGACTTTTCTAAAATGATACCCTAGATCCTTCAACTGGGGAAATGTACAACTGGATTTGTGGGAGTCTCTGACTTCAGATGCATTACTGATTTAAACAGCTGGGATGCAAGCCCACAAAGAAATGGGAGATTCTAGAATTTTCTTACACAGGAGAATTCTTCTGGAATTATGTATCTCTGTTCCTCAAATGAGCTATTGCATTTTTTAACACTTTCCCTGCCTTCATAATCCTGCTTTGGACTTTTCTGCATTTTAATTGTATGGAGACAATGTGTTATTTGTTGTGTCCATTTCTAAATCTGTTTTGAAATTCTTGAGCATTATAGTTGATTAAAGGGATAGGATAAAGGAAAAATAAAAAGATCTGAGGGGGGATCTGGCTCATCCTATGAATGACCTCCCTGAATGGAAATGGGGGGCTGTTCTCATGGCCTGGAGCTGGAATCTATGAGACTACCTTATCTCTGCATTCCTAGAATTAAAGGATCTACCTCTCTGCATGTATCATATATTATAGGAATGTGAAAGTAGGAAATAGCAAAACAAAACTAAACAACCCCTCCCTCCATCTCAAAGATGCCATTAGGTCTTTATATGACCTAAATACTTAATTTCATATGGAATTTTCCCAAGTCAGTCTCCAAATTTAAACTTGTGGCATATGGGTATATCTTTACTTAGGCCTTTTATTCAATACTTCATGTATATAGGGTGATATCCCAAAAGTCTCAGTATAATTTCAAGCTATCAAAGCTAGCACTAAACTAGGACATCTTGAATTTAGAGGGTGTTGCCATCTATGAAATGGATCAGTAGGCAAGTCTGGGGGCTTAAAAAAAAGGCTTCCATTACAACTCCTATTTGGAATAAATTCAAGTCTTTAATCCCAGAGTAGTAAAGGAACTTGCAAAAGACTAAATAAATAGACACATATCTCAGTTTTCATAAAGGGGGAAAAGGCAGATTCTGGAAACCATAGACCAGTAGATTTAGTATTAATCCCCTGAAAAATTCTAGAAACCATTATCAGGTTGCTACTGTAGTTTATATGCACTTAGAAAAGAAGGTAGCATGGATTCATTATGAGTAAGTTTTTCTACACATCATTTTCTTTCTTCATAGGACTACTAGAGTAAGGATGGGCAGCTAGGAAGGGCAGTGGATAGAGCACTGGGCTTGGAATCTGGAAGACTCATCTTCCTGAGTTCAAGTCTGGCCTCAGACACTTACTGTGTGATGCTGGGAGAGGCGTTTAACCCTGTTTGCCTCAGTTCCTTACCTATAAATATGAGCTGGAGAAGGAAATGGCAAACCATTCCAGTATCTTTGCCGAGAAAATCCCAAATGAGATCACAAGAAGTCAGACATGACTGAACAACCTTAATAGAATAAGGATAATGTCATGTGTATCATGATTTTAGCAAAACATCAAACAAAATTTCTTATATTCTTGTGGGCAAGATAGAAAAATGTGGACCAGTGAGTAGTTGTTTATCTCCAGATGGAATCTATAAAACTAAGCTAAGTTGCAAGCTGAGATCCAAGAGTGGCACCATGAGATCCTCCATGGATAGTAGCCACATGAACTCAAACACCAATATATTAAGATAAAAGTAGCCAATAAATGCCTATGTAACTGAAATGTTTCCATAAAAGGAGAGGCCGATGTTAGCATCATAACACTGGATCATTGCCACCAGAAATTACAGAAAAGTCATCCTTGAGGAGCCCAGAAGTATTGACCAATGCAGATATTTCAAAGAAATTATAGATATGGAACAGCAAGATAATGAACATCTAGTATTTGTGATACCTAGAACATTATAACTAGAGAGCAAGAATTACACTCTAGAAGTTTGACGTTCTTCATAAACCAAGAGACAATAAATACCTGTATGTCAAATATAGATGCCAAAATAAACTTGAGAACTCAACTTATGACCTTTACCGGAACTGGAACAACATAACAGACCAAATTGTTGCCCTCAATTACCTGGACAAAACATTGACCTGTAAAAAAATTAAGAACATTCTTAATGGAGGTTGATTTATTGAATGTTTATAACCTCTAAAGTATGTGGAATGAAAAGTTCTCAGAAAAATGGAGACCAAATGGAAGAATTCAAAACTGTGTGGGAAGAAGATGAACACATCATCCCTTTTTTCCTGTCAGTTACTAAAATTGTCCCATCTCCTGTCAGTGAGCCTACAAAAAATGAACTTAATTCTAACATTTTTGTTCAACTAAAAAAAAGCATTTGTTGCATTGACTTGTTCAACAGAGTGCCAAACATTAAATATAAATGGAAATATAGCAGGATAATGATTTGTTCCAGGGCCGTTTTGACTTAAACTTCATCAATTAAGATGAGAAGGGAAAATGATATCTCAACTAGGCTCAGAGGTTATTAAAAAAAAATCTATGGAACAGAATGTTTTTCAATAACAGTAAGTTAACATTCTTCTCTTTGAACTTGGTTTTCATGGAAATGTTTACTCTTGCTATTGGCCTGGTTTTAAGGTACTTTTTTTCCTTAGTACTTCCACAAGATCATTTAGGAACCTGTGAATTTTATTAGGGTGAGTATGCCTTCCAGTGACATGGGTTTTGACCTTTCTCTCTTTTTGTATTAACGCTTCCCTCTGTCAGTTGGAATAGCTTAAAATGTTGAAGCTTTATGACTACCTTCCAGCACAGTGTCTTCCATAAACTTAGTTACATTAGTCTTCAGGCAACTGACATATAGGTTGTCAATAGACTCATACTTGAATCCTTTCCCGCTTGGTATGAACTGTGAGGGTGTGTAAATAGTTTCACAATCTCAAGCTCACCTTCATGACATTATGAGGCATTGGGAGATAACTTTAGAGGAAGTCCATATAAACCCTGCCTACAAGAGTAATTGAACCTTAGCAACTGATATCTGAGTGGGGCAGTAGGTTTTTTGCTTCTTTCAGTCCAGAGTCTCTTGTGCTTCTAGTCTCATGATCGTTCTCTGACCTATACCCCATGAGGGATGAGAGAGAATGTCAATTTAAGAGAATTTGAGGGACTTGGGGCAGATTGACAGGTGTAGATCAGGGGTAGTGGAGAAGGACCTTGCTAGATTGGACTCTTTCCTATTACCCACTAGCCTTCCCCTACAATCCCCTTGGGAGGGGTACAGGATTCCTTTCCTCCCTCCCTACTCTAACCAGTTGAACTTGCTGGGTTCCAGGTGCTTCAGGCTCTGATTAAGGTCTGTACCTTACTTTCTACCAAGGTCCATATGACAATCACTTCAACTAGTCCTACTTAAAAGGTTCATATTTTAAGTAGCCTAGTGAGCAGAATGACTAACATTCCTGGATCCTTGTAACTCTTGGGGCCATGAGATTTGAAATGGTCATTGGCTGGGCTAGGCATATCTAACTTTTTTAAAAATTGTGTATTTCTCTGAAGCAATAGATTATATTAGTAAATTGGCATTTTGGGATTAGAAGCAGTGGCATACTGTACAGGATGATAACTACACTAGGATAGTCAGGTCATCCCTGTTTGTCTTTCTCTGTCATACAGGTATTATTCTCCTAAAATTACAATTTGTTTCATTCAAATGCAAATTATTTTCCTGAAACCATGGTAAGGTTGTTGTGCAAATCTTTCTGGGCAAGTGTTAGTTTGATGTTCTAGTTATATGAAGAAGAGGAAAAAGAGAAAGAAACTGAGTGATGCAGCTGATTCCAAGAAAATATGAATTTGAAAGTGAAGCTCATATTGGAATGGATGGCACAATTATATCAAATTCACATCTGTTTTTATTATGCTGACTAATTCCCCTCTCGCCTTCTTTGAAGGAGATGTGACCTGGAGAATAAAATGCTCATTACCTTTCGCCTGCTTCACAATGTTTGAATCTATTCTCAATTCAATGTGGCTTAGAAAAAAAAATCAAGCAAAGTTTTGTAGAACACAACAAAGTATTAACTTTATTATGGAAACATCCTTATTTCTTCAACAGTGACACTGCATTTCAGACCTGTATTAACCCATCTCAGAAAACATGAACTGTCCTTAATTCAGATCAATTTCTAAGTAAGTAACTAAAAATCCCATGACAGTGTGCTTCAACTTCTGTGCTGGCAGAAAAGAAAGGTATTTACATGGCTTTTAACACACTCCAGCTGTTCATTGGGAAAGAAGGTAAAGATACTTCCAAGCAGAGAGCGTAAACTAGTGCAGGTTCCCCACCCCTGCCAGTACTTTCATATCCATAGGATGTGGGGAGAAAGAAAAAGAAAGGGGTTCTGGTATTCAAAATTCTTCAGTTTATATTTTCAGTGAGAACCTGAAGATGCTCTTTCTGACCCACAGGGGAGTTTCCCCACAGGAATTCTATGTTCCTTTGTTCAGGGTAGTTAATAACTATTTGGTGAGTGCTAATCATCCTTCCTTACTACTAGCCCTTCTTTTTGAAAAACTAGATCATTCATATGGGGGATATGATACAGTATGACTGGATAAAAGCCTTGACTGGGAATTTAGATGACTAGATTCCCGTATTGATTTTCCAACTGAACCACTCGTATAGCAGGATAGCAATGCCTGCCTATCTCTACATCATAGGAAGGTTTTATGGGCAACTCAAATACTATACATAAAAATTATTTGGATGCATTGGAATGAGTGCTTTAGACAGAAAATAGTATTAAGACGGTGGATATCAGTTCTCCAGCCTGGAGATTAAATGAATGAAGCATTTTTTAAGTGCTTGCTATGGTGCCAATCACTGTTCTAAGTTCTAAAGATACAAATGGGAAAAGCTAGACAATCCCTGCTCTCAAGGAGTCCAGATTCTAATTGGGAGAGACAACACATAAAACAGAGTTCAGTTTCAGGGTGGATGAAAAGCTTTCATTTCCTACAGGTTCGGTGTTAGGGTATATGGCAAGGCTCAGGGGTCCTTATGATCTATCAACAAATCACATACCAAAGCTTGGTGGTCTGGAAGGCAGGTCAGAAGTTCAGGGCAGAAACCACAGGGTTTTCCAAGTCATCCAAGTGACTCCCAACACATCTAAGCAGTGTCAGTGATCATGTTACCTTTTCCACTAAGCAGCCATCCCATGGGATCTTGGTAGGCCTTGGATTGGGAGACAACGACAAAGGGAAAGCAAAGTTGGAAGAAAGCAGTACATATGTGGAAGGAAAGTTTTAGATAACTTATGAAAGACAGTAGAAGGCTTAACTAATATAGAGTTTTCTTCCTGGTGAAAAGAGAAGAGCTGTTTGACCTTGCAAAACAGGAGTGGGAGAATTGAACCTATTACTAATAAGAATCTCTAGTGTGTATTACCAATCCTATGCAGAAATGTGAAGATTCACCATTTTTCTTCAGCATTTTCTTTTTGAGAGTTCCTCTCACTTCTTGTACCGTCTCCTTGTTCCATATACCTACACAGGTATTGTGCCCTTTCTCCTTACAGGTACTCAGCTAGCTAGACAGGTGAGATGGATCTGACAAACTTATTCACACAAAAGTACAATTGCCTAATAGGATAATTTCTAGGGGACCTTAACTTTTCATAGAAATAATTTTATACCTCAAGGAATGATAATCTTAATGATAGCATTTCAGGTACCAGAAACAGGCCTGTGGAAGGAATTTGAGAGTCGGGGCATGGAGTTTTCTCAGCCTCCTCCTATTATATCATTAGTACTTATCTATTCTACATAAAATGTAATACTCTAGTAGCAATCACCTTTTTCCCGTATGTTTTTGTCTTGAAACTTTGCTTGAGATTTAGGTCATGTTCTGTGACTTGTTGGGCTCATTTCTTTGAAATCTGTTTCTTTCACCAACACATTAATGGTTGAAGGTCAAACAATGGTTGGCCTCTTTAGTGGCTCATCTGATTTGGCCACTAAGAAAAATGTATTGTTGATTATTTCTGTTGTCTTAATGACTGAATCAAATTTGCTATTGAGCAAAACTATGTGAAAACCACAAAATATAAAAAAGGAATTCTTAGTTTCTCTGATATTTAAGAATGATTCTAAATAAACACTTGGCAGTGAAAGGGAAAGAATAGGGAACAAAGTTTTTTTCCTAAATTTGCATTTGGCTTTGTGAGTTCAGTCTCTTTGCATGCATGTTCTGTTTTTCCTTCCTTGGTAGCAGTTCTTCTTTGTGAACTTTTGTTTAACAAAGAGAAATGGGCACTGTGCAATGAAAACATTGGCTGTAAATCATTTTTAGCTAGAGAATGTTGCTGTTTGGAGGCTATAATTGGGCCTGTGGTTCTGAGAATAAGGAGGTTTGCCAGTATCAAAGTGTACTGTTTAATTAGCCTGTAGAGAGAGACCCTGGGAGTGTTCAGGGGGGCAATTTTTGATTTCTATGGCTTTAGTTCTTCTCTGGGTTCTGCAGGATCTGCTAATCTTTTGCCCTAGCTAACTGTTTGTTTGTGTAGTGCAATGCCTCGGTCACCACAGAAGTCACACTGTGGCACAGGGAGAGCTTTTCAATGGTTTGAATGCTTGGCAGGCAAAAATATGCATACTTTGTAGCTTCAATGCAAAAGAATTCCATAGCATTCCTTTATATGCCCACAATTGCTTGGTACCTTGCCACTAATGTTATCTGCAAAGCCCAGGTGAATTTTGCAGGCTGCTTCTTGGATAGAGAACAATGTACAACAAAACAAAATACAACAAAAAAGCAAGCAAATTCTTAATTTGGTGACCCAGAACAGATTATTTATTACTTTGTGTACTTAAAAACGAATTCAGGGTTATTACTTTTTTTTTAAAAAAAGTAGATATCTAATATTAAAGGCTGTATGCTACAGAATTTTGTAATTTGAAGTAACATTCTAGAAGCTTAGAATGATGTTTCAATGAATCAGTTTTTAAATACTAGATGTTAAGAAGAAATCCCATTCTTTTAAGAAAAAAATAATCTTTTTTTCTTTTTTTTTAAAGAAAAAATAATCTTATGAAAATATGAATCCTCCACATGGTCACATAATTTCAAAATGAATGAAAGATTATTTAAATATGTGCCAAGCATGCTATGTACTAAGCATTCTCCTAAGTACTGGTATTACAAATGCAAAAGCAAACATAATCCCTGCCCTCAAGTAGTTTATAATTTAATAGAGAGGATCAATATAATTCCCTAAATAGGACATTTTAGTCCTGGAAGTTATCAGAAAGGTAGTATGGATGCAGGGGGAGAGATTGCTGTACTCCTTCCAGGAACAATGTTAGAGTTGGTTTGATCAAGGTGCCAGTACTGGAGAATGGGGCATAGGAGAGTGGTCTGGAAATGGTATAAGGGCTAAGGTCTGAAGTGAAGCATGACTGGGACATTCTATAAATAGTGGGCTAGGAGGGATAGTTACCATTGTAAGGCTTGTGTTGCTCATGTAAGTTATGTATTTGTCTAATTTCAGATCCCAGGGAAGCTTTGATAGATAAATTGGTAATCCTGACCTCTCCAAGGTAGATTTTTATTCCTTAATGAAGGGGAGCAGGAGAATAGGCCACAAGGCCACTCTCCACTGACAGGGATTACTTGAGTATAATTATATCTTTCTGCTTCCCTAAATATTTTTAGTTAAAGGGAAATGATTATTTTCTTAGGTTCAAGCTGATTTCCTGATAACTGTCTCCTAAAGAGGAAGGGGTACCCCAAACATACAAACAAAGGCTTGTCTTCTTCCCCCTAAATATTAGTTATACAAAAGACTATCACAAATAATGAATAGAGTAAATGCATTTGTCCAAGCAGACATCAAATAGAAATCAGAGAAGTTAAGCAACTTAGTATATCTCAGACAATTCAGTAAAGGAACTCTTCAATTGCAAGTGGGATATCTGAGACAGATGGAGACGGGCAGGCATACATCTGATTTCACTCAAGGGGGTATTCCCCAAAGTCTCTAGGTAGACAGGCTGGAAATCAGGTAAATGTTGAGGAGTCAGCTTTCCTCTGTGTGTCTAGCTTCTAAAGTTTGTTCTCTTTCATTCTGGTTTCTCCTCAAAGAGGGTCTGGAACCATGTGCATCCTCTCTCAAAGCAGGAAGAATGTCTTTTCTCTTTCAAGCTTCCCTGACAGTTTTTCCCCTCATATAGCCACTCAATGTCAGTCATCATCCTCTCTTCTAAAGAAGAGAGTCTTATTCAAATATTCTAGGCTTGAACCTGGGATTATACCACTATAGTTATGGATAGGTACTCCTTATTAAAAAGAAAAAAAAATAGCTCCTGGGGGTGAACCCAAGATGGCAGAGTAAAGAAAACACTCCCCTGAGCTCCTTCAAACAACTTTAAAATAATTCCTCAAATTGAATTCTGGAGTGGCAGAGACAACAAAAGGTAAGACTGAGACATTCTTCAGCCCAAGACAAATTAGGAGATTAGAAAGAGAGGCCTGTGACATGGGAGTGGAGACTGGTTCAGAGTCTACATGGATGAAGCACCAGTAGCAAGACTAGGTGGTGGTGACAGTAGTAGGAACAGCTTTGGGAACTCTGAAGCCAAATATGGTAAGGGGACTTGGCAACTGGACAGAAGGAGATTATAAGTGACTTCTATGTTAGCACTGGAAGCAGGAACTAATACTATTTTGCAACTTCATTGCTTATACCCACTTCTGGGTCATTATTTAAGGGTGGAGAGGAGCATTTGCAGTCAAGAGGGAGTCAAAGTCTTGAAGGGAAGTATCGCTTTTAGTCACAAGGGATAATGGACTCGGAGGAACAGTATCACGTCCCAGTCCCAAGAGATCAGGGACCCTGAGAAGCAGTATCAATTGTAATCCCAAAGAATCGGGGGCCCCTCCTGGTAAGGATAAGAGGGTAGGCCAGGAGATCAGGGACCACACCTCTCCCCAGATCACAGCACCTTGGCAGCACAAAGAAACTTCCAACCCCCCAGAATTAGCTCTGAAAATAGCAGTGTGGAAAAAACCTGAAGCTTGAGACATTGTCTCCCCCAGCGCCCCCCCCACCCCCGCTGGCAATACAGCCCAGCTTTAACATAAAATTCAAAATTAAAAAATAAAATAAGGTGATGAATGAGCAAACAACAACAACAACAAAAAGCTACTATGGTGAGAGGGAAGATCAATACAACTCAGAAGACAGTGAAGTTAAAACAGCTACAAGCAAAGCCCCGAAGAGAAATGTTAATTGGACACAAACCAACAAGAATCCATGGAAGAGCTAAAAAATGATTTCTAAAACCAATTAAGAGTGATAGAGGAAAAAAGAAGGCAAAGAAATGAAAGCATCTACTGATATTTCGACTTTTCTGCTTTTAACTATAAAATTTTTATGCCCTAATATATGGTCAATCATTGTAAAGGTACCATGAACCACTGAGGAAGAGGTATTTTCTGTTCTATTCCCATTCGCTCTCTCCAGATATCTATCATATTTAGTTTATCTATAATTCTATTCCCTTCCTAGAGTTATTTCTCATTTATTTCTTTTTTGGTTAGATGTATGTAGTTCTGAGAGGGGTAGATTAAAATCCTCCACTATTACAGTACTACTATCTATTTCCACCAGTAATTCATCTAACTTTTTTTTAAGGCTTTTGGTAAAGTACAACACTCATTTCTATTAAAAACACTTCAAAGTATAGGTATAAATAGATTTTTCCTTAAATTGAGAAAAAGCATTTACTTAAGATCATCAGTAAACATTATTTGTAATGAGGATAAGCTAGAAACCTTCCTAGTAAGCTCAGGTATGAAAAAGGAATGCCCACTGTCACCAATATTATCCAATATTGTATTAGAAATCCTAGCAAAAACAATGAGAAGAAAAAACAAATAGAAAAAAATCAGAAAGGGAAATGAAATGATAAAACTATCTCTTTTTGCAGACAAGATGATGATATACTTAGAATCCCAAAGACTCAACTAAAAAGTTAATCCAAACAATAATTTTAGTAAAGTAGCAGGATATAAATTAAATCCACATAAATCATCAGCATTCCAATATATCACCAACAAAACCTTGCAAGAAGAGATAGTAAGAGATACCTCATTTGGGATAACTCTGGACAGTAAGGAGTGCCTAACTACTGGGGCAGGCCTAGGAACTATATTAATATAATTGTAGGGAACTTTTTGCACAGGTGGAGTCAGATTTGAATGATTGGAGAGGTGTTGGTTGTTCATGGGTAAGTGGGGCCAGTATGATGGAAATGACAATTTCACTTATAGTAGCTTATGTGTTCAATGATTCCAGTTGAGATTGTTTTGCTGTGTTGGAAAAAAATGATTGTGGAGTTTATTGGAAGGAAGGGTCAAAAGTGGCAGAGGAACTAATGAAGAAGGATGTAGGGGAGGGAGGGTTAGCAGAACCAGACCTTAAACTGTATTGTAGGGCAATGGTTATCAAAGCTATATGGTGCTGGCTAGGAGGAAGACAGGTGGATCAGTGGAAGACAGTGGACATACAATTTATGGCAGCAAATGACTATGGTAGTCCCTGTCTTTGACAAGTGTAGGCACTTGAGCTTTGAGGATGGGAATTCATTGCTTGATAAAGATTGTTGGGGAGGCTGGAGGGCAATCTAGCAGAGGCTGGGCATGGACCAATGTTACCCCATTTGCCAAGATGGGATTAGGAAGGATGCATGGCCTAGATGTAGAGGGAGATGATACAAGAGGGTTGGAGGAGCATGGAACATATTGCCAGTCATATTTATGGATAGGTGAATGATTTATGAATAAGGAGAGCAGTGTGAGGTGTAGAATGCATGATTTAGATTACATTGAATTGAAAGGTTTTTGTAAAGATGGAACAAATATAGCCAAGATCAGAGGGATGGCAGAAAATTGGGGAAAACTTTTAATGGACAGTTTCTCAAATAAAGGTCTCATGTGTCAGGTGTATGGAGAACTTTGTCAAATCTATAAAAGTATGAGTCATTCCCCAATAGATTAATGGTTGGAGGATACGAATGGGAGGTTTTTTGATGAAGAAGTCAGAACAATTTATGGTCATGTAAAGAGGTGCTTTGGATCATTATTGATTGGAGGAATGCAAACTGGAACAACCTTGAGATTATTTTTCACCTGTTGGATTGACTAAAATGATCAAAGGGGGAAGTGTCAAATGTGGGAGTGGATGTGGAAAAAATTTGGACACTAATTCATGGTAGAACTGTGAACTAACTCAACCATTTTGGAGAGCAGTCTGGAATTATGCCCAAAGAGTTATTAAATTGCCTATACCATTTGACCCAGCAATACCATTGGTAGGTCTGTTTCTCAAGATAATTAGGGAAAAAGGAAAAGAACCTATATGTTCAAAATTATTTATAGTAGCTCTCTTTGTGGTAGCAAAGAACTGGAAACTGCAGGGATGCCCATCAATTGGAGAATGGTTAAACAAGTTGTGGTATATGATCATGATGGAATACTACTGTGCTGTAAGAAATGAGCTCATTAATCTGGGAAAAACATGAATAGACTTACATGAAATAATGAAGAACTAAATAAGCGGAACCAAGAGAATGTTGTATTCAGTAGCAGCAATATTGTTTTAAGAACAACTTTGAGTGACTAAGCCATTTTGACTATTATAAATATGGATATTAACTACAAAGGACCCGTGAAGGAAGATACTATCTGCATCCAGAGAAAGAGTTAATAAGGTAGAAATATATATAGAATGGTTTAATGATAGCCATCTTTAGGTCAGCGGGGCAGAGAGGAAAGAAAAGAAAAAAAAAAGAAAGTTACGTGATAACTTTGTCACATACTTAAAAGAAATAGCAAATTGTACATAATAGATTTGCAGTTTCATGTACAACCATCTTTTTTTTTCTTATTCTATGTTATGGAAATGCTTATTTTATTTCTTAAGTTCAGATTTAGAAAAAATGGAAATGAAAGCAAAGGAAGAAAATTATGAAAAGACAATTATTATCTTGGTAAAAAGAGGCACAAAAATACTGAAGAACATAGTATCTTAAAAAACTAGAACTGGCCAAATGGAAAAAGAGGTACAGAAACTCACTAAAGAAAATAATTCCTTAAAAATTAAAATTGAAAATGGGTTCAGGACTTAGATATAAAGGCTGATACCATAAGTAAACTGGGAGAACAAGGAATAGTTTACCTATCAGATCTATGGAGAATAGAAGAATTCATGACCAAACAGGAGATAGAGAACATTATGAAAAGCCAAATGGATCATTTTGATTAAGTTAAATTAAAAAGGTTTTGCACAAACTAAGCCAATGCAACTAAGATTAGAAGGAAGGTAGAAAACTGGGAAAGAATTTTTACAACCAGTCTTTCTGATAAAGGCCTCATTTCTAAAATATATAGAGAATTAAAACAAATTTATAAGAACACAAGCCATTCCCCAATTGATAAATGGTCAAAGGATATGAACAGGCAGTTCTCAGATGAAGAAATTAAAGCCATCTATAGTCATATGAAAAAATGCTCTAAATCATTATTGATTAGAGAAATGCAAATCAAAACAACTCTGAGGTACCACATCACACCTATCAGATTGGCCAACATGACAAAACAGGAAAATGATAAATGTTGGAGAGGATGTGGGAAAATTGGAATGCTAATACATTGTTGGTGGAGTTGTGAAATGATCCAACCATTTTGGAGAACAATTTGGAACTATGCCCAAAGGGCTACAAAAATGTGCATACCCTTTGATCCAGCAATAGCACTTCTAGGGCTATATCCCAAAGAGATCAAACAAATGGGAAAAGGACCCACATGTACAAGCAGCTCTTTTTGTGGTGGCAAAGAATTGGAAATTGAGAGGATGCCCATCAATTGGGGAATGGCTGAGCAAGTTGTGGTATATGAATGTAATGGAATACTATTGTGCTATAAGAAATGATGAACAGGCTGACTTCAGAAAAACCTGGGAAGACTTATATGGTCTGATGCTGAGTGAAGTGAGCAGAACCGAGAGGACTTTGTATACAATAGCAGCCACGTTATGCAATGACTAAGAATGTTAAACTGAACCCTTCTCAGCATTATGAGGATCTAAGACATCTCCAGAGGCCTCGGGATGGAAAATGCTGTCCACATCCAAAGAAAGAACTATGGAAGTCGAATCGCTCTCACTTATTTTTACCTTCAGTTGAGTTTTGTTTCATCTTTCTGATGGTTCCTCGTATTGGTTTTAATTTTTACTTACAACTTCACTAATGTGAAAATGTGTTTAATGGGTATGTAAATGTAAAGCCTATGTCAGATTGTGTGCCATCTTGGGGAGGGTGGCGGGGGGAGAAAAAGGGAGAAAAAATTTTCAACTCAAAAGCATATGGAAAAAAAATGAAAAATAAAAAAATAAAAAATGAAAAAAAAATGAAAAAAAAATTAAAATTGGGCAAGTGCAAGCTAATGACTCCAGGGCACATCAAGAAACAATAAAACAAAGTCAAAAGAATGGAAAAAAAAGAAGACTATCTCATTGGAAAAACAACTGGCCTGGAAAATAGATTGAGGAGAGATAATTTAAGAATTACTGGACTATCTTGAAAGACATGATAAAAGAAAGATTCTAGACATCATATAGCCAGATATTATCAAGGAAAAGTGTCCTGATATCTAAGGCCAGAGGGTAAAATAGAAATCGAAAGGATCCAGCAATCACCACCTGAAAGATTCCAAAATGAAAACTCCAACGAATATTATAGTTAAATTGCAGGGCTCTAAAGTCAGAGAATATACTTCAAGCAGTCAGAAACAAATGTTTAAAACACTGTGGAGCCACAGTTAGGATCACAGAAGGTTTAGCAGCTACCACATTAAAGGAGCAGAGGGCTTGGACTAGGATATTCCAGAAGTCAAAAGAGCTGGGATTACAACCAAGAATAATTTACCCAGCAAAACTAAGTATAATCTTGGAAGGGAAAATGGATATTTAACAAAAATAGAGCATTTTTAGAATTCCTGATGAAAAGATCAGAGCTGAATAGAAAATTTGACTTTCAAATACAAAACTCAAGAGAAGAAAAACTTGATAAATATAAAAGAGAAATCATGAAATCATAAGGGGTTCAATAAAGTTAAACTGCTTACCTTTCTACACATGTAATTTCTAAACTTTATGATTATTAGGGCAGTTAGAAGGATTCTACATAAAAAGAGGTTGTGGGAGTGAGTCAATTTTGTTGGGATTATTTTTAAAAATAGGTAAGAAAGAGGGATGTCCTGGAAGAAGAATGGAGAAAATTATCTTATATAAAAGAGGTACAAGGAAGAGGTTTTACAGGAAGGAGAAAATGGGGGGCAATACTTAAACCTCACTCATATATAAGTTGATTCACAGAGGGAAAAATATATGCAGATATATGTGTGTGTATGTAAATATATACATAATATATTTAACTGGTAATAGAAATCTATCCTATCCAAAGGAAAAGTGATAAAAGGGAGACAGGAGATAAAAGAAGATATAAGTAGATAAAAGAAGACAGGAGTTAGAAGCAAAACAGACTTTAAAGGAGAGACAGGATAGAGAGAGTAGAGAGAGAGAGAAGAAAATAGGATAGAGGGAAATGCACAGTTAGTAATCATAACTGTGAATGTGAATGAGATTAATTCATTCATAAAATGGAAGCAGACAGCAAAATGGATTAGAAACCAGAATACAACAATGCATTGTTTAAAAGAAACATACTTGGAATAGACAGACACACACAGAGTTAAAATAAGGGCCTGGAGGAGAATCTATTATGCTTCAGCCAAAGTAAAAAAGGCAGAGGGTAGCAATCATGATCTAACACAAAGCAAAACCCAAAATACACCTAATCAAAAGGAATAAGCAGAGAAACTTGCTAAAAGCAACCATAGACAATGAAGTAATATAAATTCTAAATATATATACACCAAATAGCATAGCATCCAAATTCTTGAAGAATTATAGAGGGAAATAGACAGTAAAACTTTACTAGTAGGGGACCTCAACTTTTCCTTCTTAGTGCTAGATAAATCTAACCATAAAATAAATTAGAAAGATGTCAGGGTGATGAGTAGAATCTTAGAAAATTTAGATATAATAGACCTCTGGAGAAAACTGAACAGGAAAAGAAAGGAGTATAACTTTTTCTCAGCTGTATATGGCACCTTTACCAAAACTGACCATGTATTAGGCCAGGTATTAAAAATCTCACAACCAAATGCAGAAAAGCAGAAATATTAAAGGCACCCTTTTCAGACTACAATGCAATAAAAATTACATTAAATAAAGGGCAGTAGAAGCATAGATGAAAAATCAGTTGGAAACTAAATAAGCCTAAAGAATGAGTGGGTCAAAGAATAAATCATAGAAACAACCAATAATTTCATTAAAGAGAATGACAACAATGAAACAATATACTAAAATATATGGGTCAAGAATATCAAGGGAATCAATGAAAAAAAATGTGAAGGAAGATGGCCTGGCAGTTCCAGATTTCAAATTATATTACAAAGCAGTGGCTAACAAAACAATCTGGCACCAGCTAAGAAAGAGAAAAACATAATAAATCAATAAATAAAAACAAATGAAAGCAAAGGAAGAAAATTATGAAAAGACAATTAGTAGCTTGTTAAAAAGAGGCACAAAAATACTGAAGAAAATAGCATGTTAAAAACAGAATTGGCTAAAAGGAAAAACAGGTATAGATATGGATGAGTGGAATAGATTAGCTACATAATACACAGCAGGAAATAACTATAAGTAATCTAATGTCTGACAAACCCAGAGATCCAAGCTTTTAGGACAAGAACTCACTGTTTGACAAAAATTGTTGGGAAAACTGGTAAGTAGTTTGAAAGAAACTAGGCATAGACCAACATCTCACACTATATATAAAGATAATATCAAAATGGATATATAACTTAGACACAAAAGGCAATATCATAAGTAAATTAGGGAAGTATGAAAAAAACGTATCTGTCAGATCTTTAGTTAAGGCGAAAGTTCATGACAAGAGATAGAGAGGATCACAGAAAGTAAAATATAGTAGTATCAATCTTTCTTGCTTGTCTGTATCTCCTTCTGAAATTCCTTCAACTTTATTCTGTGTATTTAAAAAAATTTTTGTTGATCCTCCTTTCTCTTTTTTTAATCATCATTGTAACCCTCCCCAATTGCCCCATATATCTTTTCATTCCTCCCCTTCCTAATATGCCTCTCATGTAAATAAGTAAGCATACTTAGGCAAAACAAATATATATTAGCCATGTCTGAAAATATGTGTCTCATTTCCCATCTCTTGTCCATTACCTCTCTGAAGAGAAGTGGGAAGCATGATGCAGATCAGTTTTCCTTTATAATATTATAACCATCATTTGAATTGTTTTCATAGTTCTGCTCACTTCACTCTGTATCAGTTCATGTAAGTATTTCCAGGTTTCTCTGAATCTCTCCTCTTTGTTATTTTTCCAGTTTTTAGCAACAACAAAAAATACTGGTATGAATATTTTTGTGCATATTGGTCCTTTCCCTCATTTTTTGAATTTTTAGGGGATGTATGCCTATCATTGGTATTGCTGGGTCAAAAGGTATTTACAGCTTAATGACTTTTGGGATTTCAAATTGTTTGTCAGAACGGTTGGATTAGTTCATAGTTTTATCAACAGAATGTTTGTGTGCTCCATTGCCCCTTCAATGACCATCATTTTCCTTTTTAGTCATTGTTACCAATGTTATAGGTGTGAGGTAGCGTTTCAGAGTTGTTTTAATTTGTAACTTCAATTATGGTTGATTTGGAACATTTTTATATGTTTTTTGGTATTTGAAGTCCTTTTTAGAGCTGCATGTTCTTTGACCATTTATTTCTTGGGGAATTACTCTTACTCTACTTTATTTGTATTCCTTACGTATCCTGCACATAAGACTTACCAGAGAAACTTGTTTCAAGTTTCCTTCTTTCTCTCAGTTACTGTAACTGTTCCTTTTCTAAATATATTGCTTTTGTTTGTTCAAAACCTTTTCAATTTTATGTAATTTTAGATTGTCCATTTTATCATCTTAGATCTCTATCCTTTGGTCAAAGCTTTTCCCTTATCCATAGTCATGAAAGGTATGTCCTTCTCTGTTAGTCTGTTTTGACCTTTTATATCTAGGCCAAGTATCCATTTGGAGCTTTTTGTGACATATGGTATAAGATGGTCTCTAAACCTAACTGCAACTTTCCCAGTAGTTTTTGTCAAATCACTGAGTCGTTGGAATGATTCTTATCTGTTGTTGTTTTTTTTTAAATCATATACGACAAAGACAACCTGAATGCATTAACTGTGCCCAATACATAAGTAGGTTGTATTCTAAAAGTTAAGATGTGATTCAGTCATTTGGAACTCATAACACATGCTTTTTAGAAACCCATGTTATGTAGAGTTGTCAGATTTTTGGACCAACCCACAAAAACCCTTTTAAACCATATTTATTTAATAGGCTCAAAAAAGGACACTGAACCTGTGATTTCATTTATGAGGTACTCCCAGGTGAGAAAAGTCCCTAACATCGTAGGTCAGCAGGTTCCCTGCATCTTATTGTCTTAAGAGAGTTGACTAGAGCATTGAGGGATTCAGTAACTTGCCCAGGGGTGATTTAGTCAGTATGCTTCCGATTCGGGACTAGAACCTAAATCTGTCTAGCTTTCAGGTTGGTCATCTCTCTCTATCCAGTATGCAATGCTTCCTTTCTAATATGATTCTTTAATATGGACATAGAATCAGAGTATTGATTCTGAGAGGGGATCATCCAGTCCAGTCTAATCTTTTCATTCTTATGGAAGAGGGAGCTAAGGCTGGGAGAAGGGAAGTTACCCAAGATAATGAAAGTAGCAAGCAGCAGACCTGAATTGGAATTTTGGTCCTCTAAATCCAGTGCAGTGTCCTTCTGCCACATTGCACTAACTCTTAAGGAGGTGAGAAAATATTCCATGTAGGAACACAGAAGGAAGTTAGAAGAAGTGATGATGGGGAGTGCCAAAAATGGGAGATGGGGTGTTGATTATTGTAGTTGTTGTTCAGTCTTTTCAGTCATGTCCAATTCATTGTGACCCCTTTTGGAGTTTTATTGGCGAAGATACTGGAGTTGTTTGCCATTTAATTCTCTAGCTCATTTTATAGAAGGGGAAACTGAGGCAAAGAGGGTTAAGTGACTTGCTCGCTTACAAATAGTAAGTGTCTGAGGCTGGATTTGACTCAGTAAAATGTCTTCCTGATTCCAGGCTGGGCACTCTATTCACTTTGCCACCTAGTAATGCCAAAAATGGGAAGCACGGTGTGGTTGGTAGGATGTTGTTTTGAAATACTTGCTATTTTGCTATCTACCAGGTATACAGTGAGCATCACTAGGAGAATAGGTGAAGAAGACAGATACTTTTGGGGGTCCTTCCCCAAAATTTGAGGTCCTGAAATACAAAAATACATACAGAAATGAGGAAATGTGACTGTTTCTGGCCCTTAATCATAAAAAAATTGCCATGCTTTCCTCTCTAAAACTTTTCTGACTATTTACTCCTCTTTACTCCCATTCAAACCTTAATCCTTTCCTCTGGTGTGGACAAGCCATATCCCTTTGTTTCATTGTGTTCTAATTCTTTGGTCAGTAATTTCACTGAAAGCAATGGCACGTATGCATGCACATATACATGTTCACATATGTGCAGACATACACCCATGCTCATGAAGATAATATCAAGACCTAATATTAATCAGTTGACTATATATGAACAAGTTTAAATATGTACAGGATTTTGCTTCCTTAAACTGAACCAAATGTAGATGGATAGCAATCCCTAATGTAGCTAAAAATGAAACTTTGATATGGTCACTTAGTAACACCATCATTCTATTTATTAGTGGCTATGTTTGGGCAGAGTTTATATGGTTCCTGGGTCTCATTTCACCAGCATAAAACCTAGAATTTCACATCTTGTTAAAAATATTTTTATGGATATTTTCCATTTTTACATTGCTTACCTTCCTAGACAGCCATTCCTTATAACAAAAAATTGTTTTCAAAAATGAAGAAAAACCAATCAACACATCGAGATAATCTGACATCATATCACAGTTTCCCTTAATGGGCAAAAACAGTATAAGAGCTCAGATTTTTAAAATTCAGTTTGAATTACTACTGTGACTCAATCATGAATCTTTGAAAATATAGCCATGCAGTTGAGTTTACTGTGTCATTTTGGGCTCTTAGCATTTGCCTATTTGTCATTTTCTAACCATTTAATCTTTTAGTTGGCCTTTTAGTTCATTTTTTCCTGGAATCATCTATCTGTAGTAGTTATCTAAATTCGTTTTGTAAACTCTGAAAGCCTTTGGCCTTGACATTTAAGTTCTTTAGGTCTTTTTCTTGAGTCTATATTTTTTCTTTTTATCTTCTTTTCTTGGTTTGACCCACATTGGCTTAGAAAGAACACTAGATGAGGAGCCGGAAACCTGGGTTAAATCATAGCTTTGCCACTTACTAGCTTAGGAGACCAGGGGATGTTGCTTTATTTCTCTGAACCTCTGATTCCTTATCCATAAAATGAGTAGTTAATCTTCTAGTACCTACCTTATAGGTCTGTTGTGAGGATAATAAGGCCATGGTAGATTATTTGGTGTAGCAGGGAGTCTCTTGGGCACAGAGTAAGGATCGATGGATCTGAATCTTGGCTCCAACAACTATTAGCTCTTCCCTCCTGAAACTCGGGTTCCTTATTTTTAAAATGGAGAGAATAATATTTGCACTGCTAACCTCACGGATTGCTATTAAGAATGCACTTGGCAAACTTGAAAGCACTGTATAAATAGGAATTATTTTATTTTATACAATTGTTTCTATGTTTCTTTTTTATACTGCCCTTATAGTTATTGAAAAGGTATTTGTTTGCAAGAGCTGGGCAAAACCTGCACACATTGATAGAAAGGAGAAAACACAGTAAAAATAAATCCATCATTATTTATTCAATTTCCCAAGTATGTATCTGTCATGCTGTGCCCTTAATGGGTGTAGATATCACTAAAGCAATAAAAAGAGCACATTCGGCAGAGATACTGATGGCAGGGACAGTTGCTTAGGAGATTAGGAATAAATCAAATATTTCCAATATAGATGAACACCACCTAGTTTTCCATCTTACCAAAGATAATCAGAATACATAATGGCAACCAGGATTGCTTGTTCTTTGCTTCTTGGCATCCACTCGATCCAATATGTTAAATATTTGTTGTGTACCTACTACGTATAAGGTAGAGTGCAAGGAGCTGGAGATACTAGGACTTCTATAATAAAGATTATGATGTTAAAGAATTGTCTCCCTCCCACCCCTTCCCAAGGGGTGTGTGGAAAGACATGTACATAAATAATTATGATGTAAGGGAAAGTGAAATAAATGCAAAAGATAAGGTCTAGGTAAGATTGCTAATAACAAAGAATCCAAATTAAGCCATTTATCTCTATGGTACAGTGGATAGAGTGCTGGGCCTAGAGTCAGGAAGACTTATCTTCCTGAGTTCAAATCTTACCTCAGACACATACTAGCTGTGTAACTTTGGGCAAATCTTTTAACCCTGTTGGCCTCAGTTTCCTCATCTGTAAAATGAGATGGAGAAGGAAATGGCAAACCACTCCCATATCTTTGTCAAGAAAACCCCAAATGGGGTCATGAAAAGTTGGACATGACTGAAAAATGACTGAACAATAAACAACTCTGGGCCATAGGCTCAGGAAAAGGAAAACAAGATATATCAATGAAAGCTAAATGATTGATCTGCCTAAACCTTGTGAGGCTGCATGTGACTCATAATTAGAAAGCAGTTAAACCACTTGTCTGTCTTTTAATCTGAGCTTCTTGACTCAGTCAAGGAGTGACAGGACAGCTCAGTTTGGGGGTTCCACCCAGCTCAGTGACCTAGGTACTAGCCTGTGCTTTCTCAGAATTTTGAGGAAAAGTCAGCGATGTTTCAGCTATTCCAATGCTACATTTGTCCTTTAGTTACAAAAGTTTAGTGACATAATGTAGAAAGCTCGCTTGTCTAAGAAACCCAGCGCTCTGGGCTTATTAATTAATATTATTAACAATTATTATTATCATTATTATATCTGGGTATTATTAGTAACATAGAAAAAATTGAACTGGAATGGATTTTAGATGGCCAGTTAGGATAACCTCCTCATCTTAAACACACATGTGTGTATGTATATCTGTATCTGGGGTAGTGGTGGGATGAGGTTGATTAGGAGACTGCTGACCATTTAAATGCCCTAACCCATTTGATGAAATTACAGGATGTAAGGGGCAAACCCTTACACCTCATTGTCAACTGCCTCTTATATCCTGTAATTTCATCAAATGGGTTGGGACATTCAATCAAGGGTCTCCTAATCAACCCCACCTCCTGCTTGACTGTACATAAATTCTGGTTCACAGTGCTAAGCAATTTGCTTTCTTTTCTCACCAATCCTCACTCTAGTAATACATTCTAGAATTTTACTATGGGCTAAATTTAAAGGCTATAAGTATGCAGTTTGAAGAGTCAATCTTTTCTGTTTTTGAAAATTGGGGCATTTATCCCTCTTTGATCCTTTGGCACCTTACCTTTTTTTTCCCCATGAGTTTTTCAAAGATAATAGTGGTCAGTAATAATTTGTGCAAATATCTTGGAATGTCATCATTCTGAGCCTGGTGACCTGAATTCATTAGGGAAGTTCAATGCTTATATGCTTTTTCACTCCTCTTGGAATCCAATTCCCTGTTAGCCAGTTTTTGTTTTATCATGCTTTGTCTGTAGATAACTCACATTGGAAGAGAAAAGAGGGAAAAAACTAACAAACATGTAAGTAGCTGCTTTTACTCTTGCTTTTGGTACTGTCCCATCCACACTAAGCAGTGTTCTTATCTAATCTTTCTTGACTATTCTCTTTCCCACATCATAGCCTTAAAAAGCCATTTTTTTTGTCTTCAATAGTGTAAGATGAATTTTAGTGTGTGTAAGGTGGATTTTTGCTATTCTTTCTTAGAGCTTTCTTCCCAGGATCCATAGACATGACAATCTGTACTTCCCAGGCGTTAGATATGAGTTCTTACTATCATGACTGAAAAGAGTTTCTACTTGCACTGTCACAGTAGATATAGGGATGAAGTAATATAAACTTGTGAGGCTGTTGCTGGCAATATGCCTTCTTTGTCTGATGCCCTATAAAGCAAGTGGGCACTGGTCAGTGACTAGGGACCCCCTTGGGGCGAATGTACAAACTGGAATGCTGTGCATGCCTTGATCAAATCCCATCAAGGCTTGGGAGGGGGAATCTGTGTGTTTGCCTCAACCAGCCCCATTGGGGCTTGAAGGGACTTAAATGAGTGAACAAGTTATGCCTGTCTTTATTAACCCCATTGAGATAAGGGTAGTTGCCCCCCTTCATGCTGGCCCCTGACAGAAGGGCTGTTGGGTAGGAGTTGGTCCTCCCATTATCAGCAAATCCTCTTTGAGAAGACTAGATTAGAATAAAGTATCCACTGCCACCTGGCTACCCCCATTGTATAATTTCAACAAATGGGTTGGGGCACCAATCAGAGCCCTTTTGATCAAGCCCACCCCTTGCTTGATGATACATAAAAATAATATGTAAAAATATGATATATTTTTTGCTGTAACTCTTCCAGAATTCCCTGAGATCCCTCCTGCCCCCCTTCATTTAGCAGGGCAGACTTCAGAACATCTAACAGCTACCTTGTGCAACTTCTATTAACTGGTATACCAGGTCAGTGTCGATAGCATCTCTTGCAAACGTTACCATGACCTTGCCTTTCTATTATTTACAGAATCATAGGATGAAGGACTTAGGGCTGCAATGCACTTCAGAGGTCATTTAGGGCAACCTCCTTAAATTACAGATGAAGAAACTAAGATCCAAAGGGTGTAAAGTGACTTTGCCTGAAGTCAAATAGTAAGTAGGTAGGAAGGGGAGGGAATAAAAATCTATGTAGTACTTAGCCAAATGTTTTTTTTAAACAAATATTATCTCAGTTCATCTTCATAACCCTGGAAAGTAGGTGCTATTATTATCCCCATTTTACAATTGAGTTAACTGAGACCAACAGAGGTTAAATAATGTGCCTAGGATCACACAGTTAGTAAGTGTCTGAAGTCAAATTTGAATTAGGTAGTCCTGATTCCAAACCCAGTTGGCTCTAGCCATGATGTTACTAGCTGTCTGTAGGAGAATCACAATTGAAATTCAGGTCCTCTGTCTCCAAGTTCAGTTTCTTTTTCCATTGTAACACATTACCTCTCCTCAAAGGGAGTCAGTGGTAGTTTTGGGATGCCACATACAGGAAATTTGTTAATGAGATCACCTGAGACCCTGGGTTTCCTACACCTTGGTTTGTTAAGTCATTGAATAAAATTTTGATGATTGGCATTTTATGTGCCAGTCTTGCTAGAAAATGATGCTACTACTCCTCACTTTGGAAAGGCTTTTGAGTCTTTTTTCCCCCTCATCAGTAGTAATGTAGTAGTTTGTGCTGCTCTGTTCACATTCTCCCAGCCTTGTGTACTTGGTAACAAATACTAATTTCTCTAGCAGCTGTTATAGTATGTGGTAATGGAACCCAGTGAAGTCTTTGGTTCTATATGCTAATCCTTAACCAGCACTCAGAGAGTTCTTCCTGGATCCAAGTTGATCAACTAGGGTGAGGAGGAAGTTTCAAATCTATTATTTTTTTAATAATCTAGACTCATCTAGTCCTGCGCAATAGTGTGTATGTGGCTATTGTGGGTCTGAGGACAGCTATAATTACTTAACTTAATCACCAGCTATAAGTCAGGAGGCTTGCTTGCAAGGACACCACTCTTATTAGAATGTGGCCTCATTTATCTGCACGTACAAGTCAAAACAATTGGTGTATGGTGAGCTGAAGTAGGATAATCATACACATGGGTGCAGAAGGAAAGACCCAAGGATGTGAAAGCACAATTTCAGCCATTGGAACCTTACCAGGGAGAACTAGGAAAGAGACTACATTTCTTGGATGTGCAATTTTTTTTTTGCATATTGCTTACCCCATTAGAATGTGAGCTCCTTTGCTTTCACCTTTCTTTGTATCCTCAGTGTTAAGCACAGTGCTGGTACATAGTAAGAACCTAACAAATGCTTGTTGACATATAGAAATAGACACAGGTAGACAGTTATTATTCAGTTGAGAGAAAAATAGCCTTTCATAGTGAGGCAGAGTACCAGAGTCCCAAATTCCAATCCAATATAATTCAATAAACATTTATTAAGCACCTACTATGTGCCAATCACTGTCCTAAGTCTTGGGGTACAAATGATAAAATGATGGTCCCTGTCCTCAAGGAGCTTGCAGCCTAAGGGAAGGAGACAAAAGGAGGCAAGAAAATGGGGTGGGACACAATGGGGAATATCCAGTGTGGGTTGGGTGGGAGAATCTTGTTCTGTGGAGTTGAAACCAGGTAGAACAGCAGATGCAAAGTATAGTGAACCAAAAGTCCAGTTTCTGTCCTATACAAAGTCCACTCTCCAGCCCTCCAATTAGAGGTGAGAGGAGGCTAAGGGAAGTGTTGTCAATCAAGCCTTGAGTTAGAAGCATGGTGATGAGATTAGAGGTGATGAGCCTCACCTGGGAGGAACTCTTGTTCAGTGGAGTTAAAACCAGGTACAGCAGAAGTTGCATAATGGAGTTTAAATTGTGAATAGTCATAGTAATAGTGACTGTAATTTCTTACTTAAGGTCAGATATTTGGAAATAAAGAGATCTGGGCTCAAAAATTATTATTTTTTTCAATCACATTCTAGATACGAGAAATTAACTCAATATCAACTAATATTAACTAAATGCTTATTGTGTGCACATGCTAGGAGGGATAGTGATATGTGGAACTGGACCTTTGATTGCATTGGTATAAAAAACTCCTGGATGAGCAAACTCCATCTACCAGTGCAGTTTGGCACCTTCTCTTCAACTTAGAGTCTTCGTAGTTGCTTGGAATGTGCAAAGAATATGTGACTTGCCCAGTGTTACACAGATCACATGTATTAGATACAGGACTTGAACTCGGGTCTTTCTGGCTCAGAGGCCAGCCAGTTTTCTATGGGTTAAGCCATGCTGCAACTCACTAGGAGAGATACAGAGATGAAGTAAAACACACAGGGAGATTACAGTCTATTAGGAGATATGATACATACACAAATTGGTATAATACAGAATAGCATATGATAAGTGCAAAGGGAGGTATGAAGGTCTACATTATGAGAAGTACAATTGGGAATGGGATATGGGTGATGATTATTATTGACTGATGGGCATCACAGAAAGCTTCATGGAGCAGCCAACATTTGAGCTGGGATTTGAAGATGCTAAATGGTAGAGATGTGGAACTGGATGGTTGGGGGAAGCCTGGAGAACTGCAAAGGCAGGGAAAGAGTGGAGCACAGGGCATTTTGGAAGATAACAATCAATCCAGGATAGAATTTAGGGAGGGAAGCATTTGTGATAACATTGGAAAGGTAGAGTAGCATTCAATTACAGAGGGCCTTGAAAACCAGATTAAGGAGTATGTGTTTTATTTGCTAAGCAATGGGGAGCTACTGGAAAGTTCTGAGAAGGGTAGTAATCAGATCTTCACAGGAGAAATTAATACTAAGATGTAGGAGAGTTAGAACAGAGTACTGAGAGGGTGGAAGAGGCAAGATAGATTTAGGATGTTACTGAAATATTAATGAACAACCCAAGGTGCCAGATTCATTTCCCTTATTTCGTCTTAGGCTAGCCCTTCTCATATCTTCAGAAAAGGGAGAAAAGTGTCTGATATACAGTCTTATCCCATCTTGACAGAGACCTGATCGTCTCTCACTATGTAGATAATTAATATCTAAGCATTTATCTGGTTTCTCTTGTAATTTTCTGAGTAATTATCCTTTTGGCTGAAATCTCAAAACCTTTTGGTTGAACTACCATGGAAAATGAGAAAAAAACCATCCAGCTATTTTTAAATTTATAGAGGAGGAAAATATGTTTCCTTTCCATAAATAAGTTTCAGACCTTTCTCTTTGTTTGCAGAGCAGACAAAAAAACAAAAACAAAACCAAAAGAAATTTTAAAATTCTTATTTGGCTGGCAATTTTAAAGGACTGGATTTTTTTTTTATTGGTGAAGATTAGTGAGTTAAAAAGTCAGAGTGCAGAAAGAAGTTTCTTTGAATTTCATTCAAATAAGATAGGAAAAAGTCAGGCAACTTCTTTGAGATACAGTGCTACTATGAAGTCCAGCAGCATTTTTTTTTTTTACATCTCCATCTTTAAAGAGTTGGCAACTAAGTTATTCTATAGCAGGTTGTACAGGGAGCTCTGTTTGTTTATGCCTCTGTTTTTTTCTCCTCTTCATTCCTCTTTAACAAGGAATGGGAGCTCATGTTTCCAAAATAGTACAACATGAGGGTTGCAGATTTATACTTAAAGGTCCCAATTGTAAGAGCTCTTATTTACATTTAAACAAAATGTGCTCCTTGGACTGAAGGTTGGCTGGGAGTGATTTGTGCAATCTCTCTCTTGTTTTAAGCTGACTATTCCTGAGAACAAGGCCTATTTGCAGTTTCCTCAGATTTTTCATTTGAAATGCAATAGTCTATGTACAGCATTGGGAATTTTGGTGGCAGACTGACCATTTCAGGAAGAATGAAGCTACATAAAACAAAAGTATCATTGAATTCTCCATTCTAATCAGGCAGAAAACAAACTAACAGGAAATGAGGGAAAAGTAGGGGAGTGCATACAGGTTTACAGGCATGAATGTCTCCCTCTTCACCCAGAGAAAGGATATAATATGCAGTACCTTCAACTGTAGATGAAAATACCAGCCTAAAGATATGGATTTGAAGGTCTCACCCTCCTACTCCCCTTAAAATCTTTCCTACAATGTTCAAAATTACTTTGATTAGAGAGAATTAAGAATCTAATTATGAAATCAGGGACAGCTAGGTGGCACAGTGGATAGTGTACTGGGCCTAGAGTCAGGAAGACTCATTTCTCTGAGTTCAAATCTGGTCTCAGATACTTACTAGCTGTGTGACCCTGGGCAATTCACTTAACCCTGTTTGCCTCAGTTTCTTCATCTGTAAATGATGTGGAGAAGGAAATAGCAAGCCACTCCAGTATCTTTGTCAAGAAAACCCTAAGTGGGATCACAAAGACTCTGACAGAAAACACCTGAACAACAACTAATGTAAAATCAGAGAACTCAATAATCAATTAACATTTATTAAGCACCTATTATGTTTCAGGCATTGTGCTAAGGATTGGGAATTAAAAAAAAAAGACAGTTTTAACCTGAATTAGTCCAATCCTTTGATGTTCCTTCTAAACCTAAATGAACTTTGCACAGACTGCATAAGGCATGAAAACTGCCCATCCTCAGGCAAGCATTACTTAGAGGGAGGGGAGGCCCTCCTCTCAGGAAACGTTTGATTAAGGCAGATATTTTTTTGGTTAGAAATTATTATGAAGTGCCTTCATGCTTACAGACTGGAGGTGAGGAGAGAGAGAGAACGTAAAAGTTTTGTCTAATTCAGCCCTCTGTTTGCATAGCACCATACTCTTGTACCATAATGGCGGCACAGCTCCATTTGAAGCAGACTCTCCACACTGACATTGCTAATTTCTTTACAGGATGACATCTGGTTGGAAGAGACTGAAGAGGTCTTAGTTTCTACTCTGTACCTTTTAAAAATATTAATTTCTTAGCCAGAAGCTGCAAAGCCTTAGGATTTGGGATAAATTGTATATTTATAAACATACAAATGTAATAGAATATGAATATTTAATAATATATGATAGATAATATGATAAAATAAATATTTGACCTATAAACTTATAAACGGGCATAAATTCTATCTAAAAAATAATCCTTGATAATGAAATAGGAGTATATCCCTTGGCAGCTTCTGAGAAGATATTATTGGCATTAGGACAATTTTCTTTTTGTGTTAAGATTGACACCCAAAGTCAAAGCACTTATGCAGTGTTAATATACTTTAATGTTACAATTGAACAAGTTTTTGACTATGACTTTTCTATTCTATTTCCCTAACTTCAGTGGTAGAGAATATTCTAATTTAATGCCTCTCAAATGAGTAGGGTGGGATTCAGGTTTTCTTTCCAATGATATTGAAAAGTTTGAATGGTACCACTCATGGGCTAGATGATATGCACATTTACATTTGACCTAGCTTTCTCTGAGGACCAATCTTAATCACTCCTAGAACTTGGCTGATCTCTATTTTGGTGTATTACAAAGTCATATCATAAACACAGGCTGCATGAATAAGTGAGAGGCTTTTAGGCTGAGAGTAATAATTTATTTCAGTTCCTATTCCACCCCTCCCTTCATACCCATTTGCTCCTTTATAGGGGAAGCATTTTTTTTTAATGTAAAGGCATCTGAAAGATCTTGGCTTCTTAGATGTATCTGTTCTGTTGCCAATTTTTTTGTTCTAATTTATATTAAACGGTCCTATCGGATTTAAACTTGAACCTCTTTGTAAGGATCCCTGAAGAATGTCTATGACTCCTGAAAGGCCCAACATCACTCACTGCTCCAAAAGTTTAGATTTTAGCTTTTGAGGCTAATTTTCTATGTCTAAGAGAAACCTAAGACTGTGGATTGAGGAAGGAGAATGAGGAAAGGGAAGAAGATATAATGTGGGGAAGTCAGAAGAAAATAGAAGTATTTAATTTTCCCCTTTTGTAGGAATTAAGAGCTAGTAATTGAGTTGCTTATACCCCAATATAGTTAGTTTTGCTAATTACCTTGTTTTGAACATTGTTCTATTACTAGAGCTGAGGGAAATTTGAGAGAAAGTAAAATGAGGGAGTAAGAAGAAGGTAGGTTTCTAATGAGTTAGGGCAAGAGTGGTGGATGGGGTGAGGGAATTAGAAGAGGAGAAACAAACTAGCAAGAAGTTTCTTCTAGCTGTGATTCTAGGAATCTCTTGTGTTCATTGGTGAAATCTTACTGTTGCTGCAACTACAGTTGATAAGCTCATTCTGGTTCTGGGCAGAATTATTGTGATAATGATGATGATGATGATGATGATGATGATTTTGGGTAAGGCTTCCCTTACTCAAGTGACGGGAAGATGAACAAGGAAAGTAGAAGAAATGAAAGGAGGGGAAGGAGAAGAATAAGGTAAATTTCCTATGCAAGTTGGCTAGTCACTTAAAAAAAAAGGATGGTTGTTGAGTTGGCATGTTAAAGATATCTGCCACCTCTTTGTATCTCTGTTTTCCTCTACCCCTAACTTGTACACACAGCTTAAAAAAACTTGGCAATATTGTGAGTCGAAAGTGGGAAGTGAGTGGAAAGAGTAATTCAATGGGAATCAGGAGGTGTGTGTAATAATTCTTTCTCCCACTAACTTGATGGTGACCTTACCTACTTTACTTATCTTCTCTGGGCCAAATCTATAAAATGAGAGTAACATCATTGATAATGTTGAAGGAATATTCCTTTAAATTCTAAAATTCTTGGATTCTGTGCCAACCCTTAACTACCTCACATAATTATTCTGTATATGGCCTCCTCTCCCTTTTCTCTACCACCATGCAAAATCTGCTTGTTGAGACTCTGTTATGTTAATCAACCAGTATTTGTTAAGCACTTACTATGTCCTAGGCACTGTGCTAAATGAGTGGGTTAAAAAGAAAAACCAAAACAGTCCCTGAACTCAAGGATCTCACATTTTAATGGAGGCATTACCCTCCTTCCACATTTTGCTCCTGAGAACCTTTTAAAATTAAGTTTCTGGTGCAGCAAATTCATCCTCAGGCATCCTTTTATTTTCTGCTCATTTAATGTCATTGATTACCATTGAGGGGCATAGTTAAACACATGGGTATATGCCCTTAGGGGGGAGATGTGCTTGGGGAATGTCTCTCCTGCTTTACATTCAGACACAGGTCTGTGTATGGCCAGATTGCCTTATATGGGAGTGTGGATGAAAGATAGCAAGTGAAGGAGTCAAAAGCAAGCTAGCTGGAGACTATGCTCCTAGACCTACCATAGAGCTCTTCTGGAAAGTTTCCTTTTTGCCTTATTTTAGCTTCTCCCCTGCCCCCAGCCATTGTACATCCAAGAGCCTGACTGATGGGACAAGGGGCCATAAGCTTTTTCTTCCAAAGTGGTAGGGGGAAGGTTGCTTTTTTCTTTCCCTTTTCTAACTCAGAAAGGTACTTACTTTTATGTGTATTCTGAGCTAGAGAGGGCAACTTAAACTCATTTAGCTTTGTGGTATGGGTCTACTTTGCTTTTTATTAAATTAAAAGGGGACTTTTTCTGGTCGCATTTGCAAGCCCATTCCATAGTCACTGATGCTATGAGATACAATAGAGATCATGAATGAGGATTCCTTTTTATGCTACTGAGATGACCTTGGCACATAAAGTTCAAGGCCATCTTGGCATGTGGCAAGAGGAAAGAAGGCTTCCTCCCCTTCCCCCAAACATTCCACCCATGAGAAAGCACAGCTTATTTTATTGGACTTCTTTATCCAGGACTGCAACACAAACATTAAAATTCCCTTTCTTGTTCATGAAAAACTGAAACCTTTTATTTATTCAAGGGGAACTCTCTAAAAGTGTCCATGTGTGCATTTTCCCTTCTCCCTTGCCTTGAATGAAGAACACAAAGGAACCATCCACTTTGTCTTGTTGCTCTCCTAAAAGAAGCATAAAAATCTCCAACGGTTAGGGGTGGATGAACTTAAGGAAACAAATGACAGATTTCAAAAAAATCTGCTTTCCTGTTTCAGAGCTCTTTTTTGGCCACTTCTTTTTCCTGTTGTGCAATCAGCCCATGCTCAGCCCGATACTGCAATCCTGCAATCCTGCTGCTAGGTCTGAGGCAGCACTGGCCAGACAGTATATTTGTTGGGGATCTGGGGTTAACTTGAAATGGGAGCCCACTGTGTTGGCACAGGCTGCTATGCCGGCTTCTTGTTCAGGTCATCACTTAGTTATACCATTGATGGGACAGTTACTGTGAATTCTCGGGATAATAATGATACCGAGAAAATCAGCTTATTCATGCTGCAGAGCTTCCTTTTAATGGGTGGTAACAGACCAGCATGAAACAGAAATGGTGGCCACTTCCCTATATAATTCAGGGCCCCTGTCTGGAGCTGTCCATTCCTATCTGAATAATCTATTCAACTAAGAATAGAGGAACTAATTTAATTTCTACAATGCTGCTGGGATCTGCAATAAATCATTTTAAAGAAGATACAGTTGTCTGCAGTTGTCTTGCTTGAGCATGAATAAGTATTTGGAAAATGGAATCCCTTGGGGTAGGTCAGCGTATTAGGTTTTCCACTTAGCTGAAGGACATCGTTCATCCTAACAGCACACCCAGTCCCCCAAAATGTTTGCAATGCCATATTATGTACAAATAAGGCAAGCTATGGGAAGTGAGCCTTCCCTATATTTATCCTCTTGCTTTTGTTTTGGGTGTTCTTTGCCTCCTGGGCTAGACTCTAGGTAGATTTGGTCACTGATTTTTCTGTATATCTGAGCCTGTAACGCATCATCTTATGTCTTCATTTCCTGACTGCTGTTATCTCTGTAAGCAAAAACAGTAGGGGCAAAGGCTTCATTTCTGATTCTAACACTACCCATACATATAGATGAAATGAACACACTTCCTGGAATGCGTGAAATTTGAAATGCTAAAAATGCCCAAAAAAACCACATTGATGTTCAAGTGGCAGGAGACAAATCTAGCATCTCTTCCACTCAGGGTCCTAAGTGATCTGTAAAGAAATAGAAATTTCTTACATGGTAGAGGGAAGTATAATCTAAACAAGCATGTAAAGATTATATTTATTGCCACACCAAGGATGATTTGACCTCTTTGTGACTCATTCAGGCCTATTCTTTTGTTTAAGGCTTCTAGGGTGCCACTGAGGATTCTTTTGGAGTAATAATGAGTCCACCTACTCAGAGAATCTCTTGCTTGGAAGGGACTTCAGTGGCAGAGTCATAACTAGGAATTATAACCCCAGGGAAAAGTTGGATTATGTGAATGTGCAGAGGATAACTGTACAGGACGACCATGGGGAACAGATGAAGGGTGAAGTGTGGGCAGAGAGGAAAGTGCCCTTCCTGGTATATCCCTAGAAGGCAATGGGGTAGGGCAGGTGGGAAGCAGGCCCTTCATGTTTATTTGTACTAGGCAAGCCACAGTGAGAGGGCAAACGTGGTGGTAGGCATGGTCCATGGAAGGAAGTTAAGAAAGGAGCAGTCACTAGTGGTAGATAGAAATGCAGTGCGGTCATACATTATAACACCCTTTTTATTTTTTGCTTTTGTTAGGCAATGGGGTTAAGTGACTTGCCCAGGGTCACACAGCTAGTATTATCTGTCTGAGGCCGGATTTGAATTCAGGTTCTCCTGACTCCAGGGCCAGTGCTCTATCTATTGCACCACCTTGCTGCCTCTTATTACAGCACTCTTACTCACTGGAGGAAGAAGCTGGAAGAAGGGTACCCGAGAAGATAATTTGCCCTGTTTAGTACAGTCTTGCGGATAATATGTGGGAGAAAGTAGAGAGGTAGGAGACAAGGAAACTTAGCTGTGGCATAGGAGAGAGATACAATTTTTATGGTGCAATTACATTGGGAAACTCTAGGGTAACGTTAAAGGAGAGGAGAATTTTTCTGGGTAACCTTTGAGTGAAAGTCTTCAAGCAGGGAATAAGAGGCAGATGTTAGTTGGGTACCATCATTCTGGGTATTACAAGAAGGAGTCAGGGCCCAAGGCAATGAGAGTGAGACAGAGGCCGGACCACGCTGATAGAAGATGGGTTCTAAGAGAGAGGTGGGGCCTTTGTGATACCTCTTGATATAGGGCTAGCTGAGGTCCAGGAACTGCTCAGGAAAGATTTCCCCCATTCCCTGTCCCTTTGATGATGGAGGCAAAACTCCAGTCACAATACCCTAGTTATAGTTTTGCTCAGAGGCTTTTCATGCAACTTGTTCCTGAAAAGGCATCCTTTCTATAACATCCTTGACCAGTGATCATCCAACCTGTTTGAAGACATCCAGTATTAAGAATTCACTGTCTCTTAGGGCAACTTATTCTGCTTTTGAATAGCTCTCATTAAGCTTTTCCTTATGTCAAGTCTAAACTTACTTCTGCAACTTCTCCCCATTGTCTCTAGTTCTTCCCTCTGGCATCAAGCAGAATACCTCCTCTACATGACTATTCTTCGAATACTTAAAGTAGACTATCATGGATCTCCTAAGTCTTCTTGTCTATACTAAACATCCCCACATCATCCTGATGATCTTTACGTCTCTGTATTATTCTGGTCACTTTCATCTGGAGGAGCTATTTTTAAAATATGGCACCTAGAATTGAACAAACACTCCATAGGAGTATCACCTCCTTCACTCTAGACTCTGTGCTTTTATTAACATAGTTAAAGATTACCTTATCTTTTTTTTTTGTAAACTTCCATAATAAATATTGAGTTGGCAGTTAGTCAATCAATAAACAATTATTAAGTGCGTACTGAGTGCCGGGCACTATGTTAAGCACTGGAAATACAAAAAGATGTAAAAGATAGTTCTTATCTTTAAGTAGCTCACAATATAATGGACCATGTAAAGTCCTTTTCATGCCAATTTTTATCTAATCTTCTTGTTTTGATGCAGTTGACTTTTTAAACTCAAGTGTAGGATTTCAGAAATCATCTTATTAGATTTCATCTGATCGTGTCTGGCTTGACCCTTCTAGTTGAGACCTTTTGAATTCCTGGTCATTTAACATATTACTCTTGGCTTTGTGTCATATGACTATTTTACTTGACAATAGATAATAAATAATTTTAGAGTAAGTGCTTGTTGATTTGATTAGCATGCCATCTCTGTCTTCCTATCAGTCATGGATCCTTTTTGAATCTGGGACAGTTTTTAGTGTTTGCAATCTGTCAACAGGATTCCAATTATCTCTGAGATACTTAGAATGATCCTGCTCCCTAGACTTTCTTTGAATTATGAAGGATCTTCTTAGATCTATTTGGAATTCTTTTGGGAAAGGTTGGAGCAGGTGGTAGTAATAATAATGCTAATAATAACTGACATTTATGTAGTAAAAAAGTTCTTCCCATCTTATTTCATTTAATTCTCACAACACCCTTGTGAGGTAAAAAATTATTATTACTGTTTTAGAGATAAGTTGAGGCTTAGAGAGATTAAGTGACTTGCCAGAGGTCACATAGCTGTTTAGTCATTTTTTTCAGTAGAGTCTAACTCTTTGTGACCCCATTTAGGGTTTTCTTGCCAAAGATACTGGAGTGGTTCGCATTTGTTTCTCCAGCTCATTTTACAGATGAGGAAATTGAGGCAAACAGGGTTAACTGACTTGCCATGGATCACACAGCTAGTAAGTATCTGAGGCTAGATTTGAACTCGGGAAGATGAGTCTTCCTGACTCCATGCATGAAATCTATCCTCTTCACCACAAAGCAGCCTCCCAAGCCTGAGACCATGCCTAGGGGGTTTAACCCTTTCATTTCCAGAACTCTCACCCTGGGTTCCTGGTGTCCTATTTGGTAAGTGTTTCATCTGTCCCATTATTTCAGATGGGCCTCAGCCAAGCTTTATTTTACTCCCTACTTCCCAGTCATCTTTTCATCAGCTGCCTTGTGGCCTGACTGATGCTCTGTGCTGCTCTTTCTACTCCCCCCCACTCCCTCCCATTAGACTTTGAGCTCCTTGAGAACAGGGTCTAATTTTTGCCTTTCTTTGTATCTCTTGGACTCTAGTTCTATTACCTATTGTCTCTACTTCTTCCCTCTGGGGGTCAATCTCTTCTTCTACAAAGTAACCCTTCAAATACTGAAAGTTCCAGGTTCTTCTAAGTCTATTCTTAAATAGTGCTAGGTACATAGTTGGCACTTAATAAATGCTTATGGACTTGACTTGAATTTCTAGTTCTGGAATCCTGGAATAAATCAACTCTGCCTGTGGCCCTAGAAGAGTACTTGAGTGTGTCCTCTATGGGTCCACTTATCCTCCATGTAACTTTTGCCTTTCCTGGCTCCTCCTTTACTATATATGTGGTCTTGTTTCAGAACACAAGTGTCTTGAGGACAGGGACTGTCTTTGCTTTTGTTGTATCTCTAAAGCTTATCAAAGTGACTGGCTTAATGAATAGTTTTCATCATTCATTCCAAAGACTCTTTCTTCTATAGTACCCTAGTGTTCTGGAGATCTCCAGATTGTACTTGGATCTAGAGCTATGAGCCTTAACAGAGCTGGCTCACAAGCTTAGTTGTGCCTACAGAGAGATAATGGGAGGATAACCAAGTTCAAAAGGAAACTTGAGTAGTATAAATATACTCCCATTCAGTCACTATTAGAAAGTGAGCTCCTTGCTGCAGAGACTATGTTTTGTCTTTCTTTTCATCTCCAGTACTTGGCACAGTGTCTGGCATATAGTAAACACCTAATAAATACTTGTTGACTTGATTTGTTTACCAGTATGTTTCAGAGTGTCTCGAGTATGGTAGATTCCCCCATCTCTAGTAGTAGTAGTAGTAGTAGAGTTCATTTCACATACCCTGGGTGCTATGGGGGACTTCGAATTTGTCTTCCTTCAATCCTTATTATGGCTTAAATTCTAAGTTACCTTGGATCATATTTATTATTACAAATTTTGTTTTGGTGAGGCAATTGAGGTTAAATGACTTGCCTAGGGTCACAGAGCTAGTAAGTGTCAAGTGTTTGGTCTGAGATCACATTTGAACTCAGGTCCTCCTGACTTCAGGGCTGGTGCTCTATCCACTGTACCACCTAGCTGCCCTCAAATTGTATTTATTCTTATACATTTTTCATGTTAGGAAATTTTTTCCTTTAGCTTTTAAAGATTTTAATTTAATCAATTTGTTTGATTTTTGTAAATGCTGTGGTGTTATAATTTAATTACAGCATCAAGGGAGAGGTGCTACTCATTCAGAGATTCTCATAACTACAACTTTTCAAAAATAAGCACAAAAGATGCAGAGATGATACACATACATTTCAGGAAATGTAGCTGCCATGAATCTCATCCTGATCTTGGCTAATTCTGCTCAGAATTTCCTGGATTGACCTATTGCTTTCTTGGCAGTATACTCTTTTCCACTAGAAAATAAACAAGTTACTCAGTCATAGTTTACAAATATAACAGCCTAGGGCAAGAAAATTAGATGAATACTCCAACAATAAGTTTAACAGATTCTGCGAGTGCAAGTTACATTTCCCAAGATACTTCAGATTCTCACAAGACTGCATGCTTTTGGCACTGAGTGATTGTATCACCAAGATGCCATGTAGGGGAGGAAGAATGATGGTAACAGAAGTTTGTGACCTTGAAGGACAAAAGAATGGCCGGGGAAGCATGGAGCTGACCATGACTAGGGCAACAGACAATGCTTACTGAGAACTATGTGGAGACAAAGTCTGAGAGAGTGAGTAGAGATGTGTGTAGTAACTTTTAATCAATGATGGAAAGACTGACTCTACTGAAGACTTTTATCCCTCCCTATGGATAGAGCATGAATCACAGAGGAACTTGTTTTCACTTCTCAAGGGTGAAAAAAGGGTAGTGAGATTGCCTTCACTTGGAGGTGTCTGAGGTTGTTTTCTTGTCATATTACTGGAATACATTGTTTATATTTGGATTAAATGTTTTCCTAATTTGTCCTTGTCTTTTGCCTGGGTCCCTGCTAGTACTTTGACAACTGAATATCTAGGGTGTCCAGTTTTAAACTTCATGGGGACAAATAAGCTAGATGAGGTAAAATATCACCAAAATCCTCCCAAGGGGAATAGCTAAGCAAATTGTGGTATGTGAATCTAATACTGAAACAAAAGAGGAATTTGAAGAATATGGAAAAACATAGAAAGACTTACATGAACTGATGAAAGATGAAGAAGAGCCAAGAAAACAATACACACAATGATGACAATAGTATAAATTTAAAAAACCCCCACAAAATAATAAGAAATAAATATTGCAAAATTATAAAGAACCAGTCTGGCCCGAAAGAGAAGATATGAAGGTCCTTCTCTGTCTCCATAGCCCCTTATCAGAGATGGAAGGTCTATGACTGTGGAGCATTGCATTGGAAGATTTATTAGCTTTTTTTAATTTTTCCTGATTTCTTTATCTTGAAAAATACTTATCATGAGGGATAGCTCTGGGAGGAGGGAGGAGGAGTTATATGGGGGAAATAAAAGATATCAACAAAATTTATTAAAAAAAAAAGATCCCCAAGATCTGAATCTGAATCTACATTAATTCTAGAGATGAGTGGAAAACAGGTCCTATAAGTAAACCAATTAGGCATGTGTAGTCAGGCTGGTGTACTACTTGTGGCCTAATGTTATAACTTATGATTTACTGTTTCTGTTAATATGGACCCCCTAGTCCTCTGACCTGGGAATTGGGGTGTGTATGTGGATTTTAGCCTGCATTATGTAACTCCAAATAGTAGTTTATCTTAGAGAGATTTTAGCCAGCAACGAAGTAACTCTGGAAATGAGAATTTGTCCAAATAATTTTTTGAGGCAATGGGGTGTACCTGTCATGCAGCCTCCTAACCAAGTTACTTATGTGAGAATTTTAAAACCTAGCAACTACAGGACTGAAAAATGAATTGCCCACAGACATTGGAGATTTACATAGAAGCACCACAGGAAATTTATGTTTTGCTAAAACTTAGTTGAATGCAATTACCACCTTACTCCAAACAGACATTGCTATATGATTTCAGATTGGTTTGAGTGATTTCTTTTTTGTTTCTTTGATCTTTCAGCTTTTAGGAAGTAAATAAGCAACTCCATAACCTTCTTTACACACAGGTCATTTAGTCTGACTTTCTTTGAAAGAACAAAGTTATAAATGGTAAACCAAAGATTAATTAATGGAAAATAAAAAAAGGAAAGGGCAAGAGGGGTAGCTGGCTGGAGCTTCTACATGTGGATTGGAAAGGAGTCCTTGGCATTTAAGAATAGTGTCTTCATCTACTAGAGTCAAAGAAAGAAGTAGGGAAAATGGTGGCATGTTAATGAGGTAACATTTTTTTCCTCAATGGAGCAGGATTAGATTTGTGTGTAGGCCTTTCTTTAGATCTTTATTGTTTAATATTCTGAGTCCTCCATTCTTACTAAATAAGTTGCCAAATGAGCCAAACTTTGCTTCCAATATTGACTACAGTATATCACAGCAAACATTTGAGGTAGATGAAAGCAGTGAAGTGTTTCTTGTTGATGACAAGTTCCAGTCCATATATTCTTCTAGTAGTCCTAGAACATCTAAAGAGTAATTATTATAACAGATGGATGAATTCTTAGAGTAGAGTTGTCTTTTTGTGGTGAAATCCCATACAGGAGGGAAATGCCCATTTATATTCAAGGAAAGTCTTACTGTAGAAAGATAATAGAATCATTCTCTGGAAAGTGCTAAGTATAATTGACTCTATAATAACTATAGGAAGAATTCTTTTCAAGTGATTTATTTTTATCCTAAGGCACATTCTGATTCAGAGTCAGGAATATATATTTCAACATGATGGAATGGAAAGAGTGTTGAACTTTGAGCCACAGTACCTGAGTTCAGATCTGGCCTCTGCTGCTTATTAGCTGTATGCCCTTGGGCAAATCACTTTAAATCTCTTAGGCCTCAGTTTCCTCATTTGTAAAATGAAACCTCTAAGGTCTCTTCTAGATCCTTTTGAATAAAGTGTACCAGTTAAATTAATGATGTAGAAAGATAACAAAGTGTCAGATAAAAATTTAGGGAAAATTAGCTAAAATGAAAGCTGGCATAACTAGTTTATCTCTGAGACATCTGGGCTTGGAGTACTCTTGTGAATCACAGAGGTTAGTATGAGGCAAAATGTAAAAAATCCCAAAGCCAGCTCTACATTTCTTTAGAAGAAGCATTTAAAAGAGTGTCGTTTGGTCATTTTATTTTATTTTATTTTTCGCATCCGTAAGAGGGATAGTTTGATATAGCCTTATTTACATGGTTTTTTTTCCATTCATATCTGAATTGTTACCTTTCTAAGTTGTCTATTACTGATGTCAGTGGTCTAAGCAATAATAATATTCCAGGTGTGTAGTTGTGTTTTAAAGGTAAGCAGGCTATTATGATGAAATAGGAATAGTTGCTGATCTTAGAATTCTATTAGATTGAAAGTTTATTGAGGGAGGGAAGAGTGCATGTATTTTTCTTTGTGTCTCACCCAGTACTTAGCAGGACACACTTCACAATAGGTGCTTAATAAATGCTTCTTGAATGATAGAATTAAAAAGGAGAGTGGTAGACCCTTTAGGCTCAGTGGCCATGTGTGATGGGTGGTACACACACAAATCTTCTGGTCACTGCATATTTTGTGACAGATTTTCATTTTAGTTTCTGTTCTCGCCTTCATATATAAACACACACACACTTACAGAAACATGTACATACACACATGTGTTTTAGACTTTATTTAGGAACTTAAAGCATTAACATTATGACCTAAGGAACAGAAAAAACTGATGATGAAGAAAGGTTTGAAACAGCATTCCGTTTTCTGTCATATAGAATCAATCTCTTTTCAAATCAGGCAGGTCCACTTACTTTGCCCTGAAAATGCTTTGTTTATTCTCTCCTGTTGGGAATGTTGAGATGTCTTGTGTGGACCTCCAAGGGTCCACCATAGCTCCTCATTGCTGCCAGTCTGTGAACTTCAAGTTACTCTAACACTAATACCATATTGAGTAAGTTGTGTTAATGTAGACCCCACATAAGTGCAGTGGTTGCTCTTTTAAAAAGCAGTCATGTGGAGATGCTAGGGGCACGAAAAGGAGGCTGTAATGGGCTTCTTTTGTCGACCACTAAATGCCTACATTTTGCTAGCATTTAAAAAGGCCAAGGTCTCCTACTGCATGGGGGCCTTCTCCAGTCACTCTGATCACTATCTGGCCACTGGACCCAGATGGTTCTGGAGGAGAGAATGAGGGTAGTGACTTTGCACAACCCTCCCTCACTTAAATCCAATTCTCTTGCAAGTCTGGCATCATCTTCCTGATATCATGTTCCTCTTTGGAATGAAGGACAAACAAGACTGCATCCAAGTGCTTTGTATTTTTTGTGTTTATTCTCTACTCTATCTTTCTGTCTCTCCATTTAGAAAGCAGACTCCTATTTTGTTCCTAGTCTTCATATCCCCACTATCTAGTATGGCACCCGGCACATAGCAGGTACTTAATAAATGTCCGTTGACATATCATTCAAGGCTCATCTTAAGATTCACTTCCTCCATCAAGATTTTACTGATTATTTCAGCTCACCTAATCTTGCCCTTCTCTCCATGCTTAGAGTCAATGCCATATGGTCTAGCAATTTGCTGCTTGCATACTTTTTTCTTGATTGTACTTTTGTTTTGGCAATGAGATTTCCAGCTCCCTGGTACTTATACTTTCTTTTTTAGGGGCAGTTAGGTGGAATAGTGGATAGAGTGCTGAGCCCTGGAGTTAGGAAGACCTGAGTTTAAATCCATCTTCTTACACTTACTAGCTGTGTGATTTTGGGCAAGTCATTTGACCTCTGTTTACTTCAGTTTCCTTATCAGTAAAATGGGAATAATAATAGCTCCTACCTCCCAAGGCTGTTGTGAGGATCAAATCCAATAACAATTGTAAAGCACTTAGCTCCTGTCTGGCAAGCAGTAAGTGATATATAGATGTTAGTTATTATTAGCAGCAGTAACCCTCATAGAACTGAGTACAATGCTAGGCATATAATATGTGTTCAATAAATATTTGTGAATTGATTGAACAATTCTTTTTTTTTTAAATCAGAAAGCCAGAATGATTTTCAGTCTTCCATCTTTTTTCACTTGTTAATACTGTGTCTTTGAGGAGGATTATCCTTAAATACTCTTACAATTTCTTCCCATGTTTTACTTCTGTGTTAATGATAGGAAATTCTGGTAACATAAATTGGGCATACTTGGACAAATGGTAAGAAATGTTGGCGGCAGTAATGGGAATTTATTGAAAGTTGAAAGTATAGCAGGAACAGAAAATTAGAAAGGAAATTCATAAAGTCAGTTGTGATTTTAAGGGCTGGGATGAAAAACAGTATCATAAAACTTAAGCTAATCTGTCTACCCATTGGCAAGGCCAGTAATCACTATTAAGCTATACAGATTGGCCCAAAGCTTGTTAAAACAAAACAAAACAACAACAAGAACATAAAAACAATAAACAACAGTAACAACAAAAAAGCCCACCAACTCCCACCCCTTTTGGCTTTTCTGCTTTCTTAAAGGTAGGATGAACAGCTGTAGTGGTGGAAGAAGAAAGAGGAACACTCAGAACAGAATGCTGGGACTGAGATGACCTTTGGATTCTCTTCTCCTTTTTAATCTGTTTTTATTTGTGGTTCAGGAAAGAGGGTTTTTCATATGATCTGTGCCCAAACTCAAAGTAGTATTTTTTTTTTGTTCAGTGTTTTCCTTTCCATTTTTGAATATCTGTGTTGGTCAGATGTTATCCTGTGGAAAACACAATACAAAACAATACAATGCAGCAAGGCCAGAAATATCCAGGGATACAATCTTCCTCCCCAACTGGGGCTTCTGGTGGAATGGGGAGAGAGAAAAAAATTCATTTTGTTACTTGATAAACTGTATCTATAATGAAGACTGGATCATGCAAGTCTCATAACCTCTTGGTGCACTAGGCAACTTTGTAAGACTCTACATAGCATAGAAAGTGCTGAGCTGCACTGACAGAATTTCCTTCTCTGGGAGCTCGCTGTAGTGGTGGAGTCACAGGCCCAGTTTCTATATCCACTTGGATTTTTGTGTCTTCAGATGCGTTGATCATGTCTTCTCATTAGATAGCAAGCTACTTATTGCTAGAGATGGCATCCCACAATATCTGATGCAACTCACCATAATGGCTATTCATCAAATATTGTTGATGAATGACAGGTTAAAAGATGAATGACATTAGTAGTTTTTTTCCCTAATCTTTAGGTGAAAATGTTTTTTTTTTCTATGTGATTTTTAGAGCTGGGATGAAAAACAGTATCATAAAACTTAAGCTAATCTATCTACCCATTGGCAAGGCCAGTAATCACTGTTTAGCTATGCAGGTTGGCCCAGAGCTCCTTAAAACAAAACAAAACAAAACAAAAAAACCAAACAACAACAGGTTTGTTTGTTTAGGTTTGTCCTTCCTTCTCCAAGAGGATCTTGACATCAGGAAGGAGATGTCATGATTTGCAAGTGAATTGAGTTAAGTGTGGGAGCGCTGTGCAAAGACATCAGCCCCAGGAGGATGGCCCAGATGTAGTGGGAGGCTTTGTCCTTTTTGAGCTTTCCCAAGTCTCAGTTTGTCTGGGGCAATGCCCATTCAGTGACTAAGGTTAGGTAAAAGAAGCAAAAAATAGCCTCTTTTACCTAATGAAAAAAAAATCAATCGGGGAGGGGAAGACCCTTGGGGTTTCTGGCCAAAATAGAAACAATTGCTATTTACACTCACTGGGAGCCATCAGAATCCAAATCAATGACCAAGTGAGGTTTGGGTTGGGACCTGTTGGCCAATCAATGAGAGCAAGAGTGATTTTGGTTTAAGGCATGGTCCATAAAACAGGCATCTAGTGAAAATGGTATACACTTGAGGCAGTTGCTGATGGAGCTTTACTGCAGCATTCCTTTATTAATTGATTTCATTTATTTACTATTTTTGGAGTGCTTATTCTCAATTCTTATCTTTATAACATAACCTTGAAAGTTATTTTTTGAAATTTTGGCTCTATTTAACCACATTCACCTGGTTTCCCTCCAGTGTCTCATACAGTGAATTGGATGGATTCTTTCTTTCTGGATTTTGAAAATACTTCCTTACATCTATGCTGCCTCTTGCCAACTTTCCATTTCCAGGGCTCCTTTGTCCTTGCTGACTCAAACCAATCCTTTCCAGGAATGGTGAAGCATATTAATTGCAAAACAATGTTGGAAAATAGTGTGACATGCACAAGAAGCTTTCTGTTTTACATGAAAATGGATAAATCTTTTCTTCATGTTTCATTTCTCCTCATTAAAAAAAGGGCTGGGGGAAGAAAGAGGAAGGATTTTAATTTTAATCTTAATCTTTAATATTAGATCTAAGTTATATAGCTATACATACATATAGGTACATATGCACATACATGTAAGTATATATACACACATACATATACACACGTATATGTGTACACATATACCTATATGTATGTATGCATATGTATACACATATGAGATATACCTATATATATATGTGCATATACACATATACAATACACATATACACATACATCCACACATCTATACATATACATATACATATACATATACATATACATATACATATACATATACATATACATATACATATACATATACATATACATATACATATACATACACAGACACACACATACTCAGTGGATATAGGTGGTGCAGTGGATAAGAGTGCTAGGCCTGGAATCAGGAAGACTCATCTTCCTGACTTCAAATCTGGCTTCAGACATGTATTAGCTTTGTGATCTTGGGAAAGTCACTTAACCCTGTTCGCTTCAGTTTCCTCATCTGTAAAATAAGCTGGAAAAGGAAATGGCAAACCACTCTAGTATCTTTGCCAAGACAACCCGAAAAGAGGTCACGAAGACTCAGAAATGATTGAGCGCGCATGTGCACGCGCGCGCGCACACAGACACACACACTTTTTTTGGGGGGGATATGAGGTGAGAATTCCGTACCATTCACTGGCCACTGTTCTGACATTCTTACTGATCTGACATCTTAAAGAGCTGCTTCAGAGTAACTGGGGTACTGAGAATTTAAGGTCACATAGAGTTACACAGACAATACATAGCAGACAGAGGCCCTAAGCTGAGGTCTTTCCTGCTTCTAAGGCCAGCTTTCTATCCACTTGCCATATTGCCTTTTTAAAAATTATATTTTTATCTCCCTGACATTGGACATATTTCTCTGAAAACTTCAAGTTTAACATCTCCTTTCAATTCATCACGGCAGAGTGGATAGAGAGCTGGTTGCCAGGCTAGGGAGACCTGAGCTCAAGTGTCACCTTTGACCCATTCTAGCTGTGTGACTCTGGGCAGATCACTAAGAAGAATTGTACTTAGCAACTTATAATCTCTAAGTTACAGAGGAGATACCTTTCCAATGGTGCAGTTCCTATCTCTTTAACACTAGAGAGTATTAAGAGAAGGATTATCAGGAAAGCAAGGATTTCAGAGATTGTCATGGGATGAATATTTGAAGGAATGAGTTCCCCTAAAGGTTAACTTGAGGAAGAGAAGCCTTAGGGAAGGCATGATTTCAGGCTTTAAATATCTGGAGTACTATCATGTGGAAGAGGGAATATACTTTTTTGGGGATAGTCTAAAAGATGTAATTCTAGTGAATAGAAGGAATTGTTTCCTTCTGGCAGCTTGTAATATTTTCTCCTTGACCCGGGAACTCTGGAATTTGGCTATAATATTTCTAGAGTTTTCCCTTGGGGATCTCTTTCAGGAGGAGATCTGTGGATTCTTTCATTTCTATTTTGCCCTCTGGTTCTACTATATCAGGGCAGTTTTCCTTGATAATTTCTTGAAAGATGATGTCTAGGCTTTTTTTTGATCATGGCTTTCAGATAGTCCAATAATTTTTAAATTCTCTCTCCTGGATCTATTTTCCAGGTCAGTTGTTTTTCCAATGAGATATTTCACATTTTTCTAATTTTTCATTCTTTTGGATTTTTTTTCCAGTTTCTTGTTTTTTCTTAAATTCCTTACTTCCTATTGCTCTATTCTTATTTTTTAGGGAATATTTTCTTCAGTTAGTCTTTTGGACTTCCTCTTCCATTTGGCCAATTTTTCTTTTTAGGGCATTTTTCTCCTCATTGGCTTTTTGGACCTCTTTTGCCATTTGGGTTAGGCTATTTTTTAAGGTGTTATTTCTTCAGTATTTTTTTGGGTCTCCTTTAGCAAGCTGTTGACTTGTTTTTCATGATTTTCTTGCATCACTCTCATTTCTCTTCCAGTTTTTCCTCTACTTCCCTTACTTGCTTCTCAAAATCCCTTTTGAGCTCTTCCAAGGCTGATTCATATTTTTCTTGGAGTCTTTGTATGTAGGAGCTTTGACTTTGTTGTCTTCTTCTGGTTGTATATTTTGATCTTCTTTGTCACCAAAGTAACATAATATAGTCTGACTCTTTTTGTGCTGCGTGCTCATGATCCCAGCCAATTACTTGAGTTTTAAACTCTTTGTTAAGGTAAGAGTCTGCTTCCAATGTGGAGAATGTACTGTCCCAAGCTTCAGGGGTTTGTACAGCTGTTTTTAGAGATACTTGTAGGGACCTGTAAATTTTCAGTTCTTCCAAGGTGGTATGATAAGGGGCGAGGTGTTTACTCCTTTCCTGGCCTGCGACTACAAGTACTCCTTTCTGTCCTGTAACTGTGAGAAGGGGTTCCTCTGCACAGCCACTACAAGCACCACCACGCCAGCGTTCCTCTTCACCAGCACCACAGCCCAGAACTGTGACCCAGATCCAAACACAGGTAAAGAAAGAGATTCCTGCCTCAGCACTGGCAAAGAGATCCCTGCAGTCCCTCTCTGATCAGCCACTGGATTCCCCCTCAGTCTGTGGGCCGGAAGCTCAGGAAGCAGCAGCCCCCACCAGCGCCACACTCTTGTGGAATGGAGCTAAGACCCTGCCTTCCTTTCTCAGCACCGACAGAAACCGACTTTTTCCCACTGACCTTCTAAGTTGTCTTTGCTATTAGTGGATTGAGGAGTCTGGAAACCACCACAGCTGCCCCTGATTCACTCCTCTCAGGCCTGCTCCAGGTTCACTGCAGCCTGGAGTGATACAGCTTTCTGATCAATCATCTAGATTGTCTTGGGCTAGAAATTTGTTTCACTCTGTCTTTTTGTGGGTTCTGCTGCTTCAGAATTTGTTTAGAGCTATTTTTTATGAGTATTTGGAGGAGTTTGCGGGAGAGCTTAAGCGAGTCACTGCTTTCACTCTGCCATCTTGGCTCCGCCCCCCTCCTCCTGAAGTGGTTCTTAAAAGATAGGAAAGAACAACATCATCTTTACACACTCATATTCTATTAGTACTTGTTGAACTATTGTTGCTGAATTTTGAAGTATATTAACAGCTTATTCTTGTAACAGTTCTAATGTAGCTAGCCAGCAGGAGAAATGAAAAGCTGCAGGACTGGGGGTGGGGTGGGGGAAGAAACAAAGCGAGAGTAGGGGGAATGAGAAAAATTGTATGAGAAATACACATTGTGTTGAACTGAGCGGAAAGAAACAATTAGGGAGAGCATAAAAGGGGAAAGAAAGAGAGATGTTGTGGATGCAAGCAGATCATATAATGGAAGACACAGAATTAGAGAAACACAATCATCTTCAGGAGGTAAAGAGGAAGAGAAGAAATGGAAACAGGCATAATCTTGTTTAGTCTAAAATATGGCTAAGAACCAGCTGCTCATCTCTCTGTTCCTCATTTTTTCCCTCTGTAAAATGAGAATCAAATTACAATAAAAAACTGTGCTATATGATATTTTCATTGTTGCCCCCTCTCCAGGAGCCAAATAAACCTCTCATCAAGAACCAGGTTGATCAACAATAGTGTCAATAATCTTTGAAAGGGATCTGAACTTTTTTTTTAAAATCTAAGTTTCTGAGCTTCTCTGAGGTCAATAAACCTGGAGAAAAAGACATCTTTTTCCCCCAAGCTTCATATAGGTAAAAACTTCAGGTGTTCATGAGAAATATTAGGAATTTAATACAAGAATATATGTGGTTCCAAAAAAAATGAAGGAGGCATTTGTAAAGAATTCCTCTTTTCGCTGACCATCTGGTGATCTCACTGGGGTCCTCATCCTACAGGAGACAATCTTTCTTCACCAATGGTGTTTGGCTCTGCATATGGGACTTAGGGAGTTGCCTGATTCACTGGGGTCACACAGTTCATGTTAGAGATGGGGACACCTTTTATATTTAGTTTAATTAATTTAGTTAATTTAGTCATTTAGTTTGATGGCAGTAGCTAGATAGCATATATCTGTACGTGAAGAAGATTCCATAATCTGCCCTGTTGCCTCAGCCAAACTGAGACCTGTTAAAAACCTTGGCTCAGAAAGACCAAGGTCTTCCACTGCATCCAGAGCCATCCCCAGTCATCCTGATCCATATCTGGCCCCTGTACCCAAATGGCTCTGGAGGAGAGAGTGAGGCTGGTGACTTTGCACAGCCCTGCTTCACTTAAATCCAATTCACTTGCATGTCATGGCATCACCTCCCTGACATCAAGGTCCTCTTCAAGGACAAACAACAACAGCAACGACAACCTGCCGTAAGGTGGAAAGCATTACTAGAATACCTTTTGAATTTGGGTGCTTCTTTTCCTGGAACACTAAAAAACTATGACAAAGGGAAAATTCACACTTGAATGAATTTTGCTTTTGAGTAGGACTTAAAGAGATGGTATTTCTAACCAAGTCCATATGAAACAGGCAGAAGTAGTGGTAAGATAAAAGAAGCAGCCACTTCCTCATCATTTTTCCAGGCCATCTGGGCGGGCTGTGGCTGGAGGGGGTGGGCCAGGGGGCTGCCACAGTTAGGTCTGTGGTATTAGAGAGAAGACTTCTCTTTTGCCTTCTTCCCAGTTCTCAGACTCAGTGCCTGCTGTGTTGATAAGGAAGCCTTTCAGTTTCCACTAAGGCTTAACAGCTGAACTGATGTCTAGCTGCCGTTTCTATGAGTGGGGCTGAGACATGAAGCCATTGAAAGAGCTAAATGCTGTTAGGTCTGAAACATTGTCTTATTGCCTGGACTTTGTGGTTCATACCTCTTCTCACTTTAAAGTTTCATAGGATCACACTTTTACAGCTAGAAGGAAATTTAGAAGTCAGAGTCCAACCTTCTCATTTTACAGGTGAGGAAACTAAATCATAGAGCTATTAAGTCACTTGTCCAGGGGCACATAGCTACTAAGGGTCTGAAGCAGAATTTGAATACAAGTCTTAGCCACTTCTCCCTTCTGCAACCCCTCAGCCCTAGCACAGAGTTCGTCCATGATACTGCCCTGGGGTTTCTGTCTTGAGATCATAGGATCATATATTTGGAGCTGAAAGGGACCATGGATGGCATTAAATATAATGTCCTCATTTTAGAGATGAAGATACTATAGCTTAGAGTCTGTTTTTTCTTAACTAGGGAAGGAATATGTTATATTGATGTGGTGTTAAAGAAGCGAAAAAACACATTAGAACATTAAGGTGTTGTTTTTTTTCTCACCCTTCTATTTGCAGGGTTATTATTTTGCCCATATCAAGCTGGTGTAGCTTTTTGTGTCCCTTTAAATTGAAGATTTGAAGGGGCTAAAATAGTTTTTAAGTCTTAAGCCTACAAAGACAAGAAGTACTGGAATGCTTTTCAAGGTGGACTATGGAACATTCTTTAAAGGCCTTTTGAAGAAATGGCTAATTGCCTTTTTTTTTGAGTGGGGGGTGGGGGCATGGATTAAAAAAAATTCCTTATTGAAATTGAACTAGACAACTACCAGAAGTTTCATCCTGTCCTATGGTTCTATGGGAAGTTTGTCTCGGCTTTCAACATACCAGAGTTTCTACTACTTCCGGAAGATGAAGAAACAAAAAAGCAAATGATTATAAAGATAATGTTAATAATCCTTGATTTAATTTATAGAAACTAATCTTTTTAATAATCACTGGCCTGGGGTGGAGCCAAGATATCAGAATAGAGAAAGTAGCCAAGTTATCCCAATGTTCTTTTCCAAAGAATTTAAAAATAATGTCTCAAATTGAATTCTGGAGTGGCAGAGCCAACAAAAGGTTAGAGTGAGACACTTTTCCAGCCCAAGACACCTTAGGAGGTTGGAAGAAGTCTGTGACACTGCAAGGGGGGTGGGGTTGGCCTGAGACACACATGATGGCAACTCCAGCTGTGGGCTTGGAGGTAGCGACAGGAACAGCAGCAGCTTCCAGAGCTCTTGAGCTAGAGATGGTTAGGAGATTGGGTAACTGGTCAGAAAGAGAGTGTGTCAGCACTGAGTGCAGGAGAGGGTGCTTTTTGGCAATTTCATTGCCTATACCTACTGCCAGGTCACAGTTCCAGGGAGAAAAAAAGCACTTGCTGTCCCAAGGGAACAACTGCCCCAGGCAGCAGTTTTGCTTCTGGTTGCAAGGGAGCAGTAACCACACTTCTCCCTGGATGACACCACCTTGGAAGCACTGAGAAATTCCAACCCCCCCTGCAACTACCTCTGAAAACAACAGTGTAAAAATTTCTGAAGCTTAGGACATTGCGTCTCCAAAGCCCTCCTTCCCTCCTCCCTCTGCCCCCTCCAGGAACAGAGGCCAATTTTAACATAAAGTTCAAAGTCAAGAAATAGACTGGAAAAAATGAGCAAACTACAACAACCAAAAAAAAAAAAAAGAACCTGATTATAAAAAGTTAAAAATATGCTATGGTGACAGGGAATATCAAGACACAGATTCCAAAGACAATGCTGTCAAAATAGCTATAAGCAAAGCCTCAAAGAAAAATGTGAATTGGACAAAAGCCCAACAAAAATTCATGGAAGAATTCAAAAAGGATTTCAAAAAATCAAAGAAATGAGATAGAAGAAAAATTAGGAAAAGAAATGCAAGAGATGCAAGAAAATAATGAAAAGAGAATCAACAGCTTCGTAAAAGAGGCACAAAAAAAGTTCTGAAGAAAATAATACCCTAAAAAATAGAATTGACCAAATGGTAAAAGAGGCACAAAAATTAACTAAGAACTCCTGAAAAAGTGGAATTGACCAACTGGAAAAAGTTTTATGCCAATTCACTGAAGAAAGTAATTCCTTAAAATTTGGAGTTGGGCAAGTGGAAACTAGTGACTTCATGAGACATCAAGAAATAAAATAAATCAAAAGAATAAAAAATGAAGAAAATGTGGAATCTCTTATTGGAAAAACAACTGACCTGGAAAATAGATCCAGAAGAGATAATTTATGAATTATTGGATTGCCTGAAAGCCATGATCAAAAAAGAGCCTAAACATTATAAAATTGCCCTGAGATTTGGAACCAGAGGATAAAACAGAAATGGAAAGAATCCACTGATCATCTTCTGAAAGACATCCCCAAGTTAAAACTTCCAAAAATATTGTAGCCAAATTCCAGAGCCCCAAGGTCAAGGAGAAAATATTGCAAACAGCTAGAAAACAGCAACTCAGGTATTGTGGAAGATGACCACTACTACTAGGTATGTATCTCAAATAGCTCAAAGAAAAGGGAAAAGGACCTATATGTACACACTATTTATAGCAGCTCTTTTTGTGGTGGCAAAGAATTGGAAATTGAGGAGATGCTCATCAATTAGGGAATTTTTGAACAAATTATGGTATATCATTAGGGTGGAATAATATTATGCTATAAGAAATAATGAGGGAGATGCTTTCAGAAAAACCTGGAAAGACTTTTTGAACTGATGTAAAATGAATTGAGCAGAATCAGGAGAACATTGTACACAGTTAACAGCAATAATATAACAATGATCAAATGTCAAAGCCTTAGCTACTCTGATCAAGATAGTGATCCAGGACAATTTCAAAGAATTCATGATGAAAAATGATATCCACCTTCAGAGAGAGAACTGATGATCTCTAAATGCAGGTGGAAGCATACTTTTTTTCACTTTCATTATGTTTTTTATGTTTCATTTTTTTTCTATATATCTAATATGTAAATATGTTTTGCATAACCTCATGTGTATACTTGCATCATATTGCTTTCCTCCTTATTGGATTGAGGAAGGGCAGGAAAGATTTGGAAGTCAAAATTAAAAAAAAATGTTAGAAAGAAAGAAAAGAAAAAAAATTGCTCAGGGGAAAAAAAGCCCCTAATCACTAGACTGATACTGTTCTGTATAGAGCTATTGGGTTAGTCTTTCTACAATGATCTTTGAATAACCTATAAAACATTTTTTTTCTGAAAAATGCATATTTTCTTTAGAAAATTAAATAATTGTTGAGTCATTTGTTCTAATCTTCAATATTGCATTTTCAACTCAAATGTGATTTCACATTTTTAAAATTCAAATTTCCTAAGGATTTTCAAATGCATTCTTTGATGTTATCATTTTCCCCCAGGTTTATTTATGTATATGTATTCATATTCTCTTCACATTATTTCTGTTTAGCTTAGAATTTAAATAGCAATAGTAACGACTTCTTTGGTATTTACCATTTGCTTTTCCTTTTCTGTGATATTATATTAGATTCTCTGCCTTTAGGATCTTACATATAAATTTTAAACACTCATTTTCCTGCAAGGGAACATTTCTTGTGTTTCTAAGTAGGTTTCTCTTTTCTTATTTCATTCACGTTCTCTGTTTTTATAAAACATTATATAAGTGTGAGATTAGTATTTCTATTGTTACTTCTTCAGATAATTCACCAGATCTGTGATTTCGCTGATGTGGGTACTCTACTTTCTTCACTAGTACAGATCAAAAACCATCTACTGTGGTCTAAAAAAATCCTCTTCACTTGGTGGCCAACTTTCTGTCTTTGAGTCTTTCTGCACTTAACTGGGCTTGTCTTCTGATAATAGCCATATATTCCATTGCTAAGACATGATAGAAGTCTTTCCAGCTTGTCAGAATCTGACAGGACTTTTATTTCACTAGTACTCTCTTCAAGAACTCATGGTCCCTTCTATACTCAGATAGGAAAAGGACTTCAGTTGAAGTGTGTGTGTGTGTGTGTGTGTGTGTGTGTGTGTGTGTGTGTGTACAATTCCAGAAAACTCATGTATCTTATTTGTTTCATTCACATTTTCAGTCATACTTAATGATGCATTATCCTATAATTGAGGTTTAAAAACAAAAACACGAGCTTTTTAGTGGTCGTAGACCTTTTTGGCATTGTGGTGAAACTCATGAATTATTGTTTTAAATGCATAAAATTAAGTATATATCTATATCTGTCCATCCACATACCACATACACACACACACACACATACACATACATACACACACAAGGAAAACAATTACATTGAAATGTTATCTATGTATCTATCCGTACATGTATGTATCTACCTATCTATTTAAACAAGGTCATGTTAGATATGTTGGCACATGCAGACAATCCTTCTAGGGGAGGTTAAGGCTGGTGAATTGTCTGACTTCAGAAGTTTTGACTTGCAGTAGGGCTAAAGCTAATTGGGTGTCAGCACTAAAGGTCACCAGCATGGTGACTCCCTGAGATTAGGGCCTGGAGGCAGTGGGCTTGGCCTGTGACTATCAACTGTACTGCCAGCTTGGACAAGATAGGGAAATCCAGTTTCAAAACAACAGCATCAACTACAACAAAACCTAAATTTAGGTTAATAACACCTGATATAATTGATTAGGTTGACAATATGATACTTTCATTTTCTTGCTAAGATAACTGAAGACTGTGAACCCTCCTATTTAGAAAAACCATAATATTCAGGCTCACAGACCAATAATTTTGACAAATGAAAGTTTCAGAACAAGGAATAAAACAAAGGAAAGGTATTCCAGAGGATATTCTGCAGGGACCTTTGATATATATAAACATATTCATATTTTCATCCTTCTTTTCTTCCGTCCTTGAGTTTTTATTATTTACAAAGAACTTTAGGTGATCCAAAGGTCATTAGGACAGTGTCTGAACCTCAAAGAACTTACAGGTTAGTAGTCTCTTACACTTCCTCTTCCCATCTACCTTTACAGCCTTGTCAGTGGTCTTTTTATGTTATCTTTCTGGTTAACTAATGCCACTCAAGGAATTGACTCAATGAGAAAGTGAATTAAATTCCCTACTGAAGCACTACTGTTTATTCTAAAATTCAAGTTTTAATTGGTTGACCTTAAAGCTGTTGTTCATAAAGTGCTTTTTAAATAATGAATCAACTCACTGGCTCTATCATTAAGGGGAAGGTAATATAGATCATGATCTTATACCACTATGTACAAACACGGCAGAAAGAAATGATGAGGTTAAATTACACTTCAAAAATATTTGTTTTAAAGACCAGTTATATTTATCCTGTTGAATCTTCTTTATTAAACTCACCTTATCCAGTAAAAGCATGCTAGAAAAAACAAGAAAAATGCCTTTATTAAAAAAGGAAGTCCAACCCAGAGACATCTTATTTTAGTAATACAAAATGCTGCAAAGCAGATATGTAGTCTTGGCATGACTCTTAAAAAATAGAGATTTGGGGTCTAGTCTGATTTCTTGGGGTTTCAAAGTTTCCCCTGAAGTTTTTGTAAAGATGTTGAGTGGTGGTCTCAGGATAGTGAAGAAAGTCAAAGAGAGAGCTCCTCCCTATAGCTACAGTCCTGACTGTGGTAATCACTTCACTATAGCAGGATCCTATTTACCCCAATTTTAAATGACTAAACTGAGACCCAGAGAAGCTAACTTAATTAGTAACAGAGCATTTTGGAGTTGGGAGGGATGCTAAAGATCATTTCATCTAACCACATTAGCTCTCATTTATGGAATAAAACATTTTGAGACAATATAGTGCAAAGAAAAGATCACTGGATTGGGAGTCAAGGAACTGAATTCAAAATCCTGGCTGTTACTATCTACCTGTGTGATCTTGAGCAAATCCCTGAACCTTTTGGGGACTTACTTTCCTCATCTGTCAAATGAGAGGGCTAAATTAGATGACTTCTAGCTTTTAAATCTAAATCTATGATCCTAAGCCCTAGGGGTATAGATCAAGTTGAGGAAGCTGGACCAATGTGCTAACTGAATTTGTGATCCTGTGACTCAGTGATACATGTACCAAATCTCATATTTTTGAGACCATCTGAATGGAAATATACACATGCAGGTATATCATTTTCACATGGAAAAGAGTGTATAAGAAACTTGAAGTCAGACACCATGTTTCATATGTTTGCTCCATTGCAGTGCCTAGAGCAGTAGGAGTGTTAACTGAAGCTATTTAATGACTATTTTGAGTTAAAGTGTGTATGCATACACACTGGCTTGTGTATATTTACTCACACTACCAACTGTTGCTAAAACATTTCCTGAGTTTTCCCACTTTTGTCACATTATTTCCTGTTCGTTGAATATTCAACTCATATCTCTTCTGTTGAAATCCTACCTACTAGATTTTAATTAGCAGCCACGTGGGTGAAGGAGTTTCCCCATCTAGGGTATGTATGAGCAGTCACAAAAAGGAAAGGAAGCATAAAATGTGTTTAGAGAATGGTGAGTAGTGTGGTTTAAAATAATCTATTTTTCCTTTTTTTATTTTTAAAAACTAATACTTCAGTGACCATTTATTTTGTTAAATATTTCTCAATTACATTTTAATCTGGTTCTGGCTGCACAAGCCCCTGTGTTTAATATCTCTGGTATAGTGGATGAGAACAATTTGTTCCAATGACCATGAAGGTGGCTGAAGCTGGCACTGTGGAGTGCTTAGAGCTTGGTTAGACATTGAAGATGCTAAGGTCATCCACTGCATCTTAAGCCACTGCCAGTTGTCCTGACTTTTGTCTTGCCATTGGACTTCAATGACTCTGGAACAAATAGCGAGGCTGATGACTATGCAACTCTGTCTCACTTAAATCCAATTTACACATTAGCTAAGACATCACCCTGTGATGTCATTGGTCTTCTTCTAAAACAAAGGAGAAACAAGAACAACAAGGATAATTTCTCTAAGAATTGCCTTTCTATGAAGGGTACATTAATATCTTAAACTCTGGGTATCTTTTTCAATGATGAATCATTCTTGTTTGATACTCTTTTTATCTTTTATTTATTTTTGCATGTGCTGTAGTGGAAAGAACACTACACTTAAAGTCAAAAGACCTGGGTTTAAGTTCCAGATTTACCAGTTTTCCTGTTGGCTGTTATGCAGATAATCATACTTGCACTATCTGTCTTACAGAACGATTGTCAGGATCAAATTCAATTGCATATGTCAAATATTTTGTAAAAATAAAGTTCTCCACTGATGTCAGATATTATCTATTATTTCTCCTATTAAAGACTTGTGATCAAAGATTTCATTGATAAGGGAACTCTTCTCTACCAACCCAAACCACCACTTATAGTGATTTATAGTCTTCTTCCTTCCTTCCCTCCTTCCCTATACCTTTGATTTTTATATTACATTCACTTCCCAATGTATCCTTCCCTTCACTTGTAACAAAGATTAAAAAAAGAAAAAAAAACAGTTCAGTGAAATCAGACAATACATCAACTGTCTTTGACATTATATACAATACTCATATCAATAATCTTCCAATTCTACAATGGAGGGAGGGAGGCACATTTTATCAACTCTTGTATGGAGCCAAGCTTGGTCAGTATAATTACACAATGTCAGTTAGTCAGGCTACCTGCATTTACTCAGTGCCTAGTATGTGCCAGAAACTATAGTAAGCGCTGAAATTTTCAGTTTTGTTTTAGCATTTACTAAATTTACAATGTGGGAATAATTTAAATTGCTTTCTTGGCTGTTTACTTGACTGCATCAGTTCATATAACTCTTCCCATGTTTCTCTGAATTCTTTGTATTCATCGTTTCTTGTAGTGTAACAACATTCCATTCATGTAACATAATTTGCCTAGCCCTTCTCCAAACATGGAACCCTTGCTTTGTTTCCAGGTTTTTCCTGACTCATACTCTTAAAAGGAATTTTCTTGCGTCTCAAAGAGATGAAGTGATTTGTCCACAGGGCACATAGCTAGGAAATTTGTCAGAAGCAGAATTTGAACCAGTCTTTTTTTTTTTTTACTGACTTAAAGCTCAGAATTCTATGCTTTAAACGCCACCACTTCTGTAAATAGAAGTCTAAAGAATGATGGTAAATAAAACTGTTGGGCTTTATAAAAGCCCATCAATCAGTGGCATTTCTCAAAATTCTTTGGATTTTTCTGCACCCTTTACCTCAAAGTCACCCCTTCAATAAACTGCTCAATAAAAGAACAGTTTGAAATGATTGATGCAGGGAATATATTAGAAAAGGCACTGATAGAGCTGGGAGTGATTCAAGTTATAGTATGACAGTTTTTCAGTCTGATTCTGAATGGAATTAAAGGTCACAATAAATGTCCATAATAAACAGTGGAAAGAGTGATAGATTTGAAGTCAGAGTATTTGGGCTTGAGTTTTGAGCTCTGCTACTAGGCTAGTCCAAAGGTGTTTTTTAAACCTAGCCTAGTGTCCCAGGGCGTCTTTGCTTTGAGGAGATGTGACCTCTTCTCCTCCTTCTTCACTCTCTTGACCTGGCCCTTCTCTGAAACCTCTCATATTGAAAATTTTCCTTGTTGGAAACTTCTAACTTTCTAGTTAATAGACATTCACTGACTGAAACATTGAGGGTAGAAAACCACTTAGACTCATGCCAGAGAGTGACCCCTGTCCCTCTTTATAAAATACCCAGCCCTCTTCCCCATGGCTGAGCTACTATGCTATATGAAATGGAACTCATTTACGCTGACACTAGACTGGGAGGAGCTGTGGGAACCTGGCATTACCTGGCTGTTGGGTACAGGGTCAGTGATTGCCTTCTTCCTTTTGCCATTGCTTTGAGATCAACTCACCCAAGGCCTTGCTTGCACATTGATTAGATCATAACTGTATCCTGCTTTTCCAGAGATCTGCTTGTATCTTGTAATCTTTTTTGTTGCTGTTATCAATCACTCTACAAGCAATTATTAAGCAGCAACTGTGTGCCGGGCACTGTGCCAAGTATTGGGGGTACAAAGATAGAAATGACAGTCCCTACCCTCAAGAGGGTTATATTTTGTCATTCTTTGTGAACCTGATGCAGCGTTGCTCTCTTCCTATACACAATTCCTGCCATCAGTATCTTTAATATTTTCCTTCTCATAAAAGTTAAAATGTGCCAAATAAAGGCTATTGTTTTTAGCATCACCATTGGCTAATTTCTTTTTTTTTTATGGAAATCTACAAGTTCTCCAAAAGTAAGCACATTTGATTGCCACATCCATTTCCTAGCTAGGTGAAATTAGGCAAGATTTTTTAGCCTCAGTTTACTCATTTGTAAAATTATGATAGTAAGAGTATTATTACTATTATTATAGAGTTTCTGTGAAGAAAGTGCTTTGGGAAATACTCAGTAAGCCAGAGCTGTTATTCAGGCATCTCTAGAAGCCGCCTAAATAATAGTCAGGTGATTTTGTGTAGAGGAGATTGGGCATCTTAATGGCTAGTCAACAAGTATTTTGTGAGTGCCCAGGTGGGCTTGATATTCTATGACCTTATTCAAAGAGCCAAAACCCTCTCATTTTAGGATCAGGGATACTGAAGAAAGCATAAAACCTAGTGGAGTGTTGCTTTTCCTTTCTCTCAGTAGTCCTTAATGCTCATGGAGAGAAGAGAAAAGAAATGGGATGACATTTTCTCTCATCTTGATCCACTCCAATTGCTGTTTTTCTATTTAAAAAAATGGAAACCTCCACTGCTTTGTATAAGTAGACAAAACTACTCTTCTTAGAAACTAGTAATTCCTTTAAATTAGTTATGCTGATAATCTTTCCAGGCTGTAATTCAAGTCAGCTAGGGTATCTTCCTTGTTCTGGGGAAGAATACAAAATCTTTATCCTCTTTCATTGATGAGGATAATATATACCCTTCATTCCAAATTAGAAACATGGGTATACAAAAGGTAGGCAGGGTGCTGGTTGTGAGATGGGAGGTGGTGTATCTGGCTACAAGTAATGACTGCTGTATTTGAGACCCTATAATAAGAACTTTCACAATAAATCTGATTCTTGAGATGAACCAAATGCTAAAGGTGTGCAGACTAATGTGAAAGTTGGGTGAGTGGCCAGATATTAAGAATACATTACACAGCACCTGTTTTAGCTATTGGAATCAGCATGGCACAGTAGAAAAAGCACTACCTCTGCTGGTATAGGACCTGGGTTTCAAGGCTTGCTGATGACACTTACCACTTATGTGACCTTGGTCAGGTTAATTAATTTCATTGGACCTCAGTGTCCTCAATTGTAAAATGAGGGGTTTGGGCTAGATGGTCTCTAAAGCCTCTTTCAGTTCTAGTTCTGTGATTTTAGGTAGGAATGATTATGATAGAGTTTTCAACTATATATGAAATTGTATGAATGAAATTATGGTTTTCCTCTACAACAGAGTTCTTAGATTTCAAGGGGTTTGTGAACTTGGATGGGACAAAAAGACAGTTTGTTTCATAGTTTATTTCAATATAATTGGCTTCTTTTGCAAGCCTATGTCTTTTAACTATTTCAAAACATTATTCTGAGAAGAGGTTCATAGGCATCACTAGACTACCAAAAGGGTCTATAAGAACAACAACTACAAAAAGGTTAAGAACTCCTGGACTAGAAGAATGAATGAATGAAAAACATTATAAGAGATTGTCTCAGGAGCATTTCAGGTGGATGAGAGAAACCAGTGATGAGTTTTAAATTTTTCAAAGATAACCTGTAGAATAGATAACTCATCTTTCTGAGGATGTAGGATTCCTAATAGTCATTTAACCTTCATATATATATATGTATATATGTATGTATATGTGTATATATACACACATATATGTATACACATCTATACACACATATACACACATATTATAAATGCACACACATATACATAGTATATATTTATATATTATATACATACATATGTACACACATACACACACATATATGTATGTCAGAATTACATACAAAACATAAAAATGTTCTCCTTTTGGATTCATTCTTTATTTTCCTTTTCTCCTCCCCTCCACTCCTTTTCCCTCCTCTCTTCTACCCTTTTTTCTCTTTCTCTCTTCTTCCTGTCCTCATCCTTTTCTTGTTTACTCTCTTTTCCTCTTCTCTCCTCAGTTTTTTCTCCCCTCTCCTCCTCTTTTCCTCTCATCTTCTTCCCTATTAAAATCCCTTTCCAGAAAGAAACTTGGATTCTGTGTCTGTCCATGCCTAGGTATGGACTTAATGGCAAGACTTGATGAAGTCATGTCACCTTTCTGGGGCTTTCTGGGCCTTAAATCCTTTTTAGTCTAGGCATTTAGTGTCTTGTAGAGTTAGTCTGTGGGCAGCTAGGTGATGTAGTGGATAGGGCATTGTGCTTGGAATTAGGAAGACATCTTCCTGAGTTAAAATCTGGCCTTAGTCACTTACTAGCTATGTGACCCTGGGTAAGTCACTTAATCCTATTTGCCTCAGTTGTAAAAATGAGTTGGAGAAGGAAATGGCAAATCACTCTAGCATCTTGGCCAAGAAAACCCAAAATGGAGTCATAAAGAGTTGGGCAAGACTGAGACAGCTGAACAGCAACAAAAGAGCTAGAGTGCAATGTCAGGGTATCAGCCTTCATTAGTAGTTGTCATCATCTGACACATGATTTACTCTAATTAGTTAATTTCATAAATTCAAAGATTTAGGTCATACAAAATGAATACAAATATAACAAATATATGTTAGGTACCTACTGTGTACAGAACACTATGCCAGGCACTGGAGTAGATGTAAAGTTCAGAGAAGATGTGCTATCTTCTGACACAATTTACTGTTTAATAAGTAAATATACTAACACAGAAACAAAAAATCTCAGCATTGGAAGGGAATTTAAGAGGCGTTCTAGTCCAAACTGAACAAGGATCTTTTTTTTACAACATAGTTGACTTGTGGTCTTCCAGCCTTTGCGCGAAGACCGCCAGTAAGGGAAACATTATCTCCTGAAAGAGCCCATTCCTTTTTGGACAGCTCTAATTGTTATGAAATTTATAATAAGACACAATATCACATTATAAGTATATTAGATAGCGCAGCTAGATGGCCCAATGGATAGAGTCATAAGGACTTGAGTTCAAAATGATCTCAGACACTTACTAGTTGTGTGATCCTGGACAAGTAACTTAACTCCACTTCCAGAGACACAGAGATGGAACTTAAAATATCTTCTTGATACCAAGATTGGCTATTTATCTGAAAGATAGATAGGTAGGTAGATAGATAGATAGATAGATAGATAGATAGATAGATAGATAGGTAGGTAGAGTAGATAGAGTAGATAGACAGAGAAGGAAAGGGAGAGAGAGAGAGAGAGAGAGAGAGAGAGAGAGAGAGAGAGAGCGTGAAAGAAAAAGAGAAAGTATTTATTAAACACTTACTATGTGCCAGGCACTGTTCTAAGCATGGGGATAAAAATACAAGCAAAAAGAAAAGCAGTACCTTCCCCCAAGGAGCTTTAAGGTTTAATGGAGTAGATAAGACATGAAAGAGATCTGAAAAGCTGAGGGGGCAGAGGGTGCTGAGCAGAGGTCAAGAAGAGAGTCATTGCATGAACTGGATTTGAAGTGAGCATGACTAGTGTGGGCACTTCCTCAAATGGAGATTCTGGAACAAACCCACCAGTTGGAACAAGAGACAGAGAGGTGGAGGTGTCACCAGGATGAGAGGACTGCTGGGGTCAAGGTCAAAAAGTAACCTGGGGAGTCATGGGTTTCATTATGAAGTCTATAGTATAATAAAGTTCCTGCTAAGATAAAAGTATTACTTGTAAGGTAGACTTTATCCACAATATATGAGTCAAGATCCTTCAGCATGATTTGAATATCATCTTTATTGGAGTATTCATCTGTTTGAGTTTCCTGATATTCAAACCACTGCTGAGTTCTGCTTTCTCATAATATTTCCTATCAAATACTCTTTGCTGGCTTGCTTGAGAAGATGAGTTACTATAGTAGCTAATGCTGTTAAATTTGGCCCATTGTTTGAAGGACTGGAATTTGGAATTTGTTTGAAGGACTTTAGGCACTACACTTATTCCCTTTTAAGGCCAGCAACTTCTCTGGCGTCAGGTAGAACTATATTGAAAGGAAGTGGCCATGCTGCCTCTATCAAAGGCCTAATTAGTTGCAATATTTGGAAACAACTTCCTTTTTGTCCTCTTTTACTAAAATATTTGCTTATAAGGTTGAAATATACAAGTTGAACCTCGGAACCTTGTCTCTGTAGGAGATTATATGGCGGCCAGATTCACTTGGAAAAGGAATTTTACATCATACTATTTATTACTGAATGACAGGCTTCCTATCACAGACACAAAGAAGGTTAGAGCTAGGCAGGACCCACTTTTCTTGTCATTATCCCAACATTTGTCAATCTCTGAATTTGTGTGAGACAGACCAATTCATAGTAAAATGACCCCAAACCATTTACTCAGCACCTTTGTGATATTTCTGAAGAAATAATATGCTATGGGGCAGCTAGGTAGCACAGTGGATAGAGATTTGGCCTTGGAGTCAGGAGGGCTCGAATTCAAATGTGACCTCAGACACTTGACACTTACTAGCTGTGTGACCCTGGGCGAGTAACTTAACCCTGATTGCCTCACCAAAAAAAAAAAAAAGAAGAAGAAATAATATGCCACAGTAGCAATGAGGAGATTCCTGCCAGTACTTACAAGATTACACTATCTCCTAGAAGCAAAGCACCCAAGCAGGTAAAGGGTTGGTCCTCTTCCCTTCAGGCAAGCCTGATACTAAAAAAATAAACAAAAAAAACCCCAACAACAAAAAAAAACCAAAGGCTCTACTCTTTATACCTTAGTCTTCTGGGAATACTAATATGCATTTCAATCCAGGTTTAAAAAGACCATTTGTATAGCATTTTCCTTAGGCATTTCCATTAGGTAAAAGGGAATTTAGATAGAATGTAATTATCCTCACTTTCTAACCTGAAACCTTGTTCATAGACCTGTAGGCTATTAAGCCCCTGCTGTGATTCATCCCAGAGGGGCTGCATTTTAGAAGTTGGCCAAAGCATTCTTTTGTGTGTACTTTGTCAAAATCTTTTAATAGCATTTGTAAAACCTAATGAAAAATTTCAGGAAAAGTGCTTTGTAAGTGAAAGATAAACTGAGAACCTAAAATCTTTTCTTCTATATCTGCAGAGTTCCAGGTGGCTGCTTTTGCCGTCCCCCTTCCCCCCCTCCCCAGCTGAAACCCAATCAGGACAGCTTCTATCCATCCGAAGCTTGAAAAGGCTAGACCTTGTCTTTCTTTGAAACTGAAATGAAAAGGGTCTTTGAGCTTAAAAGAAGAAAGGTACCGAATAAATCGAAGATTAGATTACTATATTATTATCTGGCATTGGTACTTCAAGGTCATTACTGAGTTTAACAAGAGGGTCGGCATACTCTAAGAAAGTTTTTTGTCCAGATCCTTGAGAGAAACATGTTACCCAGTCATGCTGGAGTTAACCTATGAGGACTACTCAAAAGGAAGAAGAAAAGTACCTGAATTCAGTCTGATGGTTAAAGCCCAAGCAATGCTCTTCTAGGCCATGTTTCAGGTTGATAGTCTGAAAAAGATTCTCCTCTGGGCCTTAGCTAAAGGCCCTGCCTTTCCACGTTCCTGGGGCAGCAGGTCTTTCTTGGATATAGTGAGCTTGTCTTTGGCTGAAATTTCATTAATTTCTAAACCTTCACTGATCTCTATTCTTCAACTCAAGTTTGCTTTTCGACCTTCTTGGTTCCTGAGTCTTGGCTTTCTGTATTCAAATATTTACTAAATAGTATCCTTTAAATTATCTTTTCTTGTTCTCTTACCCCTTCTTCCCCCTGTCCCTCATCCCTTCTGCTGTTTCTGCTGTCACCCAAGTACCCACTCTTCCTCTTCGTATATTTGTTGCTACATTTTCTAGGATAGCAGAATAATTCTTCTAGAGCTTATTTCTGAGGAAAAAAAGAGTAATATAAGGATATGTCAAGAAAAGGCTTACAGTTAATGAAAATTGTACACAAAATAATTTTACCCAAAGGGTGACTTTTAGATTGTTAGTTGATCTATCTGCCTGACATTCAGGTGATCAGATCCCCAGATGGCATGATTTCTGTCAGGATGCTTCTGCAATACACTGCCAGGGTCCTTTAAACTCAGTTCAATTAAGGAAACATTTGTTAACCATCCATTAGGTTTCAGGCACTGTGTTAGACAGTGCTGGTTATACAAAGGCAAACATTAAAACAGTTCCTGCCCTCAAAAGAACTTAGATTTTTTTCTAGGGGTAGGTCCTAGAGAAGAAGAGAGGTTGAGGGCTGTCCAGGATGTAACTGCTGAATTGAGATGCAGAGTTATCAATATGTAGCTCCTTGGCCTATTCTATACCCAAGACTCCATTTGCCTCTATATACACAAAACAGGGAGGAACAGAAACACAAGCATATAAGGAAGGCTACCCAGGTGATTAGATTCACCAAAGCTATGTAACAAGGCGTCACCTAGTTCTTTTGTGTTTCCTTCTTACTAACAGCTACTAACTCTTACTAACATCTACAAATACAACACCTATAAATACTTGCTAACACCTATAGACATACTATCAGGCCCAATTTAGAGATCAGAAACCCAAAGGTCTGAGCAATGTCTAATTTTGTAAGCTGCCTACAGGAATACTTTGCTTTCCTACTCTCACAGCTCAGTGGCCCTGCCTTTATCATTGTTATAGCAATTCCATTCTTAGCCTGTTTTGTTTTAGTCATTTTCAGTTATGTCTGACTCTTTATGACCCTATTTGGGGTTTTCTTAACAGAGATACTGGACTTGTTTGTCATTTTCTTCTCCAGATAATTTTACAGATGGGGAAACTGCAGCAAACATGGTAAAGTGGCTTGCCCAGGATCGCACAGCCAATAATGTCTGAGACTGAATTTGAACTCAGGAAGATAAGTCTTCCTGGCACCATGCCTGGTATTCTATCCACCGCGGCTACCTACCTGCTCTGTTCTCAGCCTGGGGCCGTACAATGGTGTGGTGCTATCTTTAAAAAAAAAAAAGGCTTTTATCATCCCTTCTGTCAAATTAGAATTTACCCACTTGGGTAATTTGGACTGAGTTTATTCATCAGTTTATGTTCCAATATTCACATTCTATTGGATCCATTATGGGTATCCCTGCCACCAATGCTGATCCTAATTAATTTATAACATTCTGTGTAGCCTCTACCCATATCTACTTATATGTTAATCACAAAGAGTCTAGTCTACTCAATCTGCTCTAACTTCTGACATAGTGTGAGTAGCAATGGAACATCTGGGCTGTTCATTGAATGTCCCTCACTCTTACTTCATGACTGTCTCATCTTTTTTCAAGTTATAGGTTTCTCTGGTGATATCTTTTACAATCCATAGGTGTCAAATATGTGGCCCACAAAATCCAGCAATGGTCCTGAACCAGATTAAAATGTAATTGGGAAGTATTTGACAAAATAAATAAAAATACAATGCAACATAGATAATGCTAATTTGTGGCTTTCTAAGTCAATATATGGCCCACAGAGATCTATTTCTTTTTTGAAATTTTGACACCACCACTTTCCACCACTCCTCTGTGTAATTCTGCATTTGTAATGTATTGTAGCCTGCTTCCATCCATCTTGAACCTCTTCATTATCCTTAGGATGATCCAGTTCTTTGGAGGCTATGTGACTTGAAGCCATGTATCAGTGCCAGAAAGAATATGGATGCTAAAAAGATGGTCCCTTATGTCTGAGAGAATTTTGGAATTATTAAAATAACTGCAATTCCTAGTCCATTGTTTATCTCATTTAATTTTTGGCCCTGGTAATTGTCTATGTCTACTGTCTGTGCCAACTGATGTATAAACTCTATAGGTTATTAATATAACTACATGCCATCGTCTGAACAGTATGTATTTTTCATCAATATGTTATTTCAAATTTACTATTTTAAACATTCTGATGGCTGTCATGTTTTTGACATTGCAATTATATTGCTACATAATCACTTAGCTAGATGTTTCCCTCTTTTCTTCTCAAAAGTGTTTGTATTGGGCAATAAAAAGTACTATCACATACCACTGACGTTTTCTCTGTCATCCAGAAAATAAAATAACTCAACCTGACTTCTAGTTCCTACACAAAGTGCACAGAAGAGAATCCTTTCAATTCCACTGTCTGAATTGTCATGCGTTCTTGACCTCTCTTGACTTTGACTTGGCTTTGTAAGCAGACTGGTTTCCTATGTTCCTACACAGAGGAAGGAAGGAAAGACAGACAGATGGACACATCGAGGGCTGTGAGAGCATCCCTGCCAGAGGTCAATTTGTATAGGTGGAAGTTGTCCAAAGGACTAAGCAAACGTCCATTTTGGAATAGACAGCTGTTAGCCTGTGTGGTAACTGGCTTTGACAACTTTTCAAAGTCAGGCATCAGTTATGAAGACACTGAAATAGATGAATAAAGCATTATTGATAGCTGAACAGAGGAAGACCATTATAAATATTTGGGAAATTTTAGTTTTTCCACCTGTTCAAGAGGGAAATGGACAAAGGGTGGTTAATAATATAACCTAAGGTCTACAGAAGAGTCAGGTAGGGGAGAGAATATCTCTGAAAGATTGTAAACTCCTTGAGAACTGGAATTATTTTATTTTTGGCTTTGTGGCTCCCTAGGGCCTAGCACAGTGCCAGGCACATAAAAGGCACTTTATAAATGGTTACTGATTGATCAAGAGGATAATTAGAGAGTAGTTCGTGTGGTAAAAGTTTTTATTCATCAGTTTATTTGTGAGGAAACTGGAACTTCTGGATGAGTTTCATTTATTTGTTTGTTTCTGTTTTGCTACCCTGCTCCCTCAGCTGAAGGTTTTGGCACATTTATGCATAAAGAGGAGAATATAAGCATGTTAACTCTTGATTAACCACCTAAATTGGAGGTGTAAATGTCAAAGCCAAGATTTGTACCCAGGTCCACTGATTCTAAATTCAACACTTTTTGGTGTTCATCACACCTCTTGCAAAAAGTGTTGCCTTTTGCAACTATACTTTGGTGACTGCTTTGTGCAAAGAAAAAAAAAGAAGCCTTCCCTTGAGAATATAGAATAAATGAAGCTCAAACACTTTTTTTTTTTTTTTGCGTAGGATTTGTTGAAATGTGGACTGGTTGGAAGCATGAAGAATTTTTATCACCACCATCTCTGATTAAGATTTCCCCAGCTTGCTTATTGAACGCATGACTGTCTGTGAGTATTGTGCTTTGGAATAGAGTTCAGGGCTAAGTAAAAAGACTACCGGTCCCAGACATTCTGCCCTGCAGACATTCAGGGCACGCAGGAAAAAAACCCACAAAATAAACCACTCCCACCCTGCCAAACCCTACCTCACAATATAATAGTAATACTTCTCAATTTGGTCAAACATGAAAGGCCAACTATAGCTGCAGATCCACAAGATTTGGTTTATCCTTACTTGCTTTGCTCTTCTTTTGCACTGAGTTTTGGTAGTGACTGGAGGGGAGTGAGGAGGGTCAGAAGATAGTGTATGCAAAAGGCTCAGAAGGAAGAGGGTATTGGCATGGGAAGGAGGGGGAGAGTGGATTGACATTTTATTAGGCATGTGACCATTGACTACTACCCATGCTGTTAATGACTTAATCTTCTTGATCACGTGGACGATGATGAATGATAGTCTTAGAAGTAGTAGGACCAGGCTTTGCATGAGGATGTGGGATGAACTGGTGATTTCTGTATTATGCGCTTATAATTGGAAAGAGACTTTCTGAGTTTTTTAAGCTTCATTCCTATCTTACAGGAAACACCTAGTATGGTACCTGGCATGTGTATGCATGTGAGTATGCATGCACACATGTGTGTGCATGTACACACATGTATAAATACACACACATATATGTACACATATAATACGTGTGTGTATATATGTGTGTGCATGTTTCTATATATAATTGTTCAGTTGTTTCGCTTGTGTTTGACTCTTTATTACCCCATTTTGGGCTTTCTTGGCAAAGATAGTGAAGTGGTTTGTCATTTCCATCTCTAGATCATTTTACAGAGGAAGAACTGTGGCAAACAGGGTTAAGTGACTTTCCAGCGTCTGGATTTGAACACAGGAAGATGAGTCTTCCTGATTCCAGTTTACTCCAGAACATCGCATCACCTAGCAGTCTGGCCTGGCATGTAGCAGGAACAAATAAATGCTTGTTAAATGACTGATGGGGTAAAAAACTCAGCTTAAGAAATCACTTTCAATTTCTTAAGTACTACCCTACAGAAAAAGAAATACACCAGTTGGGTTGACTCCCTCTCTTTTAGCAGGCTATAGATTTCTGAATACGTTACTATACATATAGAATAGACTAAAAATAAGACGGAGTTTTTGCAGACTAAGTCCTATAATTCACACTGCCATTTTAATGTAGCCCAATTGTTAATCAGCCTTGATTTTTATTTCTAAAGGGCATGAGGAAAATGGATGTCAGCAAGACTTATCACTTGCATCTCTGCAATGATTTTGTATGCTATTCCTTAATCTTATCAAGAAATGCTGCCTGGAGATTGTTAGGGTTTGCAAAAGCATGTGTATGCATGCTTCTGGCTCAAAGAGCAGGAAATAACTTCATAAATATCAGATAAACTACTGCTATGTGGCATAGTTGTCAGTTTTAAATATCAGTTCTAGATCTACCCAGATCCAAATGTATAGACAGACGACAAAGGATTTCAATATTCATATTAGAAATAAATTTACTCTTTTTCTGTAAAGTTTATATTGAAAGCTCCTTAGATGTTGTATTTAACTGCAAGCAGAGGAACATAGTGGAGGATGATTGCTTGGCTTCAGCAGAATCTAGCAGCAAAAGATAAATAGAGTGCTTTTTGAATGGCAATAGAGAAATCTTCCTTTCCACTCTATTTCTAATTGAGTATATTATGCAGGGTAACAAGGTGGCTCAGTGGATAGAACATTGGGCCTGGAGTCAGGAAGACCTAAGTTCAGATCAGACCTCAGACATTTACTGACTATATGACCTTCGGTAAATTGCTTAATCTCTGCTTGCCTTAATCCATTGGAGAAAAAAAAATGGCAAACCAGTGTCTTTGCCAAGAAAACCCTACAGACAGTATGGTCCACAGGGTCAAGAAGAGTTGTACATGACTGAACAACAACATATCCAAGCTTTTTGGACAGTCAAAAAAAAAACCAACAACAACAAAAAACATTTGGGAAATGTTGAATTGGGAGGTGCCAGGAATTCACTATTTCTATTTTATTGTTGTTTAAGTAGATAAAGTAATTAGACTGCTATTTAGGACAACTGGCTTGCCAATTTTAATTTTTCAAAATGAATTCTTTTTTAGTCATCAAACTACACACACACACACACACACACACACACACACACACACACACACACCCATGAACTTGCTGAAAATGTATTTACATTAAATTACCCCCAAACTGAAGATTCTCCCAGGAACAAATTTAATCTTATGGGTCAGATTTCAATAAAATACCTTAAAAAGGAGGTTAAAAGAAAATCTTTGTGTTAACTGAGATTATAAAGTGAAAACTTTCAACTCATAAGTGAATTTGGCCCCAGAATGACAAACTCTTGACAAGGAGGGCCTCATATTGAGTTCATGTGACTCACATATGAAAGCAGTCCCAAAAGCTTCATGAATGTCTCATATTATGAAACAGGCTTTTTTATGGTTTTGGAAATTGAAGTGTGGGATTTGGGGAACCATGGAAGAGTAAAGACTTAATTATTGTTTGGAATTTTACTTTTTATATAATGTTGAGGCAGTTTAATAGTTTTGAGTACTTAAAACTAGTTACTTGTAGACATTGCTAAGAAACTCATCATGTATAATTCTAACTGATTTGTTAAACATGCATATTATGTATTTTTGTCAGTGTAAATAATATGCACTCTAAGTGTATGGTGTAGAATTTTTAAAAAAAATTTTTAGTTATGCAAAATTACTAATGCATGGAGATGTCATATTTTCTAGACCATTCTTGCTTCATAGGAGACCAGAAAAGGTTACCTCTGACTTTTTTTCCAAAATAGATTTTATTGATGTCTTTTTTGTACGTCATTAGATTTCCCCCCTAATATTCCACCTTATTTACTTCCTAGAGAGACAGCCCATGTAACAAGTAATATAAAAAGAAACAGGAAGAGAAAAAAATCAGCAAAGCCAATAAATACTACCTGTAGATATCCCACTTCTGCAAAAAGAGATATGTAGGCAATTAACATTTACATAATATGTGTATACATATATGTATATAGATGATATATAATATATATGTATATATATATGCATATATAGGTATGTGTCTGTGTCCATCACCTACTAGTTGTCTCTATATATCTTAGATACCAAATCCTTATCTGAGAAATTTGATACAATAACTTCCCCCTTACCACTCCCATTTAACCACTTTACTTCATGTCCTAGCTACATTAATTTTTTTCTGGGCAGAAGCTTTTCAGTTTCATGTAATCAAAGTATTTTTTTTTTTGCAATTGTCTCTATCCTTTGGTTAAAAATTAATCTCCTACTCATATCTGTGAAAGGCATATGATCTACTTCTCTTCTACTGTTTTTATGGTATGATCTTTTTTTCCTAGGTAAATTGATGTTTTCTATCAAGCACTGAGTTGTTGAGGTCCACTGTTTCTGATTAGTCTGTTTTGTTGAGCTACTTCTCTTTTTAAAAAAAACATTATCAGATGGTTTATGGTATGATCTTTAATATTAAGGTCATATGTCCATTCAGAATTTATGATGGAATATGGTACTAAGTATTAGTTTAAGCCTAATTTCTGCCAGAACGCTATTCAGTTTTCCCAGAAGTTGTTGTTGTTTTTTTAATCAAAGTCCTTTCCTAAGTAATTGCTATTTTCATATTTGTCAGCATTGACTTTTAGGTAAGGAGGCAATGGAAAGAGTACCAACTTTGAAGTCTGAGGATCTCATTTAAAATCCTCTATCAGCCTATCTGAAATTCTTGCCTTAGGCAATTCGTTTAACCTTCTTGGACCTCAGTTCCCTCATCTGTAAAATCAAGGGTTTTAACTAGATGGCCTTTTAGTCCCCTTGCTACTCTAACTCTATAAATTTTGGGAACTTGTCCATGGTGACAGCTCTAAGGAGGTGGATGAAAAGTGAAGTAAATATAAAACCAACAGGAAATCATGGCTCTTAGTGGTAGTCTACCAAGTCATCCTCTCATCTGCTCATCACCCATTTCATTTGGTGGTATAGGTAGACTCTACACTAGTGATATTTTATATTTTATTTAGTGGTTGATCCTATTACCTACTTCTAAATGTAATACAAGCTGGTGTAGGCATAGGCAGGTAGGTGATTATCAAGATGAAAAATCTGTTTATTTGACTTGTTCTAGCATGGGAAAATTCTTGTGGGTTTTTGTGAAAGGGACAGAGAAGGAAGGGAGGAAACGAGCAGAGAAAACATGGCTAAACCATGACATTTGAATAAGAGTGACAGCTGAGGAATTGGCTTAGTCTACACAAATACACAGCACACATGCACGCAAGTACACACACACACACACACACACACACACACACAAACTTAGGTGAATTAAAAAAAACTCAGTAAACTTTTTAGTTATTTTTTTCCATAATCATGATAATATGTACTCTACAATTCATTCAGGTTTCTGGCAAACCTTAATAAGAGGAAACCGGAAATCAATGCAATCAACACACTAAATATATTCTCTGTGCTACTTGGGAATTACCATCCATTTAAATGTAATGACATAAACTGCTCCAATCTTATTATAGAAACATAATGAGATATGATTTTCATGTCAGACATGAATATAATTTAAAAATATGGTTGATGATGGATATATGGAGAAATAAGATACGGAGAAAATTTTCCAGCTTCATCAAAGTCTTTGCTTTTAGATGTTTTTTGGTACTCTCTGTTCTGTCAGAAGTTCTGAAGTTCTCTCTCTGTCTCTCTCCCCCCTCCCTCCCCCCCTCTCTTTGGTGAAGCAATTGGGGTTAAGTGACTTGCCTAGGGTCACACAGCTAGTGTCAAATGTCTGGTGTGAGACCAGATTTGAACTCAGGTCCTCCTGGCTCCAAGGCTGGAGCTTTATCCACTGTGCCAACTAGCTGCCCCAGTTCTGAAGTAGGATGAAGTTTCACTTTTTTTCCTCCAAATTATGCTTTCTAGGAAATGCATGCATTGGGGCATTGAATTGGGTCTACCTTAAAGATTCAGTCACATCTAGTTTGCTTTAAACTGTCCAAGCAATTCTAGAAAGAATGGAAACCTCTAAACTCCACTATATTTCAAATATTAGAGCTGCTTCACTCTACAATCTCTTCCCATATCATTACATTGCTTACATGACCTCCAATAAGTTAGTTAGTGGCACATAAGAAAACCTCAGGATAATGAAGTTGAGCCTCTGCTACTACTAATTTGGATTCAGAAGCCTTGTGTTTGAGGACTATTTCTAATACATATTAGCTTTATAAGTTAGAGTAAGTCAGTTAGCCTTTGTGAGACTCTCAGTTTCCTCATTTGTAGAATGGAGGTAATAGCTATATTACCTGCTTCACAAGATGATGTGCAGAAAACAATGTTTAAGAATTATATAAATGTGAATTATTATAATTATAGTATTGCACTTTCCTCCTCTACATTTGTCACTAATCTGTACCCAGAGCCACCTTCTCCAACATTCTTCCTCATTCATCTCTTGTTATTTACAACTAGGTAGTTGAAAACACTGTTACCTCCTTGATGCATACTGGGCCTCTTCTTTTAGAGGGAGAGTGGGGCTATGTAGACAGAATAGTATAGCTCCCACCCCCAAAGGAATTCTATTAGGCTCAGTATTTATCCTTATCTAGCCTACTCATGATGTTGTTGTTATTGTATAGTCATGTTCAGTCATGTCTGATTCTTCATGAACCCTTTTGGGGTTTTCTTGGCAAAGACATTGGAGTGGTTTGCCATTTCCTTCTCCAATGTGAACCCATTTTATAGATGAGGAACTGAGGCAAATAGGGTGTTTAGTGACTTGCCAAAGGTCACACAGCTAGTAAGTGTCTGAGGCCAGATTTGAACTTGGATCTTCCTGAGTCCAGGCACAATGCTCTATCTATTGTACCACCTAGCTGCCCCAGGATATCCTGACCACACAATAAATGTTACTTGATTGATTAAATGAATTAATGACATAACAATTCCTATGCTCAGCTCATACTAATGTAATCCTCCTGTAAATGTATCCCTTTTATCATCTTATCTTTAGGTTGATAGATGTTACAGTGAAATAAATAAACCAAGGATTATTCAGACAAATGATTTGTTTAGCAGTGAATGCAGTTGCAAAATAAACTGAGTTCAAAGCTCTCAGTAGTTGAGAACCTCAGTCTTTGGTCTTTACCCAGTTAATATATAGTTTGGAGGGAAAGAAAAAAACAGGATGAAAGGCTTAAGATACTTGGTTTCTTATTGGAAGAGAGGAAGAGAGAGACAATGAGAAGAGGATGAGGGTTGGTTGGAGGGGACTGGGAGACAATCAGGAGACACTGAGGAAAGAAGGAAAAATGGGTTGTTTTGTGACATTCTTTAAGATGGGTGACTCAGGAGTTGGGGGGATAATCTTGTGACTTCTGCAAACTGATGACTTTGAAACAATTTCACAAAATGGTGGAAAAAGGTAAAATGGAGTCACTAATGCTATCTCAATATTACAAAGTATTGCACTTTGATTTAGGTCAGTGGGCATGTGGTAATCCATGATGAAGCTTCTGGGAAATAGGGAAGAGTTAGAGGAAAGGGGTGTCTTGGGAATGATAATTTTTCTCTTTGTTAGAATATAGATAGTATGTTATTATACCTGCTGAATGGGCTGAGGAATAAGATTAACTCCAAGTTTTGATGGAGGATAGAGGATTCTATCATAATCTAAAGTCCTTAACTAAGGTTGTAGAATGCAAGCATCTTAGAATCTGAGCCCCTCTTCACTTATAGGAAAGAGATTTTAAGCACTTATTTCATTAATTCATGGTGAGCCCTGATAGTGGTTTGATCTAACTTCTGAATTTTCTGGTTCAGTACACATTTATGAATACCATTAGACATTAAATTTTATGTAGGCATTACAACTAATGATTAGAAGGATGTGTCTCTTTTCTCTTATGAAACCCGGTGGTACTATATTTAGTTCACGGGAAGATGCAATTAAAGTATTGGCACCCTTGTACTCTATAAACTTGTCTATCCCCTTCTCTCTAACATAAAAATTTTCTCAAAAAGCAGTTCATTCACCTTACCTTATGCTTAGAGTCAGATCAAAAGTATGAATATTTAAGCCTAAAATAATTTCGGTGACAGATTGGAAAAAACATAAGAGTAATAATTAGGAGAGTTGGTAAGCTTGGGCCAATATGTTCTTTGTTTTTATACATGGCCGTAGGTTTCTGAAAGCATATATTTTCCTTGAGAAGATGAAAGATAAATGAGATAAGTGTAAGAAGGATATCCCATCGTCCCATTTTTTTTTATTATGTTACTTTTTTTTTTAAATGACAGTAGCCTCCAATCTATCTCAGAGCCTTCTGATGTTACAGTGGTGGTGTCATTGATTTCCAATTTTGAGGCAATCTATTTCTTGCTGCTAGAAGCTCAGGTCTATTCATTTATTATTATGTATACTCGGGGGGGGGGATATAGTCCAGTGATCCAGCAGTATGCCAGATGGTAAATATTTAATGTTTATTCCCATCACTGAAATTATTTTAGGTTTGGATATTGACAATCATAACACACATACAGATTGGTGTGAGTTACAGAATATGACATACTCTCCAGCAGGCTAGAGTTTATTTTTTTCTTTTAAGTTTCACTTATTTTTTGTTCAGATTTTTTTTTATGCCATGCTATGTTCCAGATGGCTATTGTACAATCCAAATTTGAAATTCAATTAATCTTGTGGGGCTTTTCGGGGGGAGGGGAGGGAGGGAGTAAGGGTTATATAAGAGAACACTTGATCCTTCTACTGGCTCATTATTGGAACAAAACTATAGTCTTCTATTATCCTTGGTTGGGGTGGTTGCTGTACTGTGACGGAGCTAAGTCGACTAAGGACTGGGATGAGTAGGGATGTGACTGGTTTGGGTTCAAGAACATAAAGAAGGATAATGAACCTGGTGGTTGCTCCTTTATTCCTTTCCAAAGCTTTCCTTGGTAGGAGATGTGGCTAGATTTTAAGGTTTGATGTGGGGTTATTTGGGAATTGGGATAATATAGAGAAGAGAGGAGGGAAAGCACAATATTCAAGATAGATTATAATTACTGTTGAGAGACATAGGTAGAAGCATAACTATAAAAATTTTCAAGAGGGGCAAAAACAATTGAAGGTTCCTAACCTTCTCTCCCCTAGTCAGTGATGGGGACCCCAGTCTGTAATATGTATATGTGTGTTTGAGTGTGAGTAGTAGATGGTGAGTAGGGAGATTTTAGGGTCTCCAACCCTGTATACAGAGAAACCAAACTAATTCTGGGAAGACTAAATGATTCCATAGACTTCAAACTTCTCTACAGGAAGAGGAAGGAAGTAGTATGCTTATCAAAGAGATATTTGGACAGAAGCTGGGTGGCCACTTATGAAGACTGTTGTAGGGAGGATTCTTTTATACCTAAAAATTGGACACTCCTTTGTCTCAGTTTTGTTAAATATATTTTGTTAAATATATATGTATGTATATACATATACATATATATCTGGGAAGCAGCCATGGTGCATGGAGCATGGTGCAGTGAATAGGCCACTGAACATGGTGAAAGGAAGATCTGAGTTTAAATCTTTTCTCTGATTATTACTGGTTGTAAGAATCTGGATAAAAGCTTTGATTGCCTCAGTTTCCTCACCTGTAAATTGAAGGGTTTGGAACTGATGGCCTCTAAAATCCCTTGAACTCTAAATATTCTATCCTAAATATGATGAATCTTCTATGTCCAGTTCAAGGCAACAACATCAAGCAGATATAGAAGCAGTTGGGTTGTCATTTAGGATGTATAAAGCCACATATTATTGTTGGCATAAACAATTCCTCCACCCCTAATTTAAAGCAAATGCATCTTTATAATACAAGAATATTTCAAGGATCTCTGACTTTCTTGTATAATTTATATAAATTGGTAGCTAAGTCACAAAGTTGCCTGAAGTTCATAGAGATTAAGGGATTTGCTCATTGTCCATATGTAGAAGATGTTCAAATCTAGCCTCAGACACTTAAAAGCTGTGTGACCCTAGGCAAGTAACTTAAACTCTGTCTACCTCAGTTTTATTACCTGCAAAATGGGGCCAAAAATAGCACCTATCTCACAAGAATGTTAAGACGGTAAAATAATATAATATTTGTTAAGTCCTTTACAAACCATAAAATGCTATATAAATGGCAATTTTATTTATTATTATTATCATTACTGTTATTGTGTACAAGACAGGAATTGCACACAGATCTTCCTGATCCCAAGTTCAGCACCATAGTCACTGTGAGGCACTGCTTTTTATCTAAGAATGATGTTCTTTCAATGAACAAATTTGCTTGTGGCCAGTCCTTTTGGCAGATGTTCCATTTATTTCTTCAGAAACACTCATATGGGTCATCTTTAACGCCTTTACTTAATGGGAAGATTGCTTTATGGTTGAGGGCACAAATCCAAAGGCTGGCATCTAATCTTCAGATGTCTGAAGATGTGGCCCTGTACCAATGTTTATCAGTAAGGAAAAAGAATCCCTCGAAAAGATGGCTAATCAATTAATTTCCATTTCTTTGTTGATAAACTCTTTCTGATCCTTAAATTGACTTTATTTTTATCTATAATTTGCTGACAATTGAAATCATCCAAGGTCAGTAAGAAGGGTAGTGGTTCCAAAGTCTTTTATAGGCAAAAAGTGTCTTTTATGCTGTGGGCTACAGACTAGTCTCAGAACAGCTTCTGTTTTCTCAGAATACTGAATTCTATATTCTTAGAATGATGTTGGATGGAATTGGGATAGAGAGAGGCTAATCACCAATTTCATCTAATTTTCTACTAGATATTAGTATTAACCAGACTCTATAAAAATGTAGATACCTTTTGGGGAATGTACGTAGGACAGGGTTAGGGTTAGGGACAGGGCTTTGAACATAGTAGGTTCTTAGTAAAAGATCATTGCATGAATGAATGTGGGTGGGTTTAGTTAATTGCTTCAAACAAAAGTCCCCACTTCCCCACCTATCCATCAAAATCAGGAAGTGCTTCACGTTAATTATTTTCATGATGGCTGTTTATGTTGAAAAACCAAACTCTTTGGCCTCTCAGGGATCTTTAGTAAATGGAAGAGACGGTTTGGGTTCCAAGGAAAATTTGCTCTTACTCATGCTGCAAAGAATTCTCAAGGAGGGCATTTTTATAGTGTTTTATGAAGCAAGACATTTTATCCACAACCAACATGGGGATATTTCTGTGAGAGTCAGTTTCTAATTGTTTGGGCAACTAGGAATGCAGTTTATGGATTATCTAGTCCATTTGCTTCTCCCCTTTGCTCTCTTGCCTATTTGGTCACTCTGGAGGAAAAAAAAAGGGGACAATTCTTATATTGATTGATTAGAATGATTTCAAATGTCTATTGTCATCCTTCTTTCCACAGGGAAAAGGTGAAATGTTAGTATTTACCTCTTTACTTTTCTGGCTTGGGAACAAGTGAGGGTAGCCAACCTAATTCTGCAAATAAGTATGTGCCCAAACAACTGGCTTTTGGGCCAAGACATTTTCCGTATGTATTTCTTTACTGTGGAAGAAATCAAAGCCTGATTTATCCTTGAATTAAAGGGAAAGGATATTTGGAGTCCTTGTGGTATTATTACCATCAGGTGGACATTTTATCAGCAGCTCACTCCCTTATCTGTCAGATCATTTATAGTTGTGTGAACCACAGATGGCTGTACATTTGGTAATGCTTTCCATTGTGATCCATGTATATTGACTTTGAGCAGCTAGGTACTTAGAGTATTTATTTTAGAAAAAGAATAGAAACACTTTTTGTAATTCAGTAAATTGACAGGGCATGAAGCATATAGCCTACTGAAGCTAAATTGTACAGGACCCCCAAAATATGTGGGATGGCCTTCAGTATATTCAACTTGTCCACGAAATTCAGAACCTGGGGAGTGCTAGATGGGCAGTTTGTGGGATTTGCTTATTTGAAAACTACAAAAGTTTTTGTCTCTGATCCTGGGATCTTGCCCACAAGCAGGACTGAAGATTAAATGACCTCTGAGGTCTTTTCTATACAAAAAATTGCATGATTTTGTATGACCCCAACTTTCCCTTGGTCTTTTCAGCAGGACCTCTCCCCGTTTCAGTGGCACTCAGACCCCCATCCCTTATTTTTAGGGATAGAGTGGGTAAAATAAAAAAAAATAAGATGGGAGTTGGAAGAAGCAGATTGTATTGATTTTCCTTAAGTTACCTCTCCTGGTATACTTTTACAATCTTTGTCTAAAACCCTCAACAGCTGGGAGAATGTGTAGCCATTTACTTAACTCAGAATAGATCACAGAGGAAGGCCGGTTCTATCTGGATAACAATTTATTAAACATACTTGACTGTACTCACACACCTTCTATAAAACAGCCTTGTTCTCTCTCACTCTGTCTCTCTGCCTCTGTCCCACTCTCTCTCTTTCTCTTTCTCACTTTCCCCCCTCTCCTTTCCTCTCCTCTTCTCTTCCCATCCACCTACATTAGGGGAGTGCTATTACAAAGTGAAGTAAAATCTCTATAGAGTTTCACTCATGTTTGTTGTTAGCAGACTGAAATGGCTAGGCCTTGAAATCCATATTATATTAAGTCAAGACCTATGCTAGGCCCTGTGCTATTTAACATTTTTATCAATGAGCTGGATAAAGGAGCAGGTGCTTAATTATCAAATGGGTAGATGACATTGGAAGGTGTGTGAGTTGCCCATGGAGGTTCCATGTATGTCTAAATGGACTTTCAAATATGGCTTATAAGGAGGCATGAATAGATAGATATATCATGAATCTCAGTCATCCCTCTCCAAGGGACACTTTGATCCTTGACTGGTGAGGAGTAGGACAGGCATCACAATGTTGGTACTGTTATTCTCTTCAGAGAAGGGGTACCTGACTAATATTATATCTATGTGTTCCTCCTTCCCCAATATTGCTAGTCGAGGGGAAATAATTTCATTACTCAGTCCAAGATGCTTTCCTGGTCACTTTCCCTTAAAGGGGAAAGTATATTGCCAGCATATAACTAAAGACTTGGTCCCTTCTACCAAATGCTAGTTACACAAAGTACCATTAAAAAACAGTCAATAGTGGATAAATCCATTTGTCCAGCAGACAGCACATAGAAATCAGAGTAGTTATTCAGATTATAATATGTCAGACAATATACAGAGTAAATGAGGTCTTCTGCTGAGGATGGAATTTTAGATGTATGAAAGACATGAGGGACATGAGAAAGACAGAAATATGAGAAAGAGAGAGGGGGGGAAGGGAGGAAAGGTTAGCTGTACCTTTTGAAATCTGTTCACTTTCTGGTTTCTCTCCAAAAAGAATTTGAAACTTCATGTAACCTTTCTAAAAGCAGAAAGTAAGAAAATCCCTTCCCCCCCCAAGCCTTTTTTCAACTCCACAGGCACTGAAAATTCAGTCATCATCTTCATTACCAATGAGAAGAATCTTATGCAAATATACTAGACTTGAACCCCAGATTACAACACAAAGCTGGAAGATGCCTTTGATGATAGAGTTAGAATCCCAAAAGGTCTTTGTAGCCTTGATGGTTGTAAATGGGCTAAGCTTAGCAATTTTAATAGGGAGAAATTTAAAATCCTTCACATCGATTCAAAAAAATCAACTTCACAAGTAAAAGATGAAAGAGATAGTTAATCAGAACACCTCTTGAAGTTTTAGGGGACATCAAGCTCTTTTCTTCTTATAAAACAGGCTATCTCCCATCTCTGTGCCTTTGTACTTGATGACTGCATGTCAAGAAAGGGGTCCCTCCTTACCTCTAGCTCATAGAATCTCATCTTCTAGTCTATCTTGTATTTTATTACTTGGTAAATATTTACATTCACTTGTATTTGTTGTATATATTTATATATGTCATTGTCTCATTACTAGAATGTAAACTTCCATTTTTTGTACTTGTATCCCTAGCACCGAGCAGATTCTTGGCATATAGTCAATACTTAGTATATGGTTGTTGAACTGAATTGAGTATGAGGCAACATTTAAGTGTGGCAGCCAAATTGATATTATCTCAGGCTGCTTTCAGAGCCCTAGTGTATAGAATGGGGGAGCTGATAATTCCTTTCTACCCTGTTCAGATCATGTCTATAGTGTTATGTTCAGTTTAGTGTCTGAGGAAAATTAATGATAATGATGGCAAATTCCCGGGTGAGGGTGACCAGTATACAGAGTGGAGTGATAGTGGTGGTGTCTTTAAATCATGTCATATAAGGATGAGTTGAGGAACTGGGAATGTTTATATTGTAGAAGAAAAGTCTTTCAGGAGACAGGATAGCAATCCTCAAGTCTATGAGAGCCCCTCTTAGAAGAAGCATTAGACTTATGGGTAGAAATTGAAATTAGGCAACTTTAAACTTGCTGAAGGGAAAAACTTCCTAATAGTTACAGTTTCCCCACAATGGATTGAGCTGCCTTGGGAGATAATGAGCTTCTCTTTAATGGAGGTTTTCCTATGAAAGCTGTATAACCACTTGTTGGAGATATTGTAGAGAGGAATTTTGGTCAGGTGTTCATTGGGCTAGATTGACCTTTGAGCTTCCTTCTAATTCTGAAATTCTTTGATTAATTTACATCAAGATATAGTAGGTATATAGTTGAATTTTTCATATAAATTCATACTTATAGTTATACTCTAGTTAAGTCTGTGGGACTACCTAGTACTCTTCTGTTAGACAATGAATGAGTCAAGGTACTAAATGTTCAAGAAAGTACAAATGAATGATTTCTGAAGTTTTAAAGCTTTTATTCCTCAAAGAGAATAAGAAATTTGAGATTTGATTATTATTGGATTCAAGCCTAAGTTAGAATGATTAGAAGTTGAATATTTTGTTATCCCTTAGGAAATGCTATTGAGTTATTATTATTATAATTATTATTACCTTAGCTACCACCAAATATAACAATTTCTTTACTAAGATATTTGAGAGTTTGCATAACTTTGATTATAATAGGAATTCAGTTAAATTAGCAGCTATAAAGACAGAATATGAAGGAAGTAATTGCTTAGATCTATGTAGTGAAACACTGATATTTGTTTGGTCATACTGTTTGCCATGTAATTGAATTAGAAGGCATTTTTCCTTTTGTTTTTGGTTTATATTTATGTGCCAATTTGGTTTTTTTCTTCTATTGCTGATTTATTTGTTCATTCATCAAACAGCATCTGAATGAAAGGCTTGATAGTGGGAATACTATTTGAGTTCAGCTTTGGGAGAGCATTCAAGGCATGGGGAGAAATCTAAACCAAGTTATGAAGGAGTAAAATGTAAAACTTTTTCAGGGGCAGAGAATAGTTCAGTTTCATTGATTATTGGATTCATGGAGGGGGAAGAATATAGGTAGGTGAAGGGCTAGAGCCACATTTTGCAGAAGCATGAATACAGGGCATAGGAATTTGAACTTTATTGGTAGGCAACTGGGAAATAACTGAAGATTATTGAGCCAAATATTGGCATGATCATGTCTATTAAAAAAGTATTCACTCAACAAACTAAGCTTCTATTATGTGCAGTGCATCATTGCAGGTACTGGGGGACAGATACAAATAAGACATAGTCTCTTCAAGGAGTTTCTAGTCTAATTTGGTATAAGATAAATATAATATTAATATAATAAGCACTTGAGGATTTTAAAGCGCCATGAAATCAAAGGAGAGATTACTTCTAGAGGTTCCCAAGTGGGTGATACCACTCCCTTGCAGGCACTGGAATGATCCCGGGGACAGTAATAGCCTCAGGTGCAACTGGGGACATTGAATAAAAATACAGGGGTGGTAAAAATATAAGGAAAGAAGAGCAGATAAAATTTTGAAAAACTGTTTGTGCATGTTTGTTATGTAATAGAGTTAAAGTCATGATTATATTATTTTCCAAATAAACACACAAAATGCAAGTTATAACCAATCAGTGGTCAAGTCCCCCTACAGGTCTTAACAAGAAAGTGTTGGCAGGTAAGCCTGTCGTGCATTGTTGGGAAGTCCAGCATGCATCAACAGGAATATGTGCGTATAATGACTTATTTACAACATAACGCCATATGGTTACATGATGCAATATTGTGTCATCAAAGTTTCAATGAAGGAAAAACCCCACAAAGTTACCATAAATTATTAAATTTAAGATGTGTCATTAAAAAATTATATTTTTTGAAATGACCCAAATTTCAAAAAAACCCCCAAAAACCCAACATTGAGGGATTAAAGAAAATAGATTTCCAGGGGGTTGCTGAGTAATTTTTTTTTAAAGGGGACAGTAGGCCAAATAAGTTTGGGAACCTCTGTTCTAGATGGAGATGTAGGGGTGGCATTTGAACCAGACCTTGAAAGCTACATGTAAAAAAGGAAGAGATGGGGAAGAGGACATTCTACGCATGAGGGATAGTGTGAGCAAAGTTCTAGGTGGAGGACAGTGTATACTGTGGGTGAGTCATTGGAAATAATCTGATTCCCCTCCTACTTTGCTCTTCTTTTACTCCTCTTCCTAAAGAATAACTAAATTAAGTTTGTACTCAGATTAAAAAAAATTGCTTTAATATTTCCTTTTATTAAAACCCCAGGATTGACCTTTTCTCTTAGGAGAATAAAACAAATAAACCTCTCAACTTCTTTTAAGAGAGATAGCATTGCCATGATGCTCTAAATCTTAATAGCAATGAGCAGAATATACATGGAATGAGAACAGCCCCCCATTCTGAGGCTAGCCAGATGCCAGGGTCAGTATTCTCTTTTCCTTCTAGGCTTTTCGCATGCAATTCATATTGTTCACTTAGATGTTTATGAAAAAAAATAGCTTTAATACATTTCCACATTATTTGGTTCTTTTCTGGGTTGAATTGTGGATTAGGCATTCTAAGCATTTCTCTTTGCCCATAGTGTTGATATTGGATCTATTCCAGGGAAAGACATATTGGCTGCTCTGGGGGAAACCTGGGCAGTTTCCTTGTTTGGGATTTGAAGGGATTAACAATGAATTATCTAATCCTTGGGCATTCAGTCAAGGATGAGAGAGAGTCTGAGCAGGAACAGACTTTAGAGATTCTCTAGTCTAATGTATTAATTTGTGGGGAAAATTGGATTTGATTCAAATTGTGGCTCTGTTCTTTGCTCCTGGTGTAATTTTAGGCATGTCATAATCTCTCTGAGTCTCAGTTTTCTTACTAGATGACTTCTAAGGTTTCCTTTGGTTTGCATTATGTGGTCATATGATCCAATGGAGGATACTGAATGAGATATAGGATGGGTAGCTAGGTGGCAGCTAGATAGTTGCCAGACCTAGTCAGGAACACTCATCTTCCTGAGTTCAAATCTGGCTTCAGACACTTACTAGTTGTGTGACCTGGGAAAGTCACTTAACCCTGTTTACCTCAGTTTCCTCACATGTAAAATGAACTGGAGAAGGATATTGCATATTACACCAGTATCTTTGCTAAGAAATTCCCAAATGGGGTTATGAAGAAGTATTACATGACTGAAAAGATTGAACAACAACAATAACAGAGGAAGAGAAAAATGTTTCCTTTCCTGTGCTTAGATGAAGCAGAACAACCCATTGTCTGGGGATTGTTAAGTAACTCAGGCTAGAGGGAAGGACAGTGGCCACCATCTATGTTACTGACTGCCTATATGACCTTGGCAAGGCATTCAACTTCTCTGGGCCTCAGTTTCCACACCTATTAAATGAGGGGTTTGGATTAGATGACCTCTACGTTTCCTTCTAGCTATAGATTGATTGACATTATTTCTATGGGTGCAATTGTCTTTTTTCTTGGTTCCAAATAAATAGTCTATAGGTTTTTGCTTTCCTATTCAGGATTATCCCTACATGGTATGATTTGAGGGATTCTGAAAGGTCACTTGCGTGAAAATATCTCTGTGGTCATTTCTGAAATCCTCAACTTTAGAATCATTTGGGGTAAGGCATTTTTTTTAGAAAGTTGTACAAATAAGTTGACAGGGAGGAGTAATAATAAACATTTTCATAGTTTTTTTGAAGTATGCCAAGTGTTTCATATATCATTTTATTTGAACCCCACAATTGCCCTGTGGGGCACTATAGATTGTTATTATCTCTACATATGAGGCTCAGAGAAGACTTCCCCATGGTCATGTAACAAGAAAATGTCAGAGGTGGGAAACAAACCCAACTCTTCCTGGCTCCCAGTTTAAACTCTGTCCTTTACATGATTCTGTTTAGAATTATTATGAGCAAGGGCTCAAAGCTCTATACCATGTAGGCCATTAGCATCCATTTGCCTAGTTCTTTGGTGACAGAGAAAGTTGAGTCTTAAGGTAATGGAAACTAGACCAGTTAGGTTTTGAATTGGGAGGGAAAAGAGAATGAAATATTTGGAGCACAAAATGTTCCTTAAGGAGGATGATGTCCCTTTAATGGGATTGTGAGTAGCTAAGGGAGAACCCTTACTTTGTGTTAGGTGGGGTATGAAGGGTGGAGGGATTGTCTTTAGACGGCAGTTATAATCTGTAGAAGAAGGGATGGAATTGGAGATAGGATAGTGATTGTAGGAGCAGAAGTGGCTCTTACTGGGGGTGCCTCAGTTGTCTACCTCACAGTTTCCCTCAAGCAAAAAAGGAGAAGAGGTACTCCTTGAAAACTGGGGCTATTTTTTTATTTTAATTTTTTGCCTTTCTTTGTATCTTATAGCCTAGTGGAAATATGTGGTGCAGGAATACTATTGTGCTATAAGAAATGATGAACAGGTTGATTTCAGAAAAACCTGGAAAGACTTATATGGTTTGATGCTGAATGAAGTGAGCAGAACCAAGAGAATGTTGTACACAATAACAGCCACCTTGTGCGATGACTAATATGGATAAACTTAACCCTTCCCAGCAATACAAGGATCTAAGACATCTCCAAAAGCCTCATGATAGAAAATGCTATCCACATCCAAAGAAAGAACTATGGAATTTGAATTGCTATTTTTTCCCTCTTCTTTTGAGTTGTGTTTCCTCTTTCTGGTGGTTCCTTCTATTGGTTCTAATTCTTACTTACAACATCACTAATGTGAAAATATGTTTAATAGGAATGTATACATGTAGCCTATATCAGATTGTACACTATTTTGGGGATGGTGGTGGGAAGTAGGGGTAGAAAAATTTAAAACTCAAAAGCTTATGGAAGTGATTGTTGATGCTTGAAAATAAATTAATAAAATGAGAAAAAAAGAAATACTGTTACAAATTTGAATAATGTGACACAACAGGCTTTGTTATCAGCATTAATAGGGACCTAGTTATGTTTCTGCTATAATTAATATTGGTTAGCAAGGAGTAGTGAAAATTTTGTAGTCTAGAAACATTTCTGATTTGAATTTAGGTTAAAAACACACTGGGCTTTTGCCTTTCTTTGTACCCTACAGGCTAGTACAGTCTTAGCATAGTCTTAGTAAGCACTCGCTAAATGCTTGTTGACTTGGCTTATGGTTAGTGGGACCCAATCCAGGTCCCAGCTTTTCTTTCTAAAGGCTATTGAAGCCCAGGGTGGTGGTGTGCTTTCGTAACCCCAGCTGCCAAAGGATGCTGAGGCTAGTGGATCTTTTGAGCCCCTGAGCTGGAGTGACCCTTATTGATTGGGCATCTGTCCTAAGATTGGTATCCTGGGTGAGCCACCAGGAACTAGGGGGAGGGAAGTTGACTTAGGAGGGGCGAATCAGCCCAGGCTGGAAATCAGAGCAGGTCTGAGCCCCCTGGTGCTGAGCACTACTGAATTTGAGCTAGTGAATAGCCCTTGTACTTCCTGCCTTAGTAATTTAGAGACATTGTTGAAAGAAAGAAAAAAAAAGAAGGAAGGAAGGAAGAAAGAAAGAGAAAGAATAGAGGGAAGGAAGAAAAAAAGAAAGACAAAAGGAAAGAAAGAAAATAAAGAAAAAGCCCATTGGAATGCCTACTATTTGGGATAGTGGTATCAAATTTAACAGAATTGAGGACCTCTAAACCATACATAAAGATCCTTGTGAGCTGCATGTTGACTTAGAAAACCACACATTAACATTATGTTCTTTCGTATTTTTATTTATTTTGTTGAACGTTTTCCAATTACATTTTAATATGGTGCTGGCTACAGGAAATGTCACTTTGGGCCATGTGTTTGATGCATTTAGTATGGGATGTGGGTCAGAAGGTCTGGGTTCTATCCCTGTTCTACCTTTAACTCTAAGGTTGCTGTCCCTTCTGCAGACTATCTGAAGTGTCTCTAAAATCTAACCCTCTTCTGTACCCCAGTTTTGGGCTCCATTTAACTCTACCTTAACTCCACTTGAATTTCAGTAAGAGACAAAAATGCCTTCCTCTTTGATCTCAGGCAAGTGATTTCCATCATTTGAGAACTCAAGAGCTCAGTTTCCTCCTCTGTAAAATGAAGAAATTGGTCTAGATGAATCCCAAATTTCCTTCTAACTCTAAACAATTTAAGTGTAAGTCAAAAGATATCACATGGTGATGTCATTTTGGTCCTCTTAACAGAACAAAGGACAAACACCACCAGTAACACCAGCACCATTTTGTGTAATATTTTGGGGAGGAGGGAGCTGGTTTCAAATCCTCTTTCAGCCCCCTTCCCACAAGTATTCACTGTAAAGGTTACCTCTCCATCCCCTACCCCCTCCAGTAATCAAGTTTCTTGTATGTCCAGTGTAAAGACATAATTGACCTTAGCACCTAGTTATTAAAATTCCCCTTGCTCCCCACCCCTCTTCCCCAGTAGTGGCTCTACCTATGAGGGCTGCTGCCTGGAATCTCTGTCTCTAAGGCTCAGCCAATTTCTTTCCCAATTGAGAGCACTTTTCTTGTCTTCTCTGGTTGTGGTTTGTAGTCTATGTCCCAAGTGGAAAAATTCCTAAATGTACTTCTGCTGAAGATTGTGTTTAGCGTGGGTGAGAAATACTGAAAGCCTGTGTGACAATTATCCTGGTTTAAAGTGGGGTTACCAAAGATAAAATTAGTTTTTGAATAATTTTTACCAAAGTCTTGTTTTTGTGCTATTTTAAAAGTAGTGAAGGGACGGACTGGAGCCAGGGCCTGAATAAGTTAATGGCCAGAGAAAAATCTGTGATCAGTGCAAAGGCAGGCTTTTCTTCCCTTTTACAGCTTCACAAAGCACATGCCTGAGCCCAAAGGAGACAGTCTGAGTGCCTCAGAACTGGGGAAACTTGGAAAAATGCCAAAAATTAGCTACTATTGTACTGAAAAAGTGTGTGTGTGTGTGTGTGTGTGTGTGTGTGTGTGTGTCTGTGTGTGTGTGTCTGTGTGTGTGTGTGTGTAGAGGCCCTGAAAATAGGGTTGAAGAAAGATCAAGAAATATGGGAAAATGAGGAGGAATTCTAGGGCAGAAATGGCTGGAGTAGCCCTTAAAAGTCATCTTTAAAAATTCTCAGTAACTTCTCTGGACCAGCTCTGTCTAGCTCTTTGTGAGAAGAGTCTTCTAGCCTTGCCTCAGATTGTCATTTTTGGTTGTTAGTCAAAATGATTTATTGGTGTCATACATTACCATATGATAACGTCTTTAAAACTGGAATGAGTTTTAGTAATCACCTAGATCAGGGACTCTTAATCTTGAATCCATGAAGTTGTTTTTAAAAATATTTTGGCAACTGTAAATGATTTTCTTTATAATCCTATATTGTTGTTTCTGGATTAAAAAAAATAATTTTGAGGAGTCCATAGGCTCCCCCAGGCTGCCAACAGGGTACACGGCACACACACACAAAAGCAAAAACCCCCTGATCTAGTCTAAACTTTGGATTTCACAGATGAGGAAATTGAGGCCTAGAGATATTAAATCATTTGCCCAAGGCCAGACAGGTAATGAGTTACAGGTGTATAGGATTAACATCCAGATCTTCTGTCTCTAGAAGGTTCCCTCTGCCTTCCCACATTGGTTCTTAGGTTATTATAGGAAAGGAAATAATATAAAGTTAAGTGATGGGCAGGTAAAAAAATTAATCAGAACTAAAAATGAGAGGCATTATGATACAGTAGAAAGAACTTTGGCTTTGGGATTCCTATTCAGGGTTTTTTCTCCCCCTAGTTGTGTCTGACTCTTTGTGACCCTATTTGGTGTTTTCTTGGCAAAGATATTGGAGTGGTCTGCCATTTCCTTCTCCAGTTCATTTTACACAGGAGGAAACTGAGGCAAACAGGGTTAAGTGACTTGCCTAGGATCTCACAGCTAGTAAGTGTCTCAGGCCAGATTTGAACTCAGGAAGATGAGTCTTCTTGATCTAAGTTCAAATCCTGCTTCTGACATTTACTACCTGAGCAAGTCATTTAAACTTGATGAGTCTCAGTTTCTTTGTCTAAAGGAGGACATTAGATTAAATGATTTCTGAGATTCCTTTGCACATAGATATAATGTAAGGTAGATAGATGATTCTATGAGCCTTGTTATTAAATATATGGCTAAGTCCGATTAGTAGGAACAATGAATCCCCTAAAGTAGTAGTGTGAATTTGAATTCACACTATTTAAAGTTATAATTATGTAATATGGTCACTGGTTCCAGCCTAATGGAAATATGTGTAACAAATTTGAATAATGTGACACAACAGGCTTTGTTATCAGCATTAATAGAGACCTAGTTATATTCCTGCTATAATTAATATTGGTTATCAAGGAGTAGTGAAAATTTTATAGCATAGAAGCATTTCTGTGTTTTGAATTTAGGTTAAAAAACACTGGGTGGCCTTTGGCAGTGCACATTTTATATCAAGGAATATTACCCTAAAGAGGGATTGCTTGATGGGCTAAGTACAGGATAGCATTTTGAGGAATTCTGAAGGCATAAATCAGTTCCTAGAATGGGAGCTTCTGAAAAATAGTTTAAGGATCCCGACTCACCATTTATGTCATTAAAAAAAAAAGCTTGCTCTCCTAAGGAAATCCCGTTCCTTACTCACCTAAAAAGGAAGATAAACAAGGTCTGAAGAACAATTGTCATAAAACCCTCTAGCATTTTCTGGAAATTTCTTAGACACTCAGCTCTCAATGGAGCCTTCTTAGTAGATGTTTAAAAACTGCTGAGAGTGCCTTTTAATGGTCCTTTAACATGCCTCTAAGAGTGGAGAAGTAGTTCTTGAACAAGTAAATAAGGAGGAAAAGATAATAGGAAGTTATTTATAAAACACACCCAAAGACCAGCAAAAAATTTGTCCTTCTGGAGCAATATATAGACCATAACATCATTTACAGAATTCAATGCCAAAGAAAGTTGTGGTCGGTGTTAAGTAGGAACGAAGAGACAACTTGAATATAATAATCTGCTTTTCTGCAGCATTCAGACAGAAAACTGTTTATAATGGAATGGGTCCACCACCAGTGGAGTGCAATTACTGTGTAGGGAAATGGAGTAGCAATTATATTCTTGGCTTTGGACATTCAAAATTGTTTTCTTGTATGATTCACTACAGTCTGGCATTCTGGAGTTTCCCTGTTATCTCTTGTATTTTTTGTGAGGTCAGACCAAGAGATATGAAATACCTTCATATTTATCACTTCATCATGGATGCAAGACAATTAAAAAGAATATTTGAGTGAAGTAACATGGAGTACAGAGTGTGGAATACAAGCTGTATTGCTGTGGAAGCACCAGTGAGATAAAGTTCTAGATTTGGAAAAAAAAAGACCCAAGAAATATCCATTACATATACTTGTAAAGCCACTATAAGCTTTGGGACATCCTCATCTCAACTCTCACTCACATTGATGAGTTAGGTCCCTCAAAGCACGGCTTTATCTCTCCTGTAGGTTCCAGGGATATCTCTGAGGGATTGGGGGGGGGAGAAGGGGGAGGGGTATCATTTTCTGTAATGATTTCCTTTCCTGGTATATTCTCCCTATTAAATACCATTTAATTGCAATTTCATTTAATATCAATTAGCTTTCACACAATATATTTGCTGTAAGGATAATAGCAAGGACAGAAGTTACAAAGCATTTCCCCCAGCACCTGGAGCAATACTATGCCCTACCCCCTCAATCTCTTGGGAGAGTGTGATCAAACTAAAATAGCATTTGCCTTACCAAGTTCACTCCCCAGTTTGCCATAGCTAATGGACACATCATTGTAGCTTTCTTTCAGCTGCCTTTGATTTGAATCAAATAGGTGGCTTAGGACTTTGTTCCTTACGTTCTGGCTTCCAGCAAATCTTAGCACGGACTCTAGCTGCCTCCCTTCTGGCACTTGCTGTTCTGATCTTTCAAAATGCATGAGGTCATAATCAACTTCAATACTCTTTAATGTAAAGAAGGAAAGAACAGACACTAAGAGGCAAATTGTATTCTTGGGTCACATATCAGTTTCTGATGGGAAGGGGCCAGGGCCTCTCCCAATATAAAGGCTTATAGGATTTATCTTTTTCTGCAATGTGGCCAGATTGTAAAGGGAAGACGGTCACTTTTTGCTAGATAATGTTTTTAAAAAAGCATTTAATGCACCATAGTTCTGGCTCAGTAGCCAATCAAAACTACATGTCTTCATCGTGTGGTTAGTATACTAGAACTGGTTATATAATGTCTGGTTGTGTCATAAAGCCAATGTGGGGATTGTGTGTGCTCATGTAAATGCTGCACATGTTATTAAGGGCTGGCCAGTATCCTTTTATATTTGTATATATGATTATACGGTATCCTCAACTTAAAATGCTTTTTGTTCATCCATTGAAAACTTCTGGGAAGTAATTGACTTAGTTACCTTTTCTTATACAAATTTTAGTTTAACACAATTGATGTTGTCTAGTAAACCAAGATATCATCTACTATAGATGTCTCTCAGTCAAAAGCACAGCACCTAGTGTTTTCCTGGTTTCCCTTAAGAATGATTTTATCCTTCAAAATCTGGAGGAACTTATGAGGGAAACTACTAACTGAAGCTCAGTTCTCAGAAACATGGAGGGAACTGGTTCTTGGAGAAAATAATGAACACTAGGGGAGCGGCCATTCCATATTAGTCATTCCATGGGTTATAGTTCAAACATCAAAATATCATTGGCAGAGAAGCAGAATAAAAAGCCAACAACACAGTCTTCTTTGCATTTTCCTTTATCATCAGCCCATCCATGATAGGTATTTGTCTTGTCCCTTCTTGGATCTTACTTGTTGTCCCTCAATACAGCTTAAAAACAATCAAAAAACATTTTTTGTTATTTAGCATTTCTTGCTAGTCTCAGCTTATTCAACTGACTCTTACCATAATATAACACTCTTTGGTATTCAGCCTCCATTACCTGCACTAGCTTCTATCTTTTGGACTTAACTATTTAAAATCTAATTTGGTTGATGAGTTTCCTTTGCATCCACATTTGCCTCTTGGATAATTCCTCATTTTCTTCACTGTCAGAGTTGTTTATTTGTGTTATAATAATTTTATTCTTGAAAGCTTTCCACCTTTATCAAATGATCACAGTCATATATTAGAGATAGAGGAGGATTGGAGAGGTCACCTAATCCAACCCCCACTAATTTTACAGACGAAGAAACTGAAGCCCAGAAAACAGGAGTACAATGAAATTTGTGCCTAAGAAAACTAGGGAGAAAGTAAGAGAGCACCCAACTCCCCTTGATCACTTTGTTATCAGAACCACATAAACCGTATCCCAGGCTATGGAGAGAACTGGCAGTTGTGTTTGCTAAGTTATTTATTGCCTATGATATTTAAAAGGAAATGGTGAAGAAAAAAAGGTGCTACAGCACTAGAGAAGGACATATATTGTCCCAGTTTTTACAAAGGGGAGAGAGAGGAGTCTGTAAGCTGTAGGCCAATAAGCTTGACTTTGATTGCTAGCAAAACCCTAGAAGGTATTATTAAAAGGCTCATTAAAGAACAAATAGAAAAGGAAGCAGTGATCACAAAGAGTCAGCTTTCTTTCATCAGGAACAGTTCACATCTGAAAATCCTCATTTTCTTTTTGATATAGCTATTAGATTTATAGATCAAGAGAGTGCTGTGTTATAAATATTTTAGCAAAGCATTGGAAAGTGTCTCATTCTGTTGGAATGGGGAAATCCCAGTCTCCTCCAGAACTCCTCACTAAGTTTGTGTTCAGTAAGGTAGAGTTAATCACAATTATGCAAATATGGCTCAAGCCCCCATTCTAGTTCACACTCTAAAACAAGCTTCTGTTAAGTGCCTGCTCTTTGACAGGTACTGAGCTAAATGCTTTACAAATAATATCTTATTTGATCATTAGAAAACCCTAGTAGGCTTTTAAAATTTTTTTAGTTGAGGAATTTTAAAGTTGAAGAATCTGAGGGATTTGAACCTAGGTCTTCTAGACTCTAGGCCTAGCACTCTATCCCCTGGACCATCTAGCTGCCTCATGAGTCAGGCAGAAACTTTAAATCACAGAGGATTTAATAGAGGCAGTACTGGATACAGATTTGGACTGGATCTGTGATTATGACATGAGTAAATAAAATGACAGGCACTAGACTAGTTCGTTTGGAACAGAGCATTTATGAAGGCAAATGGTATAAAATAAATCAGGAAAAGGTAGGAAATAGATTATGGAGGCCCTTAAAAATCCAAGTGAGCAATATGTATTTCATCCCAGAAGTAATGAGATGCTTGAGCCTTTTAGTAGGGGAATGGTTAGCTCTGCATTTTAAAGTAAATTTTTTTGACTGTTGTGGGGAGGATATATTGGAAGGGGGAAAGACTGAAGTAGAGATATCAATTAAGAGACTATTATAATATTACAGAGGAGAGGTAATGAAGGCCTGAAGTAAGGAAGGGGGACTTCTGGGAATGTATGTGAGGGATGCTTTAGAGGTAAGAGTCAAATATGATTCTGATGTTCCAAAACTGGGCAACTGGAAGGATTATGGTACCTTTGAAGAAATAGAAAAGTTTGGAGGAGGAAGAGGTGGGTTCAGAGAGGAAGATGTTGAGTTTAGTTTTGGACATATTGAGTTTCATAGGCCAGTAAGATCTACAGGATGAGTTATCCAGTAGGTAATGGAAGATGTATGGATGTTCAGAAAAGAAATTTGTGGTATTTAGACTGATTTTATTATTATTGTTGTTAAAATGATAATTGTACACATTGGAGATGGTGAGTTCATCAAAGGAGAGTATAGGGAAAGAAGAGAAGAAAGCTAAAATAGAGCCTTGGGGACATATACTCTTAGGGGATGAGAGATAGATGATAATCTAGCAAAGTCAACTGACAAAAACAGTCCTATAGATAAAAGGAGAACCAGCAGAGAGCAATGTTGTGAAAAAATCTATGGAGGAGAGAGTATCTTTAAGGAGAATGTGGTCAACAGGGACGCTGAAGATACATCAGGAAGACTGAGAAAAGCCCATTAGATTGAACAGCTAAGAGAGTGCTGTTTCAGTAGCATGTTGAGTTCTGAAGCTAGATTATAGAGGGGTGGCAAGTGTGTGGGCAGTGAGGAAATGAAGGCAGTAAATAAAGATGATTCTTTCTAGAAATTTGGTAATGAAAGGGGGGGCCAGATATAGGAAACAGATTTTTGAGATTTAGCTGAATGTAAAGTAGAGAGTGGAAGAAACTCTGCTCCCATTGCCACAAAGCAATAGAATGTTAGAGCTAAGGGATCTTGAGGTCATTCAATCCTGCATAATTTTATAGATAAGGAAATTAGGGCAATGATAAAATATCATAGTGATAATAATGAGGACTTCATTTTATAATAGTAAAGACCTTCTAGTTGTACTCTTTCTTTTTAAAATTTTTTTATTTTTAGTTTTCAACTTTCATTCCCATAAGATTTTGAGTTTTAAATTTTCTCCCCCTCCCATTTCTCCCCCTCCCATTGGCATACAATCCTATATAGGCTCTACAAGTACATTCATATTAAGGATATTTGCTCATTAGTCACAATGTAAAGACAATTAGAACTTATAGGAGGAGCCATGAGAATGAAGCAATAAAACAAAACAACAAAGGAAAAGGAGAGCAAATAGTACGCTTCCATCTGCATTCAGACTCCATATTTCTTTCTCTGGATGTGGATAGCAATTTCCATTGCGAGTCTTTTGGAGTTGCCTTAGATTCTTTCATTGCTTTGAAGAGCCAAGTTTATCAAAGTCAGTCATCCCATAATGTTGCTGTTACTGTATTCTCCTGGTTCTTCTCATTCTAGTTGTACTCTCTGAAATATACATGTTGATTCCTATGTTCTTTGAAGCTTGGATGAGAAAACCCAGATTGTGTCCTTCCATTGAAAATAATGATATAAAAGGTATAGTTGAAAACACACTATCCATCCAATACATTAAAAGTATGATGTACTTTTCAGAAGTGGTCTGTGAACAAAGCCGCTTTTTATACCATTATTTCTTATCTTTTAAAAATATTTTTAGGTTTTATTGTTACCTTTCGGTAGGAAATACCATATTCTGTATCCATAATCCCCCACGTATCTAGTATGAGGCAGGCATTGTGTTTCATTATCAATTCTCTTGTTCTGAGACTGGCCATTTCATCAGAATTAAACAGCATTTTAGTGCCGTTTTCAATTAAGTTATTGTCATAATTTTATGTATTGTTTTCTAGGGCCCGCTTATTTTGCACAAGCTCATACAAGTCTTCCTATATTTCTCTCTGTTCCTTGTATTTGGTATATCTTATGGTACAATAATATTCCATTGCATTCATATAACACTTTGTTTAATCATTCCCCAAATGATTAGCACCTAGGCTGTTTCCAGTCTTTTGCTACCACAAAAGTACTGCTACAGTATTTGAGCACTCCATTGTTTCTAAGGGAAATGTCTTTCTTGAACCTGAAGAACCAGTTTGTAAAATGGCTATGACTAATTGGCAAGTTGGGTGCTACCTGCACTATACTTGGACCTAAAAAGAAAATTTTTAGGGCAAAGAGGCTAAAATCAGTCTAGGATTTAATCCTTCCTGAGAAGATTCCAATGTCATATTTCCTTTTCCATTTTTTTAAATTAATGCTTCCACAGCAACAAATGCATAGAACATAAGTGCACCCAGTAAAATAGCAACCTGCCTAATAAATAGCTAAGCAAGCTTAAATCAAGCACCATTTTGTCAGGATCTTTGAGTGGATGACTTTTTTGGGGAATGTTACTTATTTCTGAAGAAGCATGAAGTGACAGGATTAGCAAAGGTGCCCTTAACTGTCATATAAGTAAAAGGATTCAATACTTTATTTACTCTTAAAATCACACAAGCAGTTCTAGCCCAAAGATGTTTGCTGGTATGAGGAATGGATAATGGAACTGGCTTTTAGTCTAGAATGAATAGGAAAGAATAAGGTTTTCTCAAGTCAGCTGGGTTCCAATTAGCGCAAATAAATTCTAAGTGGTTGCATTATTCAAATTCTCACTATTTGAAGTGATAATTATATGTTAAATATGATCATCAGTTCTAGCCTAATGGAAATACACATTTTGAATTCTAATAATGTGATCACTTCTCAGGATTCATTATTCTCATTAAAAACCTGGCTTTAAGGATTGTGACTTGTTGGAACACAAGGGGTATGAATTCCAAAGTGAAGTTGGGGCCATGGGTACTTAGGGAATTCCAAAATGTTCCTCAGGGAAGAGCCTGGCTCCAGTTTCCTGGGTCTCTTGGAAGTTGGATATTATACCTGTGCTTTGCAGTAGGCAAGGTCTTAAATCCAAGGCCCCTCTAGAAAAGTGAGCCTTCCTAGGGTTGGAAGAGAGCTACTGGCTTCTGCCAGATTGAAAGGTCCATCACCTTATCATTTGCTGTGAAGCTCTGGTGCAAGTCTGACACTCCCTCAAACTTCTGCTAGATGTTAAATGTAGGTTGAACTGGCTAAATATGGCTTTTAAAGGGTGGTGCATGGGACAGGGAGAAGGGGGAATAGTTAGCCATTAACTGAATAATCAAAAAATGGTAGAAAGAGTCTTGTAAGCAATTAAAAGGCTGTTTGATAGCACAGAATCCACTAAAAACTATATAATAGATAAAAGCCCAATAAAACCCACTTATTTTGAAAAGCTTCAGACTTGATAGTCTTTCTCTTCTGCCTTTTCTCCCTCTTATCTCCAAGGTTACTTATGGTCTTAAAAGTACTGATGGCCTTTTCTTAGTCCTCTTCCTTCTTGATTTCTGCAGCTTCTAACACTGTTGATTGCCCCCTCTTCTTGGATACTTTCTTTCCTTGACTTCTATGAGACTGCTCTCTGATTATTTTCTACTACTCTGAATAACTTCTGAATCTCCTTTGCCATATTATCATCCATCTCTTGCCCTGTAATCAATGATCCATCTCTTGTCTCCAAGGCTCTCTTGGGTCCTGTTCCCCTCTCTATTTTGCTGTTAGTCATCTTATCATCCCCCATGTGTGCAATTATCTCCATCCAGATGATTAAAAGTCTATACATCCTCCCCTAAACTCTCTCCAGAACAGCACTCCTGGAACTTCAAATGATACAGATATTTGATTGAATGTCCCATTGGGATCTCAAACTTAATGTCGCCCAAACTAAACTTATCACACTCCCCCTAATCTTTCTTCAAACTTCCTATGAGGATACCATCCTTTCAATAACAGAGGCTTGAAACCTCATAGTTATCCCTTTTGCTCAATCCTGACACCCAATCAATTGCTAACTCTTGTCAAATCTATTTGTACGAGATCTCTTAAATATCTCCTTTTTTTATCCATTCAAACTGCTACCGCCCTAGTTTGTGTCCTGACCACCCATTGCCTAGATTATTATAGTAGCCTCCTAATAGATCCACAGGCTTGATCACATCTCTTCCCTCCAATAGTTCCCCATTGTTTTTCTGGACAAAATGTAAGCAGCTTCACTTGGCATTTAAATCTTTTCACTGTCTGGATTCAATCGACCTTTTCAGACTTAATTCACATTATTCCATTTCCTTTTCTCCAAATTGGCCTACTAGCTTTTACCTGATCTCAACATTTCATTTTCTCTCTCTGTACAATCATGTAACAGTTTATATTTCATGCCTGGAATGTACTCACTTCTAAGAATCCTTAGAATCCTTTGCATCCCTTAAGGTTTAGTTCAGGTGCCACTTATTCCACGTGGCCTCTCTTGATCTCTCTGGCATCATAACCCTCTCTCTTCTCAAACTGCCTTTTTTTTTAACTTACATATTTACATGCTATATCTAGAATAGGCACAAGATGTGCTTTATTGTCTTAGCATAAATGCTTAGTGGATTGAATTGAATCAGCTTTCTCATTCTGTCTTCTGTACAAGTACATTGTACTTGTCAGAGTATTTGATCTCAGTCCTGATTTTTTTTAAAAGAAGTGTATTTAGAATTAATTGTTACTGAGTAAACAATAGGTACCTCTGGTTCCCAATAAACTGAATGGCTCTAGGTCTCAGGGAGCAAAATTGAACCATAGGCGATGACTTGGGCACCTTGTCTGGACCACCCTATGTCTACAGTGAACTTCTATTTATCTCTCATTTGGAATATTACCCATCCTTCAAAGCTCAGTTCAAGTGCCACCTTCTCTGTGAAAACTTCAATTATATTCCAAATAGGAATGGTATTTTTTTCTTCTGACCTTGCATAGCACTTTGTACTATCCTGTATTAGAGTTATTATGTAGTTATTGGATAGTGTTGTAAATAGGTTAGGTAGATGGTGCAGTGGATAAAGTGCTAGGTCTGGGGTCAGGAAGAGTCATCTCCCTCAGTTCAAATCTAGCCCCAGACACTTACTAGCAATGTGACTCTGGGCAAGTTACTTAACCCTGTTTGCCTCAGTTTCCTCATCTGTAAAATGAGCTGGAGAAGTAAATGGCAAACTATTCCAATATCTTTGCCAAGGTCATGAAGAGTCGGACATGACTGAAAAATGACTGAATACATACATGCATACATTGTATAGATTTTAGGAGTCTGCCTGATTAGTTGTCTCTAAGAGTTACCTTTTAGTTTTTGGAATGGGTGTATGTGTGTGGTAGAGGGAGGTAGCATAGGAGGCACAATAATTTATAACCCCCCCTTCTAGAGTCCATCCAAAATAATAGGTCTCAGGAAATTAGGTTTCAGTGAGTCATATGACTGACTAGATTAAGACAACTTTCTGTTGTTATTATGATTGTCCTTCCTTGACTAACAAGTGTCTTTTTTTTGAAAAGCATATGCGGTACCACAACCCCTAGACCTAGCATAGAGCTTTTAAATCGAAGTAGGATGCTTGTCTCCAAACTTCATGGGGTACTCGGGAGGACCTGGCAGGAAGAAAGACTTGTGACCTGCCTGACTAGATCAGAAGTACTGTATAGAAGTACATCAGTCTTCTCAAGTCTTCTCATCCTGATTTTACCTTAAAGGCATAGGAGTTGGCAGAACAGCACAAAGCATTCCTCTTTAGTTCTTCTCTGGTGGCTGGATGAGTGCCTACCCCAGGACAGGTGTCAATTGGTAACCCATTTCTATCTTCTCTTTCACCAGCGCTTAGCGCCCTTAGGGTTCCTATCAAGAATTATGTTTTCAGACTCATGTTAGAAAATGCTATCCACATCCACAGAAAGAACTGACGGAGTCTGAATGCAGATCGAAGCATACTATTTTAACTTTATTTTTTCATAGTTTTTTACCTTTTGTTCTGTTTCTTCTTACACAACATGACTAATATGGATATATATTTTACATGACTGCACATATATAACCTATATAAAATGAAGGTTACAAATTGTCTTTACATGGAATTGGAAAAAATAAAATTCTACTTAAAAGAAAAAAAAGAATTATGCTTTCAATAGAAGATATTTTGGGTGTTGTATCTATGTTTCTGAGTTGGGAATTTCCACAGAAATCCTGTTTTAATTATTATCTCTTCTCCTTTCTCTCCCTTTTGAGCAAAATCACTTCCTTCTTCTGTGGGATTCAGTCCACAAGGCCTTCTTTTCACCTTTAGCTAAAAGTTCACTAGTTCACTAGTTTCTGTTACAGATTGGATGGAGAGCTGTGGACAATATGTGTGACAGTTTTGATGGAGAAATGTGGGTTTACAGGGTTTTAAAGAGATGAGTAGGCTTAACATAGTTCATGTGAGTCATAATTCCTCTTCTGTCATAGTTGATTGTAAACTCCCCAAAAAGACGAAATGAATGAATTGGAGAGTGTATTGTTAAGGATGACTTACTAGGGGGATGGTGTTGATGAGTGGAGCCACAAACGAGCTCTTCACCCTGCCCTACCCCAACCCTCCAATATTGTCAGACTCCATTTCCCCAATCCAGGAAAATTGCTTTTAATTCCGTTCACCTTCGAGTCTTTTTAACCTGTCACTTAGTGTTCTTCTCTTGAATTAGGAGGGCCTGCAACTCTGGCCATGGAAGAGGAGAATCCAGAAGGAGGAAGGCAAAAGTTGACATGGCCTATGAGGAAAGGTCTCAGAGTATTTATACAACACTTTTCCACACATGTATGCCAAGTAGCTGAGGAGCAGGTGGCATTAGGCAGCTGCCAGACAATTGAAGTTAATAAAATAAAATCAGAAAAACAGGCTGCAGATGGCAAAGAATGAAAGGGAAAGTTGGAACTATGAGCACATCTAAGGGTAGATTAACTAAGCTAAGATGAAATGATTTGAGCCTGGTTGAGTTACACTGGAACTGCAAGATATCTCTACATTGGCACAAGTTTTCAAGAACAGAATTGCTTATCAATAAGCATAGAAATATTAACACATATCAACATGATATTAATATATACAAATATACTTAATATAATATGTAAGCATATATTACAATAATAAAATGATTTGTTAATATTTGTGATTGACATATTTTCATTATGAGCTATCATAATTCTGAAATATGTAGGGTGTCATTACTATTGTGATTTTAGAGTATGGAAATAATTCACAACCCTGTAAGGTAGGTAATATAATGCCCAGATAAGGGAATAATTTTCATTAAATCCAGAAGCATTTATTAAATGCTTATTGTGTCAGACACTGTACTAGGGCATATGAAGCACAAAAATGAAACTGTCCCTGTCCTTGAAGAGCTTGCATCCTATCAGAGGGGACATACATAAGTATATAGAACTGAACATAATACTCAAGCTATAATCTGACCTGTGCAGAATACAGAGGGACAGTCACCTGCTCATTCCTGGAGGCTATGAATCTGTTAAAACAACCCAAGGTTGTATTTAGCTTTCATACTTGCAGTTCTCTCACATCATTTTTAGACAGATTCTTGTCTAACCACGCCTCTCTCCCATCCTGAAATAGTAAAGATAATTTTTTGGAACATAAATGTAAGACAATATTCATATTTTTCAATTTGGTACAATTATTTGAATCTTTCATGATCTTTTTGGATCACGTCATTCAGTGAGTTAGGACTATTTTTTAAGTTTGTAGAGTTTATATTATAGTAAACAAGAAAATTGATTGAATTCTTTTTATTTTTCTTTTTATATGTAGTGGCAAATGCTTCTCTCACTGAGAGATTTTGTGGTAAGTCAGTATCCATGCTAGGAAAGAAAAGAACCCACGTACAAAACTTCGGCATCCAAATGAGATTTATTGAAAGATATTCTTTTGTACCTCTAAAGGGCTTGAGATTAAGGGTGATACATGTTTCAAGATGGAATTCCACTAATTGTCTAACATCACCTGTAGTATCATATTGGCTCATTTGGAATGCAGAAATGAAGGTGGCTAACTTTCCCTTTTTTATACATCCTGTATCTCTGATGTGTTAAGGGTGCTCTCCCAGTTGATTAGTTCCCAGGTATTTTATGGCAGTGATTCACAGGGTAGCAAGGTGACTGCTGCGATCTATTACTTCCACTCCCAAATCTATCCTTTGGAATCTTTGATGATTCTGAAATGGTCAGATAGGTTAGAGGGCATGGAACTGGAATGCTCATTTCTCTTGTCTCTACCCATGATCATTTATCATGGGGATGCTACGTGTTATCTGTAAATTTCATAAAGACTCTGAAGCTGTAAATTTTGGATTTACTTAGTCTATTTAGCAGTACAAAGCATGAGTAGAAGGGTAGCAAAATTTTACAGGCCATAAAAAATAATAAACAATTGTATTGTGCATGCATATCCCAAAGAGTTCTTTTTATTTCTAAGTTGTTCCGCTAGTGGCAGGAGAATGACCTCAAGTTGTCTGTTCAAGTGAGAAGACAGATAGTTCTTTTGATCTGGGGCCTTAGAGTTTTCCCTTGGGATTTTCCATATGAATGTTAGCCTAGATTCTGGAGGAGAAGTGGGAGTTTGGCAAGGGAGAAAAATTTCTAATACACAAAGGAGCCTAATATTAGAGAAGGAGAGCCTTAACTATAAATAGAACTACAAATAGAGATGTGTCTACATACATACTTTTTTAGCAAACAATGCCTATTTGTATACATTCACATTTTCAGGGTGCAAGAGTCATAGCAGCTCCCAAGCAGATGTTATGTAATATATTGTGACCACCATAATTTAGCTGGTCCAGCCATGTTTCACTATCCCTTCTAGCTTTGCACCATCTGTAAAGAATGTTAGCTAAGAATGCTATGTGCTCCTTTATCCAAGTAATTGAAATTGACGTTTGAATTGAAATTGAATTGAAAAAAAAAAAAAACAGGATCAGATAGCAGAGATCTCTGAGGCCCTCCAGTGAAGAGCTACTTCTAAGTTGACATCTCACCATTAGCAGTTCCTCTTTGATTCTGACCATTCAACCAGTGTGGAGTCCATTTAATTTTACTAGGGTCCAGCACACAACTCTCTATCTTTTCCATAGTTGCTTAACTTTTCTGTGCCTCAGTTTCATCAGCTGCAAACTGAGAGGGTTAGACTAATGTATTCCTAAGGTACCTTCTGGCTCCAAATATATGATCCTGCAAAATGCTACCTTGTTTAGTAACTGTCAAAAAAGGAAATAAGTGTGCTTTGACATGAACTCTTCTTTCTAGGGCTCTTTTCACTATACTGCATTGTTTACATGTATTTCAGTATAGTAGACCCGGTATGCAAAACTCTAAATGTAAGAAAGAGATGAATTCAAATATGAATTTTGCATCAAAATGGATTGAGCTCAGGTTTCCATTTTGAGTAAGTTTCCTTTGCATATTTAAAACATGATTCAAATTATGTGCAACATGAACACATTTGTTCATGTTGTACGTAATTTGAATTACATTTTAAATACACTAAAAAAGTACACTTGCTTTCAGAGGAAGCTTAAGATGAATCTTCTTAATTCAAATAATTGTCCTTTAATTCACTTCTTTTGCACCTTAAGAGCTTTGTATACTGGGTTTGGTTTATAGAAATACATGGGGACTCTGGTGCAGTAGATTCTTGTTATTCTGTAATTATTTCCTGTTTGTTCTGTACATGGTTTTGTTTTATATATTTGTTTGCACGTTGTCTTCCCAATTAGATTGTGAGCTCCTTGAGAGCAGGGACTATCCTTTTCCCCATTTTGTATCCCAGTACTTAGCACAGTGCCTGATAACCTAGTAGGAGCTTAATAAATATTGACTGATTATAATTCTTAACTAAGAGGATGTTGTTTGTATGTGGAATGGGGCAAAAACTGCTTACATGTATCTATAATATCTCTTTAGTCTTTTACTGCCCCTCCTCACTGTTGTGAGGAGCACAACACAAGGAAAGATTGGGAAAGGAAGTAGTGTATATGGCAAATTGTAACAGAGGTACTAAAGGTGAACAATACATGACCTCAGGGACCTATGATGGAAGCAGAGCTCCTTCCCTGGGATGGATGTTAAGGAATTCCATAATGTTTCATGATGGCTTAGCTATGGCCAAGGGAGGCCAATGATTTGTACCAGTGGCCAGACAGCTAAGACAGAGGAAGCACCAACTCTCCTGAGTTACAGTTTGCATTAAAGCACTTCATATCCTGGGATGAGTTGAGATACCTCATTTCAAAGTTCCTGCACTTGTGCCTGTGGATTGGTCCCATATTAAATGAATTGAACATATGGTGGGGACTGTGTTGTTATACTTCCCTTTCTGGTCAAGGGAGGACTCAAACTCTAGAATGAATGAGACTACTATGTCCAACTAATCGTGTGTCTGAGGAGACTCCTAGGATTTTGGAGGGAGGCAGGCTCAAGGCTGCTTGATGTTTTACTGCTTTGTTAAGCTTTGTGTTCTTGGATTATAACATAATGGCTATGTGCCTACTGAATCCATGCTAAGAGTGAAAGCTATGTGGAGGATCTAAGTATACTTGTCTATGTTTGTATTAAAGTCAATTACATTCTGTATCCCAAAAGAGATAAAAAACAAAAAGGACCTATATGTACACAAATATTTATAGTGCTCTTTTCTGGCAGCAAGAATTAGAACTTGAGGGTCACCTATTAACTGGGGAATGTTTAAACAAATTGTAGTATGTGATTATGGAATACTATTGTACTATAAGAAATGATGAGCAGGATGCTTTCAGAGAAACCTGGAAAGACTTGGAGAGGCTGATGCAAAGTGAATGTACTATGTACAAAGTAACAGCAATATTGTAGGATTCTCACCTGTGAATGACTTAGCTATTCTCAGCGTTACAAAGATCCAAGACAATTCTTATGATGAAAAATGCTATCCATCCCCAGAGAAAGAACTGATAGTGTCTGAATACAGACTGAAGCATTTTTTTTGCTTTCTTTATTTTTCTCGAGTTTTTTTTTGTCCATGCTTTCTTTCACAACATGACAATTATGGATATGTTTTGCGTGACTATACATATATAACCTGTATTGAATTGCTTGCCTTCTCAATGGGGGTTGGGGTGGGGAGAGAGGAAGAGAGAGAATTGGGGACTCAAAATTTTAAAAACACATGTTAAAATGGTTTTTACATGTAACTGGAGAAAAATAAAATACTAAAAGTACAAAAAAGAAAAAGAGGAAAAAAAATTAAAAAGTCAACGACATCATACCAAAATCCCTTGATCAACACTCATTGGCATGTTACCAGTTCAAATGGTAGGGTTAGGTGGGTACTCAGAACTAATTCCTATTGAGTATGTCCGCAAATGCACATACTCTTTGACAATGGGTCTCAGTTCAGGTGCTACATCATCCATGAAGCTTCCCCTGATTCCTCAGGTGTTAATACTCTTCCCCCTTCTAATTTTATTCTATATTATACTTATCTCTGTTCATGCTATATCTTCCCAGTAGAAAGAAGGCTAAAATTTTTTTTTCTTCTTCTTCTTTATATGACTAGAGAATTCCTTAAACTTTAGAGGTATTTAATAAACGTTTGTTAGGTTTAATAAAATTGAATGGCTTTTCCTTTTGGACTTTACTGGTGACATCGTGTATGGTACTGATAGGAACTGGTGAGCATAGTACATATTATGTTCTTAATAAAGTTTTGCCAAATTGAATTGAATTGAATAACCAATCAGTCACCAAGTCCTGTTAATTTTTCCTTTGTAAGGCCTCTTGTATCTATTAATTACTGTCCATTTACACTGCTATCATCTTGGGTCAAATCCTTATATTCTAGTGCCTGGACTATTGCAGTAGCCTCCTCCCCAAGCTATCTGCATCCTGTTTTTTTTTCCTATTAAAATCCATTTTATTTCCTGCTTCTAGATTGCTCTTTTAAAAATTGGTTTAAGGGGCAGCCAGGTGGTACAATGGATAGAGCACCAGCCTTGAGATCAGGAGTACCTGAATTCAAATCTGGACTCAGAACAACACTTGACACTTACTAGCTGTGTGACCCTGGGCAAGTCACATTTCTGTTTCTGTGCCTTTGTTTATATCATCACCTCCCAGGGATGCCATAGTGCAAAGGTTTTTGACTTTTTTTCTGTCGAGGAACCTTTTTGAAGTCTGATGTAGCCTATGGACGCCTTCTCAGCATAATGTTTTCAAATGTACCAAATGAAATAATAGGATTATAAAGGAAACCAGTTATATTAAATTAAATATTTTTTTTTCCCATCCAAGTTCACCAACCCTCTGAAACCTATTTATGGACCTCTTGGGCATCCATTGAACCCAGGTTAAGAACCTCTGTGGGTTTAAGAAATAATGGCATGTTTCAGAAAAACCTGGAAAGACTTACATGAACTGATACTGAGTGAAGTGAGCAGAGGAAGGAGAACATTGTACACAGTATCAGCAACACTGCGTGATGATCAACTATGATAGACTGACCTCTTCTCAGCAATACAATGATCCAAGACAATTCCAAAAGACTCATAATGGAAAATACTGTCCATATCCAGAAAAAGAACTACAGAGTCTGAATGCAGATTGAAGCATACTATTTTCACTTTTTTTCTTTCTTGTGTTTTTTTCCCTTTTGTTCTGTTTCTTCTTTTACAACATAACTAATGTGGAAATATGTTCAATGTGATTGTACACGCATAACCTATATCAGATTGCTTTCTATCTTGGGAGGGGGTAGGGGAGGGACAGAGACAAATTTGGAATTCAAAATCTTATAAAAATGAATGTTGAAAATGATCTTTACATGTAATTGGGAAAAAGCACCAATAAGTAGGGGGGAAAGACTGCAGTCCAAGTTCATCTCACTCTCTTTTCTGTAGACTAATTTCCCTCAACTTTTCAGGTTCAATTTAAGTGCCAACTCATCCATAAGACCCTCCCAGCCCATTCTTACCACCATCACTCTCCCACTTCTTTGAACTCCATAGGACTTGTTGGTACAACTCATTGCATGCAGTTATTTCTCTGTTTCATGGGTATATATCATCTCTCCAATTAGACTGTAAACTTCTGGAATGTGTGATCTGAATATTTATATTTATTTTGTCACTTCCAAAAGAAATCACAGAGGAAATGCTTAGTAAATACTGGTTGAATGTATCAAACAAGCTCAAAACAGAAAAAGAAGATTGGATTTAATTTCCAGGGGTAGAGGGATGGGGACTGAAGGGGAGAGGTCATTCACTTGTGAAAGGAGAGCAATTTCCAGCAGAGACAGAATTGCAGTGGACTAAGAAGTAAATAGGTGATAAGTAAATGGAGTAATTTAACTGTAAAAGGAAGGATAGAGATTATATACTAGTGGGAAAGAGCACAAGGGTCAACTAAGGTATTTTTGTTTTTGTTTCACCAGAATAGGGAAGATCTACTCTAAAGATCTACTCTAACAAAAACCAAAAAAACTCCTCCTTAATCATTTCGCTTTGTAATGGATGTTACTCTGAATATTGGTAGGAGATATTCTGAGGATCAGATTTGTTACATATGGAACAATTTGGCTAGTGCCTGATGATTTTTTTTGGTCCATGACCAGTCATGAAACAGATTAATAATGCAAAACATCCTTTAAGTCTGCCTTTGTCTTTACAAATATGCAGTGGTAGTGGAATGGTGGAAAATGAGGTAGAGTAAATTAAGAGCACAGAGTTTTTAGATTGTCTTCAGATGTGAATTTAACTATTGGTACTTTTATTGTGTGATTTTTTCCCAATGGCCAGTGAACTTATACTCTACTGGAGTAGCTTAACAAGACTCAGTGACATTTCCATTAGAAACAAAACCAGAAATCATAAAGAAATTACAATTTTACAGAAGGATGGTTCACAGGTTCTCTGAGGAGATGTAAAAAAAGTAGCTGGTGGAGTTGATTGCTATATCTATATCTGTGTCTATGTCTATGTCTATGTCTATGTCTATGTCTATGTCTATGTCTACGTCTACGTCTGCGTCTACATCTACGTCTATGTCTATGTCTATATTCATATCTATATCTATATCTACCTATACATATATATGCATATATGTGTATATATAGATATACATATAGCAATCAACTCCACCAGCTACATATATACATCATCTATATATATATATATATATATATATATATATATATATATATATATATATACACACATATATATGGAAGTAACAAGAAACAGCTGATGTGACATTTCTTGAAGAAGCTGAAGTATTCTATAAAGGATTTGAAAAGATTCTTAAACTGTGTGCCTTAATTGCTATACAACATCATTGTGAAGGTATATAGGAGAAGATGCTGAAAATTATGTTGGTAAATATGTTTTGAGCTCAAGAAATGAAATAGAAAACGTTGACTGACATGCACCCAAGAATGACAATGGTTTAAAAGTACAAGCTCATTTGCACAGTATTGTATGGAATAATTATCAAAGCAATAATATTAACAATATCATCTAACATACATTATAATCATGTAATAGCATTATAAGCAGTATCATATCACAAAACTTGGAAAAGTAGTTAGAGATAAAACATTTTATAGAGAGCTTGACATAAGGGATCCAATTAAGCTTTAATATAGGACAAGGGTAGGGGCTGAACCTGTGATCTCATTGATTCAAGAATTCCTGGATGATGAAACTTTATTTATCAATGCAGGTCAGCACTTTTCTCACAACTTAAAGTTTTAAGAGAATTGCCTAGAACTCTGAGAGGTTAAATGACTTGCCAATATTCACACAGCCAGTATTTATTATGAGCAAAAAGTGAACCCAGGTCTTCCCAATTTCAAGATCAGCTTTCTATCCATGATACCATGCTGCCTCTCTCAAGTCAAATCATGCCATGGGTATTTGAATAAGATACCAGGGGGACAAGTAGTTGTGAAATGGAATAGATATGTTGTCATTTTTAAAGCAATCTAGTCTCATCAGTGATAACAAGTGGAGCCACCACATTTTGATTCTACCACCTTGGTGTATAATATATTATCTGAAATAGTAATGGTGATAAGAAGATGAGGCTGGAATGGGTAACTGAACATGGTCAAATACAAATACAGGCTAAAAAATGTCTTCACATCAGATGAGGACAATTTAGAAATTGACTTTCAAGGTGTCATAATGAAAGATTCCAAAATATCAAAAAATATATTCAATGGGAATTCTTCCAGAATGAGGAGCAACAAGATATTTATAATGCGTACAATGACTTTTTCAAATGTGGAAGATCTTTATATGAGAGTCAGTATGTATATGTTGGGGTGTGGTAGGGGAAATAATGCTGTACTTACAGTAAGGAGAAGCCCATGTTTCAATATTATCCTCTGATTTTTACAAGTTATGTGGCTATAGGCAAGTCACTTTGAGTCTGTCCCCTCATCTGTAGATAGGATGGGGATAATTATATCTGTAGTTCTCATCATTGTAATTAAATAATTTATGTAATTTCCAAACCTTAAAATGCTGTAACAATGTCAGTTATTATTTATAATAATGGTCTCTACATACATTGAAGGTAATTTTGATGAAAATTTGATAAAGGAATAGGCAGATTTTTGCTATTTTCTTCAACTGATCATGTTGTTGTATACAACTTATTAAGAGGTATAGAGACTGCAAGATCCTGCTATGTCAGTTGTTTGATTTTTTTTTAAAGGATTTGACTTATTTAAACAAAATACAACCTAAAAGACCTTCTTCAAAGGGTATCCTATGTATAAATTAAAAATATATAAGACTCTTTGAAAAATGCAACCCTGGAGATAACATCATTCATTGATCTGTTCAGTAGTACTGCCAAATGGAATATAGAAAGGAAGACACATTTACCCAAGGAAAAGGGGAAGTCATGGAGTATGTGTTATCCATGTTCCAAAATAAAAGAGTAGTTTCCTATTAATAGAGAGTGTCAATGTGGCCAAAGATTAAAATGACTAAGGGCTGGGATGAGCAATGTAGGGCTGGGCCAGAACGAGCCCTGGACAAGAACACTAAAAAATTCACTTTGTGGTTTTGCATGGTCATGAGAACTGTTCTCTCTCTAGCCCTTGCTTAGGAAGGAATGTAGCAACATTTTGGGTTTGGTTACTTACTGGTGATATAAGAACTAGAATGGATTAGAGGAGGGAGGACCAGGAGAAAAGACAAAGAAAACAGGAAAAGGACAAAAAGACAGGATTACAGTTACTCCTCAGAGCTAAAGAAATATGGCAATTGAGGGGAATTGGGGTTGATTACCAAACATATTATATACATTTGGTAACCTCAAACTTCAGGTGCACATGCATCATAACTCAGGAGGACAAAAGATAGTTTTCTATAACATTTCTAGGGAATTGATCTGTGTTATAAATGCATAGCAAATTTTGCTCTAATAATTGAGCTGAGCTATGTGAAACAAATTTCTTAGATGAATCTTTGAAAGTTTTGATTGCCATGTTACCTTGACCAAATGCCTTGACCATTGTGACCATGATCTATGGAGTTTAGTAGAGACAGATCATGACTACAACATGAATTTAAGGGCTAATAGGTTTTGTAGATGCTTTTATTTATGGGTAACAATGTAATTATTACCTAAAGCCTAGCAACACTGCAAGATCTCTACGGCCAAACTCAGATAATTCAAAATAGAGCAGCCTCAACATTCAAACTGCAAAAAAACAAAACAAAACATGAATGAACAACTAATCTTTCCCAGATGATTGGCCCTGCTCTTTCCTTGTTCTCTTCCTAACTGATGATGATGATGATGATGATGATCACTCTTCAGTTTCTTTTGCTAGATCTCACTCTCTGTACCATCCAAAAACCACGAGAGTTCCTAAGGCATTGTTCTGAGTCTCTCTCAATGGTGATTTCTTTAGCTCTCATGACTTTGCTCGTCATTATTATGAAGATGATTCCTATCTAGATCTATGTAGATCTAGATGCAGATGATTCCTACCTAGATCTATGTAGATCTATCCCTAGTCTCTCTACAGACCCTCAGTTCTAAATCACCAAATGACATGATGAACTGAATGTCCCATAAGCTTCTCAAACTCAATGTATCCAAAACAGAACTTAGGATTTTCCCCCTAAACCCTCCATTCTGCTTGACTTCCCTGTTACAGTCAAGGGCACCACCATCCTCCTCCCGGTCTTCCAGCCTTACAACCTAGATGTTATCCTTGACTCCTCATTCTCACTCATTCTACATATCAGTTGCTGCCATAACTTATTTCTGCTTCTGTAATATGTATGCATTTCCTTTTCTCCACTCACACAATCATAACCTTAGTTCAGTTTCACCCAGAGTATTATAATAGCTTTGCCTATGGTCCCTCCTCTTTTTCTCTCTCCCCATTTCAAATTTGTCTTCCACTCAGCTACCAATGTGTTTTTTCTAAAGCATTCTATTTTCTTTGTCATTCATCTATTCAGATAAATTCTAGTGGTTCACTAATACCTCCAGGATTAAATATAAGATTTCTATTTGGCATTTAAAGTTTTTCACAACCTGAACCTCCCAATTTTTTTTCAAGCTTTATTTCCTTCCACATATCCTGCAATGCAGCTACACTGGCAGATTTGTTGCTTACACATGAAACTCCATCGTCCATCTCTATGCTTTTCCATTGATGGTCACCCATACCTAGAGGCCTGTATGGTCACCCATATGCCCTCCTTTCTCACATCTCTCTCTTAGTCTCCCTGGTTTCCAACAAGCCTCAGCTTAAATCCCACTTTCTGGAGGAAGTCTTTCAAGGTTCCCCTAGTTGCTATAACATATCTTTCATCAGACATTACATTTGATCTACAAGGAATATATCTTACATGCACCTAGTTATTTACTTATTTTTGCCCCCATTAGAGTATAAGTTCTTTGAAGTCAGGGATTACTTTTGTCTTTTTTTTTTTTCTATTCCCAAGGTTTTAGCACAGTGCCTGGAATATAGTAGGCACTTCATAAATAGTTGTTGACATGGTTTTGGATGGGCAGCCAATTTAGTCCATCAGCATATATGCTATGGACAGGAACCAAAGATGGGTATTGCATTGGGCCTAGAATTGAATAAAAGACAAAGGGAGCAGGCTAATTCATATCTGGGGAAATCCCCAGATCCTAAAGCTGTTTGCTGTCACAAAATTCTGTGTTTTTTAACTCAGTGTTAGTCTAGGTATACTCTATAATTGCAAATCATGGCACTCAATGTCTCAGAAGAATAAAAATGTAAATGACTCAAATGACAATGTGAAGAACTGCAGGTGTAAGTGGGCTGTAGTATGTCATCAGTTATGCCTTTTGTAGAAGTGACACAGCAGATACCATTAAAGACATGAACACTAGCAACAGAAAAGGAGGTGGTTGAGGGATAAGAGATGGATGGTATAAGTACTGCATTAATATTCATGAAATATTTGAAGAACTAGATAGTCCAGCATCATGGAGGATGGAAAGGTGTGGATCAATTGCCATTTTCTTTGTTGTGTTGTTGTTGAGTTGTGTCCAACTCTTCATGACTCCATTTAGGGTTTTCTTGGCAAAGACACTGACATTTCCTTCTCTAGCTCATTTTACAGATGAGGAAACTGAGGCAAGTGCGGTTAAGTAATTTGTCCAGGGTCATATAGCTGAAGATGAGTCTTCCTGACACCTGGTTTGGCACTCTATCCACTGAGCTACCTAGCTTCTTTGGTGTAGGAGGTGAGATTCCTGTTCAACTGAAGGAGAGAAAGAGAACATTAGCCATCTTTTAAAAGGAGATGGGAAAGAAGAAAGATAAGAATAGGGAAAGATGGAGTGTTGGTGAGAGAAGGGGCAAGAATGGAGCAAGGTCTCAGGAAATGAAAGGATTGGGATTTTGAGCTTCAGTTGAAATCGTTTTTAGAATGGACCTAGGATTCTTGCTTTGTTCATACATCTGTCTTGTCCTTGAAGTTGGATGCAACTATTTACTCCTGTTGAAAACTATCAGAGAATTCTAGTGTTCCTGTAGATCAAGGAGCTGGGTAAGACTTCCCAAGGCCACTTGAACACAGAATGAACTCAAAAGTTTTTGCTGTACTTGAAACTTCAATTCTGAACAGGAACAAATGAACATTGCAGTTCTGCAAATAGACCCCTGAAGGACAATTGATTCTTCAAATGGAGCAGATTGCAACCCATCCACACCTTTTTGTCTTTTGTGATTTTTGTTAATATTATCTCAGAAATCTTCCCTAAAGTGTATCTCAACATACTAGAAATCCCCCCATAGGCCCTTTAATATTTCATGGGTAGGAGTGCCGCACTTGGGCTGTATGAGTGTTGTGTCTCCCTAATTCTTGCTACATGACTGAGCCACTTTTTTTTGGTTATACATTTCTTTGATAATATTCCTAATGCTTTTTTTTTTCATGTGAAAGTCATTAGCAACATATACCATTGGTAATATGTTATATCCCATTATCCAGTCATGCATCTCTTTATTGTCTTTTGTGTCATCTACAATTTTAATTCTGAGGTATCATAGTTTTCCATGATTTTCTGCTATGCTTTATCACTGGAAAAACATTAGTGTAAAAAAGATGCTTTTTGTCTATGTCAGAGGGCACTTCAGGATGATTTAAACCAATGCAAAATCTCCCAAATGCAATGAAGTCCTTTCTTTTCCTCATGTTAATTCTGGTTCCAACTCTGAAGCACTTTTCAATACTTTTTTCACTTTTCATTGAGTTACTGATGAAGTTACTCAATAGGTTACCTACTCAAGTAGGTTGCCCACCCAACAGTATCACATAGACTGCACAGTAGATATTTCCCATTCGTGGATTATTAAGCATATTTCTTTTGAGTGATTAAGAATCTTATTGACATGGACCTATTATTATTCTTGGCCGTGGTGTAATCTACAAATAGGAAGGAGGAGCTCTCTTCCATTTGTACCCTGTACTAAGTATATTCTATCATTGTGGCAAGGACTTTTGGTGAGCATACTTCTTCCTAATTAATGCCTTACTTAATGTTAATAATGAAGTTTTCAAATTAATGAATGAAAAAGCACTTATTAAATACTTCCTATAAGTAGAGCCCTAAGCTAGGTGTTCTGAATACAAATAGAAAAGCCAGACAATCGCTGCTCTCAAGAAACACATTTTAATGTAGGAGACAAGGCATATAGGAGGTTTCAGCTGAAAGTCAGATAGAAAGGCCCAGTGATCTTGAGGATACTTCATCAAAGCAAATGGCAATGCATTTTATTTATTGTCATTTCCACTGATAAAACTGTATTCACGTCTGATCTTGATCAATCTGACAGTACGAGAGTTTTGTATTTTGGTTTGTCAGTTGTTATGGCTACTGAGAAGGTGGAGGCTGCAGTATATGCAAAAGTTGTTGGCAGGTCACAAGGGTTGATTCCTTTGAGGACTGCTGTGGGGGCTAGGCTGGTGGATATGGGGGCAATACTATTCCTGTTGCTCTTCATCTCAGAATTCTAGGCTATCTCTATCTGGGTCTGCTTCGAGGTGCTTGTCAAAGTGCTTTGATTCACCTGGCACATGCTGCATTCTGTTTCTCCCTTAGGCTACCTTGCTGCTTCAGCTAGGCTGTTTCCCTTGCAGATGGTCAACACATACCTTTGTGGAATCTCTCAAGGAAAATTTTATATTTTTAACATATGTATAGAGCCTTTCAAGCTAGTATTTGTCCCATTATGTCCAGTGCTTAAAAAAAAAAGCAATTAGTTTCTGAAAATGGAAGAATGAAGTACTCTTGAAGCACAAGAGTTTGACCATTTAAATTACTGCTTATTTTACATCTCACCTTTAGGTGGGTTGATATCACACTGTTTCTCCCCTTTAATAAGTTTATTATTTGTTTATTTTAAAAATTGGTTTAAAATTTTTCTTGAGTTAGAATTCTTTCCCTTCATCCTGTCCCTCCTCTATCTATTGAGGATAACCCATTGTTCATGGGCTCAGTCAGAGATTTCTTTTCATAGAACCATAGGATTCTAAGTTTTAAGTAAGCTTAGAGGTTATCTAGTCTTCTACTTCATGCCCTCCTGTAACACCTCTGACCTTGGTCATTCAGCTTCTGATTGTGATGGTAATTCTTTTTCAGAAGTGAGTTAGACAAGATGACCTTGAAGTCTTTTCTAATTGAAATTTTGTGGTTCTCTGACCTCTAGTGACAGAGAGCTCATTGCATTCAGAGTAACCTTGTCTGTTTGTGGACAGCTTGAATTGTTGGAAAGTTCTTATATTTATCAGACCTCTGCTTTTCCTTAACTTTCAATGATTCTTTACAGTTCTGTTCCCCAGAACTCTAAACCTTTTAACAGATAACAGTCGTTCAAATATTTGAAGACAGCTATCGTATCTGCCCCAAGTCTTTTCTTCTCCAGCCTAAACATCTCTAATTGCTTGAATGATTTTTTCATTTGACATTATTGGTCCCATTCCCAATTTGTTCATCTTCTAATTAGTCAATGGACCTTTTAAAGTTTGGTGCCAAGAACTGAACAGAGTATTTCAGATGTGGCCGGACCAATGGCAAATATAAGGGAATCATTATCTCCTTAGTTCTGAACACTATTAAAATAGCCTCAATTTATATTTTTATTTGTTTTGTAGCCAGATGATGCTATTGACTTACATTGAGCTTGTGGCCAGCTAAAACTCCTTAGCTGTTCCCATATGAACTGTTGCCAAGTCAGGTTTCTCTTAGCTATCCTGTATGTGCACATTATAAAACCAATATAAATTATTTTATATTTGTGATAATAATAGTTGATTGATGTTTACATAGTTCTCTAAGGTTTACAAAGCACTTCAAATGCAGATTATCCCTATTAAATTTCATCTAATTAGGTTCAGCTGCCCATTTCAGTCTGTCAAGATCTTTTGGACCTGCAATCTGTAATTCAACATGTTAACTTTGAGTTACGTGTCATTCACATATTTGAAAAATATTCTATCAGGTAATTCACAAAAAATTGAACAGAACAGGATTAACCATATGGTAGGCTGCTAAAGACACATTTCTTCTGCCCTGTTCTCCCATTGACATTGATGAACATTCTTTGGGTCTAGTCAATTAGCTAGAAATCTATGTAATTGTACTTTCATCTGTGCAACATCTTTTTATCTTGTCTGCAAGGATATCACCAGAGACTGTGAAGTATTTCCCTAATCTGATTATACTCTGTCCACAGTATTATCTCTGACACATCCATTTTTTTAAGGACATGACAACATACAAATATTTGGGCAGATAAACTTCTTTCTTTATTACACATTTTTGGCTTCTGTTCTTGGATCAGTTACATGGTACAGTGGTTAGAGTACTAGAGTGGAAGTTAGGATGATCTCATTAAAATCTGACCTCAGTCACTTACCAGGTAGGTTTTGTATTGGAATAAAATGAGACACTAATAAATCACCTACCAGAGATAAGAATGAGCTTCACTTAACCATAGCGTGTAAAGAATATTCTTCAAGGATACATCACATGGGAGCAGCTTCCTTGTCTCAGCATTTCCAGTAACGGTATGCCAGTCCTAGGTGTGTGAAAAGCTGAGGACTCTCTCCTCTGCCATATTGGCTTTTGTGCTTTCTTGACCTCAAAGCTGCATTGTGATTTTAAGCCTTAGTCCTCTGGACAATTTAAGGCTTGAGGATGTTTTTTTTTTTTTTACCACTTTTTAAGGAAAAAAAACCTAACAGCCTGTAGGGGGTTGATACTGCTCAGATGACAATATAAAAGTTACAAATGAAGGTAAATGTGAGACACAAAGATAAATACTTATTTACTAATAATGAATTAATTTACATGGGAGAAATGGTGTGTTGTTAATGCATTAATTCAAATCTATAGAATCTGATAGAAGTGGGATATAGAGACCAACCCAAACCATAGCAATTTCAAAGTAGATGAGAAGATTATTCAAGAAAATGTAGTTCAGAATTTTCAGTGAAGTTAACTTTTGCTGCTATTGTCAGCCTTTTGGAATAGAAAAAAAAAGAAAGGCAGAGTAAGTAATAGTGATCATAGAAATTCGCTAGTTAATGATGTGAGAATAAATGATATTTTATTGCAGATGTCTATCAATCAAGTTTAGGAATAGTAGCTATCAGTCCCCACAGTTCTCTTGGGAATATTTTTGTTATCTATGTTAGAATGAATAAATGTTGAATTAAACAGTACATTCTTTTATTGATTAAAAACAAGTTTTTCTTGATGTATTTTTAAATATTACCATAGTACCCCTCAGTATCTCTGCCTTTCAGTCTCCTGGAAAGCCACCATATAACAAATTATATTTTTAAGACAAAAAAGAAAAAGAAAAGGGGAAAAAAATCAGCAAAACTGATCAATATATTGAAAAAGTTGAAACAAATTTAATTTACACTTGTGTTCTCCTTCCCTTGCAGACGGGTGGGGTGAGAGTACTCATCCCTTCTTTTGAGCCATGCTTGTTCTTTATAATTTTGCAGCATTTGCTTTTTTTCTTTTTAAATAATTTTTCCAAATCATATGGTCAGAGTCATTGTTATGTTGTTTTCTTGGCTTTTCTAACTACACTCTGCATCAGTTCATGTAGATGAGAGAAAATTAGGAGAGGGACAGATTTGGGCCCAATGGAAAGAAAACTTTCTGAGCAAGTAGAGCTGTCCAAAAGTATAAGGAGCTGCCTTGGGAGGAAGTAGATGTCTTCTCAGAGGTCTTCAGAATGATGATTTAATGATTGTGTTATAGAAGAAATCCTTGATTAGGTGTGGGTTAGATGAGATGACCTTGGAGATTCCATCCAGGTTTTACACTATGAGCCATCAAGTTTGCTAGGAAATTTTGTTAGAAGTTTCCCATTAATTCTAGCAGTTTTTTTGTTTGTCTTTCCATTTCGTCTTGACTACAATCATATACATGCCAGATAAGTGTGTGAAAGGGAATGTGTTGTAAAGTTGGATTGGAACCATAGCATAATGGTTCTTGAATGTATGGCGAAGCAGTTTGTATTTTGACCTATAGGCCATGGGGAGCAGCTAAAGGCTTTTATGAGCAAGGGGGTACTTTAGGAAGATCACTTTTTTTTTTACTTTTTTTGGCCTTTATTTGTTTATTGATTTTAATTAAACATTTCTAGGTTAATAAACAGACATAGTCCAGAGTTAGTAGGTTGGTATTATAACATTTATTAAAATAATGCTATGGGTTAATAGAAACAGCAAAGAACCAAAGAATTAAAATGCAAGCTATGTAAAATCCCAACTAAAATCTGAATGTGTCTAATGTATTCATTCAGTAGCTAACTAAAAGCCGAAGAAAGACAACATTCTCAATATAATAAAGTACTGCAAAACAATTGGCAATTTTCAGTTACCAAAATTGTGGGTTTTGCATTTTGTATCCTTTTCTCAATCAGGAAAAAAAATCTTTTTGAATGTTATATAACATACATATAAAACAAGATAGAAAAATACATTATAAACTTGTAACAATGGCTGTAAATACATTATCTTACATGTTTCTCATAGGCAATAGGTTGGTTATGGTACATACATGGCATGAAATTACTAAGATAATAAAGAATAGACAAAATACATGTCAGCTGTACTGTAGCATACAAGCAACACTCCCACTCTAAAAAAAATTACATAATACTGTCAGAAAAAAACTCTCAAAACTACATGTTTTAATAAGAAACAAATTCAATAAAGAATGATAATACTGAGAACCAAGGCATTCAGAGATTTCAAAAGTCATGCTTTTTTTTAAGTTGATCTAAAATTTTGTCAACTAAGTTTTGAAAAGTTTGTTTAGAGCAAACATTGCTCATACATGTCACACGTGTATTTCATACACTTACTTTCTTCCCAACAAAAGACCTTTGATAAACATCTAAAATGTCCAGGTTTATCATAGTTGAGATGAAACTGGAACAAATACTGGTATCATTTTAGCAAATCTCTCCTCAAATGTTTTGAGTGTCGTGAGTTTTATTCAACCAACCAAAATAAAAATCAAAATGGCACAGCATATATTGTAAGGAAATAAAAATATTGCATATGTAACAGGAAGACAAAGCGGTGGCACATTAAACAAAAACTAGCTGAATATAAAGGGATGAATGTCTATTGAATAACAAATAAACTGAAAATCATTTCCAAGTGAGACAAGATGATAGATGAGGTCACCATGCAGGTGCTTACTGAGCTTTACTGCTCACCTTTGACTTCAAAGCTGTGAAGGTATGTAAGAGGGAATGACTTGATAAGTTGGGGAACACAATATCACTTGATAAATTTCCCATGTCTGGTACTGACAAATAATCATGCAAGTATTTAGAAATCAGCTTTGTGCACAAATTGCTTCAACTATTACGCAAGGCCAACTGTTTGAACTTCACACGAATTAGGAAGCTTAAACGGATACATAGTTGAGCCTTAGGAAGATCACTCTTGAAGTTATGTTGGAGAAGTGAGAGTCATGAGGTAGGAAGACCAATCAAGAGGATAATATGCGGTGAAAAACAAATGAGGGCCTGAACTAGGGTAATGGAGCTATTAGTGGAAGTCTGGGGAAAGGTGTGAGAAATACTGTGGAGGTAGAATAGAAAGGATTTGGCAACTCTTGGGACTAGGTAACTCAAGTATGGATGGTATCCAAAGGAAATGAAGGCATCAATAGACATTAGGAAGTTTGAGGACAGGTTTTGAGGGAAAGAAAATTGAATTTGAGGTGCCAGCAGGCCATGATTATATATGTCCTGCAAAGCACTGAAATGTGGTATTGGAGCTCAGGGAAACTGAGAACTGGGAATCATCTGCAAAGAGGCAATAATTTAAGCCATGGAAGTAAAGGAGATGGTTAAGGAGAAATTGTATCACAGAGGTGGTTAGCCTGGAATACACAGATAGATTTCAGGAGGGTTTGTGAACTAGGATATGAAAAAAAAATATATTTTCATTTCCACTAATCTCTAGCTTCCTTTGTCATTCTTTGTATTTTATGCATTTAAAAACATTGTTCTCAGAAAGGGTCCATAGGCTTCACCATACTATCAAAGGAGTCCATGACAACTCCCCAAAGGTTAAGAACCTTTGCTGTGTAGAGAGAGAAGAAGGCCTAGGACAGAGCCCTGGGGGCAGAGGCCTAACCAGAAATGATATGATCGGGTAATGCAGATGATATGGGGCACACTGAAGAAAGCAGCACAAAAAGTCTCTTACATCAATTTTATAGTTCATAATATAAAAATAATATAAGAAACAAGCTCAATTCAACTGAGGGGACTGGGAATTAGTTGCAGTAATGGTTCACAGATGTATGCTATTAACAATACCACCTGGTAGCTTCCTATTTTAACTAATTGTTTTGTCTAACAAAGTGCTAAGTGTACTGGTTTCCACCTGCTGCAGGAGTAGAAGTGCTACTAAATACCAGTGCCCTGAGGAATTCTCTGATTACTCTACCCTAGTTACTGCTCTGCTTGGGAGAGACTAGTGGTTTCTGTAATGGGACATAGAAAATAACAAATAAAAGAAGATGAGGAGTCCTCTGATGGGGAGGATGAATACTAGGAGAGAGAAGCATTCGAGATGGTATCCCTAGTGTAGTATAGTAGCATGCTGGAACTGGAGTCCCTGACCTACCTCAGATATGTACTCAAAAGTTTGTTTACTTGTACCAAACAAGCATTTATGGATTCCTTCAGTACATTTCAAGGTAAAATTATTTTTGAAAATGGTGATCATTTACCACATCCTAAGTTCCATGTGTTATTCCTTTTAATTTCTCTTTTTTATTAGTTCACATAGCAATTACTTTCAAATCACTTACATTCACATTTCTTAAATTGAAAGTATATGCAAGGCGGTGGATATACAAAGGCAGAAACAAAACATTTCCTGTGCTCAAAGAGCTAACATTGAACAAAGGTACCAATTTGTTCCCCTAACAGACATAAATTCAAGTGAAAATCAAATATAAGGCAATGGGAAAAAAGAGCCAGAATTTATTAAGTATCTTTTAACCTTATTTCATTTCTTCTGCTGTTGAATTTCTATCCTGTTTTCTTATAGGTTTTAGCTACATGCTTACTTACATGATTGACCTTCATTTTACATGAATGAACTTTGCAAATAATCTGTCCTTTGCCACAAGAACTAAGTTACATGAAACTGATCAGCAGTGGAAGGGAGTAGAGGGGACCAAGTTTTAACATCAATGTAGCTCTAACTAGCCCTATGACCTTAGACAAAATTCACTCCATGGTCTCATTTTCCTTATTTTTATAGTTCTGTTCACCTCTAAGACATAACAATTATAAAGTTATTGAGAAAAATTATTATTTCTCTCCTATTTTTTAAAAAATTTTTTCCATATGCTTTTGAGTTGAAAATTTTTCTCCCTTTTCCTCCCCCACCCTCCCCAAGATGGTGCACAATCTGATATAGGCTTTAAATTTACATACCCATTAAACATATTTTCACATTAGTGAAGTTGTAAGTAAAAATTAAAACCAATACGAGGAACCATCAGAAAGATGAAACAAAACTCAACAGAAGGTAAAAATAAGTGATAGCGATTCGACTTCCATAGTTCTTTCTTTGGATGTGGACAGCATTTTCCATCCGAGGCCTCTGGAGATGTCTTAGATCCTTAATGCTGAGAAGGGTTCAGTTTAACAATCTTAGTCATTGCATAACATGGCTGTTATTGAGTACAAAGTCCTCTTGGTTCTGCATCAGACCATATAAGTCTTTCCAGGTTTTTCTGAAGTCAGCCTGTTCATCATTTCTTATAGCACAATAGTATTCCATTACATTCATATACCACAACTTGCTCAGCCATTCCCCAATTGATGGGCATCCTCTCAATTTCCAATTCTTTGCCACCACAAAAAGAGCTATGTATATTTTTGTACATGTGGGTCCTTTTCCCATTTGTTTGATCTCTTTGGGATATAGCCCTAGAAGTGCTATTGCTGGATCAAAGGGTATGCACATTTTTGTAGCCCTTTGGGCATAGTTCCAAATTGTTCTCCAAAATGGTTGGATCATTTCACAACTCCACCAACAATGTATTAGTGTTCCAATTTTCCCACATCTCTCCAACATTTATCATTTTCCTGTTTTGTCATGTTGGCCAATCTGATAGGTGTGATGTGGTACCTCAGAGTTGTTTTGATTTGCATTTCTCTAATCAATAATGATTTAGAGCATTTTTTCATATGACTATAGATGGCTTTAATTTCTTCATCTGAGAACTGTCTGTTCATATCCTTTGACCATTTATCAATTGGGGAATGGCTTGTGTTCTTATAAATTTGTCTTAATTCTCTATATATTTTAGAAATGAGGCCTTTATCAGAGAGACTGGTTGTAAAAATTCTTTCCCAATTTTCTACCTTCCTTCTAATCTTAGTTGCATTGGCTTTGTTTGTGCAAAAACTTTTCAATTTAATGTAATCAAAATTATCCATTTTGCTTTTCATAATGTTCTCTATCTCCTGTTTGGTCATGAATTCTTCTGTTCTCCATAGATCTGATAGGTAAACTATTCCTTGTTCTCCCAGTTTACTTATGGTATCAGCCTTTATATCTAAGTCATGAACCCATTTTGACTTTATTTTGGTATATGGTGTGAGATTTGGGTCTATGCCTAGTTTCTGCCATACTCTTTTCCAGTTTTCCCAGCAGTTTTTTTCAAAGAGTGGGTTCTTATCCCAGAAGCTGGGGTCTTTGGGTTTATCAAATAATAGATTACTATAGTCATTGACTACTGTGTCTTGCATATTTAACCTATTCCACTGATCCACCTCCCTATTTCTTAGCCAGTACCAAGCAGTTTTGATGATTGCTGCTTTATAATACAATTTAAGATCTGGAATTGCTAGGCCACCTTCCCCTGCATTTCTTTTCATTAGTTCCTTTGATATTCTGGACCTTTTGTTTTTCCAAATGAATCTTGTTATTATTTTTTCTAACTCTATAAAATAATTTTTGGTAGTTTGATTGGTATGGCACTGAATAAGTAAATTAGCTTAGGTAGGATTGTCATTTTTATTATTTAGATCTGATGTTTTTAAATTTTTTTTTTTTGTTTTTTGTAATTGTGTTCATAGAGTTCCTGGGTTTGTTTCGGAGGTAGACTCCTAAATATTTTATAATGTCTACAGTAAGTTTAAATGGGATTTCTCTTTCTATCTCTTGCTGTTGGGCTTTGTTGGTAATATATAGAAATGCTGATGATTTATGTGGGTTTATTTTATAGCCTGCAACTTTGCTAAAGTTGTTTATTATTTCAAGTAGTTTTTTACTTGATTCTCTAGGATTCTCTAAGTATATCATCATGTCATCTGCAAAGAGTGATAGCTTTGTTTCTTCTTTGCCTATTCTAATGCCTTCAATTTCTTTTTCTTCTCTTATTGCTAAAGCTAAGGTTTCCAGTACAATATTGAATAACAGTGGTGATAATGGACATCCTTGTTTCACCCCCGATCTTATTGGAAATGCTTCTAGCCTGTCCCCATTACATATAATGCTTGCTGAAGGTTTTAGATAGATGCTATTTATTATTTTAAGGAAGACTCCATTTATACCTATGCTTTCTAGTGTTTTTAATAGGAATGGGTGTTGTATTTTATCAAAAGCTTTTTCTGCATCTATTGAGATGATCATGTGGTTTCTGTTGGTTTTGGTGTTGATATGCTCAATGATGCTGATAGTTTTCCTAATATTGAACCAACCCTGCATTCCTGGTATAAATCCTACCTGGTCATAGTGTATTATTCTTGTGATAAGTTGCTGCAATCTACTTGCTAGTATTTTGTTTAAAATTTTTGCATCTATATTCATTAGAGAAATTGGTCTATAATTTTCTTTCTCTATTTTGACTCTTCCTGGTTTAGGTATCAACACCATATTTGTATCATAAAAAGAATTTGGTAAGACTCCTTCTTCACCTATTTTCCCAAATAGTCTATATAGTATTGGAATTAATTGTTCTTTAAATGTTTGATAGAATTGCATGTAAATCCATCTGGCCCTGGAGATTTTTTCCTAGGGAGTTCATCAATGGCTTGTTCAATTTCTTTTTCTGAGATGGGGTTATTTAAGTATTTTACTTCCTCTTCGTTAATCTGGGCAATTTATATTTTTGTAAATATGTATCCATTTCACTAAGATTGTCAAATTTGTTGGCATATAGTTGGGCAAAATAATTCCTAATTATTGTTTTAATTTCCTCTTCCTTGGTGGTAGCTTCCCTTTTCATTCTTGATACTAGTAATTTGGTTTTCTTCTTTCTTTTTTTAATTAAATTAACCAAAGGCTTATCTATTTTATTGGTTTTTTCATAAAACCAGCTCTTAGTTTTATTTATTAGTTCAATAGTTTTCTTAATTTCAATTTTATTAATTTTTCCTTTGGTTTTCAATATTTCTAATTTGGTGTTTAGTTGAGGATTTTTAATTTGTTCTTTTTCTAGTTTTTTTAGTTGTATGCCCAATTCATTAATCTCCTCTTTTTCTATTTTATTTATGTAAGCATTTAGAGATATAAAACTTCCCCTAAGAACTGCTTTCGCTGCATCCCATAGGTTTTGGTATGTTGTCTCATTATTGTCATTCTCTTGAATGAAATTATTGATTGTTTCTATGATTTGTTGTTTGACCCAATCATTTTTTAGGATTAGATTATTTAGTTTCCAATTATTTTTTAGTCTATCTTTCCATGGCCCTTTATTACATATAATTTTTATTGCATCATGATCTGAAAAGGATGCATTTAATATTTCTGCCTTTCTGCATTGGATTGTGAGGTTTTTATGCCCTAGTACATGGTCAATTTTTGTGTATGTGCCATGTACTGAGAGAAAAAAGTATATTCCTTTCTATCCCCATTCAGTTTTCTCCAGAGGTCTATCATACCTAACTTTTCTAATGTTCTATTCACCTCCTTAACTTCTTTCTTGTTTATTTTGTGGTTAGACTTATCTAGTGCGAGAGGGGGAGGTTCAGGTCCCCCACTAGTATAGTTTTGCTGTCTATTTCTTCCTGTAACTCCCTGAACTTCTCCTGTAAGAATTTGGATGCTATACCATTTGGTGCATATATGTTTAGTAATGCTATTACTTCATTGTCTATGGTGCCTTTTAGCAGGATGTAGTTTCCTTCCTTATCTCTTTTGATTAGATCTATTTTTGCTTTTGCTTTATCTGAGATCAGGATTGCTACCCCTGCTTTTTTTACTTCAGCTGATGCATAATATATTCTGCTCCAGCCTTTTACCTTTACCCTGTATGTGTCACTCTTTTTCAAATGTGTTTCCTGTAAACAACATATTGTAGGATTATGGTTTTTAATCCATTCTGCAATCCATTTCCATTTTATGGGAGAGTTCATCCCATTCACATTCACAGTTATGATTACTATCTGTGTCTTTTTCTCCATCCTTTTCTCCCCCATTTATGCTTTTCTTTCTCCTTTTTCCTTTCCCCCTTTGCTAGTGTTTTGCTTTTGACCACAGCTTCCTTCAGTCCCTTCCCCCTTTTATTATCCCTTTCCCTTTTCTTCCCCTTTAGTCTTACTGCTGCTTCCCTCCCTTCTTTCCCCCCTCCCTTTTCTTTCCCCTTTTTCCTCCTACTGCCTATAGGGCAAGTTAGATTTCTATACCAACTGATTATATTATGCCCTTCTTGAGCCTAATCTGATGAGAGTAAGGTTCAAACAATGCTCCCCCTCCCTCTTTCCCTCTGCTGTTCAGGTGTTCCAGGTTTTTTTTTTTTTCTGGGGTGATATTTTCTGGGTTTTCAGAGGTTGATAGGGGAGAGTGAGAGCGACTACCTTTTCACTCCACCATCTTCTTCTCTTGTATATTAATAGCCAATTATTGAATTAGGACTAAGGTTTTTCCCCTTCCTTTTCCTCATTTAGAAATCGTCCCTGTAGGATATTCAGGCGGCCTTTGAGGTACAGGGCTAATAATGAGATGAAATCTTTGATGAAACTGACCTAACTGGAAAACTCAGATCTGATCAAAAGGTAAAGAAATATTAGTTTATGTGAATTGATGGATTCTGGCCCATTGTGTTTTAGTCAGACAGAACTGGGTAAAAGTGGATTCCCCCTTTTGTCTAGATTACCCTAGATGGGGTAATATGGGTATACATAAGTGTCTTTGACCAAGACTCAGTGATCAGAGTCACATCCCCCAGCCCCTCATTAGGATAAGTCCACCTTTCATTATAATATTGATTTGCTAATTAATTGTTAAGCAATAAGAGTTGATGTTTACCCTCAGAACACCAATTCTTCCAAAGTCATAAAGGCATTGTATGAGTTTTATGAGAGGTATTTGGCATTCAAGAGTACTACTGACCCCTTTTATAAATTATCCACTAGCATGATTAATAAAATGATCAATTATTCAGAAACAGTGTCTCTCAAACTTTTTATGTGTTAGTTATTAAAGTTTCCTTATTTTAAGTTCTAGTTTTCAAAGCCTGTATAATGCCAATTGTACTGAACAAGGTCATTGCGGTTATTCAATTTTAAATCCTAGTTTTGCACAGAAGGAATGTATCTCTAGGAGGACAGGGTAGTCAGTAGTCAACAGTTAACTACTGTAGTTAACATTTGTTAACATTTAACAATGTTAAATCCATTCTAACAGTGTTGAAAAAATCAAGGAAGACAAGGAAAGAGAAAAAAGAAACCCATTGGATTTGCCAGTTATTTGGTCCTGGGTGATCTGGGAGTGAGAAGTTTCAGTAGTATGATGAGGATAAAAGGATCACATCAGGGATTAGGGAACCAGTGATGAAAAAGTGAAGTCACCAAGTATAGAAGACTCTAGAATTTTAGTAGTGAAGTAGAGGAGAAAGAATAATAACTTGAAGGCATATATTAGTCAAAGTAAGGATTTAAACAATTATGAAGAGAAACGAGAAGTTTGAGAGACATAAGGTTTTTGCAGCCATCTCCTTCAACACTATCAGTACTGTGAAGAGGAAGGCCAGTGACATTTGATATGATTGGGGTAACAAATTTGACCAAATGCCAAAGCGTACTGTTGTGAGTTGCCTTTACCACAACTTCATTGGCCACTGCTGCAAAAGGTTTGTCTGAAATAGGTTTTTGATGTCTGAATTCTTCCTTCCTGAGTCTTTATTATTTAGGTTTGTTGTCGTCCCCTGAGCACAAATATTGCCTGAGAACCTTCTTCCAGGCACTCTCTTCTAAAACTATTCTGTTGTTGAGATGCTGATTTTGTGAATTAAAAAAAAATTAAACTTTTTTTGGGGGGAAGGAGCAAAGAGTTAGTTGTTATTTCTCTTGCCATTTCTTTATTTTGACACTCTTCTTGAAGGACTAAAGCCTGTAAATGTTTTTATATCTTAAACTTAAGATAGCTAGTGGTGGGGAATTAGGAGAGTGGGGAGGGATTCATACAAAATCAAAGGGAATCATTTGGGCAAGAAGCCATTGGAAGAAGTTCCTATTGGCAGGTTTCCAAGATCAAGTTCACCACTAGAACTGCTTACAGTAGCATTTTCCAAACTGTGTTCTACGGAACCTTGGAATTTCCTTTGATATGAATTAAAATTTCTTGAGAAAATTTCCATGTTAGCAAATTTTTTTTCTTCTCAAACACATTGTAATTATGTTAGCATTTCAATAGATCCATGGCCTCATTGGTGGGTATACAGACCATATGCTCTTTCCTGTGTAATGTTTGTTTTCCCATAAATTCTCGATGAAGGATCCACTGAACATGTTGGTGTTTCTTCTAATATTTCCCATATTCCAGTGTAGCGCTGGGTTTCTCCATCTGTAATTCTCTACGTTTGAGGCATTATCAGCCCACCTCTTCTGTTCATACAAGTCCTTGGTAGCATATTTTACATTTAGTTTTATTTTTGTTCAATCTTTTTCAGTTATGTCCATATCTTCATGACCCCATTTGGGGTTATCTTGGCAAAGATACTGGAGCAGTTTGCTAGTCCCTTCTCCAGCTCACTTTACAGATGAGAAAACTGAGGCAAACAGGGTTAAGTGACTTGCCCAGGTCACATATCTAGTAAATGTCTGAGGACAGGTTTGAATTCAGGAAGATGAGTCTTCCTGACTCCAGGCCCAGCACTCTATATACTGCACCACCTAGCTTTCCTTTAATTATACAGGTATCAAAAATACAGCAGCATTAGTGCATGAATAAATTATTTTAGCATGAAAATAGGCTTAATTTCATATTTTGTTGCAAAATTTCCCTGATTCTCCTTTAGTTTGGGGGTCTTAACAAATCTTCTCTTTGACCAATATTAAGTATTTGGATTTCTTGACATCATGGATTACACAGTTAAAGCTCTCCATCCTTCAGGAAACTTCCCATAATTAATTGAACCAAATCTTTAACTGGTCAACATAATCCCTGCCCTATTTCCTTGATGTACTCAGATGTGGAATTTAATTATACAAAAGAGCAGTTATAGATCTTTTTGATATATTTCAAGTCAAATTATTTTAAGGAGTACTGACGGGAATTTATTGGACAACTGTTGGTTCCATCCACAGTTGTATGCGTTGCCTCCTTCCATTTCTTATCTTTCTTGGCTTACACAGGAGTTATTTTCAATTTAATTAAACTCAAGTATTTATTCAGTTCCCATTACATGCAAAGCATTGGACTTTATTGTTTTTGTTATTCAATTGTGGCTGACTCTTTGTTACTCCCTTTGGGGTTTTCTTGGCAGAGATACTAGAGTGGTTTGCCATTTTCTTCTCCAGCTTTTTACAGATAAGGAAACTGAGGCAAACAGTGAAGTAACTTACCCAGGATCAGATACTTAGTAAGTGTCTGAGGCCAAATTTGAAATCAGGAAGATGAGTCTTCCTGATTCCAAGCCCAGTCCTCTGACCACTGTGCCACTGGACTTACAGACACTAAGACAAAACAGAACTTTCCTCAAGGAACTTGCACTGAACAAAGTCACCTGTGTTTTCCCCTAACACAAATATCCATTCCAATGAAAACAAAATAAAAGGTTACAGAAAAAGGAGTCAGAATTTAAAAAATATCTTTTAACCTTGTTTCATTATTTCTATTGAATTTCCATTAGGTTTATCCAGATTTCTTTTGGGTTTTGATTACCTGCTTTCCTTATAAGATTGAACTTCATTTTACATGAATAGCCTTGTAAACAACTTGCTCTTTGTCAACAAGAGCTTAGCTACTTGAAACTGATTGTCAGTGGGTGGGAATAAGAGGAGGCCACACTTCTAATAACTGATTTACTGCTAACTAGTCCTATGACCTTGGGCAAGTAATTCACCTTCTTTGGCTTTGTCTCACTTTCCTTATCTTTACCAGCCTATTCATCTTAAACTTTCAGGGATTATAATCGTATTAGAGTTCTCTTATTGTAACTTTCAATCTTCAAATGTACCTGTATCATACCAAATGCATTGAATGGGGTCATCATGTGTGGTTATTCAGTTTCCATGTCAAAGTTGTTTTGCAAGGACATAATTCACAGTTTGTAAAATGTATTGCTCACAGAGAGTTCAAGGTCAGTCAGTGAATGGCTAATAACAGGCAATAAGGCATATGGTGAATGAGTCATAGGTATTGTCAATAAAAGAAAAACAAGCTAATACAGTTAAATTACATTGCTGTCAATATATTTATTGTTCACTGTAGTTAGAAAACATATTCTGCCTCTTCCTTGCTTCCTGGATAGAGACAATGTGCCTTGTGGTACTGTGGAGCAGAGAGTTCTGGTTGCCCTCCCAAGGTCTTTCTGCTTGGCTCATGAAGAGCATCATTTGCCTTGAGCCACCTCTACAATGATTAGCAAAGTGGACTTTACAGGTATTTACTGTTACTTAAGATCAGAGGCACACAGGATTATTGGTACTGTTTGTTTAGAAAGCCACATCACCTAAATTGGTGCACAGCTACCTTTCTACTAGATTTTTATTCAAGTTTTCAAATTCAACTCAACAGACATTTTTTTTTGGAGGGAGTACAGCTTGGAGAAGGGAATCTAGAACTGGGTATTTCCAAGGGGAAACTCCTGCAAATGTAGATCAGCTTCTAGATTGTCATTTAAATCTTAAGGAGTTACTTGAAGGCACTGAGAAGTTACATGACTTATGCAGGGTCACACAGTTAGATTTTCCTGACTCCATGGCCAGTTCCCTACCTGCTAAGTTTCACTGTCTCCCCTTTATTAAATGATTACTATTTGTGTTGTTTTCTGGGGCTACAAAGAAAAAAATCAGGATAATCTCTCCTCAAGGAGCTTATATAAATTAAACCACAGGTAAAGTACACAAGACGTGCTTCTTCCAGGAAGTTTCCTGTAATTAGTGAAATCCAGCCTTTACACTTATAAAATAACCACGTATATGTATATATCACAGTATCAAGCTTAACAATGTTCATTGAATTGAAATGCATATTTACATTTACTATGTATTTCTTTATTTCAGTCTTGGGTCAAAAGCTCCTTGAAGATCTTCATGGGCAGAGACCATGTTTCCATTGTTTAATTTTAATCTTTAGTTTATTTATTAGAATTACTAGTTATAGTTTTTTAGTTTAAGCCATGTAGTATACTTTTTTTCATGTCTTTGTAATTCAGTATTTCAAGGATCCAAAATAATAATTAAAAAAATAATAGTTGTTCATCTTTCATTTTTTTTTTTGGTGAGGCAATCAGGGTTAAATGACTTGCTGGGGGTCACATAGCTAGTGGGTATCAAGTGTTTGAACTCAGGTCAAACTGACCCCAGGGCTGGTGCTCTATCCACTGAACTACCTTGCTGCCCCTATCCTTCAAGAAGACCAATGACATCATGAGGTGATGTTTTGACTTGTGTAAGAATTGGATTTAAGTGAGGCAGAGTTGCACAAAGTTGTCATTCTCTGTCTGTTATTAACAGACAGTGCTTATATTTGCACTCAAGATTTGCAAAGTGCTTTATGTCTAATATCTCACTCGAACCTCACAACATCTCAGGAGTGGGTGATATTCTTTTTCTATTTATTTATTTATTTTTTACAGATGATGAAACTGAGGCTGAGAAGTTATATGACTGGTTCAAAATTATAAAGCTAGTAACTATCTGAGGCAGGATTTAAACTCAGGTTTTCCTGACTCCAAATCCAACACTGCTCACCACATGGCCTATCTGCCCATATTTCCATTGATATAGGTCACTCCCCACTGACTCAGCTCACATGCTGTAATAGTTGGTTTCAGAAGATGCAACAGTTGAATAAAATTTTCCCAATGATGGCTAACTAAACTTATTTGATAAGATCTTTTAGGACGGATATGTAAATCATAACTGTGCTCCTATCCAACTTGACCACTTGGTAAGACCTACCATAGTTTGGGGGCAGCTACGTGGCACAGTGGATAGAGCACTGGCCCTGGATTCAGGAGGACCCGAGTTTAAATCTGGCCTCAGACACATAACACTTACTAGCTATGTGACCCTGGACAAGTCACTTAACCCCATTGCCTAGCAAAAAAAAAAAGAAAAGACCTACCATAGTTAGTACTTTTCTGCCATAACCTTTGAGAACTTAGTTGCCCCTGATGCATTGGAGGGAACTTTATAGAAGGTCTGGAAGGACTGTCTGATATAGGGGAAAGAGCACAGACTATTGAATTAGAAGAACTGGATTCAAATCCTGATTTTGTTACTACTTTTGGACTTTGAACAATAAATCACTTGACCCCACTAAGGGCATCAGGTTTGACTCAATCAACAAGATTTTTATTAAAGTTTACTATGTGCCAGCCACTGAGCTAAACAACAAGGTTATAAAGACAACAGGGAAACCACTTCTGTCCTTCAAGAGCTTACAATATAATGGAGAGACAAGCTCTATGTACTCTGTGATCTAGGGAACTAATTCCTCTCCAGCTCTCTATCTATGATCTTATGATGCGCTGATTCTGCATGGGAAAGTTGACCTTTATGTTAATGTCTAACAGGCTGGAAATAAATCAAAGCAGCATGACCATTGCTTGTTCCATCCATCCACTTCACAATTATTTCCCTCTTGCCCAGCCATTTGTAATATTACCTGCCTGATATTTCCCTCTGCTAAGTGTTATTTACTATGTGGTTTTCCTTTCTCTCCTTTCAATTCACCCCCTGCAGGGATGTCAACTGCATAGTCATGCAGAATAGTGACCTTTTCAAAGCCAAGCTACCCCTTTAAACTACTGGTAGTTCTTATTTTCTGCTATGAATTTCTCTATTCAAATTTCTGCTTTGAGTCCTCAGCCACAGACCTGGATGGATCTTAGAGATTATATCTAAGATCCTTCTTTAATAGAGGAGCAAATTGAGGGTCTGAGTGACAGATGAAATAATTTGCCTAATGTATAAAAGATGAAGGAGACTTATAGTTTCTTTAACTATTGAAAGAAAAATGAGGCAAAATACATGTCATTGTTTTGCTGTCATGTCTATCTACATAATGGCTTAAAATATATGTTTTTTAAAAATTTATTTATTTTTAGTTTTCTACATTCACTTCCACAAGATTTTGAGTTCCAAATTTTCTCCCCATCTCATCCCTCCCCCCACCACAAGATGGCATGCATTCTGAATACCCCTTCTCGTAATCTACCCTCCCTTCTATCTCTCCCCCTCCTCTTATTCCCTTCCCCTTCTATTTTCCTGTAGGGCAGGATAGATTTCTATATCCCATTTCCTGTGTTTCTTATCTCCCAGTTGCATATGAAAACAAATTTTTTTTAACGTGTGTTTTTTAAAACTTTGGGTTCCAAATTTTCTCCCTTCCTCCCTCCCCACCCACCCTCATTGAGAAGGCAAGCAACTCAATACAGGTTATACATGTGTAGTTATGCAAAACACTTCCATAGTAGTCATGTTGTGAAAAGTAACTATATTTAACTTAATCTTATTCCACCCCCCCATATATTTTATTCTCTCTTTTGACCCTGTCCCTCCTCAGAAATGTTTGCCTCCTGATTACCCCCTCCCCCAATCTGCCCTCCCCTCTATCATCCCCTTGTCTCCTATCTTCTTCCTTCCCTATTTTCCTGTGGGGTAAGATGGATTTCCATACCCAATTGAATATGTATGTTTTTCCTTCCTTAAGTCAAATCCTATGAGAATAAGATTCATTCATTCCCTCTTACCCTCCCCTGTTTCCCTTCTACTATAAAAGCCTTTTCTTTTCTGTTTTATGTGAGATAATCTACCCCATTCTATCTCTCCCTCTCCTCCCAGTTCTCTCACCCCTTAATTTTATTTTCCAGATATCACCCCTTCATCTTCAACTCACCCTGTGCCATCTATCTATCTATCTATCTATCTATCTATCTATCTATCTATCTATCTATCTATCTTTCTATCTATCTACCTACATACGTGCATATATTTTTTTCCCTGTAACTACCCTAATACTGACAAAGGTCTCATGAGTCACAAATATCATCTTTCCATGCAGGAATGTAAACAGTTCAACATTAATAAGTCTCTTATTATTTCTCTTTCCTGTTTACCTCTTCATGTTCCACTTGAGACTTGTGTTTGAAAGTCAAATTTTCTATTCAGATCTGGTCTTTTCATCAAGAATGGCTTGAAAGTCCTTTATTTCACTGAATGAACATTTTTTCCCTCTGAAGGATTATACTCAGTTTTGCTGGGTAGGTGATTCTTGGTTGTAATCCTATCTCCTTTGCCCTCTGGAATATTATATACCATACCCTGCAGTCCTTTAATGTAGAAGCTGCTAAATCTTGTGTTATCCTGATTGTGTTTCCACAATACTTGAATTGTTTCTTTCCGGCAGCTTGTAATATTTTCTCCTTGACCTGAGAACTCTGGAATTTGGCTACAATATTCCTAGGAGTTTTCCTTTGGGGATCTCTTTCAGGAAGTGATTAGTGGATTCTTTCAATTCCTATTTTGCCCTCTGGTTCTAAAATATTAGGGCAGTTTGGTCATGGTTTTCAGATAGTCCAATAATTTTTAAGTTCTCTCTCCTGGATCTATTTTACAGGTCAGTTGTTTTTCCAATGAGATATTTCATGTTCTATTTTTTCATTCTTTTGGATTAGTGTTACAGTGCCTTTATTTCTCAAATTGTCACTAGCTTCCAAGTTCTCCCTTCTAATTTTTAAGGAATTATTTTCTTCAGTAATCTTTTGGACTTCCTTTTCCATCTGGCCAATTTTGCTTTTTAGGACATTCTTCTCCTCATTGGCTTTTTGAACCTCTTTTGCCATTTGAATTAGGCTATTTTTTAAGGTGTTATTTTCTTCAGTATTTTTTGGGGTCTCCTTTAGCATCACTCTCAGTTTTTCTTCTACTTCTCTTACTTGCTTCTCAAAATCCTTTTTGAGCTCTTCCCTGGCCTGGGACCAATTCATACTTTTCTTGGAGGCTTTGGATGTAGGAGCTTTGGCTTCATTGTCTTCTTCTGGTTGTATGTTTTGATCTTCTTTGTCACCAAAGTAAGATAATATAGTCTTTTTGTGCTGCTTGCTCATGATCCCAGCCAATTACTTGAGTTATAAACTCTTTGCTAAGGTAGTAGCCTGTTTTCAGTGTGGAGAATGTACTGTCCCAAGCTTTGGGGGTTTTGTGTAGCTGTTTTCAGAAATACTTGTAGGGACCTGTAAATTTTCAGTTCTTCCAAGGTGGTATGATGAGGGGTGAGGTGGTTACTCCTTTCCTGGCCTGTGCTCTGGTCTATGAGTGACCACAAGTGCTCTTTTCTGCCTTGGAACTGTGAGGAAGATTTTCTCTACTCCACCACTACAAGCTCCAGCATGCCAGCACTCCTGTTTGCCCCAGGACCGCCACCCAGAACTGTGACCCAGATCCAAGCAGGACAAAGCAAGATTCCTGCCTCAGCACTGGCAAAGAGATCCCTACAATCCCCCTCTGATCAGCCACTTGATTACCCCTCAGTCTGTGGGCCAGAAGCTCTTGAGGCAGTCGCTGCACTGTGGTCAAGGCTGGAACTGAGCTTCTCTCTCTCACCACAGTCACAGAGTTTTCCCACTGACCTTCTAAGTTGTCTTTGGTGTTTGTGGGTTGAGAAGTCTGGAAACCACCTCAGTCCTCTGAGGTCTGCTCCAGGTTCAATGAGGCCTGTTTTGTCTGTGCACCCATGCCAAACTGCACTCCTCTCTCACCTGGCAAGATGTACCTTTCCAATCAACCACCCTGGCCAATTGCCTAAAAAAAAAGTCAATAAAACAAACAAAAAACCTTAAAATAAAAAGTTTAAATATTTCACACAAGGATGAATGAATAGGGAAAGAATGGAGGTATAATCTAGGTTTCAAGCCTGGAATATTTCATTGATGGAGAAAATGCTGATGCCATACTGCATGCTTTTGTGACAGACAGAATTGGCCAGAGAGCTTTAAAAAGGAAACATTTTTGCTTCCTCTTTAAGAGAGGTCACATGTGATTTCAAACTCTTTTCAGTGGCATATAGAGTATGTGTATGTCCACGTGAGTGGTTGAAATATGGCTCTCAAGGAGTAATACATAGGTATTTCTGAAATCTTATCTCTCTTCCTCCAAGAGGAGACTTTCCTGCCAGGAAGAAAGCAGAAAAGGGTCTACAACTCTATCACATATGCTTCCTCTGGGGATGGGGGTTGTTAGTGAACTAGAAGTATATTTATATACCTCCCCACACACACCATGTTTATGGCCTAGGGGAATGATTTTTTTTTAACACTCAATTTACTTTCCTAGTCACTATCTCTTGCTAGGGAAAAGTGGACCCAGATTATATCTGTGGGTTTAAGTCTTTCCTACCAGGTGCTAGTTATGCAAAAGAATATCAGTGAATAGCAAGTAAACCCACTGATTGAAGCTGATAGCCAACAGAAATCAGAGAAGTTATGCCATTTAGAATGAATCAGAAAATACACAGAGTGAATGAGCTCTTCTATTGGGAGTGAGATATTTCATCTTGTCTAAGAGTCCAGGTCTTACCGAAGGGGAGCTTCCCAAGGGTCTCCAGGCTGCAGGCAAGCTGGAAATCAGAGGTGTGCTGAGGAGTTTTCTTTCCTTTGCTCATTTACCTTCTAAAGTTTATTTTCTCTCTCTGTAGGTCTCTCCCATAAAGAGAACCTCATGAGTATTCTCTCAAAACAGGATTGAAGAAGACTCTATTTTTCTCCAAAACTCTCACACCCACTTTACCCCTAACAAAGCATGTAGCTTTGAGTCATCTCAAATATTCCAGTCATATGCAAATATTCCAGACTTGAAACCTAGGTTACACAGAAATGACAATTGCTCATACTTTAGTAGAACTTTACAGTGAACTACCAGGAAATGTGGTATGATGGGAAAAGGGCCATATTGGCAGCCAGACACTTTATGGTATTGGTCTGGTTCTGCCATATTCACACTGTGTCCTTGGGTAAGTCTTACTTTCTTTTTTTCTTCATCTTTAAAAAGAAAAGGATTCCTGTGGTCCTACCCCTGTCACTCCCTGCTTGATACTAGGTAAGTCACTTCTCTGGGCCTCAGTTTCTTGATCTATAAAATGAGGGGTTTGGAGAAAATGGCTCATTTAGGTCCTTCCTAGCTCTAGATCCATATCCCATGATCTTTTCTAGCTATTGATGATTCTGTGAATAAAGTATTTTTATATATGATCTCCTCTGACTCTCACAACTCCTGGAAAGTAGGGAGAGCTTCTGATTTTTGAGTCAAAGGACTTCAGCACAAATTCTGGTGTGGTCACTATTTGTGTGATCTTCGGGAAGTCACTTGGTGCTTAGCACGGTACCCAACACATAGTAGGCACTTAAGAAATGTTTATTGATTGACTAATGGCTTAACTGGGTCTCAGTTTTCTTATCTATAAAAAAAGAGGCCTGGACTAAGTGAAATATAAAGTCCCTTATATCTCTAAATCCATAAGCTCATAAGATTAGTGATTATATGGCTATCATATTTGTCCAAGTTCACTTAACTATGTATATAAAACACTATATAAATTTCAATAAATATTGATGATAATGATAATAAAACTGGTGATGATGATGATGATGATGATAATTGGCAAAATTGAGACTCTTTCCTGGCTTTTTAAATTCCTAATCTAAAATTTTTTTCCATCAAAATCATGTCTAGATCTTATTAGGGTTCACATGACTTGCAGAGCAGTCAGCACACTAGACTATACTATAGCTGAAGTACCTCTGCAATGCCCTGCTCTCTGTGCTGAGAAGTCAGTGTTCCCAAGTGTAAACATTTGTTGGTTCCATCAGTTCCATTAATTGTAAGTGTTTTGGGAAAAAAATTAGTCTTGCCCTTTTTTGCTAACACTGGTGAATTTTTGCCTATGCCCTTGGTCATATGGATGATTTCAAGGAATCATTTCAGGAAAGAATCACAAAATTATAGAATGAGCAGGGTCTTCAAGTGGCTATCCATGTCCAAAAAGAATTTCTAATATAACATGTGAGAAATGGTTATCTAGATTTTGCTTGGAAATCTTGAATGAAGGGGATGCCACCCCCCTCTGGAGTCACCCAATTTCCATTCAGATGTTGTTACAGTGTATATAGTCCTGTGGGTAGCCTGATCTCTATGTTATACAGCCACTGGACAGGAGATGGAAAAGAGGTCTGTAAGTTTCTGCTTGTCCTGATAGTTAGGGAACCTGGAAATAGACAAAGGGAAATTCTACTTTCATATACATACATAAACGTGTGTGTATATGTATACATGTATGTGTGTATATGTGTACATGAGTATTTCTTATTTTTATAATTAATGTATTTATTTTTAGTTTTCAACATTCACTTCAATAAGATTTTGAGTTCCAAATTTTCTCCCCCTCCTGCTCCTTTCCACTCTCCCCCCCCCCGATGGTATGCATGATATGGACTTTACTTATACATTCATATAAAGCTTTTTTTTCCCCATTAGTCATGATGTAAACAACAAATAGAACTAATTGGAGGAACGATGAGAATGAAGCAATAAAACAAAACAACAAAGGAAAAGGAGAGCAAATAGTATGCTTCCATCTGCATTCATACTGCATAGTTCTTTCTCTGGATATAGATAGCAATTTCCATCATGAGTCTTTTGGAGTTGTCTTAGATTCTTGCATTGTTGTGAAGAGCCAGATCTATCAAAGTCAGTCATCATACAATGTGGCTGTTACTGTGTACAATGTTCTCTGGGTTCTGCTCACTTTACTCTGTATCAATTCATATGTACTTCTGGGTTTTTCTGAAGTCTACCTGCTCATCATTTCTTATAGCACAATAGTATTCCATCACATTCATATACCACGACTTGTTCAGCCATTCCCCAACTGATGAGCATCCCCTCAATTTCCAATTCTTTGCCACCACAAAAAGAGCTGCTATAAATGTTTTTGTGCATGTGGGTCCTTTTCCCATTTTTATGATCTCTTTGGGATACAGACCTAGAAGTGGTATTGCTAGGTCAAAGGGAGTATTTCTGTCTCTACGTGCAAGACTAGGTCTTTCTTATCTTTCTCAAGGCTGGAAGTACAGGGGTTCCTCACCCATTTAATCAATGTGATCTGTTATCCTCAGTCTTTTCAGTAGCTAGGATTACCAATGGGTCAGGTGTGCCAGCACTCCTGACAATTCTACTCCACTAATAGTGGTGAAAAACCTCATACATAAATATAGTTGAGGTGAGTGTGGTATGATGTGAAGGAGAATTGACAACACTCTTGCCTAATAATTCTTTTACCAACCCATTGCTGAGTTTTGACATTCCATCATTAGAAATCCATTTCCTGGATTGGCGTGTTATTTCTTGTCAAAATGCACATCCTCCTGGTGAGGATTTATCTATCACAAGTTATCTGACATGAATTATTTTATCCCATGCCTTCTAACCTGATATCCAGCCTAGAGTAGCTCCTACTCCTGTAAAATAAACATTGATTAGGTTTTTATAACTGTGAGTAAGAAGCACAGGTCCTAGACACTGTGCATCAGGGGAGTGGACTTGGATGGGATTCTATAGAGAAGAATGGGGTGATGAGTAGTCAAGGGGAAACATAAGGGCACTGTGTCTAAAAGGGGGCAGGGTGAGTAGTGGCTATCAAGAGTGGAGAGGATGCTCAGTGGCACAATAGATAGAGTACAAGGTCTGGAGTCAGGAAGAGGTGAGTTTAAAAATCTAGCCTAAGATACTTACTAGCTATGTAACCCTGAACAAGTCTCTTAAAATTATCTGCCTCCGTTTTCTCAACTGTGAAATGGAGACTATAATAGCACTTACCTCCCAAGGTTGTTGTAAGGATCAAATGTGATAATGTTTGCCAAAGCATTTAGCAAAGGTCCTGAAAGGTAGTAGGCAAGTGCTTATCCCTTTTGCCCCTTCCCCTAAAAGGGAAGTTAGGAGGATGGATGCCCAAGGCAAACCTGAAAGTGGGAGAAACAGCTTCCAGCAAGGGAGACAGAAAGAAGTAGACACAATTTGATCTTCAAAGAAAAGGAAAGATTTTAATAAATAAAATTGATAGCAATTTGGATAAAGGCATGGAGCATGGAAAGGTAGTACGGGAGTGGGGGATGGTGAGTAATACGGTTTGGTTAGAATATAGAATTCCTGACAGGGAATACATAGCGTAAAAGATGGCTGACAGGTTAAATTGAATTGAGGTTGTAGAGTGCCTTGAATACTAAGATAAGGAATTTATACTTTATTAAATAGGCAATGGGGAACTATCGAAGCTTTCAGACATAAGTGATGTAATGAGAATAGTACATTAGAGAGATTATTTAGGCACCAGTATAAAGTATGAATTAGAGAAGGGTGGGAGACTGGACAGAAGGAGGTCAGTTAGAAAGTATTTAAAATCTTCCCCAATCGGTTCCCATCTACCTTTCCAGACTATTTCTTGTAGGGGTGTGAGCCCTTGTGTAGACCCCATGTTCTTATAATGCTAGGGGATGTGTAAGTCATACTATCAGAGCAAGTTTTCTCTGGACTATATCTCCTGGGATCTCTGCTTGTCTGAAGCATGGTGATGTCACCCAGTATGCACTTCAGTTGAGGAGGTGTACTTCTAGCATTTATAGTTTAAAAAAAGGCAATGGAATGTTCCACCACAGGTTGGGCACAAATAGTCCATGTGAATATTTGGGGTGGTTTCTCTAAATCTATGTATCCTGCATTTCCTTTGAGCTGTTTCAATTCTGCTTTGCTCACAGAGGACGCACCTTCTCTGATGTGTGCATGTCATGCCAAGCAGAACATTCCAAGATCATATTGGTCTGATCAGCCACAGTTGGATGCACTGAAACTTGACTCTAGCATGATGATGTCATTTTGGTCCTCTGAGAATGAAGGACAACAACCAACCTACTATGTATCAGGTACTGTGTTCGGTGCTGGGGATAGAAATAAGAAAAAGAAAGGCAGTCCCTGCTTACAATCAACTGAAGGAAGACAATATACAAAAGGAAGCTGGATGGGGTAGGGGTGGGGTTACTGTAGACACTGGCATCTTGTTGGTGGAGTTCAACTCTAGTAAAGCTGCAAAAAGTAGAGGGTTACTGGAAAGACCAGATCCCTACTCTCTGTAAAGGAAAACTTTGGGATGAGTTTAACTCTTTATCTTCCATCTGTCCAGTTAGAGAGAAGGCTGAGAGGATTGAGAAGGTATTGAGTATCCAAAACTGAATTAAACCATGTGATGATGAGAATTCAGGTAATCAGCTTGTCTTGGGAAGGACATCAAACCAAGCAGAGTTTCAGATGGAAAGACCCTAATTCTCCATAATTAGCCTGATCTGGACCTACCACGTTGCTCGTGCAGACTATTCTCACGGCCTGCTGCTATGTTCCTATAGTACCCTACTCCTTCCTTGCCCCCTTTATTGACTAGAAACAATACTCATATCAGCACTACCATTCCTGGGAAGACCTCATCAGGCAATTGTCCTGCAACTCTACTTGCCATCTCTGTGACTTCCCTGACTCAGATTCCTCTCTCTGGCCGCCACTCCCAGGGATTTTCCTCTATTACAAGTAAACTTCTTAAGTGCAGATACTCTTGCCTTTTGTAAGACTTTGGGAATAGAGATTATGATTTCATTCTTTGTACTTGTAGTCTCAGAGCCTGGCCCTTAATAGGCCCTTAATAAATGCTTGTTGATTGACTTGTATTTGTATCCCCAGGCTTAGTGTGGTACCTAGCACATAGTTCATTCTACAATACTCTCTAGTTTCTGTGCTGAGAACTCAATACTTCTAAGACAACCCTTGCAAAAAGATAGAAGGGGGAAAAACACTTGGAAGGACTCTATACACTTTGGTTCCTTACAACCTTGCCCAGGTGAAAGTTTCTATTTCCTCTATCATTGAAGAGATAGAAGGGCTAATTTGGAGTGGACTAGTGCTCCATGTTAAACACTTGAGTTCAAATGAATGGAAATTATTCACGTTATTTAGCTGAGAAATGATGAGGGCCTTCAGTAGGGTAGTTCTACAATTAAAAAGGAGAAGACAGACAAAAACTATAGCAAAGGGTAGAATTCACAGGACTTGGCAACTGACTGGATGTGGGAGTTGAGAGAGAAGGAAAAGTAGGAGATAAGTTTGTGATTTCCCACTTGACCAAGTTATGAGGATGGTAGTTTAATAGAAAAGTTAGATGGCTGGATAGGGTCTTTTGTTTTGGTGGGGAAATGATATACTTGGTTTTGTATACGTGGAGTTTGAGATGATTACTGTATATTTAGGGGAAATGCCAACCAGGTTGTTGTAAATAAAGGACTACAGCTGCGATTGGGGCTGGGGGATGGATAGTTTTGGTGTCAGCTACATAGAAGTGATCATTAAAGCCATGGACTTGGATGAACTTGTCAGGGAAGAGAGGATACAAACAGCAAATCTTAGGCCAGGGATATGTCAGGGAATCAACAAGAGTAAATAATTGATAGAGGGGTTTCTTAAATTGAAGAGGGGTAGATAGTGGGCGTGGTGGGAAGAGCATAGCACTGAAAAAAAATTTGAGGACTATAAGACAGAGACTCCACACATTAGTTATGGTTATCCCTGTTTACCTTTAGTGACAAATGGAAATTATTCAAGGAGGGATTTTTTTTTTTTGGTTAAGCAGCTCTAAATGCTGACAACCATGATCCATAGGATTTGTGAAGGCTTTTCTTTTTTGAACACAGCTGTCTTAATATGATTCCCAAGAACTTTATTAATCGAGATATGGAGCAATGTACCAGGAGAAATGACCTAGAGTGACTCTCTGCCTGGATCCAGGGGAGGTTGATTTGGAACCTGCCAATCTAGAAGTCCCTCTGAGTTATAAATGAGCCGCTAGCAGAACCCTATCTACTGTTCTACCCTGGGGACAGGAATGTGTTTGTGAAGCACTGGGGGTATGGAGAGAACAAGGAAAGGATTTGGATTCTTTTTTCCTCCTTTTTTGTTTTTTTTAAAGTGGCTCACATAGGACAATAAGATCATAAATTTGGAGCTAGATGGGAATTTAGCAATCATTTAGTCCAGTTTTAAAGCCATTATGCTATGGTAATATATATTGGTAATGTATGAAACCAATAAATTATTTTGATGAACCTCTTTCTTTTCTTTTTCTGTTAATTTTTTTGGACAACTCTGTCACTAGCTTCCGTTTCTCTCCCAACTTCCTTCTCTCATTGGGGAAAAAAAAAGAAAAAAAAGAACATGTAACACATTTGCATAGTCAAGTGGTCCATTACCTCTCTATCAGAAGATGGAGAGCATGTTTAATCAGTTCTTTGGAGTCATACAAACCACACTTTTTCAATGGCAAGGTGACTTCTAGAGGGAACTCATGAAAAAATTGAAAATTGAATGTCAGGACTTGGACTCCCATTGCCCCTCAGCTCTGCTAGAGCTTGTCACATGTAGGAAAAAGGTTCAGAAGAAAAGCCTCAAGGAGAAAATAACTTGAAGTTCAGCTTTCTATACATCTGTGTTCAGGACTAAAATTAACTGATCAGATCAAATTTTTAAAAAGTATCTTTCTTATTTTGACTATATATATGTTTCCTTACTTTGGACCATCGTACTTATTTTGATATCTTAGGTATAAGTGCAGGCACTCATTTATGTTGATCACAGACCATCCAAGCTTTTTTGAATTGCTGTGCCAAAACAGTCTATTGCCCAGAGAATACCCATATGGCGATGAGCCTCTCTGCACTTAGCTACAATGCTCTTTGGATGGCAGGCTGGTCTTCTAAGCCTTTTTATCTTGGCAGGACTTTCCAGAGTTCATGTTGAACTGGCATAGTTGTCCCAAACCCTTTTGGAATAGACATTTGAGAAGTACTTTAGCCAAGGATGGCTTGGTATTATAAAACCCTTAAAAACATCTCAAAGAAAGATCGTGTGCTATTTTCTTGGAAAAAAGAAAAAGCTCATGTCTTTCCCTGCCGGCTAATTTGAATGGCTAGAAGGCATTCTAGCCTGGTGAAGTGATAGCAGCAAAAACCCAGAAGTGGGTATCCCTGAACCAAATTCTCTGGATTGTTGGGAGAGTGGAGGGTATCACAGCTTATAGTAGGCCTGGGGTACCACGTGAGATGATAACATCTTAAATTTAGAGCTAGAAGGGAACTTTAGATATCGCCTCATCCAGGCCCATTGTTTTATAGTTGAGAAAACAAAGTTCACAGGGGGTGAGTAGTAGCTGGAATTCAAACCTAGGGCCTTTGAGTACAGATCCAGTATTTTTTCCTCTATTAATCAATCAGTAAGCATTTATTAAGTGCACCTATCATGAGCTGGGCAAAGTGCTAGTTACTGGGAATGCCAAGATAAAAGCAAAACTGTTTGTAACCTTAAGGTATTTATATTCTATTGGAAGAAACAACATGTTAGTAGAAACTAACATGTAGAAACTAACAAAGTAAGTATGAGGAAATTTTTTGGGGAGAGTGGTACAGAAAAGAATCAGTACCTGGCCAAGTCAGAAAAAGTCTTTTTGGAGAAGATGACACTTAAACTGAGTTTGAAGGAAACCAGATTCTAAGATGTGGAGTTGAGGAGAGAGGACATTTGAGGCATGGAAGACAGTGCAAAGGAAAGAAGATAGGGAAATGGATTGGAATGAGTGAAGGAAAGCAGATATTCAAGTTTGGCTGGATCAAACAAAGCAAGAAGGGGAAGTGAAGTAATATGTAGGATACTAGAGTTAAGTTATGGGGAGCTTTACTTACCACCCCAGTGTCACTCATATGAAAATGAACTTCTTCAATTACTTTAATCAAATTCAGTTGATTTTCCTGGTAGAGTATTTAAGCAGAAGTCTTGACCTAGTTCTTTCATTGATGAATAGCTTTCATGTGGTTATCTTCTTTTTTTTTTTTTTAACATATTTCATCAGTAGATTCTCTTAAGAACTTTTACTAGTCATCTTAAAAGAAGAATCCAATGCATGGATGAATAGAAAACCAGGGTCATAATCCTTATCTGAAATAAGATTGATCTAATGCTTCATTTTCATTTCACATGAAAATATTTAGCAAAAAAAAGTGAAATTAAGCATTATTCATTGCTAATGGCATAGCCCCACTTCGTCCATGAAACCTGCTTTGGAGAAGAATATTGTAAGGCAGATACTCAAGTTACTGAAGGAATTGCAAGACTGATTTAGAAGTCAATAGATGACAGCAACAAAGTTGGAGACAGAAGATGCTATAAATGTTGAGTGGATTTTGAAGGAAGAAAGAATTTTGAAGTTTGGTAGCAAGGTAATGGTGTGGAGATGGCAGTGAAAAACAAGGAATATTTCCATCTCTTTTCTTGGATTTATTAGTTGGGAGATGTAGAAAAAGTAATGGTCGTACAAGAAAGGGCAGCTAGGTGGTATAGTAGATAGAATACTAGGCTGGAAGTCAAGAAACCCGGGTTCAAATCCAGCCTCACAGGTTCTAGCTGTGTGACCCTGGAAAAGTCCCTTGACTTCTGTTTGTCTCAGATTCCTTATCTGTAGAATAGGGATAATAATAGCACCCACTTTTAGGGTTGTTGTGAGGATCAAATGAGATATTTGTAATGTGCCTGGCACATAGCAAGTGCTATATAAATGCTAGCTATATAAGTTAGCTATGAAAATGTAGTATCATCAAGGGAAAGGCAAGTTTTCTCTTTTCAAGAGAAGAGGTAAAATGCTGATTGGAGGAAAAGTTTGAGAATATGAATAAGTCTGTTGAAAACAGAGTGGGTATTCCAAAGAGCATCATTAATGGTTAATGACTTGTTAAAGATGATGGTGAATATATACTTCACTTCTGAATATTATATGTATGGTTCATCTCGTGGTCACAGAGAATATAGGACTACTGAGGAATCCAGAAGGAATATAAATTATTCCTTTAGTAAAATAACCAAATTGTCTTTGGATGGAGGGACAAGGCGGAGGAGGGTGTGGCAGGGACTTTTTAAAAGGAATAGCTTGTTTGAGAAGACTGTGATACAAAAAAAAAGTTTTTAAGAGAAAACATGTTGAGAGTAGGTAGGTGGGTCAAAAAATAGTATTTGAGCGTCAGGAATTTTATGATGGAAAATAGAAGGAATATATTGGATGTTGAAAGCTAGTTTCAGAGCTCTCTTTGTAACAAAGCAAAAGAAGGCTGTGGCTAAGGCAACTCCCGGTAGGATTATTGTCTGTCACTTATATGGCATTTTGATACTTAAGCAGAGCTGTTGGACAAAAGATGTCACTAACCTTCCTATTCAAGGACAGTGTTTAAGGACACAGTTGCAAAAACCAATGAATATTTCACACCATGTCCACATTAAGACCACATGATACCATGTTAAGATTGATGGTGAACCACTTAAATGTCCATTTTGAGTGTGTGCGTGTGTGGGTGTGCGCGTGTGTGTGTATGTGTGAGTGCGTGTGTGTGTGTGTGTGTGTGTGTGTGTGTGTATGTGTGTGTGTGAAGGGAAGAGGGAGCAGGAGAGAGAGTTTTATGAATTAAAAGGTGTTTGAAGTCTTCTGAAACACATTATCTCATTTGATTCTTACAACGGGCCTAATGAGTAAGCGCTATAGATATTATGCCCATTTTACAGATATGAGAACTTAGTGGAAATTTCATTTTATTAAGATTTAGCTCATGGTTATACTACTTATAAGTGTCTGAGGTCAGAATCAAATCCAGGTGTCTCTTGATTTCTAGCCTTTTCACTATATCACATTTTCCTGCCTATATATAGCTATGGTCATGATCTTATCTTTTTTCTCTGTAAAATGGAAATGATAATTAATGTCCCTTTTCCACTTAAGTGGGATTAGCAAATTTATCAGAGAGTCACAGCATTTGAAAAAAAGAGGGTTTTTTTTAATGCTCTTTTTTTTTTCTTTTGGTGAGGCAATTGGGGTCAAGTGACTTGCCCAGGGTCACATAGCTAGTAAGTGTCATATGTCTGAGGTTGGATTTGAATTCAGGTCCTCCTGACTCCAAGGCTTCAGCTTTATCCACTGTGCCACCTAGCTGCCCCCAAAATAGGGTATTTTTGAGATTAAACTATTTCTACAAAGTACTGTTCTGATGCCTCATCCTGGTAGAGATATGATTCTCAGTTCAGGAGGCTATATCATCAGAGTATAAGTTTTCTACAGAGTCTAATATTCTGGGAAGTTTTCATGGATGGCCACAGACACAGGCCATGTCTTCTTTCTGGGGGCCAAGCTAGCTAAGTACAGAAAGGTTCATCTCAGTTTTCTGGACAATTGGTGATAAATTCTTTGAGCGTGGCAAATCTTATTCAGTGTGGTCCGCTCCTAACTGCAGTGATGGTAATGGTTGCCAAAAAAAGGGAGCAGACAGTGCTAAGAATCTCCCTTTTTTTTTAAAAAAACTTTTTTTTCCAATTACATATAAAGACAAATTTTAACATTTGTTTAAAAAACTTTTGATAGTAAGCAATTTGATATAGGATATATATATGTGCAATCTTGTAAAACGTATTTCCATATTGGTCATGTTGTGAAAGAAAAAAAAACACACAGACAAAAAGAAAGTGAAAATAGTGTGCTTCCATCTTCATTCAGACTCCATCAATTCTTCCTCTGGATGTGAAGAGCGTTTTTCCTCATGAGATCTTTGGAATTGTCTTGGAGCATTGTATTGCTGAGAATAGCTGTTATTCATAATTGATAGTTGTACAATATTGCCGTTACTGTGTGCAATGTTCTCCTAGTTCTGCTCACCTCACTTTGAACTTTCAGTATGTGTAAATCTTTCCAAGTTTTTCTGAAATCTGCCTGCTTGTCATTTCATATAGCACAATAGAATCTCACAGTTTTTAGACCATCTGTAAACTCAGCTATTGATACTTTAAATGTAGAATCCTTAACCAGTCACCTTTGAATAAATATCTTACTGGAGAAACTGAGTCATGTTAATCTTGATATTCTTCCTAGAAATGAAACCAGAAAACAAAAAGAAGTCATAACCAATAGAAAGCTGATTCATAGATTTTCTTTGGAGAGGTAAATAAAGGAGTTTGGGATGGTGGTCTTATTATTCATCCAAAGGCAACATTTCATGAAGTATTTAATCATCTTGAATTGCAGTGCCCATTATGGTATTTTATTTTCAGCTTGTATTGAAAAGCAATGGAGGGGAAGTAAGGCAAATTTACAGAAAACTTAGTGAGAGATTGAATCAAAATAAATCATCAAAGAATACTTAAGGTTGAAACTAGAAGGACAACAAACAGACCCCAAATGCAAAAGATCTGTCAAGATTTACCCAGCAAATTGTTTTCTCAATCAATAAATGAAATTTTAGCTACCACATTCGGCTTTCTGAAATCATAGTCCACAGCCTGCTGTGTGAGGAAGGAAAAAATGACACTAAAAAAAAAAAGAGAGAAAGAACAGCTTCTGGACTAACTATATTCTGAAGAGGTTAGGCGATACAGTTGTGATGGCATTAATTCTCAAGATATCTCAAAGAAAGGAGGATACCATGTACTTGGGGAAAAAAAACCAGCAACCACGCAACTTAACGTCTTCAAAAAGATACCTTTTATATGTTTGAGAAGAAAAAAGGGATATTTTTGTGAATAATATTTCACATAATAGCATGTATTTATGGTCACTAAAATGGTCATGTTCAGAGAGTACAACATCCCATCATAGTTTCTTTTTTATTAAAAAAATTTTTATTTGGCATAGGATGTTAAAGTCTCTCTTCCAGATGTCTCTAATAAATATCTTAAAATCACATGAGAAAACATGAAAGATGTAAAAACAGAAAAATAAAAACCTTCATTCAACAATTCTCTGATTAATGTATCAAGGCAAAAAGAAAAAACCCAACAACTCAGGAAGATTTGTATTCACAAAAGGCAGTTGCCATATAATGGAGCATATAGAATCCAGTCCTAATGGAATTGTGATTCCTAATGGATGGTAACGTTCTCCAGATGCACCAAGTCTTAGATTTTATAGCCTCCTAAATAAGTTCTATAATCATTCTAAAGAGTTTGGTCTAATTAGCTATATAGGGAAAAGAGTGGATTAAGAAGATGTTATGTCCAGGCTATGATATGTAGTGGGATGAACAGCCTATATAACTAATTTATAAATCTAGAGAGACATTGCATATGGATAGTGAACTGGGCCCAGAATTGAGTAGGAGGAAGAAAGAGGACTGGGTTGCTTTGAGAAATTGGTTTCAATGGCCTCAAGTTTCACTCTGAAACAAAAGATCATCTTTTTAACATTAGCATTATTTGTGTGATTTTGCATATAGATTATAGAGTATATCACCTAAAAGGCAATGGAGAGGTGTATACTGGGTAGGAGAAGTCTGTAACATGTAATAAACAAGGATTGCAGAGGAAAATTAGTATATGGGATATCATCAAAGAAATGTGTGATCAGGGTAAAAAAACAAAACAAAACAAAAACAATGACCTAATCAAATAGTGAGGCCAAGAGACAACTCATGGATGACTTGTGTGTTCCATTTGTGTTATGAAATGTCAAGAAAATAGGAGGAAGGATCCAAGTATGTTGGGTAGACAGACCCCTCATGGCGAATTTATGGGAGGGGATGGCTAAGATTTGTACTGTATGGGCATGCACATTTGGGTTATAATTAGCATTACTGGAGGAACTATCTATATTGATGAGATAGTACTGGAGTATTTCTTTAATGATGCTGTGGAGTTGGAACTCTTGTATTGTCAAAGTCTCCAAAGAATTAAAGTTTCACTTACCCAAAGGGTAAAGAGAGGTAAATGGCATGAATAGGCTACAACATATTGAAAAAAAATATTATTCAGGGAAAGTGTCATAAAGAAAATCTTCAGAAACATGTATGATTAGCAAAGAAGATATATCAGTCATGTAGGCATAGCATGAGATAAACCCAAGGATGGCTCATATATTGATATCATTGCAATGGCATGAGTTCTAAAGGAAGGCCTTCAACACCTTGAATGGGACCCTGGGAGAATCCATTGAAAGATATAGACAAGATTCATAAAGGGCATGATTCAAGAGGGCATGAAAGTATACAGAGCAATGAGATAACAGATCCACTAATGCATCAAAGTAGGGCACATCTAAGAATATTATGCAGAAATAAGGATTAATGAGAACCAGTTGAATCAGATTTTCTTCTCAATTGGAGTACAGGCATTCTTGAACCATAGGCATATTCTAGATTTGGAGGTGGAGGGAACCTTAGAGATCATCAAGTCTAACCTGTTTTACACAAGTCCCAGATTGTTAAAATTACTGGACATTTGAAAACAGTATGGGATTTTTAATGGGACATTTTGACTTTTGGCATTCCCAGAGCAAACATATTTTCACGAAACACATCATACAACATAAAATCAGCTATTGAACATTGCTACAATCTGCTCATGAGAATGCCAGGGACTTGTTAATAAATTATAGTAAAATCTAGATTTGACATACTTGAAATAACTAGTGTTCATTGATTAAGAAGATTGTTTCATATGCATATTTTCTAAGATAAAAAAACATGATTAGCATGGATATTTAAAAATTTGATTTCCCTGTGCTTGACTAATTTCCTGGTAAATTGTTAGCCCATGTCCTGCAACAAGGAACATAATTTCTCCAGACACACCCTTCCTCTTACTCATTTCAAAGGACCATTACTGAGCCATAGCTTTGCAAATGGGAGAGATAAGAAGGCTGTTTAATGTACTGTGTTTGCTTTAGAAAATTTCCATGTTAAAGTGAGTTTTCTACTACTGACTCATTGGTTAAGTTAGGGAAGAATGAGCTAAAAAAAACATCAACAGGCAGAAACTTAACAATTTGGATTAACATTAGTGCTTGGTGTTATTAATCTTATTACATTAAAGTGTATTATATACACATTAAAAATAACTAATAATTAACAGTATTTATATTATTAATCAAGTGTACTCTTAGTTATTCGTATAATTTAGTTCAAAGTAACATGGTTTGAGGAGTTTAGAAGACAACTGGGAGTTGTATAACATCTACAACAGTATATAATTAGGGAATTATATCCAAAGGTTCACTGGACTTGCAAGAAGAAATCAGTATTGAATGTATTCGTGTTTCCATTGCAAGCTGTTTTCATTTATCCTTTGGACTTTGTGTAACCAGAATCTGTCTTTCAAAGGGAAGTTTATTGAAATGGTTAAAAATCACTGCAGGTAGCTGTGTTTGCTATCACTGGTCAGCATACACAGCCAGAGTCAGGTCTGCTCTCAGTGACCAGCTCTGCTAAGTAAATGCTCAGTGGAGAAATGGAATGAGACCTCTCTGGTCTTGCGCTGTTTGTTTTCTGCTGCAGCAAGAATACAATGAAAGGAAAGCCAATTACATCTCCATATATGTAATGTATGTGTTGCACTGTGTAGTGAAGTTCCGTGGCATCTTGTAAAGTTGACTACTATAGATATGGGTCACAAGGCCCTGAGTTTGAATCCTGGTTTGCTAAATACTAGCCATATAATGAAAGGAGGTCACTTCTTACCTCTGAGCCTCAGTTTACTCTATTGTAAAAACTAAGGTAATATTATATGCACTGCCTGTTTATAGTGCTGTTTTGAAAAAGTACTTTGAGGCAGCTAAGAAGTATTGTGTGTACTGGCCTTGGAGTCAAGAAGACTTGAATTCAAATCATGTCTCAGATGCTTACAAACTATGTGATCCTGGGCAAATCATTTTACTTTTTTCCACTTCAGTGTCTTCATCTGAAATGGGGATCACCATAGTGTTACTTTATAGAATTGTTGTGAGGATCAAACAAGATAACGTAAGTAAGGTGCTTAGCAAACTTCAAAGCACTATGAAACGCTAGCTGTTGTTATTATTACGTTGTTGCTATTGTCGTTGTTGTTCAGTTGTGGCCCCATTTGGGGTTTTCTTGGCAAAAATATTGGAGGGGTTTGCCATTTCCTGCTAGATTTGCACTCAGGAAGACGAGTCTTCCTGACTACAAGCCCAGCACTCTTTCCACTGTGCCACCTACCTTCCCCACTGAACTTGCAGAGGCTAAAACAAAACAAACTTTCCTCAAGGAAATTACCCTGAACAAAGGCACCTGTCTGTTCCCCTAACACAGATATAAATTCCAATTAAGACAAAATAAAAGGTTATAGAAAAAAGGAGCCAGAATTTTAAAAATGTCTTTTAACCTTGTTTCATTATTTCTGTTGAATTTCCATTAGGTTTATCCAGATTTCTTTTGGGTTTTGTTTACCTGCTTTCCTTATAAGATTGACCTTCATTTTACATGAATAAGCTTGGTAAACAATTTATCTTTGTTAACAAGTGATTTGAAACTGATTGTCAGTGGGTGGGAGTAAGAGGAGACTGGGCTTCTAACAATAGGTTTACTGCTAACTAACCCTCTGACCTTGGACAAATAACTCACCTTCTTTGTCTCACTTTCCTCATTTTTATGGGGCTATTCAGCTAAAACTTTCAAGAATTAGAAATATATCAAAGTTCTCTTATTGTAACTTTCAATCTTCGATCTTCAAATGTACCTGTATCATACCAAATGCACTGAACTGGGTCATCTTGTGTGGTTATTCAGTTTCAATGTCAAAGCTGTTTTGCAAGGATATAACTCACAGTTTGTAAAATCTGTTGCTCACAGAGAGTTCAATGTTAGTCAGGGAGCGGCTAATAACAGACAGTAAGGAACATGCTGAATGATTCATAAGTATTATGATTTGCCCAGGGTCATGTAGGTAGTAAGTGTCTGAGGCCATATTTGAACTCATGAAGAGGAGTCTTCCTGATTCCAGGCATGGTGCTCTGTCTACTGCACCACCTAGCTGCCATATTATTATTATTACTAATAAACCTTAAAGTATTATTATTTCTAATAATTAAAAGTATTACTAATAAACCTTAAAGTATTATTATTTTTAACAATTAAAAGTATAACTAATAAACCTTAAAAAGATTTGATAAAGTTGTTATTGGACCATTTAGATTGTCATTGCCAAGGGCCAGAATTTTTTTTTTTGCCAGCCCTGGAAGTAATAATAACAATAGTTCACTGTAATATAGCACTTGATTATTTCTCAAAAGTCCCTAGTATACATTATCTCTTTGATTCCTCACAAATGTTATTATCTCTATTTTACAGACAATGAAACTGATACTCGGAGATGCTAAGTCATCTGCCCAGGATCACAGTTCTAGCTAACAAGTATAACAAATAAAATTAAATATTTATGTATATACATAAATGTGTATATAAATATTTATGTATATACATAAATGTATATTAGGGACTCAAGAACAATGGGTGTAAACTGAAAAGATGGATTTCTTCAGTAATTAGATGGAATATAATCTTATTGTATTCAGGCCTGTCAAGATTGTTTTTTCAACCTTACTTTTAAATATAAAGTTTTACACTTGCCTCAACCTGTTGCACATTTATGGGAGAAACCATTACTAGACAAGTGTCAAGGGTAGAAAGATCTGGAGGTTTTAATGGACTCAAGCTCAGTGCAACTCATCGCTGGGGCTTGACAACCAAAAAGTGCTGTTGGGCTGCTTTGGTAGAGGCCTATCATTCAGAATAAGGAAAATTATACTCCTACTATATTGACAATGAGGTTGACTCCTGCATTGCCAGAGCTAGTTCAGTATTTGGGAAGCTCCAAAGAAAGTGTGGATGAAAAGAGGTATTAGACTGACTACCAAACTGAAGATCTACAGAATCCTTGTGCTGACTTCATTATTGTATGCCCATATGCCAGCATACCAGCACCATGCCAGGAAGCTCAATCACTTGTTTTTGAATTGTCTTAGGAAGATTCTGAAGATCACCTGTCAAGGATAAGGTACTGGATCCTGAGGTATTTCTTGAGCTAAACTGCCAAACATTCAAACTCTACTGCAGACAGTGCCACATTGTTTTAATGCCAAAAGTATGCTTGCCTGAAAAACAATTTTATGATAAATTCATGTAAGGAGAGCACTCACATGGCAGTCATAAGAAGCAATAAAAGTATACTCTCAAGGTCTCTCTGAAGAACTTTGGAATTGGTTGCATGACATGAGAGATGCTGGCACTGCCCAGCTTGGTGTGCCTGAATCAAAGAAGGCGCTGTGTTCTATGAGCAAGGCAGAATTGAAGTAGCTCAAAAGAAATGTGAGATGCGCAAATTTAGAGAATCTATCCCAAATGTTCACATGGACTATTTTCGTATGACATGTGGTAGAGCATTCCAAGTTCTTATTGGTCTGATCGGTCATAGTTGGACACACTGTAATTTGACTCTAACATAGTGATGTCATTTTGGTCATCTTCTAGAAAAAAGAACAACAGCCAATGCCAACCAACCAATGCCTCAGTCAGACCACAACTACAACATCGTGTCCAATTCTACACGCCACATTTTAGGAAGGACTTATAGGAGCACACATAAAGGATGATGACCAATACAGCTAAAGAAAATACAACCATGTCACAAGAATTACATGGAGAAATTCATGCTATTAAGGGTGGGACATTCAATTCAATTCAATGAATATTAATTGAGAACCTATCGCACTGGGGCTGGGGCTATGAAGATTCAGAAACCACACAATCCTTGCCCTCCGAAAGCTTCTAGTTCACTGGAGGTTGGGGAACAAACACTTCCTGCACTGAGGAATAGAATGACTGTCAATCATTCTATAAACATTCTCCAGTACCTACTCTGTGCTAGGTACTGTTGAAAATTCCAGAAATATAAAGACAAAAGTGAAATAGTCCTTGTCCCCTAGCAGCTTTTATTCTATCGGGAGAGATGACCAGTATACATATAAGTTTGTGGAGAATAGGTACAAAATAAATACAATGTAATCTGGGAGGTTCTGGAGGTAACAGGAAAAGACTCATAGAGGAGGCAGCATTTTACATGAGCTTTAAAGGAGGTTAAGGATTTCAAATGGCATAATTGAGAAGGAAATGTATTTCAGGAGTGAGGGAATCCCATTAGAAAAGGAAATACAGGTCATTTAGTATAATCCCCTCATTTTCCATAGGAGACACCTGTGCCATGTTGACACGAAGTGATTTGCCCAAGCTCACACTAGTAGTAAGAGGCAGAGCCTGGAATCAAACTCACATAAGTACTGTGAGTGTAAATTCAGCATTTTCAATCCAATGCTCACTTCAGACAAAGATCGTTAGCAAGTGAGTGGGGAAGAATGATCTTAGATGAAGAGAGTCAGGGAGCACTTCATGACACCTGAGTTGTGATGAAAGAGAACGATTTCCATAAGTTGAGGTAACATGGGCATGGGAAAATGTGTGGAGGTAGGAGGTAATGGCACAAGATCAAGGTAATTGTCTAGTTTGGCAGGAATATATAATATGTGAAGGAGAGTGCCATGAAATAAGGCTGGGAAGGCAGGGTGGAGCCAAATTGTGGAAGGCCTTAAGTGCAGGTTAACATTATTCTATTTTATCTTAGAGGAAATAGGATGCAACTGAAGGCTTTTGAGCAGTGTAGTTATATGGTAAGACCTATCTATGTCTTAGGTCCTTTTGGTCACTTTTTGAAAGATAGAAGAAAACAGAGAGCAAGGGCAGGGCAACTAGGTAACAGGCTATTACAATAGTCTAGGCAAGGTCCTGATGCTAAGGTGATGGTTACATAAATGGAGAAAACTGTAGAGATATGGAAGAAATTATGGAATTAAAATAGGACTTGGTGACTAACTGACTATGGGCTGTCTTTCCCATCTCTGAGATTCTGTGATGTGGCAGCTAGGTACCCTAATCCACAGGACAGTGCTCTTTTCACTATACTGTATAACTTCCTGAAAGTGCAACAACATCTAAAAACAAACTCTGCTTTCTAGGTCAAACAAGAGAAAGGAGATGTTCAGCATTCATTAGGACTCTTCTGGTGAATGGACTCTGGAGGTTGTGTTTTCTTTCTCCAGTTTCTAATGAACTAAGGACCAGAATTTCCTCCCGCTGTTCCTGGCTTAATTAGTATGCTTTCTCCATGTACCTCTTCCCATTTTCTTATTTGCATTTTATTCATCCTTCATGGGCAAGTTCAAGACTTCTTTCATGAAGTCTTTGTACTTATGCTAGCCCACACTGATCTCTCCTTTCTCTGAATTACTATAATTCTCATGGTACTTATTTTTTTTTGTGTGCTTTTATTATGTATGCATTAAATAGCTTCATTCTACCTATGCACGTAAAGTATATTCTTTTTGAGGGCAGAAACCTCTGTTTTACAGTTCATTCTTTAAATCCCGCTAGCTCACTTAGCACAATGCTGGGCACCAGAAGGTACTGCTTCAGAAAACTTGGTTCTATTTCCATTTCTGCATGTGACTTAGATCATTTCCAAAAAAGTCACAAAATGACCCTGATCTGAGCTTCTCTGTCCTTCAGTTAATAAAAAATTGCCACCTGTGCAGTATTTTAAGCTCCTAAATAAAAAGTCTTTGTTAGTCAGTAACCATTTAAGTCTTACCAGCTGTAATCCCAGAGAAAAACAAAAAGGACTTTCATTGTCAAGGTTAAGACCCCATAGATCTCAATGTTTTTAAAGTGAATAGGAGCTCTGTTAGCTGGGGAATAAGAATAAAATATGTAATGTATCAGTTCAGTAATGCCAAGTGCAGGAAAAACCCGAACCTTAGGCATACTTATTTCTAGCTGGCTAATTTCATAGCTCTGGGTAGGAAGAAGTGTTGCTCATATTCCTCATAATAAATCTGTACATCATTTTCCATTTCTATTTTTAATCATGGATGCAGGTAATTAGTCTAATCAAATAGAAAAAAAAGGGGAAAAGATGTGTGACAATCCAAAGAGTTAAGGGAAAAATTATTTTGGGAAATGTAATTTGTTCTTATTTAAAGAGATGATGGATGATCCTCCGTTATACCTTTCTGTGGTGTACTTCAAGAAAAGGTGAACTGCTTAGCTTGTGAATTAGTGGATAGGAAAAGTGGGCACATATTAATAGAACCTTCACTTTTTGGTGTGAATGATTTGAATACATTATAATTGGTGGCTCAGTGGAACCAGCTCTAGTCGTCCTGATCTCTATCTTGCCAGGTGGCTCCAGAGGAGAAAGTGAAGTTGGTGACCTTGCACAGCCCTCTTTCATTTAAATCCACTTCACTTGCAAACTATGGCGTCATCTTCCTGATGTCATGGTCCTTTTAGAGAACGAAGGACAAACAACAACAGCAATGATTGGTGGTTCTAGGAAGCTGTAGCATATACAGTGGCAACATCCTTAAAATCACCTTGGCAGAGAGGCTAAACCAGCTTGAGGGTAACCAATAGGCTTCATTCCTATCTCGGAGTTAGGAGATATTTGCCCCAAGCATGTGAAGACTTTCCCAGGCAGACTGGGTGGATGAGAACAATGTGTTTCCATGGCCATGAAAGCATTGTGGAGCACTTAGAGCTTGGTCAGATACGAAAGATACCAAGGTCATCCACCACATCCTGGGCCATTGCAGTCATCTTTATTTTTATCTTGCCAGTGGACTTCAATGACTCTGGAAGAGAGAGGGAGGCTGATGACTTTGTGTAACTCTGCCTCACTTAAATCCAATTCACTAGTAAGTAAAGACATCACCCTGTGATGTCATTGGTCTTCTTCAAAAAGATGAAGGATTAATGACAAGCATCAGGTATTAGATCAATGACTACTTAGGTCCTATTTTTATAGAATTATAGAATCAAATGTCTGAAAGTAACCTCAATTATAGTGAGGCTGTACTTTAACCATTGATTATTTATTGTTGTTATTTAGTTGTGTCCAGTTCCTCATGGTCCAATTTTTGGAGGGTGGAATTTCTTGGCAAAGCTACTGGAGTGGTTTGCCATTTCCTTTTCCAGCTCATTTTACAGGTAAGGAAACTGAGGCAAATGGGATTAGTAACTTGCCTTGGGTCACATAGCTAGTAAGTGCCTGAGGCTGGATTTGAATTCAGGTCTTCCTGACTTCAAGCCCCAACCTTTAAAACACTCATAGGACACTTAGTGTACTACAGTTGGAAAGCACTAGATTGGAGTCAAAGACCTGAGTTCATATCCCAAATCTGCACTGTTTGTGTAATCTGTAACAAAGCACTTAACCTTTCTGAGCCTGTTTCCTCATTTGTATACTAAAGGGGTTTAAATAGATGACCTTTAAGTTCCTTTCCAATTCTAGAGCTATAATCCCATGACACTACACTATTCCATGGTAATATCTTCTGTGGTTTGCCAATTTTTAGGGGTTAAGAAATTATATGGTTATTAGTATGTCATAAAATCTTTCTCCAATTAAAAAAAACTTTTTCCTCTTTTCTGTCCTAAGTGGTTGCTGGATGATCTGATTAATTACTTCAGTCTCTCAAAATATCTGTAATTCCTTCTAGGTCAACACTCCTTTCATTGATGGATAGCCCTAGTAGATGTTTTCTGTGGATGAAAATAATTCATCAACTAGTGGCCATCCTCCTTGTGATGGACCTCTCTGCTCCTCAGCTAACATACATTATCTGTCACTGGGCTCATACCAAGTCCAGCTTGGTAGTGCCTATCAGAGGTTGTGTTCTAATGGCACAGCCTTTGAGAATCTTGGATCCCTAAGCTGCAAAGTAATCTACAACACAAAAAAGGATTAAGAATACCTTCTCTAAAGCAGCCAGAATCTATGACATTCCTTGAAGGGGACTGAAATAGTCAGCACAGTTCTGTCTTCCTAGCTCCACAAGAGACAATGCAGCGCCCAATGGAGTTATCAAGGGGAAACCATTCTTCTGCTGTTGCTCTGCTAAGGAGGATGGATGGTGCGTGAGAGAAGACACTTATATTCCTTATTCCATAAAAACCTCTGCAGATCTATGCCTAGATATCTAACCAAAGGCTCGTAATGTGAAGCTGACCAGACTCAAAGATATAAAGATTTCAGTAGAAATTCTATTTAAGATCACTGAGATAAACAATTTTTTCACCATACTGTATTTCATAGTAACCTCTCCGTTGTTGGGGGGAGGGGAGAAATCTGCAATATTTCTGTATCATTTTGCTCCTAAAGAGATTCTCTTTAGGGCTATACAATTTAAAACTACATATATTTCCCCACAAACAGATTACTTTTTACCTGCTGAATATTAATCCTCTTCATGGCTTGGTACACTTTCTTCCTCCCTCTCTATGAATCCTAGCAGTTGGAACTGTTGTTATGACAACATAAAAAAAAATTACCATAAAGTGTGATCCTGTAAAAATGCAGTATTTCCTGGTCTTTCCCTAACTGGAATAGTGCCAATCCATTTATTCTCCCAATGTTTTGATAAAACTGGAGTAATACTGAATAATTAATAATTGTATTGTAAATATTTCCCCTACAGGGTTTAAAAGGATGTGCCCTTTTGTATATCAAATGCTTTTACTTTTACCTTTTCGTTTAGAAGCCACTATAAGTTATTAAGGTACAAAGAATCACAGGAAAAAATATTTGGATGAGGGAAGTTTAGGTCTGATGAATATTAAAAATAATATGCTTTGGTATTTCCTCTTTAAACTGTCATCTGAAGTTAATAACAAATGGGATAGATTTTTAGAGAGGTAGTTTGGCTTTCCTCCACTAAGATGCTGCTCCAAAGCCTTGTTGTGGTCTGGAGATGATGATGGGTTCTTAAAGACTGTGCCAGCCGAGTGCAAGACCTGGCAGATCTTATGGGACTAGAAAGGATGTGAGTACAGGCTCAGCAATGGATAATGTTTCTGTCATCCAAAGACCAGCCCATTTAATTTTGGAGAGACTCATTGTCAGAATATTGGCCACAAGGTGATGACTGTTGCACAGAAATTCATAAAATCTTTTTATAAAGATCTGGAGGGGTTATGATCTGTGTTGGTGGAGAAACTGCAATAATGAAGTCACATCTTTTGAAATGTTGAAGTATTTTGACTTTGAAGTGTGCATGGTGCTGGAAGACTTTCGATAAGTGCCATTTTCTTATGCTAATGGCATATTTTTTTCTTCATAAAAATATCTATTATCTGTAGAGAAAAGAAAGTCCTTCCTCCTAGTTGTTAGAAGGGAGAAATAAATGAGACCAAATGAGACCTATATGTGATATATTTACTTATAGTCTCCGGGATTACTTTAGGCTGAATATAGAGGGTGTAATCTTGGCAGATTGAGTAGGTAGAGGCAATTTTTTTTAACTTTTGAATTGAGCAAGGCCTGGGAACTATGGAAACAAAAGGGGAAAAAAAAAGAATTCCTATGTCAAAACAGATTTTGTAGCTTTACCAGTACTCATAGTCCAGAAATTCCACCTGTCACATCTACACCTCCCATTCCTCATTCCAACATCCTGAGGATTATTGCAAAGGTTTGTTCATCTAATGTGAGTATAACTACACACACACACACACACACACACACACACACACACACACACACACATATATATCTATATATCTATGTATCTATATATATCTGGCTTCTTGCCAGAAAATAAATCCATACAATTTGTGTATTTGCTCAAAATTAATTAATTAATGAATTGATATATTTAGGAGTCATGTTCTTTTCTGAAATAAAAATATCTGGCTTTGTCTCTAAGAGGATCTCTTTATTACATGCTAAACAGTCCTGATCAAATGTAAGTGATTTTTGCTACCTCATAAATAGTCAACAATATGCTTCATTGATATCTTGGCACATAGTATATCATACTCGTTTGTGGACCAGGTTGATTCCTTGCTCTTATTTCAACTTGCCTTGGGAATTACTTTCTGAATTTTTAAAATAAATAACTTAATCCCCTTAATTCTTTTTTCCAGATGTAAAATAGTCTCAATAGTATTAATTTCCCATGTACCTAAAAAAAAAGAAGCTAATGTTTGTAAAGACCTTTTAAAATCTCAGATGGAAGTCATAATAAAAAAGTTCAAAGTCAGGACTTTTGGCAAAGATGGTAGAATGGAAAAAGGTATATAAACCTATATCCATTCCATCTCTGCTAAATAACAAGAATATGTTAAATAAAGTAGTAGTAGTAGAACAAGAACAACAATAACAATAACAAAGAGTAAATAGAAAAGAATCACAAGGAAAATGTGAAAGAAAAAAATTGGAAAGGTTGAAAAAAATGAGTAAACATAAAAAAACAAAGACCAATACATTGAATAAATAATATGACCTAAAAGAAATAGTTGCAAAGATATAAAAGAGAGGGATAATAGGAAAATATCAGACCTCCTAGAAATAATTCTTATGCCTGGAAGAGCTATAAGAACCCCTTGTATGTTTTAAAAAATCAGTAACAGAATTCAAGGTAGATGTAAGGATGAGAATTAAAATGGAAATCATAAAAGACAATCAAGATAATAGTTTAGAAAAAATGATGGAAAAATCTTTCTAAAACAGTTGCTTCTCAGGAAAAGAGATCATCAGATTTGACAGTCAAAAATGCAGACATGGAAAAAATAATATCACAATAAAGTAAACAAAAGTCACATTGGAATTATAGAATGTAATAAGCCAATTTGAGAATTATTAATCTCTCAGGAAAAAGCACGACATAAAACTGAATGTCACACTTTAGTAAATAATACTATATTTATGGGCAGAAGCCATGAAGAAAGAACATGAATCACCATAGAATCTGGCATTGGTTAATTAAGAAATGGAAAGGTAGAGTAATGCAATGGATTAGATAAATCAAACATACAAACATGTTGGTACAGTAGCAATGTTTTCCATAAACCCAAGGAAACTACTTAGGAGGATGTCTTTGTTCAGTTAGAACAAAAAACGGGAAAGTAGTTTGGAAGAAAATAGTTTAGATCAGCAGCTTATACTACATAAAGAAAACCTATATATTTTTGAATGAGTAAATGATAAAGGTGACATCATGAGCAAATAAGAGAAGGATGGTTGGTCTTATCTTTCACATCTATACAAGGAATAGAAAAGATTGTGACAGTCAATGTACACAATTTTGATTGTATGAAGTTGAAAAAATTTTTACAAAAACTAAAAGTTACATCTGGAATATAGAAGCACATTAGAGAATAGAAAAAAAATCTTTTTTCAAACATCTCTAATAAAAGGTGACATCCAAAATTTACAGGTAATTGACAAAAGTTTACAGATAAGGCATTTCACATTGATATATAGTCAAAAGATGTAAACAATTTTCAATTCAGTTTCTGATTCAACATGCATTAGCATCTATTATAAGGCCAAACAGAGTTATAAAAGAAAAAAAAAGCAATCCCTACCCTCATGGAACTTAAATTCTACTAAGATGAAGTCACATGTATATTGATGAATTTTTAGGACGTATACAGAATAATTTTTGGGGGGTAAGGAAGAATACTAACAACTGGCAGTATCAGGGCAAATCTAGTATAGGAGGGGGCTACTATGATGTGCTTTAAAGAAAGCTAGAAATTCTAGGAAGCAGAGATGAAGAGAGAGAACATTTCTACGTAGAAGACAGCCTGTTTAAAAGGCACACGGTTGAGAGTTTTGTATGGGGTAGGGGTGTGTGTGTGTGTGTGTGTGTGTGTGTGTGTGTGTGTGTGTAGTAATACGAAAGGGAAAGATAGGTTGAAGCCAGAAAGTTAAGCTTCTGGACATTCTCAACTCATAATAAATAGGCAGGCACCTGCTCTGAAGCAATTCCTAATAATTAATTTTTCTTCCTGATTTTAAACATGCTACAGTCAAAACTGTGGCAATTGACTAGGCGTGTCTATACTTGGAAGGATCAGATGTGATTTAAAGTTTTGATCATTCCAAGTTGCAATATCTCATCTAAATCTCATCTGACCCAATTATTCCCAGAAGACTTGAAGATAGAACAGGTTTATCAACTATAGGCCATATTATAAGCTATAGTAATTTATGAGAATGAAATCTTTTGGTGACATAATTGTATTAAATACATTGCCCTGGCCACAATCCTATTTTATGCAATACAAGGCATGGTAGGGATCTAGCAGTTATGTAATTAATTTTATCAATGAGAACAATTGAACCAGATAACTTATGACTCCCACCCCCAACTTTTCCCAATCCAGTCTGGAATTTAAGCAATTTTATTTGCTTCATTCCCATTGACTAAATTAACCAGGCAATTGCCAGATTTCTATCTTACTTTGGGATTTGTAGATAATCATTGACTCACTGACTTCCTTCACCTGAACTGTATACTTTAGTTTAGCCCTACTAGAATCAATTTAAGCTTGGTGGTTGGAAATGTATTATTCACTGAACAGTAATGTCCATGGCAAGTTGCATGGCCCAGCCTTAAAACTGTTCACTGTGCTGAAAATGGGCCCCATGGTGTTCTGCACTTTATTGCCCTAAGAACCAAACTGCTATGCTATATAATGAGAATTGCTGTAACCAGAATGATAGATCTTAGTATTACACATTCTTGTTTCAAAACTTAAACTAAAGAAAAAAAGCAAAGGAAATTGAATGTAATATTTGTCTAAGAAATTCCTTTCTTATATGCTGGATTTTTTTTTTTTAGCTTTCTTAGAAAGTCATAATCATTAGGTATAGTCACACTAATGGCATTTGTAAGCATAGCTAGGGTAATTCAGGGCATCCTCCAATGTGCCTCTAGAAACATTTTTTATTTATGAATAATTTAGGAATATGGATTAAATTTTTAAAAAATTATTTTATTCATTTTAATCAGTCAGGATGTACCTTCTAACCCTCCCACCTGAACCCCACCTCAGGGGGGAACGTGAGAAAAACAAAACTTATTTCAAATATGTATGGTCAGCCAATACAAAGTTCCGCATTTGCCATCCCCCTCAAAATTTCCCATTCTACTTTCTTATTCCTTCATTTCTCTATCAGGAAGTGGATAGTATATTTTATCATTAATCCTCTAGAATTCTTCTTGGTCATTAGGCTGATAAAAGTTCAGCATAATAGTATTCAATCACATTTATATACCAAAGCTTCTCCAGGCATTGTCTAATGTATGGACACTCTCTCAGATTCCCATCCTTTGCCACCTCACAAAGAGCTATATTATTCTACCTCCTTAAAGTTTGTTTTGCTTAGGACTCATTGTCCCCTTAATCTGCCCTCCCTGTAATCTTCCCTCCCCCATGTACACTTTCTCTTACATTTTCCTGTTGAGAGAAACAATGATATTTTTGTGCTCGTGCGTGTGTGTGTGTGTGTGTGTGTGTGTATTTTTCCTTCTTTTTACCAGTTCAGATGAGTTTGAAGTGTCAGCTGTTTCCCCACGCTCCTCATTTGTAGAGATATCTACTTCTATTCCCTAATTAAGTGAGAGAATTTTCCCCAATTTTCCTTTTCCTTCCTTCCTAGTATATTTTTCTTCCCTTTTCTTTCCATTCTTTTAAGATCATCCAGACAAAATAGAACTGCTCCCAGTCCTTGTCTAATTGGACTCCTTCTATGAACCCTGGCGATAAAGAGTTCAGAGGGGACACATGGATCATATTCTTATGTTTAAATGTAAGCAGTTTGTCCTTGTTTAGTCCTTTATCATTGTTCATTTATGTTTTCTTTTTATCTTGCTCTTCATTCTTATGTTTGAACTTCAAAGTTTCTCTGCAGCTCTCATCTTTTCATCAGGAATGCTTGGAAGTCCTCTTTTTCATTAAAGATACATTCCCCCTCTCCCCGCATAGGATTATACTTGGTTTTGCTGGGTAAGTTGTTCTTGTCTGTAGGCCTAAACTTGTCTTCTGGAGTATCATATTTCAAGTTGTTTTTTTCTCTATATTGATAGCTGCTAGATAATTTGTGTGATCCTGATTGGTTCTCCTCAATATGTAAATTCTTTCTTTCTGGCTATTTGCAATATTTTTTCTTTGATCTGGAAGATCTGAATTTTGGCTATGATGTTTGGCTATGATGAGTTTTTATTTTGAGGTTTCTTTGTAGAGGTGACCACTGGCTCCTCTCTATTTCTACTTAGTCTTCTGATTTGGGAGATTTGGCCAGTTCTCTTTTAAAATTTCTTGAAACAGGATGTCTAGGCCTTTTTTTTTTTTGTCATGCTAGTTAGTCAGTACAATGAATTTACTGTTTTTTTTCCTCGATCTGTTTTTCAGGTCATTTGTTTTTCTATGATATATTTTGCATTTTCTTCTTCTTTTTCAGTCTTTTGACTCTGTTTGAATATTTCTTGTTGCTTCATGAAGTCATTGGCTTCTATTTGACCCATTCATATTTTCAGGCAGTTTGTAGCTTGTTCAAAGTCTTGTTCTTCTTTATACCGAGGTCTTAATTCCCTTTCCAATTCTTTTTTCCATGGCTATATTTATTTTCCATTTTTTCTCTAAGCACTCTCATTCCATTAATAAAAAGGAAACCTTTTTAAAAATTATATTTGTTTTTGCTTTTTATATTTTATTTTTCCAATTACATGTAAAAACAATTTTAACCATTTGTTTTTAAATCTTGAGTTCTAAATTCTGTCTTTCTCTCTCCACTCCCCCCCCTCCTTAAATGGTAAGCAATTTGATGTGTTATGCATGTGTAGACATGCAAAACAGATTTCCATATTAGTCCTTTGTGAAAGAAAACACAGACAAATACACACAATAAAGTAAAAATTAGTATGTCTTGTTCTGCATTCAGACTCCATCATTTATTTCTCTGGAGCTGGATAGCACCTTATAAGTCCTTTGGACTTGTCTTGGATATTTGTATTGAAAGTTATTCACAGTTGGTCATTGTATAATATTGCCTTTTCTGTGTACAGTGTTCTCCTGGTTCTGCTCGTTTCATTTTACATGTAAGTCTTTCCAGGTTTTTCTGAAAGCATCCTGCTTATCATTTCTTGCAACATAGTAGTATTCCATCACAATCATATATCACAACTTGGTTAGCCATTCTCCAATTGATGGGCATCCCTTCAATTTCCACTTCTTTGCCACCACAAAAGAGCTGCCACAAATATTTTTGTACATATAGGTCTTTTTCCTTTTAAAAAAAATCTCTTTGGGATGCAGACCTAGTAGAGATATTGATGGGCCAAAGGACATGTACAGTTTTATAGTCCTTTGGACATAGTTCCAAATTGCTCTCCAGAATGGTTGAATCAGTTCACAACTCCACCAATGGTGTCATTAGTGTCACAGTTTCCAACATCCCCTCCAACATTTAGCCAATCTGATAGGTGTGAGGTGGTACCTCAGAGTTGTTTTGATTTGCATTTCTCTAATCAATAGTGATTTACAGCATTTTTCTCATATGACTACAAATAGCTTTGGTTTCTTCATCTGAAAACTGCCTATTCATATTATTTGATTAACTCTTTTTTTAAACTTTTGCTTTGTCTCTTCTAAGAATTCCAGTTGAGTTCATGTCCAAGTTGTGTTTTTCTCTAAAGCTTCACTTGTAGATGTTTTGTAGTTATTCACTTCTGTGTTTGTATCTTGAGCACTTGGGGGTGGCCTGAACTGGTTCTTTTGCTGCTTTCTTGGGAGTACTGAGTGTTATATTATTCCAGGCTTTCAGGGACAAGCTGGGGACTTGCTAATGTACAGTGCTCTCAAAAGAGTCTGATCCAGTGCAAAGTCTAATTGCTACCTTCCTTGTTTGAGCTCTGCAAGTTTCTGACCTGGGTTTGGGTCTGTTCAAGATTAGAGTTCTGATAGCTTCCATCTGTATCAACTAGGAAAGCTTTGTTGGTTCAAAATGGCAAAACTGTCACATCCTCAACAACAAAACTTTGGTTTGGGTTTCTTGCCATGTTTATTCCTCTGCAGACTAGGCTAGATGTTAGAAGTGAGACCCTGCTCTTGAGCTTGGGGTCTGAGCTACATCACTGTGGCAGCAGGCTTCTAACTTCCTTCTTTTAAGGTACAGAGCCCAGAGCCTTCCTACCTGACAAAGGCAGCTCCACCTCAGTGCAGTGCCCTGGATCTGTGACTCAGGATAGGTTAGTAGGCTTCAAAGCTGCCATTTGGCACCTGTCCTTATCACAGTGTTCTGATATGAGTCTGAGGGTGTCCCAATATGCTTCTGGGACCTCCTTTTGTGTTGGTGCCTCTCCTTGGGTGCTGGAGCATATGTTATGTGTTTCTGCCCTGACCTCATCCCCAGTGTCAGCAAACCTCTCTGTTTCTTGAGCCAGACAAAAGACTGACTGTGATTTTTTCCGGATTTCTCCAAATCCACTAGGATCAGTCTAGTCTAGTGCATTTTATAGATCTGTTTGGAGAAGTTGTGGAAGGGAGATCAGCTACATTGCTTCCTTCTACTCTGACATCTTGCCTCTACTCACTGGATTATAATTTCAGATGCTATAGCACACTGTAGTAGATATAACACAAGAATTCAAATCAGAGACTTTGGTTTCAAATTTGAGCTTTGCTATTTATTGTTTGTTTGACTTTGGATTAATCATTTGACCTCTGTAGACCTCAGTTTTTTGATCTGTGAAATGAGAAAGACTACATTGTTATTAAGTTCTCTTTTAGCTCCAAATCTTATGACCTACTGTCTGCATGGAGGTTTGAAAGGTGTAATATTCTTATACAATGTGTAAAAAATGAGATGATTATTTCAGATTTTAATGAATAGCACACACAAAAATGGCCAGGGAACTAGTGTTTCTACCTACTTGGAATTCAATAGTAGTCTTGTCACTCTGGATTAAAATTGCACAGGCAAGTGTTTGAAAAATGTGTAATTGCTTGGGGAAATGCAAAAAAAAAAAACCAACAAAAGAAAACAAAACCAAATTGAAGATCGTTAATTACTTTGGTTTGGAATTAAGTTTCTTGTGCTTCTCCCATTTACTCTCCCCTTTTTTTTTTGTTTGCTTGTTTTGTTTAGGGAGCTCTATTCTCTTTCCAACAAAATGATAGTTGAGATTTCTTAGTAAGCCTGATATATGCACATAATAGATGGAAACAGCTCTAAGAAAGCCATTAAAAACAAATAGATCTATAATCCACCAGCAAGAAGATATACAGTAGATGGGAGTATTTCCATCTATAGAGGTGGAGGCAAAAATTGTCATAACTTATACTTTACTCAAAATAGTAAAAAAAAAAAGCTTCCTTGTCTCTGCATTTATGCACTGCTGATTCTGCTGAGGAATGAAGTGCTTTCCAGGTATTGATTTTCTGTTGAAATGTGAATCTGCAGAAACTGCCCAAATGGATGGGTAAAGAAGGGCTTACCTTGTTTAAAGCAGCCAGTTCAGGACACTCTGACAGTGGCTACCTTCATCAGAGAAAGTCGATATGAGTTCCTAGATGGACTGATTATGTGTATATATGTATGGAGGAGGATGGAAAGGAGTAGGGGGAAAGGTCTGTGTGGTAGACCAGTTGGGATATAGTTCTTCCAATCAGCCATTTACAACATCTGGCTATCACAGCTGGATTGCTCATATAGCCAACACAGCAGTCTTACAGAAATGATCATGATGACATTGGCAGTGTTTACAAGGTCATTCTGAACATGTAGACATGGACAACCTTTTGCAGCAACCACTCTCCACTGCCTTATGAATAGTCAATATTTTCAGAGACTCATAACCCTTGTAGTTTAGAGAGACCTTAGTAATCATCTAGTTTACTTTTCTCATTTTACAGAAGAGGACAATGAAATGCTCAGAGTGACATAACTAGTGAATGTAGAAGCAAGGATTAATTTATTATAGGGCAGTCAGTGTATATTTGTATACCTTTAGACTAACAGTTGCCTTGAAATTCTAGGAGCCCAACAACTATTTAGAAGATATGAACTTGACCTTTTAAAGCAAAAGAATATTTCTGGATAGAATTTCTAGTCTATCAATTTTCATTTCATAGATGAGGAAACTGAGGTCCAGAAAAATGTAGCTATTTACTGAAGGTCATACAGGTAGTAAATATCAAAATGGAACTTAAACCTAGGATCTCTAATATTAAAATTTGTGTTCTTTTTATATCATCATACTGTTTCTCCTCAAATTTTTGTCTAAAGTGAGGAGCTAATGAGGGGAGTTGCCTGAGAAGTTGGATGAACTTAAAGGGTGATAAGGCTCTATTTTGGATTTGGATTTGAATTTCCTTTTTGTAGTGCATGTGTCTTTGACATCTCCTAAAAGATGGTTTGGTTTTTTTTTTTTGTCAATGGGACCTCTCCTCTATCCCAAGATGAACTGGCTTACTCCTATTTTCTGAAATGGACTGTTTTCAGAGGAGCTACTGCTTCTTTGTGTTGACTTATAAAAAGGAACCTCTAGGTTCTTTGTTTCTCACCAGTGCTTTTGCCTTTCTTCTGAAAAAGTTCTGAGATGAGAGTAGAACTAAGTGTGCTTCCCTCTTGGGGGGAATCCAAATTATAGGATAGCTAAAGTCTGGAGGTCTTTAGGATCTTGTGGAAACTGGGGCCTATCATAAAGAGGGGAGAATTATGTTTATTGTTTAAGGGTTACTATCGATCTTTTGTGTGATTTTTGCATTTTTATATGGTCTTGTGAGTCCATGGCATTTTCTGTGAGCTAAAGGTTGTCTTGCATCCAATACACATACAATTAATTTGAATACTTCTATAGGATCAGAGAGACCTTTTCATCCATATCTGCAAGACATATGTAAAAGTTATATTAAAAAAAACACAACTTCCCAGAATAAGTTCTGAGTGTTGACATAATGAACCAAAGATATAATGACCTGTGGGTCATTCTTTAAGGTCAATTCTGTTTCTTATAAGCTCAGAGCTTCTTGAGGCATGAGGCCACAGGTTACATACATACATACATACATACATACATACATACATACATACATATATATGTGTGTGTGTGTGTGTGTGTGGTGTGTATATATATATATACACATATGTATATGTGTAACTTGAAGCTAGCCTCACTATTTTTTTGAAAATTATATGTACCCAGAACCCTGAACACTAGAACATTTTATGAGGTGAAATAAATCAATGTGAAACCCTGGGAAGGGTCATTATTTTTGTGCCACTAATAGCTTTAAGTACAACTGACCATAGATGGGATGATTCTCTAGAAACCTTTTTCTATTTTCCAATAAAGTTTTATTTTGCAGTAATAATCTTGTATAAACAAGCTCTGAGCTTAAAAGAATTTCTTAATATATGAAGTCTCTTGTGCTTAATTCAGAGGGAAATATGTGAATATTTTCTTCCTGCTTTCATTATTCTTGGTTTAGGTAATCACTCTAGTTATTATCATTTGGTTATGTTGATCCTGGCTGATCTTTCTACAAAAAGCAGTTAAGCCAACAGTAGAGACAGTCCACATATCTCCTAGCTCTATTGCTGGCTTGAAAAGCCTGTGGATATTCAGAGAACATTTTAAGGCATACATGCAGAAGGCCTTGATAGCTTGGAGAACTGTCAGAATTCGGCAATAGATGTTGCTAGTTGAGTAAGCATCCTGTGCCAGCTACCTGTGATTGCTGCCTGTCTACACTTTTGCAACCTTATCTTCTGTTCTTTCAATTTATATACTCTGTACTCTGGCCAACATGGACTGCTTGCTTTCTCTCATTAGTTCCCTGGATTTTCCAGTTTCTTCCCTTTCTTCACTCTACCCTCCTCTTTCTTCTCCTCATGTTGAATGCCCGTCCGGTTCAAATGCTGCTTCCTCCAAAGAGTCTTTCTTGATCCACCATGAATGACGACCCATTCTGTCTTGGACAGGACACAAATTTTTTTCTTATATCTTTCTCATGCCCTTACTATGTGTTCAAAGATCCTAAGATCACAGATAGAAGACTGGGAGAGACTTTAGAGGTCATTAGAGTCCAATTTTACAGATGAAGAAACTGAGTCACAGAGATGCGGAGGCATTTAGGGTTGCACAGTTAGCAAATATTTGAGGCAGAATTTGAAAACATGTCTTTTTGACTCCAAGTCCAGTGCCCTCTCTACCATACAGTGCTACTGTTTTGAAAAGGCAGATGTCATGAGTATGTATGATCTACAATAACACATCTCCTTCCTATGAGGATAGGGGCTACCTCTTATCTGCATATAGTAGGTGTTTAACAAAGGTTCTTCACTCTGTTCCCTATACTTTCAAGGTCTATGCTAATATTGCTAGGTGTGGGGCTAGAAGGAGCTATTGATGCCCAAGGGGCAAAATCTGACCTGGGGAAAGCCCAGGAGGCTTTTGTGAGAAGTCTGATCACAAGCAGGTGCAGGTAAACAGGTATTTTGTGGGGCCAGTTGAGAAAATCAGTTCATTCATCTCTTCATTTATTCCAAAAAAGTCAGTAAACATTTCCTCTGCCAAAGTGCTTCATTGGCTGCTAAGGTAAGGAAAGGAAGACACATAAAAGTAAAAGACTTCTCTGACTTTGAGTAAGCTGGCAAGAAAAGGCAATATTCATGAAAATTTTGGAAAATGAGATAACTTAAAGATTAGGCAACCTATAGAATTAACTGCTTAGGAAGTTGGGTTTGGGTTTGGCTTGGGGCCCTCTGGAGCTCTTAAGATATCCTTGGATTCCTGGGGAAATATTAGATTTCAGTACCTGACTGTATTCACCTTGGCCAGTCCTAGTACAAACATACCTCTGGGCTCATAGTGAACTGAATTTTAGAGTGACCAAGCATGATTTGCAATGGCATATCCTGCAGGAAACAGAAGACTAAAGCAAGAAACTTTTTCTGTAACTAATTAGCTATTAGCTATGTAACCCTGGGCAAATAATTTCCTTCCTCTGGATCTCAGTTTCTTCATCTGTAAAATGAGTCAAGGCGAAAATTTAGGTGCCATCCTTCTGTGACATTTAATAAAATTAGACAATTAATAAGGTTATAATATCATTGGGTCATAGATTTCACAATTGGAAGGGACCTGTATTCCAGTTCCCTCATTTTCCTGATGAGGCACCTATACTATAGAGGTCAAGTGATTTGCCCAAGTAGTAGAGCTGGTATCCAGCAGGTTCTTTGGCTCCAAATATAACATCCCTCTATTGAACCTCGCTGCTTCTAAAACTCTTAAATAAGCATTATGTATGACATTCTACAGGGCAGCTAGGTGGCGCCATAATGAATAGAACACTGGGCTTGGAATCAGGAAGACTTATCTTCCCAAGTTCAAATCTAGCCTCAGATACTTACTAGTTGTGTGACCCAGTGCAAGTCAATTAACCCTGTTTGCTTCAATTTTCTTATCTGTGAAATGAGCTGGAGAAGGAAATGGCTATCTACTCGCATATCTCTACCAAAAACAAACAATAAAAAAAAACCCAGATGAGATCACAAAGAATTGAACGTGACTGAAACTACTGAACAACAACAGTGATGTTCTATAATTCTATAAGGTCAGTTACAACTATGGCATACTAGGTTGCATAGTGGATAGAATGCCAGGCCTGGAATCAGGAAGACCTGAGTTTAATTATGGTTACAAATATTTACTAGCTATGTGATCCTTGAGCAAGTCATGCTAACCTCTGTTTGCCTCAGTTTTCTCATCTGTAAAATGGGGATAATAGTCACACCTACCTCATATGGTTGTTGGGAGGATCAACGTAGATAATAATTGGAAAGTGCTTAGCACAATGCCTGGCACGTAGTTAAGTGCTGTGTAACTGTTAGCTATTATTATTAATTAAGACTTACCACTGAACCTCTTCCTGCAACCTCCTACAAAGCCTTATATCATTTTCCCCTGAATCATAATCATTTGCCTAAAAGTCTTATCTTCCCTACAATATAGTTAGTTCTCTAAGAGCTTGGACTTAACTTTTTGTTTTGGACCCTGACCTGTGATTTCATAGGTCTAGGGAAACCTGTGAAGAAATGCTTTCTAGTAATACATATCAGCAACTATTCAGATATTCAGTTAACTAGGCAGTTAACCTGGATCACCAAGGGGTTGAGAGACTGGTCCAAGGTTACACTGCCTAGATAGGCAGTATTTGTATCCTTCCTGAGTCAGAGGCTGTTTACTGTGCTATGCTATCTTTTATTCATCTTTGCATCCCCTGCAGTGCTCTGTCCATCATGTACACTCAATATATTTTTGTTGAATTAGTGATGGAGAGAACCAGGCTATCACTCAGGAAACAGTGCTGCATATAAATAACATTTATCCAATTTTTCAGTTGTCTTTTTTTTTCCAAAGTAAATTTGCAAATTGCATTAGTAAGCAAATCAGTCCAAAGCCTGAGTCTGTGCATGTGTATATTTGGTGCCAGCCAGGCTGAGGGCACAGACTGTTCCTGCTCACCTCAGCACCCCTGCAGCTGTAGTTGTCTCTGAGAGTATCTCCACATGTAGGCCTGCTGCCTCTCCCTCTCCTGCCTTCTCCTTCATCTCCACCTCCTTCCTTTTACTGGCTTCTAATCCAGGCCCTATGGAAATTAGCTTAGATTGTACAGTTCTTTAGTAATAACTCCTATTTATATATCATCTGAAGGTTTATAAAACTTTCCTTCCTTTGTACCAGATCCCAGTTATGTTACACTATTAGACTCACAAGGAGTCTTTTTTTTTTAACAACTATCCTATAAGAAAGGTAGTGTAAAAAATATTATTCCTATTTTACCCATTAGGAAACTGAGACTCTGAAAACTTAAGCACCAAAGGCTACATAGCTAGTAAATTATAGAGATGAACTTTGAATCTCAAGCCTAGAGCTCTCCCTATTATTATTAAATGTAAGGAGGCTTGTCCCTTATGTGTTACATGGAGGTATCATGTGTGGTTTGAAGGGAGGCAGAATAGCTTCTTCTCCTAACACCCTTTTCCAAGAGAGATTTTGTTTCCTGCCATGAAGGGAAACAGGAGGTTGGGGGCCAGAAGCTTGGTCACTCAGGGCTCCTTAGAAAGAGGGGGTATTGGGCTAGAATTATATCTGTTTGCTGTGTTAAATATTGTTAGTCTAGACCCACTGTGGGCGATACTACCCTGGGGGGTCACTGGAATGATTGGGGAGCAGTAGTAGCCTTGGGTGCAATTGGGGTGTGTTGAATAAAAATAAGGGTTAACCTAACCTAACACTAGGGAGGCTCTGAGTAATTTTATTTTGAAAAGGGGGCAGTAGGCCAAATAACCTCTGGTAGGGGATGTGATTTTCAGGTTCAAGCTAAACTTCTGTCTGTTTATTAATGGAGAAAAGAGGATTGAAGCTTTATATTCAAGGCCTGACTCCCTTCTCAGTAAATACCAGTTTTACAATGACTATAGGTGGTAAATAGTAAATAGTAAAGAAATCCTTTCATCCCAGTCAATAGCAAAATAGAAATCAGAGAAAGTGTACATGGAAGAATGTATATCAGACAACACAGAGTGAAAGAGCTCTCCCATTGGGAGCAAAGTAACTCAGCTCAATAGAGAGAAGGAGTCCCAGATCTCCCCCACAGAGAAATTTCCCACTCTCCAGCATAGCAAGCTGGGGATAGAGACATGATGGAGACTGCTAACTCCTTTTGTGTCAGCTTCTTCAGTCTATTTTCCCTTCTGTAAGCTGAAGTAGGTTGGGATCTCATCTTCTTTCTTGAATCTGGAAGCCAGAAAGTCTGGAAGTTACTGCAGAACCCAAAAAGATTGAAGATCCTGAACAAAACTGAAGACTCCAAGAGACAAAATAATTGAAGGGATTAGAGTTCTCCTCTCTTCCATTCTTGCCATCTCTATCCCACACTTCATGCAGATGCATGGCATTTATTTTCACCAGGGAGGAGAAAATCCCGTGGCAGTGGGTTTTGGGACTCAGTTTACATTTGTGTTCTACCTCAGTTATCCCATTTGATTCTTAAACAACTCATTGGGATAGACAGGGTAAAGATTATTATGTCCCTTTTACAGATGAGGAAACTGAATCTTAGATTAAGTGACTTGTCCAAAGTTACCTAGCTAATAAGTAGCAGAGCTAAGGTTCTAACCCAGGTCTTCTGACTCTAAGTCTGAGGTCTTGTGCACTGCCCCACACTGCTTCTCTTGAGGTCTTACAGTTGTCCTGATCTATATCTTTCCACTGGACCCAGATGGCTTGGGAGGAGAATGTGAGGCTAGTGACCTTGCATATCCCTCCTTCACTTAAATCCAATTCATTGCAAGTCATGGCATCATCTTCCTGATGTCATGGTCCTCTTCGAGAATGAAGGAGAAACACCTGATGTTATAAAAAAGTGGCAGTTAGAGGTAAGTGTTGTAGTGGATAAAGTGCCAGGTCTGGCGTCAGGAAGACCTGAGTTCAAATCTGGCATCAGGAGCTTAACTAGCTACAGGACTCTGGGCAAGTTACTCAGCCTTGTTTGCCTCAGTTTCCTCATCTGTAAAATGAGCTGGAGAAGGAAATGGCAAACAGCTCCAGTATCCTTGACAAGAAAACCCCAAATGGGGTCATGAGAAATCAGACACAACTGAACAACAAAAGAGAAGTAAGCAGACTTTTGGGCACTTTTTTGCTCTCTTAGTCATTCAAAATATCTAGTTTTTGGAAAAAAAACCCCAAATCTCCCAGCTTTTCATATGTTATAGAGTTTGTTGTTCAGTCATGTCCAGCTTTTGGTGACCCCATCATAGAGTTTACTGCTGAATATAAATCACTGCATGTAAGATTGAAAAGGGCTGAAATCATAAGCATCTGAAAAAAAAAGCCAAATATGGAGTCAACTACAAAGCAATGCTTATGTAAAAAAGCATCTCATTAAAGTATATGCTCGGCCCCATGTGAGAAGGGACAGAGGTTTTGTCATCTTGCTCAATTAGAACTTTCTGGTACAGTCACTCCCTCTCTCCTTGTACCCCCATAGAGATGATACATCAAAGAGTCAATGAGCTAGGAAGAACATCTACTCAACAGACCTTAAAAGGAACAAGTCTTCCCTCCTGAACATACAATTCCTGCCATCTCAGCTGAACCTGCCTCTCTCTCAAGAACTTTCAATGAAAGAAAAGCCCCTTGCCCCCTACCCCACATTATGTCTGCTTCTAAATGGTAGTGGGCACATATGCTGCCCAGGGGAGCCTTTTGAGTTTGCCTCTTTCCCTTCTAACTACCTCATTTGTTTTTGTTAGTTTTCCTGAATACGGTGACTGAACAGAGATCCTGAGAGATGAACTTTTGGGAATGGCTAGTTTCAGAGTTCCTCGGTTCCTTTTTTGGAAATGACTGGGACCAGGTATAGTATATAGCTTAACCCTTTTTAGAGAACATGACCACTACAAGGAAGATGAACTAAAACCCTGACCTAGCTTGGCTTGCCACAGGACATGAACCTTGAGGAAGCTGTTTAGATAATACAGAGCTTGGGATAAGGTGAAATGGCTGTTCATAAGTCGTACTGTTTCATGTTTTGATGTTTTAAGTAGCAACCTCTGCAAGGAGTAAAATGGGAGTTATGAGATACTGTTTCATGTTTTATGTCTTTGTCAATGCATCTTTATGAGTCTTTTATGTTTTAGCATTTATTTTGCATGGGGGAAAGAAATACCTGTCCTATAGTTGGTATACATTGCATCTTGAGTTCCTTTTAATTAGATGTCTTGCTGATTTCTATCAGGGAGACCCTACATAGGAGCCGTTCTAAGCTCTCAGTGATTCCCCCACCCCCACTCCAGCCTCAGAGGCAGAAGTATAGAGAAGCAGAGAAAAGGGGAAAGATCATTTGTAGGACTGAACCTGGTACCTGTGTGAGCCTAAAGCTGGGGGCCCCTTCGTGGGAGAGGGCAACCCAGACCCTGGGTCCAGAGGGATGTGTTGTTATATTTATATACTTATATAAGAAGTTTGCTTGAGATGAAACCTTTGGGAATTCTGAACACTTGTCATTCTAATCTTCAATTCTCTCTACCCTTTATTATGTTCAGAGGAGCCAGAAGAGAACTTAGAACTCTCATTTTGCAGATGAGGAAATTGAGACCCAGAGAGGTGAAGGGATTGTCATAGGTAGCATGTGGGAAAGCCAGAGATCTGATCCTTAGTCCTTTTGATTCCAAATCCAGCATATGTTACACCACATATTGTTACTTTGCTCCTTAGGACCTGTACTAGCAAGCCACTGAAGAGAGTTATGGGAAGGTAAGGACATGCTTTCTGTGTGACCTACATTGAGGCAAATCTCCAAAACAACCTAAGTTACTGGGCCTGAGCACAAAACTGGAGAATCCAAAAACCTGGTTTTCACAGCATCCCAAGGCAGCCGACAAATTTACTCATCCTCTTAATCCCTCAACTGCCCTATCTTTAAACTATGGATAATAATTCTTGCTTGTAAAGTCCTTTGAAATCTTCAGATAAAAAGACTTTAATGGCGCAAAGTCATTTAGATTATCAGCTCCTGACAGGAAAAGCATCTGATTTAATGTGCTTTACCTGACTTGCATGTTATATAGCTCTCTCCCCTCTAAGTATGTGAGAGAAAGAACGTGTGAACAAACACAAAAATGAGCAATATTTACCTGAAGGGAAGTGTCAATTGGACTGAACTGGCCTCTAACCTGTGGGTGGCTGTAGTCAAACAGAGCAGACTAGAGACAGAAGAGTTAGGAATCAAACAAAAGTTAAATTTCAAAATGAGGTAAAAGGCTTGCAAGCAGGGAGTCAGATTGCTGTACTTCACTACATAATTGTCACCACTGCATAATTGTCACGCACTGTGTTTTTCAGTCCAAAAATTGCTTTATAACCCTTCATTGTATAATCATCACATGGTATAATTCTATTCATCACACCTCTTAAAAGGTAAACAGAGAAGCAATATATTCACCAGTGGCATATGGATACACATTTATCTCTTGTGCATGTGATCTCCAAGCCTAGAATTCTCAGTGAGCATGTACATTGCCAGCACATTTCCAAAAGCCAACTTGTGGGGTTTGTTCAGAGCACTGCAGTACTAATGGTATTGTCACTCAATCCAATGAAGAGCTATAGGTACAAGGGGACCAGGTAGGTAGACCAAGCTGCCATGAGTAAGTCATGTGATATAGTAAGACTTGCATCTTCCCACGCTAGCTAAACTGTACAGTTTGTCTGCCAGCAATACATTAACATGTGAAGCGTTTCTTTCTGATTATGGGTAAATACAAAAACTAATCTGTGGACTTCAAGCTGAAAGTGATTGTGTTCACTGAACAGCATAGAAACAGAGCTGTGGAAAGACATTTTTCAGTGAGTGAAAAGTTGGTGCAAGACTGGTAGAAACTAAAAGACAGGTAATACCAACAATTATTTTTTAAAGCTTCACATAATGGTTGCACCTCACTTTTTTCACAAAAAAAAATTGGCATAAAATCTTTGATGATTATGTGATGAAATGTGGTAGACATGTGTGATGGGGCCCTGCCCCTAGTAGGCAAAGATCTTAATTCTTATATTAGTGACAATGCAGGGAGCTGTAGCCCTGCCAATAAAGGGTAACAGCAAAAATGTGACAAGTTTGATTCATAGCAGGGCTTCATGACCCAACTTGTCCAGGTTTGTCCAGTGCTTGTTTGAGCTCAGAACACCTGGTGCTGGTCAAAGCAATGCAATAATTATGTGATTTTGCCAGAGGGTAAGATCATCCACAGGGTGAGCGCAAAGGATTGCTGTTATGCCAAGCTCAGCGCACAGTTTGCTTGCTGGGCCTTAGCTCTGGAAAACAGGGTTTCTTCTAATATCTAGACATTTCCCCCTTTTGGACAAAGGGATGGGTCTAAAAGAAGGAGAGGCAGGTATAAGTCAAGATGCTATGAGACGCCTGTTGGGCCAAGATGAGATGTTGCCCAGGGGGTTAGTTCTTTGAGGGGACCTATTGGGGAAGTATATCCCAGGTGTCATTGCTAGCCATTGTTTGCTTGCAAGCAGAAAAGAGAGGGGGGCCAAGAATGTAAAGAGAGAAAATGCCAATATACCCTTAAATCAGGGCCTTGGTGGTTGGACACATAACAAAAGAGAAGAAGAGAAAAACCTAAGACAGCATATTCAGCCCTCAGTCAGAATCTTGGGACAGTTGTCTCATCTGGATGTCAGCTGTTTCTCAGTCCATATTAGACAAACCTTGAGGCCCCAGAAGGTTCTGTCTTTCACTTACAGTGGGGGCTTTCTTCAGATGATCCAGGAGTATGCATCCACAAGTTTGGCAGCTGTGGAAATAGGTGGGGATAGTCAGAAGGACGTGGTAGGAGCCCTTAGAAAATATAGAGGTTGACAATTGTGAGAAAACTCTTGGTATCAGTCTTTGGATCTGAGTTTCTGGTCAGCATAACATAGGTCCTTGGTTAAGGATTGCTAAACAGCACATAGAGATCCATTTACCCAGTCATGCAGGTCTGGGTTCAAACAATGCAATAAGATTTTCATAAATTCATAATCATAATTATATTGTCAGGTCACATTAATATCAAATTACAAATCAAGCTACTTAGAGGACTCACAATAGTCTGGTTTTGAGAAGGAGATTTACATGTCACCAAGGTAACCAAGAAAACTTAAATGTCATCATTTTGAAACAACAGACCAAAGCAATACAATAGTTATCACCAATATTAATTAACAACAAGTGTATCCTAGAAACACATTCTCAACATCCATTTAACCAACACATTTTGAGTCCCAAATTTCTCATGTAGTTATCTGGTCCCTAGATATCTTTTCTTGGACAATAGACTATATTCTCAGGACAGCTCTAAAGAGGGTTCTGCCTCTCTAGTTCCAAATCTAGAGGTTCCTAGATAATTCTGCTATTAACAAGACATAATACAATTTAATAAATTAGGTTCACCAATGTTGCAACTTCAGAAAATTTCAGTTTATATAAAATTTACTGTTTCTATCCTTACCTAAATCCTGTACCTGATATAATAATCCTTAAAAAATCATGAAAGTCCTGCTGTAAAATAAACTCTTCGGCCCTTTAATATTATCAGATACCTTAAAATGGAAATATTTCACTTTCTTTACCATTATCAATACAATTTATGTGTAAAATCCTATTAATCCCTAGTTAACAAATCCTTAATCCAATTTTAAAAATTTATTACTAAAACATACTCAAAGCCTGAATTTCCATGACAAATAAATTTGGAAGTCAATTATACACACATGTATATAGTTCTCAGAGAAAAGAGTCTAATTATATTGCTTCTCAAAATTTTCTCTCCCATTTATTTAGAAAACTTTTTACCTTACATCTCTCTCTTATTACTTTGGCTAATCATTTCCCCATTAGGAGGATGCATTCCCTATATTATAATTTGACCACAAATATAGGTTAAAATTGTTGGATGTTCATAATGCATCCTGTTATAGTACTTCAGAAGTATTCCAATATCAATCTATTATTTCATATAGTTAATACTGTACTTACAAAACGTCTCAATTATAGAAATTTGCTATAAAAGGAAAAAGAGGAACATAATTATAACAATGTCATATATCATAACAGGAGAAAAAACTCCCTTAGCCCTGTTTGATTCCAGGCATGAGTGATTTCTGACAGCCAATCATGTAGTCACAGGGTGTTAAAAGCAAGGCTGGGGGAATTTCCTTTTCAGAAAGGAAATATCACAATGGAGAAATAAAGTCAGGAGGATCCTACCTTGGGCCATGCCAAAATCATCCCCAAAACTTTTTTCAGGCACAGACATCCACCTTTAGCAGTTCTCAGACTGTAGCACATGCCCTTTTCTACTATTAGCTTCATGACAATTCAGACAACTATCCCTGTAATCAAAGCTCAAAACAATAGTAAATTATAGTCCCAAGATTGTTTTACCTTAAATAGCAAAACTTCACTAACCTTTATTTATAAATGAAAACTAACCACATTCTAGTACTTCAGATATACAGCAAACACCTTGAAGCTATATCTTTAAACCACCCTATACACTTCCATAATAGCCAAGATTTTCAAATAAAAATTTGCTATTATATATTATTATTATTACCTGCTTTATAACAACACATATCTCATTAAATATTTAACAGTTTTCAAATACCTATTTTTATCACATCCTTTTAAAAGCGTAATTCATGTGTAACAGCATCCAGATTAAAAAGTTGTTTTGTCTGATGCAATCTGTTACAATGGTCTCTCAAATTTCACAATATAAGAGAACTTGTAAATGCAATAAAAACATAAACAATATCATGTATTTAAGACATGAAACAAAACTTCAGATGACATCAATTGCATTTCCAAATTATTTTATATAAAATCATTAATCTCACTATGTTTGACATTTTAAACACATTTTAAAGTTATCTGGTGTGGAACAATTACATTCAATTAAAGCAATAATAATAATACAGTGCTTAGCATATTCCAATCTTTACATTAAGCACTTTACAATCATCATCTTATTTTGATTTTCACAACAATACTGGAAGGTGGGTAGCATTATTATTTTTTCCTATTTATAGATCAGGAAACTGTGGCACACAGAGATAAGATAATTTGCTTAAGATTTTCCTGCATTTTTTTTCAGGGAAGGGTTAACAAGAGGTGGCTATGAGGTGTACACCTTTTACCAACTCTTTTTTTTTCTTCACTCTGGGATTACTTCTAAACTAGCTGCCTTCCTTCATTGCCCTAGAACAATGAAGCTATCAATCTTCAAGGGAAAATGCCATGTACTTTAAACTTTCATAAAATTTAATCTTTATTTTTTCTCAAAACAAATTCTACAGAGTGGTACCCCCAAACTTACTAAGATATTTCAGAAAGGAGTGAGTTCCTGGAGTTACCCAAAATCCCAGGAATCTCCCCAAAAGATTAAAATGATAAATCTTCAAAACTTCAAAATATACTAAGATTTTTTAAAAAGTAATTATACAAACTTTGATTATTTGACTTTTTTTCTTATTATTTAATCTCTGGCAGAAAGCCTAAAGTTGAAGTTAGTCCTTTTTACCAGGACAATTGCTTCAAGTATGAAAGTTCATTAATCTTTCTCAGTGTTCTAAACTCTGGCTACAGCCCTTAGAAGTTTTTCTGGATGGCTACATTTTAAATCTTTCAAGGTAACAGAATCTAGCTCACAACACAAACCACACAGACATTTACATTTTACAAAGACACAAACACAGACAAAATGACAAGACAGATACCAACATACACAGATAGTTTTAACAAAGCATGCAGTTAAAATTCTAACTTTACTGGTTTTTAATAGAGACACACAGTTACTGAGGCATGCAATTTAAAAACAACAGAGGGATGCAAGTTATAATTTTACAGAGGCATGCAGTTTTAAAACAACAGAGGCACACAGAGAGGCCATTAACAGAGGTGTGCAATTTAAGAAAGGTTATCTTTATCAGAGTAATCAAAGACAAATCCGGTCATTGGAAGGGCCCTAGAGTTTTCCTCTCAAAGAATGGCAAGCTTGACCAAGGTGAGAGCTCAGGTGTTAGAGCGTGGAAAAGAGCTGAGGACTCACCAGATGAGAAAGGGTCAGACTCTGGAGAAATAAATCTCTAGTGGCTCCTAGTCCATTCCCATTGGTACCAGAGAGTCCAATGACCCGGTTCTGTGGGCAATCCCACTTCCAACACCAATTAATGTCAACTAGACTGAACCAGCCTCTGTTCTGTGGGTGGCCAGAACCAAACAGAGCAGGCTAAAGACAGGAGAGTCAGGAATCAAACAGAAGTTTAATTTCAAAGTGAGGGAAACAGCTTGCAAGCAAGGAGGCAGATTAGACACATGTGCCGGGGCCCTGTCCCTAATGGGAGGGACCCACTTTGGAGTAGGTGATCTCAATACTTATACTAGTAGCTATACAATGAACTGTAACCCTGACAATGAGGGGTAACAGCAACAATTTGACAAGTTTGATTTATAGCAGGGCTTCATGACCAGAACTTGTCTGCTTGTCTGAACTCAAACAGCACCTGGTGCTGGTCAAAGCAATACAGTAATAATGTGGTTTTTGCCAGAGGGTGAGATCAGCCAGAGGGTGAGTGCAAAGGATGGTTGTTATGTCTAGCTCAGAGCAGTTTGCTTGCTGAACCTTAGCTCTGGAAAACAGGGTGTCTTCTAATATCTTGACAGAAGCAAGGAGAGAATTACTGCTGTGACAATATCCTGACAGTGGGGTAGGAATAATATTTATTATATTTTGTGGGATCTTAGAGATGAAGCTTTAGAAGAAGGGGTTAGGTACATATATATGTGTGTGTGTGTGTGTGTGTGTGTGTGTGTGTGTGTGTGTGTGTGTGTGTGTGTGTAGTAGGATGGGCAGTGGTACTGAAGCAAGAGGGGATGTTCACCCAACGTCTTTTAAAGTATTCCCAGACTCCCTTTTTTCACTGTGTACTACTAGTCAGGGGATGCTCCCTTTGACTTGCTGATCTGACTTTATAGATTTCACCCAAAGCCATCATTAGAAGAAGTCAGGAGTTGGGATAGTATATAGGATATTTCATAGGATTAGGAGATAGAAGGAACTTTAGAGTTCCTTCATTCTGATCCCCTCTCATTTGCTGTTGTTCAGTCATTTCAGTTGTGTCTGAATCTTTGTGACCCTGTCTGGAGTTTTCTTGGCAAAGATAATGGAATGATTTGCCATTTCCTTTCTAGCAACTTTTACAAAGGAGGAACTGAGGCAAACAGGTTTAAGTAACTTGCCTAGAGTCACACATCTAGTAAGTGTCTGAGGCCAGAACTGAACTCAATTATTCCTGACTCCAGGCTCTACACTTAGATCCACTGTGCCACCTAACTGCTCTTCCCTCTTGTAGCAAATATGAAATCATACAATATTAAGTAACATAACCATGTCTTAATCGATCACAGTTGTTCTGACTCCAAATCCAGTTTTCTTTCCACTGCACCATTTTCTAGTGTGTAACAGATAATCCAGTTTATTAGTAGTGTTGTTAACTAAATGAGAAACTGTTTTCCCATCTATGGAGCTACCTGGGGTCCACAGAATCAACACTTCCACAGAATGGCTATGGACTTAAAGAGCTGGAAAGGACTTTAGACATTATCTGATCCAACCACCATTTGACAAATGAGGAAACTTAGGCCCAGAGAGATTGCAACTTGCTCAGTGTAACAGAGCTGAGCACAGCTAAAAGTAAAAGCCTGTTCTCCTGACTCTCAATTCAACATTTTTGTCATTCTGTAATTGCAAGCCATGTGGTCCACTGAAAAGATTGTTGTATTTTGGGTTAGCAGAGCTAGCTTCCATTCACAGTTCTATACATTGCTATGCCCTGGATCACGTTGAAGTCTTTTAACCTCCTAAACCTTACCTTACTCATCTATATAATGAGGACAATGGACTAGATGTCTCTGTGGTCTCTTTCAACTCTAAATCCATGATCCTATGGTATCATGTACAAATAATAGTACAATTATATAAATGTATAATAAAAGAATAAATAACTGCACTTTGGTCTCAAAAAGATGCTGTCCCAAATGTCTTACTGACTTTGGCCATATCTTAGTCAGTTCTGCAATTCCCCAAAGCTCTCTAGCTTCCTGACATCAGTGAAGAAGTTTTATATAGCATCAGCCATGTCCATGACCTATTAGAAAATTTGAGCACAGTGTTTCATATTGATTAAATGTAGAGCATTACAGGAAGAAAGTTTCAGAAGTGCACTGTGAAGCTCTGACATGCTGAATATGTGAACTGAATACTACCTGCTGAGCCAATCATCTTTTGAAAAGTTCATGGAGAATATTGTCAGGATAAGGGCAGTGTTTAATCATAGAAGTCATTTAAAAAGCAAATTTTCTTGCAATTACCTTTTAATGCATGGCATTGGTTAGATTCTGACTTGTCTTGAGTATGAACAGTTAATGGGTTGCTTTTAAACAGGCAAGCTTATCCTTATAATGGGCTAAGGCCAGTCCTTTGAAGTGAAATGATAGGAGTCTCATTAAAAGAAAGCTAAAATTGCCAACTATCCATTGTTCATCCAAAGAACCCTGACAACCAAAGTGAGCCTGAGTTTCCCGGGCAATCTTGTACTAGAATGCAAGCCCCTTGAAGGCAGGGACTATAACACTTTAGTCTACATCTCTAAGTACCTAGCTCAATTCCTAGCAGATATTAGGTTTTGGTGTCTAATAAATACTTGGTGATTGATTGACATTCACTACTGTTGTGTTCCTAGACTCTTGGGGTGAACAGTTAATGGAATAACATTGAAAATTAGATTTGGAAGTGGCTTTAGAGATTGTTTAGTTTAATACCCTCAGTTAAAAATATGAGGAATTAGGGTCCAGGAAGGCTTTACTTAAGTTTATGTAGTGAGTTGATGGCACGACTAGGACAGTCAGGAACCTGGGTCTCCTTGATTCTAATCCACTGTCATTTCTGTCATACTATGTTAGTTTGAAGAAACTGGCACCACTGACCTCTGAAAGCTACCACTACCACCATCTCAAAAGTTCAATTTAAACAACCAATTAAAAATACCTACTATGTATATGGCAGTATGCTAAGTGCTGAAGATACAAAGATAAAATGGAAATGACCCGGTCCTTGAAGAGCTTCTATTTTAATTAGGGAATGCAAGATACATAAAGCAAATAAATATTAAATTTATACAAAGTAAAAACAAAGGGACTCATAGAGTGAGAACAAACAACTGTGTATATTAGCAAAGGGCTTGTGGTACCCCTTGGAAGCAAGAGTGAATTAGAAAAAAACTGAGAGAATAGAATTCATTGTGTTTTGAAAGGCTAGAAGGGCATTTAAATCCTCCTCGTGGGATCTAGAGGGCAGCAAGATGGAGCAGTGGATAAAGTACCAGCCCTGGAGTCAGAAGGACCCGAGTTCAAATCCAGCCTCAGACACTTATTAGCTGTGTGGCCCTGGGCAAGTCACTGAACCCTGTTTGCCTCAGTTTTTTCATCTATAAAGTGAGCTGGAGAACAAATGGCAAACCACTCTAGCATCTGCCAAAAAAATCCCCCCAAAACAAATGGGGTCACAAAGAGTCAGACGTGACTGAACAACAACAACAATGACAACGACAACAACAACTTTGGGATCTAGAGTTGAAAGAGATTACAGAGATCATCTGGTATAACAAACTTAATTTAATAATGAGGAAAATGGAGCCCAGAGAGTGAAATGACTTATCTAAGGTCTTACAGCAATTTAGAGAAAGAGCTGTAGCTAGGAGTTCCCAGCTTAGCCTTCTTTCAACATCACCACTAGGTCTCCACAAGAAGCATGGTGTGCAGTTGTCTTCTTGTTGTTTGATTGGTTGAGCAGACATCCTACTCCAATATATCCTTCCCAAAGCTACCAAACCAAGTTTCCTAAAGTGCGGGTCTGACCATATCAGCTGACTGTACAATAAACTCTAGCTCCCTATTACTTCCAGAATCAAATATCAACTCCTCTGTTTGGCATTTAAAACCTTTCAGGAGACTGCTTCAAGTCGCTCTTCTAGATGTGTGTATGTGTGTGTATGAATACATATATTCATACCTATACACATATATACCAATATATAAGCCATATATACACATATACGCACACATAACTATATGGTCCAGGCAAACTTGTCTTCTTGCTGTTCTTCATACACTCTTACAAAACACAACAAATGGAACACAAATATGAAATTAAGGTATGATACCATCCACTGAGCAGAACCATGTAACGAAAGAGAAATGGATTCATATTTACCACTTCAGGGAGAGGAGAGGGGAGGGAAGGAGGGATAGAGTTTGGAACTCAAAACTTTAAAAAATGTTAAAAAGTTGTTTTAACGTGTAGTTGGGGAATTATTTTTAAAGAAAACTTTCTGCTGGGTTTAAATCAGAGACAATTAACTTTTAAAACAAACCCTATTTTTCCACTGAAAATAGTTTGCATATATCAATCTATGGGACAGCTAGGTGGTACAGGGTATAAAGCGCCAGGCCTGGGGTCAGGAAGATTTGAGTTCAAATGTGAACTCAGACCCTTATTATTGTGTGACCCTGGGCAAGTTACTTAGCCACTATTTGCCTCAGTTTCATCATCTACAAAATGCAGACACACCAGAGAAGGAAATGACAAGTCCCTCCAGTGTCTGCCATGAAAACTCCATGGACAAGTCCATGGGATCATGAAGAATTGGACACAACCGAATCAACAACAGTGAATCTGTCTGTCTGTCTGTCTGTCTGTCTGTCTGTCTGTCTGTCTGTCTGTCTGTCTCTCTCCCTCTCAGTCTATTTATGTATATATGCACGCACAGTGGAAAACATGACTCCTGATGAAAAGCTGGTATATTTACTTACTCTTATGAGCTATTATTTGATTGTTGCATTGCACAGCTTTCAATTAAAAAAGATTTAAAAAAGAAATTTAACTGCTTGGCTAACTATACCGATCAAATTACATGAATAATTAATTGCTAACAAATCATTACTATTTACATCTACCAAATCCTTCAGGATATGCACAGAGATTTTTCAAAACTAATGAGCATATTCAGTGGCATTGCTCTTGGTAGAAAAATCTGGTTTTTTAAATGATACATAAATAAAAATTTAAAATATTGTTAGCTCATTTTGTTCTCATCCTTTTAAAACATATGTTTTTATATTTGTTTTGTAATGTACATGTATATAAGCTACAAATAAATACACATGTATTGGGTATATGTGTTCAAAAATGTTTTACTGAAAGAGGTATACCGGTTTGGAAAGTTTGGAAACCACTCTACTGCTCAGCCAGCAAAGCTGAGCTATGCTACTATGTTGTCCTATGCTGTTTTTTGTCATTTTTCAATCATTTCAATCATGTCTGACTCTTTATGACTTCATTTGGGATTTTATTGGCAAAGATACCAGAGCAGTTTGCCATTTCCTCCTCTAACTCATTTTATAGATGAGGAAACTGATGCAAATAGGGTTAAGTGACTTACTCAAGGTCATATAGCTAATAAACGTCTGAGGCCAGATTGGAACTCATGAAGATGAGTCTTCCTGATTCCACCAGTGCTCTACCACTAGCTGATCCTGTCCTATTCTGTATCAGCAATAAACAGTGTTTCAGGAATGTGGTAACGAATACCAGAACTACCCCTCACTCACTCCAGTCAGTCCAAGGTATTCAGGCTGTGCACTAGATTGCCTTACCTTCCTATCCAGGGTCCCTCAGCAAGAAGAGTTGGCAACCTTCCCCAGGTTTCTACTTCAAAGTCAGAATAAGTCAGAATGCTAAAATGAGCCAGAAGAGCTCAGTTCAAGTGTTGGCTCTGAGGCCTACTCAATGTGTTTCCATGGGCACAAGTTCATAGTCTCTTGGGCTTATTGTTACTGTTGTTGTTTGTCCTTCATTCTTGAAGAGGACCATGACATCAGGAAGGTGATGCCATGACTTGCAATAAGTGAGGGAGGGCTGTGCAAAGTCACCTTTTTCCTCCAGAGCCATCTAGATCCAGTGGCAAGATATAGATCAGGATGGCTGGAGATGGCCTCACTTTTAGAATTGGAAGAACAGCTAGTTGATTATTTAGTTGATTAGATTATATATTATATAGAGTTGAAGTGAATTCTGGTCCATACCTTGACCACTTTGAGGGATCACTTCAGGAAAGAATGAAAAAATAACAGAATCTCAGAATTGTAAGGGACCTTAGAGGCCATCTTGTCCAACCTGTAACTGATTAGGAATTCTCTTATAGTAATAGCTAAAAATAACATCTAGTATTTATACAGCTCTTTAATGTTGGCTAAGTGCTTTATCTACATTATCTTATGACAACCTTGTGAAGTAGGGGCTATGATTGTCCCCATTTCACAGATAAGGAAGCTGAAACTGAAAGAGATTAAGTGATTTACTCAGTGTGCCAGTGCTATTAAGTGTCCAGGGCAGGATTTACTTCTAATCCAGTGCTGTATCCTGGCATATAGTAGGCATTTAATAAATGCTTATTGGCCTATTGACTATCCATCAGCTGCCTCTCCTGTGAAGATTTAAAATACAACAACTCCTTTATTTTACAAATGAGAAAAATGAAGCCAAGATAGATTTTAAGATAAATAGTAACACTAAGATTACTTGGAATTTGGAATACTTGGAAATTGAAGAGATGCCACAGATGCCAAAGAGCTCTTCAGTGAGCTGGGTAGCTTACCTTTCCTTGAAGAAATTGCCAGGTATTTTCTCCACAGTGTTTGCATTTCATAAGGTTATGAAGGGATTTATAAGTAATGTTAGGCCAGATTTTGACATCCTCTGTATTGACTGAAGTAGAGATTCCTATCAATTATAGTATCATAGATTTAAAGTCTTAAGAGACTATAGAATGTCATGGAATCCAACCCTCTTATTTTTTTTTTTTAAATATTAGCAAACTGAAGCACAGAATGGCTAATTGACTTCAGTAGGTTCACACAGGGAGTATCTGAGGCCACATCTGAACTCAGGTCTTTCCGACTTCAATACCAACATTATGGTATTTATTATGTCATGTCTATATTTTGCCCAGATATTTTAGTTTTACTTAATTATCTACTTTTTATTATCATTTTTCTTTTTCTTTTTGCCTTTTTCTTGATTTGCAAACTCTCTGAGTAATTGCTGGGCAGGTGACAATCTTCCTTTCCTCTAGTCTCATTCTTGTCAGTTCACGTCAGCCTATCACTAGCATAGCGCAGTCAAATGAATATTCACAGTCCCACTAAAATTAAGAATCAAATTAAATCACAAACAAATCTCCACGGAGCCACAGATTAAAAACAAATTATAGCAGCTGCAATGTTCTCTTTGCTTAATATCCCCTATCCAGTATTCAGGGAGTAGTTTAGTGAAACCTCGTTGATTTGGACTCCAACGATCAAGAATTTTTTCATAATTCAGGAGAGGAGTTGAATTGAAATGTACCTTTGCTTAGAAAAGTCTTCCTCCCCACCCCCATGAGTCCTTGGACTTTCTTTCTTTTTTTAAAAAAAACATTTATTAATTTATTTACTTTTAGTTTTCAACATTCATTTCCACAAGATTTTGAGTTCCAAATTTTCTCCCCATCTCGCCCTTCCCCCACTCCAAGATGGCATGCATTCTGAATACCCCTTCCCCTAATCTGTTGCCCTCCCTTCTATCAACCTCCCCCTTCTCCTATCCCCTTCCCCTTCTATTTTCCTGTAGAGCAGGATAGATTTCTATACCCTATTGCCTATATATCCTATTTCCCAGTTGCATGTGAAAACAATTTTTAAAATTTGTTTTTAAAACTTTGGGTTCCAAATTTTTTCCCTTCCTACCCTAACTGAGAAGGCAAGAAACTCGATACAGGTTATACATGTGTAGTCATGCAAAACACTTCCGTATTAGTCATGTTGTGAAAAGCTAACTATATTTCCCTTCATCCTATCCCTCCCCATTTATTCTATTCTCTCTTTTGACCCTGTCCCTCCTTAGAAGTGTTTGCTTCTGATTACCTCTTCCTCCAATCTGCCCTCCCTTCCTTCATCCTCCCACTCTCTTATCCCTTTCTCCCCTATTTCCCTATAGGGTAATATAGATTTCCATACCCAATTGTTTGTTATCTCCTCCTTAAGCCAAATCCAATGAGAGTAAGATTCACTCATTCCCTCTCACCTTTCCCCTACTTCCCCTCCACTGTAAAAGCTTTTTCTTGTATGTTTTATGTGAGATAATTTAACCTATTCTACCTCATCCTTTCTTTTTCTCCTGGTATAATCCTCTCACACCTTAATTTTATATTTTAGATATCTATCTATCTATCTATCTATCTATCTATCTATCTATCCATCCATATAATTTTTTTCCCTCCAACTACCGTAATACTGACAAAGTCTCATGAATTACAAATATCATCTTTCCATGCAGGAATGTAAATAGTTCAACTTTAATAAGTCCCTTATGATTTCTCTTTCCTGTTTACGTTTTCACGCTTCTCTTGAGTCTTGTATTTGAAGGTCAAAATTTCTATTCAGCTCTGGTCTTTTAATCAAGAATACCTGAAAGTCCTCTGTTTCACTGAATGTCCATTTTCCCCCTGAAGGATTATACTCAGTTTTGCTGGGTAGGTGATTCTTGGCTGTAGTCTTGTCTCCTTTGACCTCTGGAATATTGTATTCCAAACCTTCCGGTCCCTTAATGTAGAAGCTGCTAAATCTTATCCTGATTGTGTTTTCACAATGCTTGAATTGTTTCTCTCTGGCTGCTTGCAATATTTTCTCCTTGACCTGGGAACTCTAGAATTTGGCTACAATATTCTTAGGAGTTTTCCTTTGTGGATCTCTTTCAGGAGTGATTGTGGATTCTTTCAATTTCTATTTTTCCCTCTGGTTCTAGAATATTAGGGCAGTTTTCCTTGATAATTTCTTGAAAGATGATGGTCTAGGCTCTTTTTTTTTGATTATGGCTTTCAGGCAGTCCAAAACTTTTTAAATTCTCTCTCCTGGATCCATTTTCCAGGTCAGTTGTTTTTCCAATGAGATATTTCACATTGTCTTCTATCTTTTCATTCTTTTGGTTTGTTTTACAATGTCTTGATTTCTCATAAGTCATTAGCTTCCAATTGCTCCATTCTAATTTTTAAGGAATTATTTTCTTCAGTGAGCTTTTGAACTTCCTTTTCCATTTGGCCAATTCTGCTTTTGAAGGTATTCTCCTCATTGGCTTTTTGGACCTATTTTGCCATTTGGGTTAAGCTATTTTTTTAAGGTGTTATTTTCTTAAGTATTGTTTTGGGTGTCCTTTAGTAAGCTGTTGACTTGTTTTTCATGATTTTCTTGCATCACTTTCATTTCTCTTCCCAGGTTTTCCTCTAGTTCTCTTCCTTGCTTCTCAAAATCCTTTTTGAACTCTTCCGTGGCTTGGGACAGAATCATATTTTTCATGGAGGCTTTGGATGTAGGAGCTTTGACTTTGTTGTCTTCTTCTGGTTTCATGTTTTGATATTCTTTGTCACCAAAGAAAGATTCTATGGTCTGACTTTTTGCAAAGTTTGCTCATGATCCCAGCCAATTACTTGAGTTATAAACTCTTTGTTAAGATAGGGGTCTGCTTCTAGTGTGGAGAATGTACTGTCCCAAGCTTCAGGGGTTTTGTGCAGCTGTTTTCAGAGATACTTCTAGGGACTTGAAAATTTTCAGTTCTTCCAAGGTGGTACAATTAAGGATGAGGCTGTAGTCTATAAGTGACCACAAGCACTCTTTCCTGCCTTGGAACTGTGAGGAGGATTCTTTGTCCACTGCCACAACAAGCTCCATCAAGCCAGTGCTCCTTCTTGCCCCAGGACTGCCGACCAGAACTGTGACCCAGATCCAAGCACGGACAAAGCAAGAGAATCTTGCCTCAGGACCAGTAATGAGGTCATTGATATCCCACTCTGATCACGCACTTAATTCCCCCTCAGTCTGTGGGCCTGAAGCTCCAGAAGCAGTCACTGCCCTGGGGCTGTGTGGGGACTGAGGCAGAACTGAACTCCTCTCTCACCATGGTCAGACAAATCTTTCCTGCCGGCCTTCTAAGTTGTCTTTGGTGCTTCTGGGTTGAGAAGTCTGGAAACTCCACAGCTGCCCTTGATTCAATCCCCTGAGGACTTCTCCATGTTTGCTGAGGCCTGGTATTTGCCAGCACACCAAAGCTGAACTGCATTCCTCTCCCAGCCTGGCAGAACAGACCTTTCCAATCAACCATCTAGGCTGTCTTGGGCTGGAAATTTATTTCACTCTTTTTGTGGGTTCTGTGGCTCTAGAACTTCTTTAGAGCCACTTTTTTACAGGTATTTGGAGGAGTTTGGGGGAGAGCTTAAAAAAGTAACTGCTTTTACCATCTTTTTGCCATCTTGGCTCCACCCTTCTAGAAAAGTCTTTCTTCATTGATAATTTGTAATACAAACAAAATGTCAGAGAGAATTATTTTTTAAGCTTTGTTGATTTTTTTGTTTCAATTTCATTTATTTCTCTCCTACCAAGAAAGCTGTATAGTGTAACAAAAATTCCTCACCAAAAAAAGGGAAAAAACAAAAATAACCAATTCATTACAACCAACAAATATTCTGCAACAAAGAAAAGGCAGCATATTTTCTCAACTATTCTCTTGGGTCAAGGTTGGTCATTATATTTATACAGTATTTTAAAATTTTAGTCTTTTCACTTATGTTGTTACTATGTATGTTGTTTTTTCTGGTTCTGCTTCCTTCACTTTGCATCAGTCTTATTAGGCTTCCCATCTTTCAAAATTCCTTAGGAATATTGATGAGAACAAACTTTTCAAACCGAAACAAACAATGGATTTGATCATTTGACTGGATAATCTAGGAAACCATTTCTACTTTTATGATTTTATGATTCTAATTACAAATCATTCTTATCTACTCACTAAAGAAAGTTCCCTACCCACAAATTAACCTGTTTTTAGTCTTTTTTTGGATGCATATATTATTTTACTTTTTAAATTTTATTAATTTAGTTTGATTTATCAATAATCACTTCCATATGCTTTTGAGTTTAAAATTTTTCTCCCCCTTCCTTCCCACCACCCTACCCAAAATGGCGCATAATCTGATATACGTTCCTATTAAACATATTTTCACATTAGTGCTGTTGTAAGTAAAAATTAAAATCAATAGGAAAAACCATCAGAAAGAGGAAACAACACTCAACAGAAGAGAAAAAAAGTGGCAATTCAACTTCCATAGTTCTTTCTTTGGATGTGGATAGCATTTTCGATCACGAGGCCTCTGGAGATGTCTTAGATCCTTGTATTGATGGGAAGGGTTAAGTTTATCAATATTAGTCATCACACAACATGGCTGCTATCATGTACAACATTCTCTTGATTCTGCTCATGTCACTCAGCATCAGACCATACAAGTCTGTCCAGGTTGTTCTGAAGTCAGCCTGTTCATCATTTCTTATAACACAATAGTATTCTATTGCATTCATATACCACAACTTGCTCAGCCATTCCCCAATTGATGGGCATCCTCTCAATGTCCAATTCTTTGCCACCACAAAAAGAACTGCTATGAATATTTTTGTATATGTGGGTCCTTTTCCCATTTGTATGATCTCTTTGGCATATAGTCCTAGAAGTACCATTGCTGGGTCAAAAGGTATGCATGTTTTTGTAGCCCTTGGGGCATAGTTCCAAATTGTTCTCCAAAATGGTTGAATCATTTCACAATTCCACCAACAATGCATTAGTGTTCCAATTTTCCCACATCTTCTCCAACATTTTCCTGTTTTGTCATGTTGGCCAATCTGATAGGTGTGATGTGGTACCTCAGAGTTGTTTTGATTTGCATTTCTCTAATCAATAATGATTTAGAGCATTTTTTTCATATGACTATAGATGGCTTTAATTTCTTCATCTGAGAACTGTCTGTTCATATCCTTTGACCGTTTTTCAATTGGGGAATGGCTTGTATTCTTATAAATTTGGCTTAATTTGGGGGCAGCTAGGTGGCGCAGTGGATAGAGCACTGGCCCTGAAGTCAGGAGGACCTGAGTTCAAATCTGGCCTCAGACCAAACACTTGACAGTTAACTAGCTGTGTGACCCTGGGCAAGTCACTTAACCCCAATTGCCTAAAAAAAAATTAAAAAAAATAAATTTGGCTTAATTTTCTATATATTTTAGACATGAGGCCCTTATCAGAGACTGGTTGTAAAAATTCTTTCCCAATTTTCTACCTTCTAATCTTAGTTACATTGGCTTTGTTTGTGAAAAACCTTTTCAATTTAATGTAATCAAAATTATCTATTTTGCTTTTCATAATGTTCTCTATGTTTTGTTTGGTCATGAATTCTTCTGTTCTCCATAGATCTGATAGGTAAACTTTTCCTTGCTCTCCCAGTTTGCTTATAGTATCAGCCTTTACATCTAAATCATGAGCCCATTTTGACTTTATCTTGGTATATGTTGTGAGATTTTGGTCTATGCCTAGTTTCTGCCATACTCTTTTCCAGTTTTCCCAGCAGTTTTTTTTTCAAAGAGTGGGTTCTTATCCCAGAAGCTAGAGTCTTTGGGTTTATCAAATAATAGATTACTATAGTCATTGACTACAGTGTCTTGCATATTTAACCTATTCCACTGATCCACCACTCTATTTCTTAGCCAGTACCAAGAAGTTTTGATGATTGTTGCTAATACAATTTAAGATGTGAAATTGCTAGGCCACTTTCCCCTGCATTTCTTTTCATTAGTTCCTTTGATATTCTGGACCTTTTGTTCTTCCAAATGAATCTTGTTATTATTTTTTCTAACTCTATAAAATAATTTTTTGGTAGTTTGATTGTTACGACACTGAATAAGTAAATTAGCTTAGGTAGGATTGCCATTTTTATTATATTAGCTTAGCCTACCCATGAACAACTGATGTTTTTCCAATTATTTAGATCTGATTTTATTTGTGTGAAAAGTGTTTTGTACTTGTGTTCATAGAATTCCTAGGTTTGTTTTGGGAGGTAGACTCCTAAATATTTTATAATGTCTACAATAAGGTTAAATGGAATTTCTCCATCTATCTCTCATGTTTGGCTTTGTTGGTAATATATAGAAATGCCTATGATTTATGTGGGTTTATTTTATAGTCTGCAACTTTGCTAAAGTTGTTTATTATTTCAAGTAGTTCTTTACTTGATTCTCTAGGATTCTCTAAGTATATCATCATGTCATCTGCAAAGAGTGATAGCTTTGTTTCCTCTTTGCCTATTCTAATATCTTCAATTTCTTTTTTTTCTCTTATTGCTAAAGCTAACGATTCAAGTACTATATTGAAAAACGGTGGTAATAATGGACATTCTTGTTTCACCCCCTGATCTTATTGGAAATGCTTCTAGTTTGTCCCCATTACATATAATGCTTGCAGAAGGTTTTAGGTAGAGGCTGTTTATTATTTTAAGGAAGACTCCATTTATACCTATGCTTTCTAGTGTTTTTAGTAGGAATGGGTGTTGTATTTTGTCAAAAGCTTTTTCTGCATCTGTTGAGATGATTGTGTGGTTTCTGTTGGTTTTGGTGTTGATATGCTCAATTATGGTGATACTTTTCCTAATATTGAACCAACCCTCCTTTCCTGGTATAAATCCTACCTGGTCATAATGTATTATTCTTGTGATAAGTTGCTGTAATCTACTTACTAATATTTTGTTTAAAATTTTTGCATCTATATTCATTAGAGAAATTGGTCTATACTTTTCTTTCTGTGTTTTGACTTTTCCTGGCTTAGGTATCAGAACCATATTTGTATCATAAAAAGAATTTGGTTCTTTAAATGTTTGATAGAATTCGCATGTAAATCCATCTGACCCTGGAGATTTTTTCATAGGGAGTTCATCAATGGCTTGTTCAAGTTCTTTTTCTGAGATGCGGTTATTTAAGTATTTCACTTTCTCTTCTGTTAATCTTGGCAATTTATATTTTTGTAAATATGTATCCATTTCACTAAGATTATGAAATTTGTTGGCATATAGTTGGGCAAAATAATTCCTAATTATTGTTTTAATTTCCTCTTCCTTGGTGGTAGCTTCACCTTTTCATTGTTGATACTAGTAATTTTTTTAATTAAATTAACTGAAGGCTTATCTATTTTATTGTTTTTTTCATAAAACCAGCTCTTACTTTTATTAGTTCAATAGTTTTCTTATTTTCAATTTTCTTAATTTTTCCTTTGGTTTCAATATTTTTAATTTGGTGTTTAATTGAGTATTTTTAATTTGTTCTTTTTATAGTTTTTTTAGTTGTATGCCCAATTCATTGATCTCCTCTTTTTCTATTTTATTTATGTAAGCATTTAGAGATATAAAACTTCCCCTAAGAACTGCTTTAGCTGCATCCCATAAGTTTTGCTATGTTGTCTCATTATTGTCATTCTTTTGAATGAAATTATTCTAAGAAGGCTTTTTGGGCTTCAGACCAGTTCATATTCCTTCTTTATGTTGCAGATGTGGGTTTGTTGACAATGTTGTCCTCTTCAGAATTTCTGTGTTGATTTTCACTCTTCTCATAATATGAATCTATGATATGTTTCTTTTTACTCATGGTGTTTCTTTATTCCCTGGCCTTCAAAGAGATTGAGCTCTCCTGCTGGGGAGCAGAGGGCACTAACACAAGCTTCTTGTGTTGGGAGCCTAGGTCTTGGTCACTGGCTTTGTGTACTGGGGCCTCTTATGTTGGCAATTTTGGGCTGTAGGGTTCTGGCAGCTTACCTGGTATTGGGCTAGAATCAGCAAGGCTGGAACTCTAGGGGGGAGCTCTAGGTTGCCTGCTTTTCCTTTCCTTTAGCTTTCTTCAACTCCTTTTAGATGGGTGCTGCAGGGTGTTTATCTGCCTGGGGCCTCTTGCAGTGCTGCCTCCCTTAGATCTGCTGAGGCACTGGGATGCTCCTTTGCTGTAGAATGCTAAGGCACCTGGTGGTTTTCTGAGCTGGTTTCCACCAGTTCCCCCACCCTCAGTGACACATTTGGAGGTCCAGGTGTTGGTGTTTGCCTGCTCTACCACCTGGGCTTCAGGATCGCCTCCTGGCAGTTGGAGCCTATGGCGTTCTGACAGTTTGCCTGGTGTTGGGTTGGAATCAACAAGGCTGGAACTTTAGGCTGACTCTAGGTTGCTTTCTTCAGCTCCTTTCAGATGAAAACTGCAGGTTGTTTATCCACCTGGGGCCCTTTGTAGTTCTGCTTCCCTTATTTTTGCTGAGGCACTGGGAGACCAGTTTGTTGTAGAATGCTGAGGCACCAGGATCTCCTCCTGCTCTGCTGCTCTCCATCTTTCTTCTGGTGCAGCTGTTCCAGGGTACTTTCTGGGGTGATATTTTCTGGGTGTTCAGAGGTTGATAGGGACGGGTGAGAGCGACTACCTTTTTACTCTGCCATCTTGGCTCCCGGAAGCAGAAGTCTCCTGTTTTCAGTCTTACTTGAATTCCTTTATGCAGTTGAACATTTTTAGGCTTCATTTATTTATTCATTGTTCTATTTGTTTATTTATTTATTTATTATTCTGAACTTAAGAAATCAAGCAAACATTTCCATAACAAAGTAGAATACAAAAAAGAGGATTGCACATGAAACTGTAAATCTATTATGTACAATTTGCTTTTCCTTTTAAATATATAATAAAGTTATTATGTAACTTTCTTTCCCCCCCCTTCTTTCAACTCTGCCACCCTAAAGGTAGCTGCCACAAGTATGTGTAAATATGTAATACCATACTATACATGCTTTTATTTATTATTTCTTTCTCTGGATTCAGACAGCATCTTCCTTCATAGGCCCTTTTTAGTTAATTTGGGCTGAAAAATCTATAATTGGGATTTTGTACTAATTTGTATTGGCCTTCTTAGATTAGTCCAAATTATGTTTTACTATATTGGTTGTCATCTAGTAGTTTCTAATTTTTGCATTATATTTTTGAGAAAAGACGGAGCTGGAAAGACTGGTGTTTCAACCACCATTTAAAGTATCAAGTCAAAGAGCTCTCCTTGCTTTCTTCACCACTAAGAAAATGAAGTGAGAAGTGAACCATTACATTCATGTCATCACTACTTCCCCCAATGACATACTTTCTCCCCCACCCCAATGATCTTCCAGCAAACTGTAGATAGAACCTTTTGGTAGTCATAATTTTCTCTAGGGAAGAAATTAATAGAAAGGTAATATGTAGTGCCCTCTTCCCTAGCCCCAGACTTTACCCTTTACTAAGTACTTTCACTCAAAGACTGGGTTGTCAGAAGATGGCTGATTCCTCCTTCTCAGGGTTCTTGGAATAACCCTGAGGGATTGGAGTTTCATGAGCTTTCAAAATATTTTAGCCATTATCAATCAAAATAGTTGAATTCAATTAGTTTTTAGAAAAGGGATTTGTTGTTAAGGTATAACAAGAATAGCAGTTTTAAAAAAACTCTGAAACTAGGGGTATATTCTCCTCTCGTACACACAAAGTCCTTCGGGATACTGTTCTCAAACTTAAAATACACAGATAGTTAGGAATATGTGTAGAGAGGTGATGTCAAATATATGGGCTTATAACATTTAAGAGGGGTCAAACCAGATGAAAATGTAATTGTGAAATATTTAACAATATAAATGAAAATACAATAGGATATAGATAATATTAATGTGTGGCTTTCTAAGTCAATATGTGACTGCAGGGATACATAAGGTTGACTTCTGTTTCTATTTGAGTTTGATAGCACTGGTGTAGAGAATTGGGTCATCGGTCATCAGTCTAGCTCCTCAGTCAGATTTTCTGTTATCATATGGTACTAGCCCCTCAAATGCATGGCTGGAAACAGGGTCCTTTCACCTTTACACATGATTGCTTGCAATGGAACTAGGCAGAGAATATCTGTGCATGCTTCAGAAACTAAACCCTTATTTGATGACTTCTCCTTATTACAAATGTCATAACTTATGAGCTAAAAATTATAGCTTACATGCCTGTCTGAGACCTGTAGCAAGCTGATGTTTTTCTAGACAATGGGCATATCACCTTTTCCTGCCTATTTCTGATAACTTCGACATGCCATGGAAATATCCTATTTAGTTCACTCTGCTCTTTTCTACCAATTCTTGCTATGACATCTGTGATAGGAAAATAACAGATGTACCTGAATGAGAACTCTCCTCTCACCTTATATAATCCATTGCCCTTAGTTGCCTCAATGAACTACCCTAGTGTTAAGGTGATTATGACTCAGGTAACTTACATTGACCAGAAAAGCTTGGTGGAGCTAGAAGTCCGAAGGTTGTCTCTTTGAAGAACTGCTATTGATTTCCTTTCTTTTCCTTTGAGGTCCTGAAGTCTTTTACATCAAAGACCCTGTTGACCACCCCGGTCATGTCTTCCCCTGAGTGTACCCACTTCTGCTTTTAGTGACTCCATGCTGTCCCACCCTGCCCCTCCCTCCCTGGGCTTATGTGAGTTTCAAAATTCCATAAGACTTACTGCTTCCTGTAATACTGATCTGTCCAATTCTTTTGGGGTCACTCCCTCCCTGTCATGTCCCATGATTACCATTAAGGACTGGAACTAAGAGTAAATTTCTTCTGGAGATGGCTATGTTCCATCCTTTTTGTTCTGTCTGTTGTCTTTCCTTCCCTGGAAAAACATTACTTAACCTTGATTTTCTTATCTGTAAAATGGGGAAAATTAGAGTTTTCTTGCTCAACTCATAGGCAATTTCACAGTTGTTAAATAACGTATATGAAAATGTTTTACAATAAATCCAGGTGTTACTTTTGTTTTATAGTATTGTAAAATTGAACCCAGCTTTATGAAATTGATATGCTTCTGAAAAGATGTAGGGAAATAGTATTATCGTGAATTGTTTGAGTAGATCAAGAAAGCTCACTATTTAAAGGAATTGTGAGGTGAATATTTTTGTAGCACCAACATTAGGCTCAAACTTTTATCACCCTGTATATTTGTTTTCCTTGTTTTGTATTGGATATTTTTTGAAAGGTGGGAACACTTGTACTGATATACTGATGCACATTACATTTAATATCACATTAGCATAAACTTCTGCTTTTTATAATGATTTAGTGTTGTAGAAGGTGTTCTATTGACTGTATTCGGGATATTCAAGGATAACAGAATATCAGGTTATTAGATCGATTGTGAATTTATTGGTGTGAAAAATTCCATTGTGGGAAATTATTACACTTATGAAGATCACAAATGATTTTTAACTTACACTCTTAGACCTAATGTCCAGGGACAATAAGTGATTTGTCCTTGAGCTAGTAGTAAGTGTCAGAGGCTGGATTTGAACACAGGTCACACTGATAGGCAGCTTGGTGTAAGAGACAGAGTGCTGGATTAGTGTACACAATGAGCAAAAAATTAGTCAGCAGTACTCTCAATGCATCTTTAACATTCCAGAAATTGTTTCCTAGACCAGCTGTGAGCATGACACTTTTCAGCACTGTTTTTACAATCCCAGATTTAAGGTACTGAATTTAAAGGCTGTTAAAATTTGGTACAGAATGTGCTTCAGAATCAAACAATTAAATATGCACTTTGCATGGTGCAAAAGTTAAAAAAACCACATTAAAAAGAGACAAGGCTATAATGCTGGCATCATCAACACCAAGAGAATACACTGAACTAGTGAGTAATTAATGAGGGATGTTCTCTAAGAACATAAATTACCAATCATTTTCTGGGCTACTCTGGCAGTTCTAGCTTTGGAGCTGGCTAGGTATTTGCAGAAGCCACTGCAAGTTGCCTATTGGGAGCATATCAATGCCTTTTCCATAATTCTGTTTCCTAATGGTCTTGAAGATAGAAGTCTTGGACTTAGATTCAGTCTGTAAATAACTGTTTGACTGCAGGCAAATCACGGAGCCTCTCTGAATCTGTTTTCTTCTCTGTAATGTGGGGGAAATAATATTTTCCCTCCCTGTATCTCTCAGAGATGTACTGTGAAAGGAGCTTTGAAAAAAAAAAAGGTGGGGAGGAAAGCACCATATAAAGGTGAGCAATTTTTTTTCTTTTTACTTCCCAAAGGCAATAAAAAAGAAGAGTCAATTTTGTGTTAGTGCTACTGGAGGAGGAAAAGAAAAGATCCATTTTTGGGTAATAGGAAATTGACAGTATCTGGTTATCAGGTAGAAAGCATTTTAGGATGAAAAATAGAAGAGATCAGGTTGACTGTATCCTTCTAGCTTTAGACAAATGGCTGAGAGCTGCACCATTGACATTCCAGAGTGCATGAAGCCTAAATGCTTCAGGATATAACAAATCCTGCAAGAAGACAAAAGGTGTCTTCAAATGCCCCCAGGCGACTGCTCCAAATCACAGACATGAATCATTTTCGTTTATTGGTGTGACGTTCTTTCCACAGCTCTGTTTCCTATAATTCTTTGTGGTAGAGCACAAAGGAAATGACTAAGGCAGGTGTTTTCGATTGTAAACTTTTAGAGGGAGAAACCCTGTCTGGCAGATGGTTGGTATAAGGACTCAGTGGAGTGCTTTCTGGCTGAGCCCGATTATCTTCCTTGTATTCCTGCAAAGAGACACAAGAAAAGGAAATGTCATATTCATACCCCTATCCATATGGCATAGGGCCACTGTGTATCCCAGCCACATTTGAAAATGAATTTGGATGGCCCTGGGAATGCTTCCTTAATCAGCCTTCTGTCCAGACACTGCTCCACTTAACACATCCCTGTAGAGAGAAAAAAACAAATATACTGTTTTTAGTGTTGAGAGAGGAAAGGCAGAAGACAGGGGAAAGTGGAAGAACTTTCTTTCTTGTCCTAAAAGTCACATAGCAAGAGCTCATTAAGTGTTAGTTAATTAGATTGTTAACTGAATAACAACAAAAATAAGAACACATTTATACAGTAATTTAAGGTTTGGAAATACTTAGGAGAATAGGAACATAGTTGAGAGGTAGAAGGCACCTTAGAGGTCATGTATTTCACTTTCATAATTTTTTAGATGAGGAAAGCAAGGCCAAGGGAGAGGTAAAACACTTGTCTAAGATTATATGCTAGCAAATAGGAGAGCTGAGATTCAGATTTGGTTTCTCTGACTCCAAACCCAGTGCTCTTTCTACTACTTTTAACAATTGACAAGACATTTAACATTGACAAGAACAGCTCTTTGTACGAATTAGAGAACTGAGTCTAACAAATACATTACTGGTTAATGAAAATGAGTGTGATGGAGTCCATGTTGTTGTAACACAAGCAATTTTTCCATGGCCTGTGTTACTGTCATAAGTAACTTTTTTTCCCCTCAGAGTAGTAATATATTTGTACATGTCTTTGTCTTTGTTATATTTCTATAGCAGTAGGACTTACTGTAATACTTGTCATAGAATGGCCATCCTTGGGTCCTTGGTGGGTGGTACTGAAGGCTGATGAGGCTTTCACTTCGTCAAATCTGATTCAGAAAATCAAAAATAGTATTTTGAGAAGGACAGTCAAAATTTCACTTTCTTTGGAGATTAAAGTTTTAGGTTTAAATCTTTGTTCTGTTCCCTACATGACTTTCAGCAAGTCATTGCACTTTCTGGATTTCCATTCCTTCCTTTTAACAAGAGGGGATTAGACTAGCTGAACTTTAAGGCTCCCAGTAACTCATGGATTCTACTACCCCTGGACTCTCATGGTTTTGAGATCTAACTGAAAAGCCCACAAAATATAGAAAACAAGAAACTTCTGGAGTCAATGAAGTTCATGGCAGTTAAGTATTCACCATGCTAACAGACTTAGATAAGAGGCAACAGTCAGACAACAGAAGTAGTTGGAAGCAACATTCAAACAGTAAGACATTTAATCTGGTCAGAAATGAATAATTAAAAAGTAGTAATCTTACATTTCCTGATGAATACATTGACTTTCCATCCCATACCCTTTCCTCCCATTCTCCACAATAGCTTGGGAAATGAGCCTCCTCCAAAGTTCACAGCTTAAATAAGGGATAGATGGTGGAGTCATAGATTTAGAGCTGGAATAGATCTAGAGGCTAACTATCCTAACCCCCTTCTCTTTACCTATCAGGAAACTGAAGGGAAGCAAGGTTAAATAAGTTGTCCAAGGTGATAGAGATAGTACACCTCCAAATCAAGAATCAAACATAGGTCCTCAGAATCCACATCTAGCATTCTTTCTACTGTACCAAGAAAGTGGACTTATGAGTAGTCTGAGGACTGAAGACTTCAGCAAAGGGCTGGCTTGGAATCTAGAATCACCTACTTTCCCTGCTCATCTCACTACATATTTGTCCATTTTGCAAGCCATCTCTCTTCATATAGCAACTAGTCACACCATCCTCATGCAAGTCAGAGCTTGGCTAACTTCATACACTATTCATAACTAACCAAGTTACAGACAGACACACATAAATGTATATATGTAGCGGTATCTCTATATTATAGTATACATACATAATGCTATATGTCTATATCTTCCTATAAAACTTCCATATTAGAGTTGCATCTATTAGACCAAATACCCATGAGTTTTCATGCAAGCATATGATATATAACATTACAAATAATATTCTGGATATATAGATGACATATGCACAAATAGTGTGTAATAGTATATATCAGAGTTCTCTGCAGTTCATCTTGCATCATATTCCTCCAATAGACACTATTTACCTACATGCATAACTTCCTCTATCATGATCCCGGACCATTGTATGTCAGATTTGCCAGTGGATGGATAACCTTTCCATTTATATGATGACTCATTGTCCCTTCTGCCACCCCAATTTCTTTGCCCCTTGAGACGGTATTGATGTCTTATTTTGGTGCCTGTGGATAACCCAGAATGAATGATGCTATTTCAGGTCCCTCTTAAATCAGTCATTGCAAGTGGCCACTGCTCTTTTGGGGCTGGAATATACATTTCACAAAAGGGGAAGACTGTGTATTCATCTACCTGCACTCACACTTTCTCTTTTCACTGGAGCATGGGCTCTTAACCTCGAGGCCATGGGCTCTGGTAGATGAGCATTCACTTTACTTATCCTAGGTTCCAGCCCACTATCTACTTCCTGGCTCTTCTTAAGCCATGCTGTTCCTGTCTTGACCTCCTTATACCCTACTTTCCATCTCCAATTCCCTTTGTTGTCTTCCTCTATTAGAGTACATACTTATTTTTGTATCCTCAGTGTTTAGCACAATGCCTGGCATGTAGTATTTAATAAATACCATTTAATTCCTTTAATTCCTTCACCCATCAATTCACATAGACATCTCCCTTAGGTAGATGTGAAGCAGCCTTGGGAGATTTCCATGACTCCTAAGTGGGTACCAGCATATAAATTCCTCTTCAAACTGAGCTTGACCATCATTTTCCAAGTATGGTGCTAACACTCCATTTCAAATGACTGTTAAGGTCTTCTTAGAATCTCCTTCCTCAACTTTCCATGACTTCTGTCCTCCTATTTGCCAAGGGGTCTGATTCATTCCCTTTTGGGTATCAGGCAATTACAAAAGCATTATCTTTTTAAGTTCCTAATTGTCCTCTGGAGTTATTTTGTAGTGACAAATTGCCCAGCTTTTCAATGACTAAGTTGGGGTGCCCCTCTACTACCACACTATTTTGTAGTTTTTCTTTATAACTATTGTGTTCATACTTTTATGTCTCTGTCATTTTCTGTTAGAATGTTATGTTATGTTATGTTATGTTATGTTAGAACTCCTTTCATTCATTATATTTGCATCTTCAGCACTAGGGACATAGTAAGTGCTTAATAAATACTTGTTGGTTGATTGACACCAAGATTTCACAGCAGGACTCTATTCCTTGGCTGGAGTTGTGGATAGTGAATTTAAATGTCATACTCTTGCTTGTTCCTGTCTATCCCTTTCTGAGCTAAGGGCATAATGAGGCAAGAGACCCCTTCAGTTGATCTTTGGCCAACTAATCTGCTGGTTTTAAATCCCCATTCCTTCTTCATAACTTAAAGACTTCATCAGCTTTAGGCAAAATTGTGAAGTAGGTGATGTTAGTCTTTGGTGTCTTCCATCCTCACCTGTTTGGTCTCCTCCTCTTCACCCTGTCTTCAGCCTTGACCTCATTTTGTCCCCTGGCCACTTAGGGTCTTAGATGATGGTATCTCTAACATAAAATAGGAAGGAAAAGTCTTGGCTAGCATGCCAGAGCCATATAAGAATGGCATCTATGGCAGAGGAATATGTTGTAATATATTGTCATTACGCCAAAGCAAATATTAGATTTTCTCTGCCTATATACTGCCTTGCCTGGCTTTAACCAATTATTACAAACCCTTTTTTCTGCCTCCAGTCTAAACCTTGGATTTGTTACCCCTTCAAGATGACTTTGTATGATGTTTTTATACCACATTTACTTTATTTGGTCATAACTTGGATGATATTCACTTTCCTTAGTATTTCCCCTTCCCCAACTCATCAATTAACCTCCAATTACCAGCACTCATCAGCCCTTCCTTTCCTAGGTGAAGGGAATTCACACAGAACCTCTTCTTTCAGGTAATTCCTGGAATTTCTTAAAACCCATCGAAACTTACAGATCTTATGATCCTTTCCTATATGGCCTTTTGAGGTGATTTTTAAATGAAAACTCTTATAACACTTTGTACCTCTTCTATATATTCACCATAGTCTGTTTTGTATTATAATTATTTGTATATATACATGGCCCAGGGGCTAGAAAAAGCTAGTCTCATATTGAATGTCATAGGGACTGACCCCCAAAGGCTTATTATACTCCCATTACCAAGTTTAATCCAGGGAAATTTCCAAAATAAAGTTTAGATGTAACTTGTATGTAATTTTCCCCAAGTGTGGATAAAAGGGGTCCTCAGTTACCATACAAGCACTCAAGGTAATAAATGTATATCAGTTAAGACACTCTTTATTGTATTTTCCAGAAAATTCAGAAGATGCAGTTGACTCATAAGAATTCATACACAGACACAGAAAACATGTGGGGCACTCAGAAGACTAAGAGAAGCTCATAAGCTAATACAGAAAAAATATAAATTACTCATAATTTCTGCATTCCAGTGAGTCCATATTTAATCCCATAGACCATATGAGAATTTGGACTCTCCTTGAAAGGAAACCTTTCTGGTTCTATTAACCCTAACTCAATCCCCTTCAGAATTGTGTTATCCAAATAACTCACTGTAATAAGGGGGAGGGGCTATGGGTGAAAAATCTCATTGTGACTGTCTTCATTCTCTTCTACCCTGACCCTTCCTCTGAGGACTCAGCCTCAGGGGCCACATGGGTTATTCTCTCTTTTTGCTTGAAGGACTAATGATTAATTTCAAATTTGGAAAGATTCAAATTTGAGGTTACTCACAAGGCAATCCCTAAGGGTGGGGGTCTATTTTTTTTTCTGGCTAAAGGACTAGATTCTGAGATCATAGTACCTAGGGAATTACAATATTCCTTTCTTTACAAAGGAGTCTGATATTCCTACATCATCTATGGACTACTTTTTTGGTTCAAATGAGTGAACACATGTTTGCCTCTGTCATATGCTTGAGCAAGAACTCTGTCAGTGCTGTGGTTGCTGAAATATTTTGAGTTGAGAGTCTACTCTTGGGAAGCTGAGTTTCTGACCTTGCTTAGAAAACTTTGGATGGATACATGTAGCCATCATAAATTCCTGCCTCAAGGAAGCCATTACCAGCTCCTGGTGGGGAGACTATGTGAATACTTGGGCTTCTAGTTCATAAAGTCCCTTAGTTAAAATTATTCTATTTTGTTTTGGTCTAGATTCTGATTAGAGAAAAAATAGGCCAAAAAGGGGGGAAAAAGACTGAGCTTATCTATAAGATTGACCATATAGATTGCAAATCACAGACAGGGATAGTTCCTCTGACAAGTGTTGTCCTCTTTCCAGCCAGCCACCATCTTGGAGGCAACCTGAGTAACTGCAAACCATTCAGGGGTTGAATAAGTCCTCTAACTATGGTGCTAATAAGCATACCCAAGCAGATGTCACATTGATCAGGAAGAGCCCCTCATATATTATTTACTTTATTAGAATATACTCTTCTAAGGGCAGAGACTGAGTCTTGTTTTTATTGCATCTCTCTCATGCCTAGCACAATGTATAACATCTGGATTTTTCAAACACAGCCTTAGGGTGACGGTGAAGTATCTCAGAACAGTCATCCCATTACATAGGCAATCTGTATCATCTCGCACTTGACCTACCAGTAAATTAGCTTTTTTTCTGATGGAGTATAAAGCACAATCACAAGAAATCCAGGAGAAAAAGACACATTCCAAAAATGACCTTTTCTTGATCTTCACACAGATCAGTCCATTAGTGAAGTTCATGATAAATGCCTACCATGTGGGTAATTTCCCAGGAAACCAAAAGAGAATGGCTTTGCCTTTCCCTGAATGCTAAAGTCTTCTTGGGTCTGATCTCTTTGTTAATAAGTCAGTTCTGCCCAAAGGCAACAGGGTTGTGGTCCTATCCTACTTTGATAATAATTGTCTCTCTCTGATGAGAAGGGGAATGATTTTCCTTAGGTAATCCACTTAAACATCACCTCTGTACTACAAAAACTTGCTAGCCAGCTCTCCTGCTCCTGAAAATTTTCCTAGATTCCCCAGTTATGTTGCCATTGAATCATTTCAGTAGTATCCAATTTTCTGTCACTGACTTTGGTTTTTTTTTGGCAAAGATACTGGAGTGGTTTGCCATTTCATCCTCTGGCTCATTTTACAGATGAGGAACTGAGGCAAACAGGCTTAAGTGTGACCTGCCCAGGGTCACAAAACTAGTGAGTGTCTGAGGTGTGATTTGAACTCGGGTATCCTGACTCCAGGACCAGCACTTTATCCACTGTGCCACTTACCTGCCCACATTCCCTAACTATCTTGATAAAATACTTTGAACATAGTAAGCACTTAATAAATACTAATGGTTAGCTTTTCAAGGACAAGAATACATTTTAAGGTAGATCTGCCTAAAGCCAAAGGATTAAATCTTTAAGGTTGACAGTATCAGGCACTGGAGGGGGGCATGGAGAAAGGAGAGATACTTTTGGGCAGGTGATCTTTTTGGCAACACCCCTTAAATCATACTGCATAGGCACTGTCTCTGTATAAGCTGGACCTCCCGACAATGCTTTTCATTATGCTGAGAAAAGCATATTCCATTCACTCTCCTACAGCGCAACATATGAGGCAGTGGGAGTGGGGCAGAAGGAATTCAGGAACCAAAATATGAAAAGAAATGGAAATTATTCCTGTATGTTATTGTTATCGTCAGGAAGGGTTTAAATCCAGGATGAGGCTATTTCTGTTTCTGTGGGAGAGAAAGCAATTGAAAACCATGAAAGATAAACAATATTTGTTACAGATCTTGCAGAGTGGAGTTCTGAACACAAACATTTCCAAGAACAGCAGCAGTCCATCTTAAACCTAGCACATTGGACAGCTTCCAAAGTCCCACGTTTCTCTTTCATGTTTGACTGCAGCAAAGAAGAGACCTGTTTGGGCATTCAGTTTTCGTGCACATTTCTCATTGAGGATAAGCATCCTTACACTTGTTCTTGAGATTGATTCTGTAATCTTTTTCTAAATACCTTAGTTGTCAAATTTCATTTTGAGTTGGAAATCACCTTGCCAAGCCTACCGTTGATCTTGATTACATATTTGTTAATTTCTAAGACTTTCTATCTTCTAACTGTAAAGGGAATAATTTTTCATATACACTAATCAATACTAATAACTTAGCTTGAATCTAGGTCTGATATTGCACAATATGTAGTAATAATAGTAGCTGATTTATATAGTGCTTTAACATTTGGAAAGTGTTTGACAAATATTATTTTCTCATCCCAACAACCTTGGGAGAAAGATTCTATTATTATCCCCATTTTATAGGTGAGGAAATTGAAGCTGAAGAAGGGAAAATAACTTTCCAAAGGTTACAAAAGTGGTAAATTTCTGAGGCTCTATTTGAGGTTAGGCCTTCCTGTTTCTGGGAAGCTAGGTGGTACAGTGGATAGAGTATCAGGCCTGGAGTCAGGAAGACTCATCTTACTGAGTTCAAGTCTAGCTTCAGACACTTACTTGTTGTGTGACCCTGGACAAGTCACTTAAGCCTGTTTGCCTCAGTTTCCTCATCTGGAAGGAAATGGCAAACCCCTCCAGTATCTCTGCCAAGAAACCCCCAAATGGGTTTATGAGGAGTCAGACATAACTGAGCAAGAACAATGACAATTTGCTGGCTACAATGCTTTACTTACTGCTGAGCTGCCTGGCATTTTTATCTCTTTTAAATAAAATATTCAACATTACTTTTTTTGGTTCTCGATGTCTTTTAATGAAAAAATCAACTTTGTGAATTAGATGGAGTACCTTTATAGTGAATTTTCAGAATATTGATCGTCAAAATCAGATAAAGTATCTGAGTCTAATAAAGTTTGAGTATTTATTAGTTTAAGTATGTAGTTTATAATTTATGATGATCAATTTGCCCTTATGCTCCTGAGAAGATGAAAGTAATATTTAACTAACATCCCCCTCCACCCAGTTGTGTTCTTCCCATCATTTGAGTTCCCACCAAAAAAAATGCAATGCCTTTAAAAGAAATTTGTAGTGGACAGAGTACTGGTCTGGAAGTCAGGAAGTCTGTGTTCAAATCCTGGCTCAGTCACTTTATGTGGCTTTGAAAAGTTCACTTTACCTTTCTAGGCCTCATTTCCTCATCTATAAAAAAAGAGGGTTAGACTAACTGGTCTCTAACATCTCTTCCCTAAGGGCATCTAGCTGAAGACTCTGGGCTTGGAGTCAGTTCAAATCCAGCTGTGTGATGCTGGGCAAGTCATATAAGCTCTGTTCGTCTTAGTTTCCTTAACTGTAAAATGTGGACAATAATAGTGCCTACCTCCCAGGGTTGTATGAATCAAATGAGATAATATATGTAAAGTGCCAGAGTGCCTGGCACATCGTCTCTTAATTAATACTTCTTTCCATCCCTTCCCTTTTCTAGCCCCAACATTCTATGATTCTTTGAGTAGTTTATATACTTAGGTCTTCAAACCATCCATTACAACATTTTAATGGAGATAGCCAGAACTGAGTCTATCTCTTTCCTTTCTCCTAAAAGAATTAGTGCTCTTTCTTGAAGGTATGTGTGGACTATTGATGGTAACTAGTAGATACCAAAGGGGGAAAAAAAAAGAAGAGAAGAGAGTCAGAGGGATACAGACAGACAGCAATGTCAATGGGAGTGGGAGGTGGGGGAAACAGCTAGGCACGTTGGGAATTGTTTTCCTTCCTCTTTACTCCCTCACTCTCTTTAGGTGGTGATAAGATGGAGGAAACATTGCATGGAATTTGGAGATTGGGAAATTAGATTTGGTTGCAGCAGAAGAGAAGCAGGAGTCAGGGCTTGTAGAGATGGGGAAGCAGGGCAGAGACTGAGCTGGGCTTCTTCTGAAGCAGGTTGCATCGTCATCCTCCACAGGCAGACGAGATTTCAGCCATCTAATTAGAAGCACCTGAAAAACAATGAACTCTCGATGTAGTCCCTCATCTCCTCTGAGCTATGAAACCTAATGGATGTCTTCTTTCACTTCCCCTCTCTTCTCCTTCTCACAGTTTAGGTAGAGCTCAAAAAATATATTCTTTCTCTCTTTTTCTCTCTCCCCCTTCTCCTCTCTCCTTTCCACCTTCTCTCTCTCCCTCCTCTTCCTTTCTCCCTGTATATGTATATGTATATGTATATGTATGTGTGTGTGTGTGTATGCATAATACAAATAGTATAAATATATAGTATACTTAATATATCTTATATTTAAGTATAAATAAAAAATTAGTATATATACATATGTTTGTATATATGCTATTTTTTCTGTCCTCTGATGATAATGGTATTTTGTGAGCCTGATTTCCTTTTTATAAAGGAGCTTGTTCCCATTCCATGTTATTACTCAAGATTAAAAAAAATTTATGAAAGAATGGCCCTGAGAGGTGTGTATTCTGTAGACCCTGTGGTTCTGGCAGAAGAGATTAAAAGATCTCTCTTGTGGTTAACAATATGTAGTTTGATTTTGTGACTGATCCTATAACTTTCTCAAGAAGAACCTTAAAACCTGAACTCAGGGCTCATTTAGATTTCTCCTTGAGGGAAATGTGCAATTTGAGCCATGTTTCTACTGAAGCTAGGTGGCACAATAGATAGACAACTGGACTTGGAGTCTGAAGACCTCAATTCAAATTCTGCCTCTAACACGTACTGTGTGTTCCTAGGCAAGTCACTTTACTTCTCTCAGCCTCACTTACCTCCTCTGATAAAACATGCCTCCCAGGGTCATTATGAGGAGAAAATGAGATAATATTTGTAAAGTCCTTTGTAAATAAAGTACTATGTTAATACTAGTCATAATGATAACAATAATGATAAAAATAATGTTTGTGTAATAATACAATTATTGTATTATTGTTCTTTTATGCCTGGCATTATATAGTTATTAATATAATTATTTATTAACATTTACATAATTACTTTTGTCATTATTATTGTTATTTTGATTACTGAAGGCATGAACTCGAGTTCGGGAGGCAAAACTCTGTCCCTTTTACCTGAAGTGAGAGAGGAGCTAGGTGGAACTTGAAGAGAAAATTCTGCTTCTGAGCCATCCCAATAGGTATGGTCTGTGAGAATTTCAAGTCTGCCCTCTTCTGGAAGAGAAAGAAAGAAGAGCCCAGACCCTTTGACACCTAATGCTCTATACATATCTTTTTCATTTGTAGTGTTTGAGCCTGATAGCACCCCATGCAGACTCCGGGCTAAGTTTCAGACCTAGGGGACACTGGATTATAATGTGGTATGAGTTTCAGCCAAGTTATGTTACTAGCGAATTGATACATTAAGCTGAGTACAGACCCCACCCAATTATTACTCCTTAGTATACTGCTGTGGGACCATGATAAGGCCACTAATGAAAAAACACTACAATCACCTTTAGAGTTTCTGAGAAGGCATAGTTAGTTGTATAAGGTGTTTAGGAAGGAGGACTATGTGAACATTATCTAATGGGAGTTTTAATAGTTAATGGTGATCTTCACATTTATTTTTTGATGAGACAATTGGGGTCAAGTGACTTGCCCAGAGTCACATAGCTAGTAAGTGTCTGAGGCTGGATTTGAACTCAGGGTCCTCATGACTCCAGGGCTGGTGTTCTCTCCACTGCATCACCTAATTGTCCCCGATCTTCACATTTTTAGAGTGATATTTGGAGACTGAGGTGGTGGTTGGGAAAAGTGATCGACCTTGGCTCCCCACCCCACTTTGGACACTGAATTCTTGAAATTGAAACACACTTGACCTTACAAACGGTGTCAGATATTATGAAACTATGAAAGCATGTGGGAGAGAGACCCTCCAGAACTGAATATGGCCACGTCACCAGAAATATGGGCAGAGGTCCTTGGGCAGGCTTTGAGAAAGATGCTAACTATAGTCATATCCTGAGCTATCTTTTACTGGATATTGTCATTATCCTCAGGAGACAATATTGCCCTAGAAGGAAGGTAGAGATTTGAACCCTGGTTGGCATATGCTGCTGAGATACTGTAAGAGTGGCAGGTGACAGACACAGAAAAGGCAGGAGAATGCTAAAGAGCCTTGGGGGGATCTGTACCTGATTTGAGGTTATGTTAAAAATGGAAAAAATGCCTAGTGCATTGCATGGATGCTTGAGGGCACTAGCTAACCAATCATCTTGGGCTCCTGGAAGGAGCTACAGAGTCCAAGTTCTTAACTACAACCCAAGAGGAGGTTAAAAGAGTTTCCAGCTACATTTGGGACTCAAAAAGGTACTTCAGGAAATGATGATTAAAGGTATAGTGACCATAGTGCAGGGAACATTTTTTTTTTAACTCAAGTACTCAGGATAAATTTTGATGATGAAATGTGATTGTGGTAATTCTGGATGCCTGAGGAGCAGATAAGTCTCCTAGTCCTTTACAACTTATAAAACTGGCCAGAGAAGAAAGACAAATTGTTAAAGAAAATTCTAAGAAAAAAATGAAATTAGCCAAGCAGGTCCCTGTGTGAAAAGCTCATACACTGGAGACCAGAGTGAAGGTGAATCTCCCCCAAAAAGCAGAAATTTTGAAGGCTTCATTCTAAGATACTATTTAAATCTGTTTCTTCTACAATTGGGGAGATTCAAGGTCAGGGAGGTCAATACATTTACATGTATATTAAGTAACAAATTATTTATATTAATTTATAAAGTAATTTATATTAAACAATGATAATAATAGGATTTATATAGCACCTACCATGGGCCAGGAACAGTGCTTAGCATTTACAAATGTTACCTCATTTGGTCCTCACAGCAACCCTGGGAGATAAGAGCTATTATTATGCTCATTTTACACTTGAGGAAACTGAGGCAGAAAGAAGTTAAGTGAATTGCCCAAGGTAACACAGATAGTAAGTTTCTCAGGCCACACTTGAACTCAATACCTACTGATTAACCACTGAACCTCTACCAAGGCAGCCCACTAATAGGTAATCTAATCTTTTGTTATTAGGCTGAGCAGAATGGGTACCTGTGTGTTGAGATTCCAGCATGCTGGATGTTTTGAGAAGCTACCCTAGCCTAGGAATTGTCAGAGATGAAGGACTGACCTGTCACAAGCCAGAGGGTTATAAATGAATAGGGTTACGTAGTTTTTAAGAACTCACTTGGTGAAAACAGAGCTAGGTTACATGTTGACAGTTCTGGTTCAGTTGAGCCCCAAGACTTTCCCTTTTTCTTTGTGGAGGTGGGCCATGCTCAGATCATGGCAAGTATAGCCAATGCAGAGTGAGCAATGCTCAAGATGCAAAACTGTACTGTTCCCCCTGCATTGGGTGTTTGTATACATGCAGAGGTTACCAGATATGCAACATTAGTGCAAAGTCAGCTATTATGCACAGAGGCAGCTATTGGTGCAATGGATAGAGTCAGTAAGACCTGAATTCACACATGACCTCAGATGCTTATTAACTGTGTGAACCTGGATAAGTCATTTGACCTCTGTTTGCCTCACTTTCTTCATCTGTAAAATGTGGATCATAATAGCATCTACCTCACAGGGTTGTTGTTGATCAAATGAGATCATGTTTATAAAAAAGTACTTAGCAATATACCTGACACATAGTAGGCCCTCTATAAATGCTTCTCTCCCCAACCCCACCCCTCACCCTCATGCAGGAGGCAAAGAAACCATTGTGATCTAGCTGCCCAGGCAGAGGGCTATTGTATATAGGATAACAAGCCACTCAGGCTTGATGCTTGCACTCCCCAAGCCTGAGTGGCTTGTAATTCTATATACTCTACAAATTGGGTACTTCTCCCTTGAAATCCTATCCACACTATAACCTAAGAACATAGCCCTTGAAATCTCATTTGCGTCTTTTGACCTATTTCCTCCCTCTTAACATATATAAGTTGGGTCATAGACTACCACAGCACAAAACTGTATAGACCTGTGAATGGTGTCAGGAAAAAAATGAAAAATCTGGCAGGGGCTTAGTAAGCTATTGACTCTCCTTGGACCCATTAGTTCAAAGTGTTTAGGACCATCCAGTCAAGTGATTAAAGATTGAGGGAATGGAGTGTTCAACTTTGACAACACTCTCAGATGATCATTTGTAGCTAGATCGTTTTGTGAGCAAAACTTGAGGAAATATATCTTTATAACTGTTAAGAGGACTATACCTCTATGGCCATAGTGGGGAATAAAAAGTTTTGCCCAAATAAAGGGTATTTCTCTCCACTGTCTCAGAAAACTCCCACAGGGGAATGTTTGCATTCTCTTCTCTCCTGGACATTATACCTAGTAGGCTGTATTAGAGACTCTGAAACACATTTGGAATCTCTAAGGAAGATCATGAATGCCAGGAAAGAGGCAGAAATAGCTGCCTTGGTGTGCCCAGGCTGGAGAGTTATTCCTGCAATTTCAGCTTTCATACTGTGGACAACAGTCAGTGAGTGACCCAGGACCCCCATCATCCAGGCCTCCAGTGAACATTGTAAGAACAGTCTACAATTAGTTCCTCTATTTCGTTTCCTCTAGCTCTCTTTTAAACATTCTGCAATCTGGCTTCTGACTTTATCATGTAACTACGAGAAACTGCTCTCTCCAAAGTTACCAATGGTCTCTTAATTGCCAAATCTAATGGCCTTTTCTTTCTCCTCTTCCTTCTTGATCTCTCTGCAGTCTTTGATACTGATGACTAGCTTTTCTTCCTGGCTACTTCCTCCTGTTTGGGGTTTCATGACTATGATTTCTGGTATCCAGTCCTAGTATCTTTCCTGAGCTACAATTCAGCATCATGAAGTAGCTCTTGGACATTTCTAACTACATGTCCAAAGGAAAACTCATTACATCACCCCTTCCAATCTTTACCTCTTCTGAACTTCTCTATTACTTGTGATGGGTAACATCCTGCTTCCAGTCATCCAGGTTTGAAACCTAAATACTCTCACTCACTACACATCCAAGCTGCTAAATTTTGTAATTTCTTTCAAAATTAATGCAAAATTTGGGGCAGGTAGGTAGCACAGTGGATAGAACACTGGCCCTGAAGTCAGGAGAACCTGAGCTCAAATCCAGCCTCAGGTATGTAACACTCACTAGCTGTGTGACTCTGGGCAAGTCGTTTAACCCCAATTGCTTCAGAAAAAAAAATGTGAAATTAATTTGCAGCATCTTTCCACTCGCATAGCCGCTATATAGTTCAGTATATCATCAGCTCTCACCTAGACTAACCTTCTAATTTGTCTCCTTGCCTCTAGTCACTCTATAGCCTCCACTTAGCTACTGGAATGATTTTCCTAATTGGTGTTCAGTTGTTTCAGGTGTGTCTTATTCTTCATGACCCCATTTAGGGTTTTCTTCTCAAAGATATTGGAGTGGTTTGCCATTTCATTCTCCAGCTCATTTTACAGATAAGGAAACTGAGGCAAACAAGGGTGAAGAGACTTATTCAGGGTCACACAGCTAGTAAGTATCTGAGGCCAGATTTGAACTCAGGAAAATGAGACTTGAGGCCTGGCATTGTATCCACTGCTCCACCTGGCTGCCCCAGTCACCTTCATGCTAGGGTTCTTTTGTGTGTCTCAATCAGAAAATTGCCACATAAAAGCTCTTCCTATACCTAGGAACAGCTGATTGACCTGATAGCCCTCATGGGTCCAAAACTTAGGCATCTGACCAGTGCACTCCCTTAAGTCTCCACTTGAGGAAAATAGAAGCAATGTATCCTGAAGCAACAGCAAGCCATGGCCTAGATACTTAGGATGGTCACCATCTATGCCATACCACAGGTTAAAGAGTGAAGGGGTCACCCATAAAGCACCTTGGTGCCGCTGCTATTGAAGGCTATTTCTAGGGAGGATTGTAAGTGACTGATAAAAACGAACATATATCTATATATACTTATGTTGTATATCCTATATTATGTGTAAATATCACATTCCATGTAGTTTTTGGTCTAATTTTCAAGGTTTTCACACACACACACACACACACACACACACACATATACACACACACACACACACACACACACACACACACACCCCACACACATTTTGACTGGGGATGGTGATGGAGATTGTAGCTGAGTCTGGGACCTTCACAATTTTCTCCCTCTCCTTAAATGAATGTTTTTACCTGAAGGTTTGCATAACAGTGGATGGGGTTAGTAATGGAAGAGACTTGTAAAAAAAGGAATAAAGAACTATAAAATAAGAGTGGTAGCAATGAAGAGGGAAGAAAACCTTAGAAATTTTGCCCTCATCTGATATCAAGGAGATGACATACAAAGATTGGAGAACTCTAGTGATTCACTGATGCCTAGCCTGAGAAATTCAGGCAATGGGTGGCTGTGTTACATAGAGAAGAGGAATACCAGGAATTTGAAGAGGGAGAGTGAGGAGAAAAAAAACCACTTTGTCTTCCTCTCTTGGCCTCTCCCACCCTTTCAATGGCAGGGAGAATGTAGTTGTCTCTGTAGGTAGAGTGCTGGATTCAGAGTCAGGAAGACAAGTTCAAATCCTGAATTAGACCCTAGGTGCACGGCCCAGGGCAAGTCTAAGCCTCAGTTTTCACACCTATAAAAATGAAGGAATTGGAGTTCCAAAAACCTCTTCAGCTCTAAATCTATGATCCCATGACTAAAAGAGCCTTGGGGAAAGGAGAAGGAGCCTTTGCCAGAGAAGCCCCCATATTTATTATTACTCTGGTGAATGGATGGTAAGGATTTTCCAGACTTTGGAATTTTTCACCTAGGACAAAGCTCTCATTGCCTCACCTAGTTATGGCTTTGATTATAAACAAAATAACCCCCTACCTGGATCAGCCTGCCTTTCCTTCTCCCTCATCCTTATTTTAGAAAATACTAGTGATCTAAGGGCATGCATGCTGGAAAAAAAAAAAAAGACAGCCAGTACATGATGCTGATAATTGGTGGAGAAAAGAAGAGAGAAGTGGTAGAATGGGGAAATTATTAACACTTGAAAGTCAGGAAGAGCTGTCAAGGTTTTTGCCCCACATCTCACACCAGGGACATAGCAATGAAATGTTGAGCCCTAACACTTTTTTTTTTTGCTTTGCTTCTGAGAAGTTGCATGGAGGGAATGGATTATTTTGTAAAATTGGAAAGAACAGTGCCAGAGGAACAGTAAGGAACAGCAAAAGAGAAACAATGATAAAGACAGAAAGAAATATATCATTTTACTCTAATCTCCTATGACTGGCAGATAAGAAGCTGGCTAAAAAGGACTTCTGGGTGATCTCATTCCATGTTACCGTATTTGAAACCATAAATATCATAAATCAGAAATCCTTGGAATGAATGTTTACTTCTTGAGGATTGCTGTTTCCTTTTATTGATCTAGAGAGGATGCTTAACTTTGAACAGTAGAGTAACTGATTACTTACAAAAATCTTAGGGAACATTCATTACTCATTTAAAGGTTTCTTTTTTTATTTTTCCACTTTAAATGTTTGAAATTGGGGAGTCAGTGTCTCTCTGCTCTAGGTTAGGTACTATCCAGACATTTTCCCAGGTTTCCTGTGTTGGAGTATGCAAGCCAAGAAAAGTGAGAAAATCCCCCAAAGTGTACCCAAGCTGTTTCTATCACAACCTTTGACACAAAAATTAGACATGTAAGTACCCTTGAATAGTACTATCTATGCTGTGTACTTTGTAGGTATCCAACAATTGTTTGTAGATGTTGTTAATAATATTAACTGGTAATATTATGAGCCCATGTTCATTATAATTCTTTAGCAAGGCTTTTTGAAAATTCTAGACTCTGCCTGGTTATTTTCTTTTTGGCTTTTCCCCAGACTTCACAACTTTCTTGATGTTAATGAGGACAGATGAAACTCAGAAAATGATGACTTTTTTGAAGGTCACCATCAAGTGCTAAATTTCTATTGGGTTTAATGAACACTCTGTCTCAGGTCAGAATGGAGAGGGAGAAAGCTTGATTGGAAAGAGACTTTTCAAAGAAGGCCCACTAGTTCTCATTGTGGAAAAGCATTAATATCTTCTCAAAATCTCTCCTGTCAAAGGGATAAATCTGGGAATGGATGTTACCTTGAAGGAAAAGGAGCCAGAAAAAGCAATGAGATTTGCCCTGTAAGTCTACTGAAGGCTGACTAGGAGACATGTCTGGGTGGGGCCTGGGTCAGTGCGGCCCAAACCTCCATTCTACATCTAATCTTTCCTCTTTGGCCACTTTCTTAAAGATAGCTTGTTAATGCTGAAACCACATTGACCTTCAAGTCCAGCTAGAACCAAAGGCAGGGAAAGTCCTCAAGACCACCAGAGCTTGGAAGAACCTTAGACAGCTTCCAGTTGGATTCCCTCATTTTATAGGTGGCAGCTAGGAGGTACAGCAGATAAAGGCAGGAAGACCTGAGTTCAATCCAACCTTGGACACTAGCTGTGAAACCTTGGGCATATCTCTCAACCTCTGCCTCAGTTTCCTCAACTATAAAATGGGGATAATAATAGCACTACCTCCTAGGGTTGTTGTGAGAAGCAAATGGGATATTTGTAAAGTGCATAGCATAATGCCTGACACCAAGTAAGTACTAAATATATGTTTGTCCCTTCCTTCCCACCCCTACAACTGAGGAAACAGATCCCAAGGTTAAATGAATTCGATGTTATCTTATAAACAGAAATGGGCAAAGCCAGGGTTCTAACCTAGTTCCTCTGACTCAAAATTTGTTATTGTTTTTACCCTATCAAGTAATTCTTACTGATAATATATATCCTGAGTAGATAATGCTGCATACAGCTTCTCACTGTCCTGTGTCTTAAATGAATAGAAGGTAAATAGTTTCAATTTATGAGATCATATATTTAGGGCTGGGAATTTAGAAATCCTTTGAGTATAACTCCCTCACTTTACAGGTTCAAAGATATTCAGTGCCTTCTCATAGGATCGTAAAATCTTGAGCCTGAGGGGACTTCACAGAATCCATTTTGTTCAACCTCCTTATTTTATAGATGAGGGAACTGAGATCTAAGGAGTTTAAATAATATTCCCAAGGTCACCTGGGCAAAATAGGGACTTGAACCCACAGAGTTCATTTCTCTTTCCACACTGCCTTTTCTAGGTTTCAGGGTAACATATAAACCACATGATACTTGGCTGACATACTAGCTTTCATGCGAATTATTTAATATCGCCTTCTCTGCTTGGTCCAATAATTATAAATAGAACATATATCACTTAGTAGAACATATAGTATTGTGTGTGTGTGTGTGTGTGATGTATTCATTTGACTCTGGCAGGCTTGTATCAGTAAATGCTTTGTGATAAGCTATGGGGGATATGGCTTCTGTGTTTAATAATATCCAGTTGAATCCTGGAAATATACAGCTTAAGATGTTTTTATTCATCTCCCTGGAACTTCTACTTTAATTAGATACCATAAAAAAAGGGGGAAAAAAGAACAGCAAGTTTATGAACAAAATCAATAGAGAAATAAATCACTGGCTGTTGTGTTCCTTTTAAGATATTGAGATAAGTCGGTGTGCTGAAGTAAGCATATGACCCCAAGTCAAGAGTCAAGAGATCTTGCTTCAACAGTTATTAGCTACTATGGGAAAGTGACTTTACCTCTCTTTTTCTTTGTAAAATGGGAACTCTTATACTTAGATTGTCTACCTAAGTGCTGTATACATGTAAACTATAATTATTATAAATGTACATTTCTTCCCATGTCTTCTATTCAAAGAAGGCCAAGTAGGGTAGTTAAAGGAATATTAGACTTATAGACAGGAGAGATCAGTGTCACCTCTGATACTAATTTTACAGCCATGGATAAGTTTACTTAACCTTTATGAGCCTTAAGTTCCTCATCTCTCAAATGGAGATGATGATAGTAATACCTGTGATTGGGATCGAATGAGATAAAGTATTTTGAAAACCTTAAAATTCTCTGTAAAGAACAACTTTAAGTTTAAGCTTAAATGACCAGTTTCTTCCCCATGTGCTACATGTCATTGACTTACTCTTTGGATTAAAAACGACTACACTTTGCTATTCCAGGCTCCCCAAACCCCGCCCCCCCTTCAGTTTACTCTGACTTCAGAAGGGGTTTTTGAGGGGATCATGGGGAGCCCAGGAAGCTTAAAGCAAAAATAACAAAAATAGTGAGTTGAAACTTATGATAAAGGAGGAGGTGGTGAGAAGTACCCAGTTGCCATCAGTGATTTCAAGTCATCTGGGCAGGACAGGCAATATAATCAGATAGTGAAAGAAGAGGCAGATAGAACTGCTTTGAAAGATTTTGGAGAATGGAAGAGATAACACTGGTCACTTGTAATATTCCTAGTCCCAGAGGGTAGAACCAGGAGCTGAAAATGGCAAAGAGTTGAATTTAGGCTGGGAATCAGGGGAAAAGAAAAGCAAGCTCCTAATAATTAGAGCTGTTCAAAAGCGGAATGGGCTGCCTTGGGAGTTGTGTCCTTAATTAGAGCAGAGACTGGATGACCACTTGTTGAATGTGGTAGAGTGCAGAGTCTTTCCAATTAGGGGTTGGAGGAGATGGCTGCTGAATTCTCTTCTAAAATTCTACGATTCTGTGACTATAGAAAGGCAAAGATCTGGGTGGGAGGGGTGTTGAGTGGACTAGAAGCTAAGTGCAAATTGAAAAACAGAAAAAAAGACTAATGTTCTATACAGCATTGAAGTTGACAGTGTTCAGTATGAGAGGTTTTATTTCTACTTTGTCTTGTTCAAAGCACATTGAGAGTATACTTTTCGGTTCTGGGTCCCACACTTTAGAAAGAACATGGAAGAGAATCCATTCAGAGGATGAGCAGAGTCCAATAGTAAACTATTTGAGGATCTGTTGTTGAACTGGGAAGGTTTAGCCTGGAAAAGAGAAGGCTGGGTGGAAGGTGAGGGAGGAATCAGTGCACATAATGGCTGTCTTCATGTATTTAAAGAACTTTTATGTAGCAGAGGGATTAAATTTAGCCTTTTTTCTCCCAGAGGCTGAACTAAACCCAATGAGGGTAAACTATTGATCGGCAGATTTGGGGGGCACACCAAATTCTTCATAATCAGATGCATCTAAAAGTAGAGTGGGTCATTCTTCACTGGAGGTCTTTATTCAGAGACTGGGTGTCACTTGGACTATTGTTCAGGCAGGAATTGAACAAAGGTTGTTCTTTGATTCTGGAGAAGTCTTAGATCAAAATTTGAGCTAACATGCTAGATTCATTACCTCCCATAAGCAAACACAGAATTTAAAAGAAAAGATATTGCAAGTAAATGAAAAGCAGAAGTAGGGATGGCTACTTTCCTTCTTTGCGGTCTTTCTATGTGCATAGTTTGATTTCATTATTCTATTAAGATGAAATGAGTAACTATTTCAGAATTAAATTTGCCATCTCAGATGTCACTGCCAATTTATTAACTCCTACCACACAAACATAGCCTTGTAACAAGTCAGACCAGAGCTTGCTACTTCAAAGTCCAGTATGGACTACAGAATCAAGTTCAGCACTACTTTAATAGAGAAGAGGATTCACACAGTTTATATCTTTTCATTCCTAACAATTGGAGTTATTGAAAAAGGGAGAACAGATTGCCCTGGCAGGAAATTGGATCTCCTCACTAGATATCTTCAAATGAAAGTTGGATGAAAACTGGGATTGTTATAAGTGAAATTCTTGGTCACATGTGACTTGGACTACTTGGCTTCTATGATTTCTTCCCACTCCAAGACTCTGAGATTTATTCCTCTTCTCCCTTTAGAATAAGAGAGTCCATCTTTCCATGTTGAAGAGTAATCATTATCAAGGTTGTCAGTATCATGTCATGATGACATATGCAGCATATCCCCGATGGCACAGGTTTACTATATCTGCAGGATCACCCATCTGTTCAGTTTTCATGCTTGCCAAAGAGCAATCCAGGTACTTTGCAGAATTTCCAGATCATAGCAAAAATCCAAGTTCCTTCTATGCAATTTAGGATCTTATATTCTTGAAGAACAACCAACTTAACAAAAAAACAAATTAAAGCTATGAATATAAAATAAAATAAAATAAAGGGCTGAGAAAGCCAATGAATCTAACTTACTTTGGCCCATCTATATACAATAATGTAAGGAGTATTTATTAAGTGCCTATGGTATATGGGACATTATGCTAGCTGCTGGGAAAGATACAAAATTTAGATAAGAGAAGGTTCACTGTCTTCAAATGAAAATTAGAATTATGATTATTTTAATTATTCTGGCATAGCCTGAAAGCACTGTTCTTGTTGCTTATCAGAGTGTTGAGAGAGTTCCTAGTAAGTTGGTCTGACTAAAATTTTAGGCTCTCTTGCCATAGACCATAGAAATATGTCAACATTTTTATAGTCAATTCCCTTGTGACTTCCTAACTTTAGCCTTTCCTCTCAAGGCTCATATGATTTTTTTTTCTTTTTACAATTCTAGGAAGTTATAAGAGAGCTCTGAGCCCCTAGTTAGAGATAGTGCTCTACAAAATGCCTCAGTGTTAAATTTAGCTCTCTTTCTTCTCCAGAGATATTTCTCCCTCAGTTTCTCCCTGTGGACTTCAGTTCCAATAAGCATATTCAGGCTAACAAATGTCTGTGTAGTTAACACTGTTTTTAAAGACGAAGTAAATTTTTTTTTTAAAGAAGGGTTTCATATTCCCAGGAGGTAAAGCAAATGGAGAAAACAGATACGTAATTATAAAGTTGGGATCTATAGTCCAGGGGTGGCTTTTAAGGATTATAATATCTATCCTAACATTCCTTGTGTTCAGTCAACTTTTCTCCCAAGTCCTGGCTGAACTCTTGGTAGCTGGTAGCTGACCTCACCCTATTTCTGTTCTTATAGCTTCACATGACTTTCTTGGGGTCTCTCCTTCTCTACCTATGTAGAGATATGCATTCCTCCAAATGTGCATTTCTCCTTGAATCTGTTTTCTGCATGGCCTCAATCAAATGGACCGACTTTTTTTTTTAAAGTGTTCTGCTGCCTTTTAAAGTTACTGTGAAAATGTGGCAGATTATTTTCATCCAGGGACCACTGCTTCCTTTCTAATTTACTTAAGATATTTGATTTTACCGCATAAAGGGATTACTGGACACAAACATGTTTTTTTTTAATTAAATACCTTTTTTCTCTGATTAGGTCCTGGCTTTCAAAGACCACTTCCCTTCCACTCCTCCCTCCCCACCCTCCCCCCAGTTACATATTTGCTATCTCCAACAAATCAGCTAAGTTAAGTTTGGACATATTTATCCAGTTCTGTATTGTGGATATTCTCTAGAGGCTACAGGTCTCAATTACATGAAGAATTATTGCATGTATATGTCACATCAACATATGTACTAAATAAAACAAAAATATGACAAATTGACCTACATAACAAATCATGCATAAATAGTAGCATATGTGCAAATAGATAAATAGTAAACTTATGCATAGCTAATAGGCAGACATATCAATGATACATAAATATGCAGCAATTACCACATATAAAAGAACATACAAAGTTACATGCAAATCCATTTGGCTGTGAATATAACTACTTCAGTTTCCCCTGTCATGTCATAAGTTGTAGAACACTATTTTTTGGTTTTATTTTCAATATTTTATTGATGGTTTTGGTATTTTTGCATCCAATTATTTTCTGGAGATTCAGTTCTTCTTCCTTATCTAGAGTTGAGTTCTCCATTATAACAACAACAAAGTTAAGTCAAAAGAAAAAAAAATTGATAAAATACTTGTATTTAAAATTATATATAGCTTTCAGCCTCTGTAGTCCCTCACATCTGCTGAGAAAAGGGAGATCTATTTCATTATCTATTCTTTGGGACCAAGATTGATCATTATAGTTACTCAGGATTCATCTTCCTCTTAGTATTGTTACTGTAATTATTATGTAGAATATTTTCCTAAATCTATTTATTTTCACTCAGGATCAGTTCACACAAGTGAACTAAGGTGAGATTACACCTTTCATAGGAATTCACTTATAATGTATATATCACAATGTGCCCTCATCACTGAGTCTGAATTTGTAGTGTTCCATTTCTGCAGTATAAAGTTGGAAACATTTTTATTCAGAGATGTAATAAGGTCTTTTAAAATATTCTCAAATTGCCCATAGTTATTGATTCTTCTTTGTACTTTCTATCCCTGTACATTCAGCCTGTTTATTTTCTTGTTTATGAGGTAGGATGTTTTGCTTCCTGATTATCCTTGACCTGAGGAAATGCATTTACCAGGATGATGGAGCTCCCTATATAGTTTACAACTGTAAGCATCCTACCTCATCAATCACCCCTCTTAGCAGTGGTCCCAATACTCAATTGAACTAAAAATAACACTTTGAACTTTCAGCTCTGTAGAATTTGCATTAATTTTTCAGTCCTCACATTCTAATCCCCTGTGGCCTCGTCATGATTTTATTTCTCCTAGAACTATGGGAGGGGGTGGGGGTGGTGAAGAATGAGGGCTCTTAAATATTTCCTTTTTCTATTTAAGGAGCAGAAAATTAGAAGGAAATTAGGAGAAATGATTTCCTTAGTTCTTGCTTGTTCCACAAGTTCATCATAAAACCCTCAGGAGAAAAGAAATGTAATGAAATCACCATAAATATAGCATGAGGCACACTGAAGAGATTCCTGTCAATAATTCAGTCACATCATCTTGCCTTCTTAGCCATGAAAGTAGCAAATAGTGAAAATAAGACATTTGAAATGTCCTTTTGATAACTGCACATTGATAATCACTTGCAAAGAACGGTTCATGATCAAGAGGCCAAAACACTTCATGGCTCCTCAGATTCTTGTGAAATTACTGTGTGTAGGGGTGTGTGTGTGTGTGTGTGTGTGTGTGTGTGTGTGTGTGTGTTTGTGTTTTGCAGGGCTGGGAGAGGTTCTAATTATCACCTTAGGAGTTCACATGGAACCCTATAAATCAATAGCATAATAGAATCTGAGATCTTTCTTTTTTGGAGCCACTGTTGTACATAATACATTCAATTAAGACTGAAGTGGATGAAGATTCTTCAAATGAAATCTCTCATCTGTTTTTGTAACTGTCCATTTGCGTCCTCTTAGAATTTATCCCACTTAGTTTGTGGCCTTGACAAGTTGAATAAATGCTGGTCAGAAATTTGTGGAAAAGACAATAAATATTTTCATCATTTCATGATTTGGTAAATTTAGATTCAGAGCAGAAGTCAACAACCATTCTGAAGTGGCATACCAAGTCCTCACATATTCCCTTTAATTTAAAGTTTCTTGAGCCAGTAATAATTTTTTCTTCCCCCAAATCACTATGGGTTCGAAGCTTTCTTGTCAGTCTGGGGTAAAGGAAATTGATTGTAGATATATGCTATTATTAGACAAGAAGATAAACTTAGAAAATTAGGCCATCTACATGTTCTTTAAGTGGATTGGTGTAGCCAAGTAAAGGTAGAAAATGGAGTTGGAACAACAAATAAAAACAAAAACAAAAGTAAAAAGCTTGGAACTTTTAAGGGATTTATGACTTCAGAAATAGAAGAGGACATGAAGAAGTTATGAAAAACAGATTGCTTAGGGAATATAATCTCTTGGGAAAAGTAAGAAAATGCTCTTTTCCCTCTTCCTTCCTCTTCCTCTTCTTTAAAATTTTCCTTTCCCTCTCTCTTTCTTCCATCTTTCTTCAGGTTTCTTTTATGCCTCTATCTCTTCTCCTCTTCTTCTTCCTTTTCTTCCTTTTATCCACCTCCTCCATCTTTTTTCTTCTTCCCTATCTTGTCCTTTACCACAATATGGAGAATACAGACTATTACTGTCTCCTTCCTGATTCCAAGAGTCTATTCCAACAAAGAATGTGGCTGCATTTCTTGAATGAAGAAGGTAAACTGTATTTGTTAACTGCTATAGCATTGTGAGTGCCCTTCAAAAGTATTTCTTGTGTGTCATGGACTGAGGACTCCTGTTCTACATTAAATGCTCTTAACTAGGGTCTATGAGCTTAATTTTTTTGTATTTTAATATAATTGGTTTCCTCTGCAATCCTATATAGTTTATGCACTTAAAAACATTCTGAGAGAGAATCCATAGGCTTCACCACTCTGCCAAAGGGGTCCATGGTGTGTGAGCACAAAAACACATACACACACACACACACACACACACACAGAGTTAAGAACTCTTATAGTTTTCTGCTGCATAACCTGTTGCTTTTTCTTTTTCTTTTTAAAATTTTAAAACAGTGATTATCCATTTTTTTCATAAGAAAATCTAACAAGAAATCCATATGTTAGGTCTGTATAACATAAGCAAATGTTTGGGAAGAAATTACTGAAATACAAGAATAACTGGACTTGGACAGACCAGTCAATTATTTAATCCAATATTCATTCAAGCCTAGCAGAAAGGGTTAGAAGTGGGAAAACCAGAGGTGAAGCCAAGATGGCAGAGTGAAAGCAGTGGTTTGCTTGAGCTCTCCCCCAAACCCCTCCAAATACCTGTAAAAAATGGCTCTAGACAAATTCTAGAGCAGCAGAACCCACAAAAAGACAGAGTGAAACAAATTCCAACCCAAGACAACCTGGATGGGTGATTAGAAAGGTCTATTGTACCCAGCTGGGAGAGGAACACAGTTCAGCATGGGCACACAGGCAAAACAGGCCTCAGATAACCTGGAGGTGGCCTCAGAGGACTGAATCACTGGCAGCTGTGGCAGTTTCCAGAGTTCACAACCCACAAAACCAAAGACAACTTAGAAGGTCGGTAGGAAAAGTCTGTATTTGTGGTGGGAGAGAAGTGTGGTCCCAGCCCCAGTTTCCGCTTGTGGCCCCAGTGTGGCAGCTGCTTCGGGAGCTTCCAGCCTACAGATTGAGGGGGAATCAAGTGGCTGATTGTAGTGGGATTGCAGGGATCTTTTGCTGGCGCTGAGGCAGCTTTGCCTGCACTTGGATCTGGATCACAGTTCTAGTTGGCAGTCCTGGGGCAAGGAGGAGAGCTGGTGTTGTGGAGTTTGTAGTGGTGGTAGAGAGTGAATCCTTCTCCCAGTTCCACAGCAGAAAAGAGTGCTTGTGGTCACTCAAAGACCAGAACAAAGGCCAGGAAAGGAGTAAACACCTTGGCCTTGATCATACCACCTTGGGAGAACTGAAAACTTACAGGTCCCTAGAAGTATCTCTGAAAACAGCTGCACAAAACTCCTGAAGCTTGGGACAGTACATTCTCCACATTGGAAGCAGACCCCTACCTTAACAAAGAGTTTATAACTCAAGTAATTGACTGGGATCCTGAGCAAATAGAGGCACAAAAAAAAAACATACCATAGAATCTTTCTTTGGTGACAAAGAAGATCAAACATACAACCAGAAGAAGATAACAATGTCAAAGCTCCTACATCCAAACCCTCCAAGAAAAATATAAATCAGTCCCAGGCCATGAAAGAGCTCAAAAAGGATTTTGAGAGGCAAGGAAAAGAACTAGAGGAAAAGCTGGGAAGAGAAATGAGAGTGATGCAAGAAAATCATGAAAAACTAGTCAACAGCTTACTAAAGGAGACACAAAAACATACCAAAGAAAATAAAACCTTAAAAAATAGCCTAATACAAATGGCAAAAGAGGTCTAAAAAGCCAATGAGGAGAAGAATGCCTTCAAAAGCAGAATTGGCCAAATGGAAAAGGAAGTCCAAAAGCTCACTGAAGAAAATGCTTCCTTAAAAATTAGAATAGGGAAATTGGGAGCTAGTGACTTTGTGAAAAATCAAGACATTGTAAAACAAAACCAAAAGAATGAAAAGATAGAAGACAATGTGAAATATCTCACTGGAAAAACAACTGAGCTGGAAAATAGATCCAGGAGAGAAAATTTAAAAATTATTGGACTATCTGAAAGCCATGATCAAAAAAAGAGCCTAGACATCATCTTTTAAAAAATTATCAAGGAAAACTGTCCTGATATTCTAGAACAGAGGTAAAAAAATTGAAAGAATCCACCTATCACCTCATGAAAGAGATACCAAAAGGAAAACTCCTAGGAATATTGTAGCCAAATTCCAGAGTTCCCAGGTCGAGGAGACAATATTGCAAGTGGCCAGAAAGAAATAATTTAAGTATCATAGAAATACAATCAGGATAACACTGGATTTAGCAGCTTCTACATTAAGGGACCACAGGGCTTGGAATATGATATTCCTGAGGGCAAAGGAGATAGGATTACAGCCAAGAATCACCTACCCAACAAAACTGAATATAATCCTTCAGGGGAAAAAATGGATATTCAGTGAAATAGAGGACTTTCAAGCATTCTTGATGAAAAAACCTAAACTGAATAGAAAATTTGCCTTTCAAATACAAGACTCAAGTGAAACATGAGATAAACAGGAAAGAGAAATCATAAGGGACTTATTAAGGTTGAACTGTTTACATTCCTGCATGGAAAGATGATATTTGTAATTCATGAGATCTTTGTCCATATTAGAGTAGTTGGAGGGAAAAATTATAGGTATGTGTGTATATAGATATAGATAGATAGATATAGATGTAGATGGATAGATCGATAGATAGATGGATAGATAGATAGATAGATAGATAGATAGATAGATAGATAGATAGATAGATAGAAAGATAAATAGAGGGCACAGGGTGAGTTGAACATGCATGGGTGATACCTGGAGAATAATATTAAGGGGTGAGAGAGGATTATATTAGGAGAAGGAGAAAGGGAGAAGTAGAATGGGGTAAACTATCTCATATAAAATAGACAAGAAAAGGCTTTTACAGTGGAGGGGAAGGGGAGAGGGAATGAGTGAATCTTATTCTTATCGGATTTGGCTTAAGGAGGGCATAACAGGTACACTGAATTGGGTATGGAAATCTATCTTACCCTAGAGGAAAATAGGTGGTGAGGAGGGGACAAGAGAGCAGGGGGATGATAGAGGGGAGGGCACATTGGGGGAGGGGGTAATCAGAAGGAAACACTTCTAAGGAAGGACAGGGTCAAAAGAGAGAATAGAACAAATAGGGGTGGGTTGGGATGGAGGGAAATATAGTTAGCTTTTCATAACATGACTACTGTGGAAGTGTTTTACATGACTACACATGTATAACCTGTATCGAATTGCTTGCCTTCTCCATGAGGGTAAATGGGGAGGGAGAAAGGGAGAAAATTTGGAACCCAAAGTTTTAAAAGCAAATGTTAAAAAATATTGTTTTCACATGCAACTGGGAAATAAGATATACAGGAAATGGGCTACAGAAATCTATCCTGCCCTACAGGAAAATGGAAGGGGAAGGAGATAAGAGAAGGGGGGCCAAGATAGAAGGGAGGGCAGATGAAGGGAAGGGGTATACAGAATGCATGCCATTTTGGGGTAGGGGAAGAGATGAGATGGGGAGAAAATTTGGAACTCAAAATATTGTGGGAGTGAATGTTGAAAACTAAAAATAAATAAATACATTTTTTAAAAAAAGAAGTGGGAAAACCTAGTTGTCCCCAGCATTGTCGACTTTAAAAGGTTAGGAATAGGTGAAACATCTCTGCTTTGTCCTAATATGAGAATGTTTCTGCTGTATAAAACATTTCATCCAAGAGAAGTTTTTATATCAATAAGCATATATTGAGCCTCTACTAACTGCCAGACTGTGCTAGGTCCTGGGGATATGAAGACAAGAATGGAGCAGTCTGTGCCCTCAAGGAGAACATTCTTTTAGGAAAGACAGCACAAATGGTTTTATTAAGCTTTTAATAAATGCTAAGAGCTGCTGGGGATTCAGATATAAAAACAAAGAGTCCCTCCCCACAAGGAGTTTACATTCCAACAAGAGGCACTATTGATTTATTATGGTTCTAAAAATGGAAAAGGAGCTAGAGCACAGAACGCTTGTAGCTATAACACATGTGGTAAGATGTTTAGAGAGTAAAGGGAAGGATCATTTTGTTCTGCCTGAAATAGAAGATCAGGTGGGGCACTCACCAATTAGCATAGTAAAATATTTTAAGTAAAGGATAACTTAGCAGCTAGGGAGATCAGGAAAGGCCCTCCTGTAGGTGTTGTGTCTGAGCTGAGCCCTGAAGGATATTAGGGATTCTAAGAGTCAGAGGCAAGGAGGGAGTGAATTCCAGGCATGGGGGACAGTCTGTGTAAAGGTGTGGAGAAAAAAGATAGAATAGCATGCGTAAGGAAAGAGCAAGGACAATTTGTCTGAACTGGAGAGTATGTGAATGAATGTATGGAAAGTAGGTTGTGACTTGTTGAGAAGGCCTTAAAATGCCAAAAACAGAAGTTGCTAGTGAGCTCTATCTATTTAAATCTATCCCATATTTCTCTGAGGAATAATGATTTCCATCCTGTGATAAAAGTATCCCTCAAGATACTCCCATTGTGACAAGACTCCCACAGGATGACCTTCAGTGGTGACTGCAAATTCCTTCTGTAATCCCAATTAATAAGAGAGTTGAGTGCAACCTTTAGAGTACATATCTTCCTAAGAATGTATTTTTTTCCCAATATGGCTCTCTACCTAGAAAGGGGACTGGTCTCTCTATAAGAATAAAAAACCCCCCACAGACCTAGGTAGTTATCCCAGAGGATAATTAGCAGAACAAAAAGCAGATGACCTGCTATCCTCTGAACAGCTTGACAAAGCCAACCCTTCTGCCTATGCTCTGGATCCCTTCGAGCTCCTGTGGGACTTTGCTGTCATTCTTTCTTTCTGTTGCATCTTCCTTCCCTTCCTTTTCATTGGTTCCTTTCCAGCTGCCCATGTACAGGCTCAGGTCTCTTCAATCCCAAATGTCCCAGACAAACGAAACCACTTCTCTCAACTCTCATGGCCTATAACTTCTCTTTTCTGCCATTTATTTGTTCCACTACCAACTTTTATAAAGTTGTCTACTTTACTAAGTGTTCAACCTCTTGCAACTTGGCTCTTGTTTCTACTACTTTATTGAAAATAGTTTTTCAGCTGGCTGTTCGACTGCTGGAGATGAATTCTCAGCCTTCTGACTTCATATGAAAGTCGGCCAATGCTAAAGTGAGTATCCCTATAGGGGGATGTAGCTGTGATGCCAAATGAAAGGAACCAAGGGGAGAACCCTGAAGACACCAAAACTCAAGTGATCTTGTAGTTACAGCCTGTGTAGCAAGGGATTTATGAAACAGAGTCGAAGAACAATGTAGAGGTTGTAGCCATAGAAACCCACATAATACACAAAATTGAAGAGGGCACTGAGGCTAGCACCATAGAAGCAAAGGAAGAGATGGAAATTACTCATCCTATCACCTGTGGAAGAGCAAAGCCATCTTCCTCTGAAAGAAGTGTGCATGTTTAGGAATTAATGTGAAATGTGTCAAGTTCAATGATCAGTTGATCAGCCTCAAATTTTGTTCTTCCATTTGCCAAGTCCAGTCTGAAGGACTGGAAGAGAACCATTCATCTGGATGGGATCATGTAATAGAAAATGATACAGTCTAGGCAGATAGACTTTTACTGGCATGAGAAAGTTTGCTTGCAGAAGCACCAAATTTGACCTCCTAATCAGCAATGACTGAGCACCAGTGCCGGGGCAGGAGACAAGAATGGTATAGACATGCACTTTGACTGATGGAGGACTCATACAGACTGCCATTTCAGAGGAGAATATTGAGGAGGCTGGCCTGAAGTAGAACTTAGCTCTCACAGTAGTTGTCACCATAGCTACTGAGGAAGGACTGAAAGATCTGGAAGAGATTTCAGAGGACACCCTGATATTCTGGAAGGGTATAGCTGATGTGCAGTTTATGAAGGAGGTGGTTTGCAATATACAAAGGGAAATAGAGGAGCTACTCAGGGATGTTTATCAAAGGTTCTTTCAGGCTCCTTTTCAGATTACAGATACTGCTGCCCTTTACAATGCTGACCCCTCCTTTGACCCTATGCACACAGTCAAGAGAGTTTTAGGCTTTTTTGTTTTAGGAGGAACCAGACAGAGCAAGGAGAAGAACACTTTCCCTACATTTTGACTCCAGTTGAAGGAGCAAAAGAAGCAGACACAGGACCACAGGCTGAAATCTCAGAAAGTGCAGAATCTGGTACTGATGCCCAGGAACAATCTTAAACCATCAAAAAGGCCCTACCTCTAGTGCCTGGCCTCTAGCACTATCCTGACTCTCCACCCCTTCCATCTAGCAGCCTCAGTTCACCATCATCTTGTTCATTTCTATAGCACCAATGTGTCAGTCATTAGGCAATCTTGCCATGTCTATCCTCCTTACGGTTCTAGCCCTGTGACTGTCCACACACTGCCTTCTGGCTCCCAGTTCTTCTGCTATGCAATCATTGTCTCTTCTGCCAAGACCAGCTCCCTTGATTTGATGACCATCCACCCCTCATTCAATCTGACACTGCTGAGCTCAGATGCCATATAGGATGGGGATCTTGGGCAACCTGACCATGGTGGTGAGCCCTGTGGAGCTGGTGGACATGGAGTCTGGCCTGACCTCTGCCAACCGGCTGTGGAAAGCACTTCTGAGAATGGGCAGACCATCACTGAAATGGATCTTGCTCCAGACCCACAGGCTAAGGAACCTGAGGGCAAAACTCCTGGAGACTGAGCTGAGGATTGAGCAGAGGGTTGTGGGTTGGGATAGAAAAGCACCAACATGAAGTGCACAATGTGGAGATTATGGTTTTAGAGGATTAACTGGGAGCCTGGGGACAGCAGACTCATTCTTTCTTTGAGATTTTAATGATTTTTATTACCATCCTGATCATTTCTCCATAGGGTCTTTTTATTTTGTTTTTTGTTTTTCCAATTAAAAAAAAAAAGAAAAATCTCAGTAATGTGACTGAAAATGGTAGTTCCCCTGTCTTCTCCCTTCCCCCAACACATGATCAATGGACAAAATGAGTTGCCCTAAGGAAAGGAGGAGACCACTCTCTTCCCTAACCTTGCAACTTTCTAGAAAGTTGTTTCAAGATGAAGCAGCAGGATGACCAGGACCACTGTACAGAAGGCTCTTCCCAGTCTGGTCCCTATGTGAGTACTTTGTAAAGATGTAGTGCTACCCAAACCATGGATATGGATCTGAATACCTGAAGAATATGGGATATGGGGGTATTTGATTTTGCCTGTGTTCCTGAGGAGGGTGGGTGCTCAGAGGGCCAAGAGGAAGCCTGGCAGCCAGAGGAAGTTGGGGGATGTCCATACTGCTGGTGGAAAAGACAAATGTACCAGTATCATTTTAATAAGGGGAGTGCTTTGGCACAAGGATCAGGGCAGGGAGAGTGACTTTTTTGCCTCTCAAAGGGTGCCCCATCCCCAGGACCCCACAGAATAGTGGCCAATGATGGGGCTGGCCAAGGTAGGAGGATGAGCAGAGTGTTTTCAAAGAAAAATGGTCTCTAGGGCCTCCATCACAGGTAAGTACCATGGTGGAATTGCCAGTGGCCACTCAGTGGAGGTCTGAATGTGAATCTGAGGACTTGACAGCCTTTGGAGCAAGTATTCCCAAGGATTAATCCTAAGGTGCAAAAATGATCTTCTGGGGAACAAGATCATCCATCTCCCAGCCTGTCTCTCCCTTCCACATTCTGTTCAGCTTTTTAGCTTTTAAAACTGACATTAGCCAGTTGTCATGAAGTCTGTTTTCCTTCTGATGTTCATTGTTGGTTATTTTATCCTCTCCCCTGTAAGCCTTTGCTTTGAAGTCACAATTTTTTTCTCACTGTGTGAACCCAGGAACAAGAGAATTCTCCATCCAGATCAGTTGCTACTTTGACTTATAAGCTACCCCCACTTTTTGTTTTCTTTTTCTTTCTTTCTCCTTTGGAGTCTAAAGCAGCCACCCAATTATTGGTGCTTCCTCTGGTCCTTATCATCATCCATCAACCATCAGTGGACTTTGTTTCATTGAAACCAAACCTTTCCAGGCTTTGGTCACTGGTTTGGATAAGAATACAGCTGCCAACCCCATTTCCCTCCCTGTTTGCCTTCCTATCCCTGCCTCTTTTCATTTACTGTGGATGCTGCTGCTGCTGCTGCTGCTGCAAGACATTGAGCTGGTAGGAACTGATGCTAATAGCCTCAGCCCTTTTTCTAGGCACTTGAGTAGATATCTCCTCCTATCAGAGCAGGACTCCCTGGGGAAGAAAGCATTTTCTATGACATACTGAAAATATACCAGGAATGTCATTTTTTAAAATTTTTTTTCAAAAGTTACCTAATACCTCATCCCATGGGCTTTCCTGAGTCTTCATCTTCTTTGGACTCCTTGTGGTAGTTACCATTTTCCTTGTCTGCCTTTTGTCCTGACATACTCCCGTTCACTTCTGCCTCTCCGATTGTGTCTTTGTCTCCTTCCCTTTCTGACTTTTTCTTATGGAGTCCTTAGCGTTGGTGGGCCTTAAAATTTTATGCTCATGTTTCTTGTCTTCTCTTTTAAAATTCACTGTCTTGGAAGTCTCATCACAGCTTCACCTGTCAGCCTTATCGAAGAATTTTCAGTTCTATGTCTTCAGCTTTAACATGTGTCCCAAGTTCCAGGCCTGCATTTTCCAATGACCAACTGGATGTCTCCACTAGAATGTTACTGGTAGCCCAAACTCAGCATATGATGAATTTAAGTTATTATTTTGTTTATTGCCTAACCTTAGTCTTCCTGACTTCTTTATTTCTGATACTTGCACTAATGTTCACTAAGTTTTAACACTTAAAATCAATTTTATTTTGGGCTCTTTCCTCTCCACTTCTTGTATTCAATTAATTGCTGAGTCTTGTTAATATATTTCCTCAGCATACAGTATCCTTAAAGTCTTCATGCCATTTTAAGTTTTAATAGGTTAAAATTGCACTCAGTCTTTTAGGATACCCTGTATCTCACATCTAACTCCTCCTTCCTCTTCCAGTGGCCAATATCATAATAAAAACTTCTTCATTACCACTTCTTGGACTATTGCACAGTATTATTGCAATAGTATATATCAGTTTCTCAATCTCCTGTCTCCCCTCCTCACACATCCATGCTTCATACAACTGGAAGATTAATCTTCCGTATACACAGATCTGATTCTGTCATTTCTCTTCTCAAAAACTTTCAATCTTCCCATTTCCTAGTGGATAAAGCCTAAATTTCTCTCTCCTAATATTTGTGGATCTTTATAACCTAGTACTACCTTATCTGTCCACATTAATTTATCTCATTTACTGTGTTCCAACTAAACTCAGTAATTTGTTATATACCATTTATACCTCACCCTTTCTTATCTCACTGCTTTTGCTTGTGCCATACCCTGTAGTTGGGATGCCATCCCACCCACATTTATTCATGTTAAATTTCAACTTTCAAAACCAATCTCAGGTGCTCATCTCCTGTAGGAAGCCTTCTCTGATAAGCCCTGATAGAAAATGAGTTTTCTTTCCTTAGACCTCACATAACATTTTGGCTTTTTCTTTATGCTTTTATAGCATTCTGTATTTTCAACCCCATGAGGACAAGAAATTTCATGGGTTCATACCACTTGAGGTATATTGTGGGAGTGAATATATTGTAACAAGATATAAATGAAGAATTGTACATGCAAGAGAATTGAACATGCAAAGCAGTGTGAAAAATGTCATTGGAAACCTATATGATTGGATAGAAGAGGTAGAATACTTTAGCTGATGATCAGCCTATGATCCATTGATGTCTACCCAATGTTGCAAGATCTACAAGAAGGTTTTCAGCACCTTGATATAGTGGAAAGAGCTCTGGCTGTGGAATCAGAGGTTCTAGGCCCAAATCTTAACTCTGATGTTCTCTGTGTGAACTTGGGCAAGTGACAAACTCCCTGAACCTCAGTATCTTCATCTTGAAGGGGTTGCACTAGGTGGCTTTGAGATTCCTTTTGGCTTTAGGTCTGTGATCTCATGTTGGATGGACTGCCTATGGGAAATTTACCAAAGGATACCACTAGTAGTCTTGAGGAAGGCAGAAAGGAAGGGAAGGAAAAAATTGACCTACTATGTACCAGGTACTGTGCTAAGGGATTTATACATATTATCTCATTTGATCCTCACAGCAACTGTATGAAGTAGTTGCTATTATTATCTTCCTTTAACGATGGAGGATACTGAGGCAGAGAGAGATTAAGTGATTTGTCAAGGCTCATACAGCTAATTAATGCCTGAAACTGGATTTGAACTCAAGTCTTTCTGACTCCATGTCCATAGTACTAATCATTGTACCACCTCATTTCCTCTAAGAGGTAAGAAGGTGTTGATGGACTGAATACCTAAAAGGATGAGATCACAGATTTGTTGAAATGAGTATTGAAAGCTGGGATCCTTTTGTATCTATTTTTCTATCTCCTCACATACCTAACATAGTGCCCTGAACATGGCACTCAATGAATATTTGTTGAATGAAACAGTGCCCTGCACTAATCTGAGAAATAAACCAAGACTGTGGTGAAGCTTCAGTTAACCTATTTTAGAAGAATTAATAGGCATGACCTCATAGACTTAGGACTAAAAACAGAGAAAAGAGAGTATATCTGTCTGTATGGATTAATGTCATCTATACCTCTATCCTTCATTCTTTGGGTATGGGCAAAGATCACCAAAAGTTATGAAGCTATGGTCTGATGAGATGGTCTGAATAAGAAACTCTAGTTTTGGCAACATAGTAAAAGAACAAATGTTTTGTAGAAGGTTAATTTGCTGAAAGAGATAATCACTATTTGGATAAGGAAGTATATTTCATACTGAAGGAAGATAGGGGAACTAGCCAAATAGCCAAAGGTAGACACAGGGTGAAAAAATATACCAGCCTAACTATCTTTTTATCTTATTTGGCTGATCTATACACTTATTCACACATTAAAATTTGCATACTTTGGACTGATACACCTGAAAAGGGCAGCAATAACCGTTCTCTACTCCCAAATATAAAATATTGCAAGCCCCTATGTCTTGTGGATCATTCGTATGAGTCTGCAGTTTTAGATTGGACTAGTTATTTCCTAGAATTTATGTATACTGCAATGCATCCCAGGGTTAGGTCACAATGTTGACACTTAGAATAGTGATGGTGCTGATTAGTATGTCATTTTGTTGTAGCTTTCTTTTGTTTTTTTTAACCACCAGTTTGTTCTGATGTCCATTAATCATGATGGGGTAGGTTGGGGGAAAAAAAAACTGAGAACAGTTTCCTTATCTGAGAATCCATAGCAGTTGGCACTCTAAGTAAGATATAAGGAAAAGACTCTATGATCTCTTTAAGACTGTGGAATCATAAATAGGTGAGAGAAGCTGAGCCAGCAGCCCAAGTGATTCCAAGATGGGAGGTCCTTTGTTCTAACTGTCAAATGGAACAGCTACTCAGGCTGGGTTTTACATTATGATGAGACAAAAAGGGATGTCCCCTCCTGGAAAAGGAACTAGTGGAAAGTTTGGAGAGGGTAAAGAGAACTTAATGGAGACCAATCCATCAATCAACCAATATGCATTTTTATTTTTAAATTAGATATGTTTCCAATTACATGTAAAACCAATTTTTAACATTTATTTTTTGAAAGGTTGAATCGCAAATTCTCTCCCTCGTCCTGTCTCTCCCCAACCTGAGATGGCAGGCAATTTGATATAGTTTATACATGTGTAGTCATGTAAAACATATTCTTTTCATTGTGACAAAAATGCAGACAAAAAACACCAGAAAAGAGAATAAAAATCGGTATGCATCTATCAGCATTCAGATTCCATCAGTTCTTTCTCTGGAGGTGGACAGCAGTTTTCATCATAAGGCCTTCAGAACTGTCTTGGATCTTTGTATTGTTGAAAACAACTAAGTCATTCATAGTTGATCATCATGCCATATTGCTGTTACTATGAACATGTTCTTGTTCCACTCACTTCATTTTGCATTGGTTCATAAGTCTTTCCAGGTTTTTCTGAAAGCATCCTGCTCACCATTTCTTTTCTTTTTTTAAATTATTTAACTTATTTTTAGTTTTCAACATTCACTTCCACAAGATTTTGAGTTCCAAATTTTCTCCCCATCTCATCCCTCCCCTCCACCCCAAGATGGCATGCATTCTGAGTGCTCCTTCTCCTAATCTGTCCTCACTTCTATCTCTCCCCCCCCTTCCCCTTCAGTTTTCCTGTAGGGCAGGATAGATTTCTATACCCCATTTCCTGTATATCTTATTTCACAGTTGCATATGAAAACATTTTTTTAAACTTTTTTTTTTGAAATTTTGGGTTCCAACTTTTCTCCCTTCCTCCCTCCCCACCCACCCTCAGTGAGAAGGCAAGCAACTAGACACAGGTTATACATGTGTAATCATACAACATACTTCCATAGTAGTCATGTTGTGAAAAAAAATTAAGAATATTTTCCTTCATCCTATCCTGCCCCCCATTTATTCTATTCTCTCTTTTAACCCTGGCCCTTCTTAGAAGTGTTTGCTTTTAATTACCCCTCCCCCAATCTGCCCTTCCTTCTATCATTCTCCTGCTCTCTTGTCCCCTTCCCCCCTATTTTCCTATAGGGTAAGATAGATTTCCATACCCAATTGAGTATGTATGTTATTCTCTCCTTAAGCCAAATCCCATGCTGCTCACCATTTCTTAAAGCACAATAGTATTCCATCATAATCATACACCACAACTTGGTCAGCCATTCCCCTATTGTAGGCATCTCTTCAATTTCTAATTTTTTGCCACCACAAAGAAAGAGCTACTATAAATATCGTTGAATGTATAGGTTCTTTTCCTTTTTTAAAAAGAAATCTATTTGGGATACAGACCTAGTAGTGGTACTGCTGGGTCAAAGGCACAGTTTTATAGCCCTTTGGACATAGTTCCAAATTGTTCTCCAGAATGGTTGGATCAGTTCACAACTAAACTAAGAGTACATTAGTGTATATTTTCCCAATCCTCTCCAGCATTTGTAACTTTCCTTTTATGTCATATTAGCCAATCTGATAGGTGTGAGGTGGTACCTTGTAGCTGTTCTAATTTGCATTTTTCTAATCATTAGTCATTTAGAATACTTTTTCATGTGCCAATGGATAGCTTTGATTTCTTTATCTAAAAACAATTCATATCCTTTGACCATTTATCAGTTGGAGTATGATTATAAATTTGACTCAGTTATCTATGTATTTGAAAAATGAGGTCTTTATCAGAGAAACTTGTAAAAAATCCTCCCTCCTTGTTTTCTGCTTTCCTTCTAAACTTGGATGCATTGGTTTTGTTTTTTTGCAAATCCTTTTAAATTTAGTGTAACTAAAATTATCCATTTCACATCCCGTAATTCTCTACATATCTTATTTGGTCATAAATTCTTCCCTTATTCATAGATCTGACAGGTAAACTATTCCATGCACCTCTAATTTGTTTATGGTATCACTCTTTATATCTAAACCATGTACTCATTTTGATCTTATCTTGAGATATGGTGTGAGATGTTGGTCTAGACCTAGTTTCTGCCAAATTGCTTTCCAGTTTTTACAGCAATTTTTGTGAAATAATGAATTTTTGTCCCCAAAACTGGGATCTTTGAATTGATCAAATGCTAGATTACCATGGCAATATGGATTTATTAAGCACTACTATTTCCCAGGTTCTAAAACCTGAGAATACAAAAACAGAGACGAAACATCTCTTTCCTGCCATCATGGACCTTACATTCCATTGAGGAAAATATATATGCATATAACTATATACAGAGCATACACAAAATAAAGACAAGGTAATTTGGGGAGAGAAGGATGACATTTAGAGCTGGGATAGGGGTGGCATCAGGGAGGACTTCAGCTTCAGATAGAAGGTGGTGCTTGAAATGAATGTTAAGAAAAATCATGAGTTTCCAAGGGCAAAAGTGGAGGAGGAGTGTGGTCTGAGTTCTGACTCCTAGTGACCGGTTTGCCAAAAATTGTGGGATGTGAAAGATGAAAGGATTGAGGAAACAAAGGTTCGATTTTCTAAGAATATCAATTTATTAAGCGATGAATGCCAATTGCCTAACAAATTGGGATCAGGACACTTCCCCAACTTTGAGCTGGACCCCAAATACAGAGGGAGACAGACTTTTACATATTAAAAATAATCAAATAAGGCCAATTAATTAAAAGGAAACAATGCAACATTAGATAATCTGATTCCTAATTGGATGAAAGATTAGGGATTTTCCAAGTTGGGAGGGAGAGAGCAAACAAGTACAGTTCTCTAAATTCAGGAAAAGAATTGTCCCATTCTCCTCACAGGTCTGTAAACAGTTAAAGGAACATGGAAATGATAGCTAATTGATCAGTATGAGGTCACTTTTCAGATAAGAAATATGGGTTGCTTGAGATGTATAATTATGAGAAAACTCCTTGAATCAATCTTCCAATCTGACTGGTTTTCTGGTCAGCCTAGGCCCTTAGTTAAGGGTCTTTAAGCATCAAATAGAAATGGTCTAGCTTCCCAGCCACACAGGCCCAGGTTCAAACAATGCAACAAAGTTTTCTCTCAATTCCTACAAATTAAAAAAAAAGTTTTCTTACAGAACAGAAGTTGGACTAGACTCATAATTGAATAGAAAGGGAATTGAGCTAGCTTCAGAATTAAATAACAAGATGGATTTAATGTGGTTCATTCAATCCCACAACTAATCACTTGTTGTATTAATCACCTCAATTCCCTGGGGATATTCCAGGCATGGGATGTAGCTAGTGCAAAAGCATATAAATAGAGGAATAGCAAGTAGACCAGTATGGCTGATCTTTAGATTTCCTGGAAAGGGTTTAAATATAAGAGTACTGGACAGGTAGAAGGGGGACCAGGGTATAGAAAGCTTTAAATATAGGGTAATAATTTTAATTTGATCATAGAAGTAATAGGGAGCTACTGGAGTTTGAGTATGGAGGATGACATGGTCATACCTGTGCTTTTCTTTGGTGGTTGTGTGGAGGAAGGATTGTAGAATAGCAAAATAAAGTTAAGGGGGGGGTTGTTAGTTGACTCAATCACCCCGCTTAAAGTAACTATTTTAATCAGTTGAGAACGTAACTAGTCAAAAGCATTAAATTAAATAAGACAACATAGTTAATCCAAATTAGGAAAGCATAGAGTGCTTTAGACATCTCGGTGGCACAGTGGATAGAGTGCTTGATCTGGGGTAGGGAAGACTGATCTTCCTGAGTTCAAATCCAGCCACAGACACTAATTAGTGTCTGTGTGACCCTGGGCAAGTCACTTAACCCTGCTAGTCTTCGGTTCCTCATCTGTATAAGCTGGAGAAGAAAATGGCAAACCATTTCAGTATCTTTGCCAAGAAAACCCCAAATGTGGTCCTGAAGAGTCAGACATGACTGAAACAATTGAACAACAATAACAAAGAGTGCTTTAAGCCATTGGTTTAAGTGATGCTTCTCAGGAATTGTGTTGGGATTCACTGAAAGGAAAAGTTACACATATTTGAAATAGCAAGCTAGTTCCTATCTCAGAATTTGAGTGACAGGGTCTCCCTTGAGGAGAAGCCAAGGCCCTTACAGGGAATTATTCATGGTGGAAGGGGATGAAAAAATATGTGGGTCTCCTTTCTCCAAAGAATGACCTTGTGAATTTAGAAAGAACAGAAGATTTTGGACTTCCCATAGGAGTCCAAATAATATTACCAGAACACAGATGGCTGTGTTTACATTGGAATTGAGGGAAAAAAAAACAAAAACAAAAGCTAGACACGTTGAAGAAAGACAACTTCAGGACTCCACAAGAAGGCTAACAGAAATACCTTAGGATAGGAATTCTTGTATCTTAGGGTATTTTTGAACTTAGATGGCAAAATAATGTCTTTATTTTCACTAAACTGTAACTGAAATTTAGCATTTCCTTCAATTACAAATTAAAAAAAAACAGTGTTCTAAGAAGCATAGGCTTTACCAGACTTCCAAAGGGGTCCATAGCATACACACACACACACACACACACACACACACACACACACACACATACACACGGTTAAGAATTCCTGCCTTATGTGACCTTCATGAGGATCCCACAAAAGGGAGAAAAGGACTCCCTGCAACCAGGAGATGTGAATTACTCATTAAGCAGAGACTATTTCCTCTTGGACTCTGCATGTACTTATGGGAGAATGTATTGAAGACTTTTAGGGATGAATGTTTTTTTTTCTTGTATTTTTTTAAAACCAATTTTTCTTACCTCAGTAAAGATTTAGTTCCAAAAGCTAATTCTCTGGCTGGCTAATTGATATCAACTGATAGTAATGGCATACCAGTGGGGACTAATGCACCTAGAGTACTAGAGAAACTTCACAGCCTCTCTTGGGTTACCCTTAGAACATTGATAGAGTGGAACAGTAGATGAATTCTAGGGATCTGATCAGTCAGAGATAGCTGGAGTTGAGCGAGCTCAGAGTCTGTGCTAAAGAAACATAAAGACTATAAGAAGTGGGGTTGGAATGCTTCTTAAATGTTGTGCAGAAGGTGTCAGCACAGCTCAGTTTATCTTCCTGAGTCAATGTACCTCCAAGGCACAGTGGCAAGTGGTGATGAACAATACTGTGTTGCAAGAGACATTCACTCTGACAAAATCTAGAGCTGATATAGCTGAATCATAGGTGTGAACCCAACTATGAAGCTTGCTGATCTAAAACAGACAAATAAATATCTAGCCTTATAAGACTTTTTTGATTTTCTGTAGTAGAAGTCAGAGTATTGATAGGCTCTAATTGGGATCTAGAAACTCAAGTCAGGAAAATCTGAGAGGATTTTTTTCTTCATCCCTAGGCTTAGGAGATGAGTGAATGAAGGAACTAAAACACATTTATTCAGTGCTTATTAAGTGTGAAATATTGTTCTAAGTGCTGGGAAAATAGATAGGAAAGCAAGGCTTTCCAGGAGCTCACATTCTAATAGGAGTACACAAGACAAATAAATAGGTTGATGACCCCCAAAGCACCAGCCTCATTTTCAGATGATGGTCTAGAAGACAGTATCCCACATACCAGATGGAGTAGTGATATCATAGTCCACAAACATGTATTAAGTGCCTACTGTGTTCCAGGCTTTGTGTTAAATGCTGGAGATGAAAATTTAACTAAAATGCAAAGAAAATCCATACCCTCAAGGAGCTCACAATCGAATGGGGAAATACACCAGACAAGAGGAAACTGAAAAGAAGGGAAAGAGGAGGTACTTGGATTGGGGACATAACAGAATTCCAAGAAGAGCAACAAGGAGAAAACATGTGCTGAATACCCTCTTTAAATAAGGCCCTGGAGCCCATGGCCTCCTCCTCTAGTCAGAAAATCTAATCAGAGGGGTTGAAAGGTACAGACGGGCTGTGATTACCATGCAGATTCAATATTGTAGGATAATGAGATTTCAAAAATATGAGTTAGCTGGGGAAGGAAGACATGATGGAGAAACTCAGGATGAACAACACTGTACCCCACATTTAAGCTACAGTTCCTGGTTCAGCAATACTAGTGAGAAATTGTTAAAGGACTGATATAAAGGGATCTCTGATTTTATAGCCGGAGAGGAGCACTGGAAATGGTGAATGCTTCAGAATCAATTGATCTCCATCACTAGTTAAGAGCAATGTTACAGTCTGTAGCCAAAGCATTAGCATGTGGGCCCTCTACCTTCCCAGAATACATGTGTAATGCGTGAATGGGAAGGGGCTGAATACAATCCTTACTGTATGCACCATCCATGGAATAGGACTGACAAAGGCATCTTCAAAACCTGGAAAAAGTGCGTGCAATTTTATATATCGTACCATTCCTCCTACTTCTCTTAATCACACAGCCTCAGATGAAATGTCTTAACAGGCCTTATGCTGATGGCTGAAGTCAAATGTGAAAACATTAAGTAAATGAAGGGAATGAGATAAACCTGAGAGAAAGAGGGAAGGAAGAAGATAGAACCTGAGAGGAATGAGGAGGGGAATTACTATAGTCCTCTTTACTCTGAGACTCAGAACATTCCTCTATAGAAGAAGGGAGTTGGATCAGTTGAGCTCTGAATTTCCCTATAGTTCTTTGATCTCATGATCTAAGGAAGAAATCAATTTCTTCTTCCTTGATAGTGATGTTCTCAAGTTTCAAAATGATGCCTTATGTATTCATACAACTATGACCAGAGGAGAAGCACTATGACTGGTTTACTCATGGATCATCCATCATCCTCTTGTGGCTACAGGCAATTGTAAATGGAAATTTTGCCCTCTAATATGATACCCTTACTTATAGGATCCCTAAGAACTCTTTCTGCTACTTCATGGAAAGATGACTTGCTTGGTCTCTTTCCACATTTTCAGGTCTGAAAATGTAATAGCTAAAATATATTCATCATGGACCTTGGTACCACATAGACTCTGAGAGTGGTGAGCATGGTACACTGGAAAGTATTGGATTTGATGGTAAAGGATGTGGATGCAGTTCCAGGATCTCTATTTTATTGTATGTGTTACTTCTGGTAAACTGTTTAGTCTCTCTAGTCTCAGTTTTCTCATCTGTGAAATGAAGGGGTTGAAAAACCCTCCCAGCTTTAAATGTGAGATCCTAAGACTTAGCGTTTCTGCATTAGCTCCTTTTACTATTAATGTTCTTAAACTGAAATGAATTTCCCACATAGGATTCCACAACATATTGCCTTTGATAAAAAATATTACAGAATCCAGGCAGCGAAGGTTGGATCCATAGCTTGAGTATTACTTGAGTGACATCTTATACCCTATCACTCAGAACAGTAAGCGTCATTGGGGCATGAAATGGGCAGATGAAATGACAACTGTGCTAATTGTTGGTATCTACCTCCCTGGTGGGCTAGAATACCAACATTATCCAGTATCTGTCAACTGAAAAGCCAACTTCTCTATGATATCAACCTTATTAGCTGGCTACATTGTGAAAAGGACAAACAAACAGACAAGCAAGTAAGGGATGGGGGAGATAGAAGTGACAATTCAGCCAATGTTCTTGCTCACCATCTCAAAACAAAATGAAAATTAAAAAAAAAAACTTTTGAGATGCCTGACTTTTTCATGTACTCTAAGGAATAATGGAGGATTAGATATCCTGGCTTTGGAGCTTAAGAATCCTTGATTGAGAAGAACATTCTCACAGAGGCACAAAATAAAAAACTACTGCCCAATTGGGTACTATTTCAATGTTAAAAATAAATCTGGCCTAAAAGTCCAAAGGACCTTTATCCTTGGAGTATTCAATACCCCCAGTTGAAACATCTTTAATGAAATGATCTATTGAATGTCCCCTTTCCCCCAACCCTTACCTTCCTCCCAAGATAGTACTATTCATCTAGTGACAACTTGGATTTATTCCTCTAGCAAGTAACAAACTCAATATTGAGGCCTGTGAAAGTGAATATTGATGAGTAGATAGGTTGGCTGACTTGAACTTTTCAATTGGAAATGGTTTTAACAATTAAACTGAAAAAAAAATACTGTATCAGTAGCATTAGCATATTTTGCAAGGTTTTGTTTTAGATTTTGTTAATTCTCTTACTAATATGGCTTTGCACACATTAAGATATATTGTTTGTTCAAGAATAAATGTAACTTAGAGGTAGCCTGCCTGAGTACACATAGGAATTAATCAAAGGATGAAGCCATGTAAGGCAGATATAGTCTGTGTATTGTGTGCGTGTGTGTGTATGTGTGTGTGGTGGGGTAAGACCCATTAACAGAGATGATTACTAGATTCATAAACTATATTCACAGGGTCCAAATACATTTTTCAACAGTATTTTATTTCTTCTAAATACATGTAAAGACAAATTTAAAAAAATTTTTGAGTTCCAAATTTTTTCCTTCTCTCCTCTCCCCACTCCCTAAAATGGTAAGCAATTTGATATAGATTATATATGTGCAATTGTGTATTTACATGTTAATCATGTTGTGAAAAAAGAAAGACAAAACAGAAAAAAAATATCAAAAAAAGTGAAAAGAGTATTTTTTCAATCTGCATTCAGACTGTATCAGTTCTTTCTCTGCATGTGCATAACATTTTCCATCATGAGTCCTTTGGAATTGTCTTGGATCATTGTATTGCTGAGAAGAGCTAAGTTATCCAATACTGATCATCACACATTATTATTGTGTACAGTGTTCTCCTGGTACTGCCCATTTCACTTAGCATCAATTCATGTAAGTCTTTACAGGTTTTTCTGAATTCTACCTGCTTATCATTTCTTACAGCACAATAGTATTTCATTACATTCATATACCACAACTTGTTCAGCCATTCCCCAATTATTGGGCATCCCCTCAATTTCTAGTTCTTTGACACCACAAAAAGAACTGCTGTAAGTATTTTTTTGTACGTGTAGGTCCTTTTCCCTTTTTTATGATCTCTTTGGGATACAGACTTAGTAGTGGTATTGCTGTATCAAAGGTATACACAGTTTGATTGCCCTTTGGGTATAGTTCCACATTGCTTCAGAATGGTTGGATTAGTCCAAACTCTACCAACAATGCATTAGTGTTCCAATTTTCCCACATCTTCTCCAACATTTATTATTCTCTGTTTCTGTCATATTAGCCAAACTGATAGATGTAAGGTGGCACCTCAGAGTTGTTTTAATTTGCATTTCTCTAATCAATAGGGATTTAGAACATTTTTTCATATGACCATAGAGAGCTTTAACTTCTTCATCTGAAAACTGCCTGTTCATGTCCTTTGACCACTTATCAATTGGGAATGACTTGTATTCTTATAAATTTGACTCAGTTCTCTACATATTTTATAAATGAGGCTTTTATCATAAATACTGGCTGTGAAAGTTGTTTCCCATCTTTCTGCTTTCCTTCTAATCTTGTTGTGCTGGTTTTGTTTGTGGAACAACTTTTTAATTTAATCTAATCAAAGTTATCGATTTTGAATTTCTCTGTGTCTTGTTTGGTCACGAGGTAGGTAACTCTTGGTTGTAGTCTTAGCTCTTTTGCTTTCTGGAATATCACATTCCATGCCTTCTGATCCTTTAATGTTGAAACTGCTAAATCCTGTGTAATCTTGACCTTGGCTCCCTGATATTTGAATGATTTCCTTCTGTCTGCTTGTAATTTTTTTTCCCTTGACCTGGGAGTTCTAGAATTTGGCTGTGATGTTCCTGGGATTTTTCATTTTGGGATATCTTTCCAGTAGTAATAGGTAAATTCTTTCAATGTCTATTTTACCCTCTAGTTCTAACATATCAAGACAGTTTTCTTTGATAATTTCTTGAACTCTTACGTACACCTCTTCTTTTTTTTTTTTTGATCATGACTTTCAGGTAGTCTAATATTTTAAAAATGATCTCTCTTGGATCTATTTTCCAGGTTGGTTGCTTTTCCAATGAGATATTTTACATTTTCTTTTATTTTTCATTCTTTTGATTTTGTTTGACTGATTTTTGATGTCTCATTGAGTCCCTATCTTCCACTTGTCCAATTCTACTTTTTAAGAAGTTATTTTCTTTAGTTAATTTTTTAGCCTCCTTTTCCATTTGGCCAATTCTACTTTTTAGGGAGTTGTTTTCTTTAGTAACTTCTGGTATGTCTTTTTCCTTTTTGTTGTACTTCCTTTATCAAGTTTTTTTTCCCATGGTTCTTTTGCATTACCCTCATTTCTTTTCCTGTTTTTCCTTCTACCCCTCTTATTTGATTTTTAAATGCCTTTTTGAGCTCTTCCAGGAGTTATTTTAGGACTTGAGACCAATTCATATTTTTCTTTGAGGTTTTGCATGTTGTCCTCTTCTGAGTTTGTGTCTTCATCTTTCCTATCACCATAATAACTTTCAATTGTCAGGTTCTTTTGTTCATTTTTTGCACATTTTTTCCAGCCTATTTAATTACTTTCAAAGTTGAACTTTGCTCCTGAGGTACAAGAGGTACCCTCCCAAGCTTCTTTGGAGGGGGGCTGCAGGCCCCAGCTATTTGTCTAGTGCTGTCCTGAGGCCTGTGTGAGACTGTCATACTGTACTGGGGCTGTGGAGGCTTGGTGGCTTCCTTGGTGTTCAGGCGAAAGGGGGAATGGGGTACTGGGGGCGTGGTGGCTGGTGCTGCATGGTGCCACAGGGGCCCGACATAGTGGCTCACCTAATGTTGTACTGTGGCCTGCGGGGGTAGGGAGTGGGAGCAGTTCTTCACCAGGGCAAGGAGCAAGGATAGTTGCTTATCTGTTGCTGCAATGGGAGCCTCAGGCTCTCAGTCACTGACTTGTGCTGGGGCTCAGGGCCTCCTGCTAGCTTGTCGTAATGCTGCCTTCCCTGGGCTGTGCTCTCCTTTTACCCAAGTGAGGCAGGCCTTTCCTGCTAACCTTCCAAGTTGTCTTCAGATAGAAAATTGTTTCACTCTGTTTTTTTGTTGGTTCTGCCATTCCAAAATTCATTTTGGGCTGCTATTTTATAATTGTTCGGGGGTGAATATGGGAGACCTCAGATGATTTTCTACTTACTCTGCCATCTTGGCTCCCAGAAGTCAGTTCAAATACATTTTATCAACTCAAGTTTGCATTTTCATCGGACTACCTATGATTAATACATTCACATATTTACATGATTGTACTTATATTAGAATAGCACATTTTCAAAATATGCCAATGTCCTTTATCTACTTCTGAGTATAAAACAATATTAGCCCACTTACATCAGTCTGCATGCGCAGATCAATGCAGAAGGCTCAGAACTGAGATAGTGGCACCTTTGTTAGCTGATGTCTCCTTGATGTATCCTTTCTACTGCAATTTTATTTTTAATATCAATAAGTTATAGTGAAGTAAATTTTCTAAATGTTTCTTTTCTTTTAATCCATAATTGCAAGTGTCATTCATCATTTTGATAATTACGCTTTTGTCCAAATCATTGGTAAAATGATTGAACAGAATAGGACCAAGCTATAGATTCCTTCCAGGTTGACTTCCACATATTCATCCACAGTCTATGTCCAATCAGTCAACCCAATTGTCTAATCAGTCAACCCAACTGCAACCCCAGGTTCCAGAGAAATGCCTTGTATGGTCAATACCTTTTGAATGCATTTTCCACTTAAGTTCACTAGTCACTAAAAGGCTTTACTTCTTTATGTTGTAAGGATGCTCTAAAATGGGGATTGGGGACCTTCCATTATGTATCATTACACTTTCATGGAGGTAGGCTCTCTCAACCTCTTATACGTGGGGATCACATTGACCAAGCATAATGCTCATGTTTATAAGGGCTGGCCTTGGCCAGTCCCCTTAACGATCATCAAGAGAAGAGTCTGTAGTGAAGAAGGTTGGGGGTTGATGTGTCTATCATTGAAGAGAATCTGCATTTATAATCCACATGACTAACTGATCCATATCCCTATGTCTTGTTCACAAGAATACCATTAAAACAACAACAACAATGACAAATTTTCAAAAATGAAAAAAAAATCTTTTTGGATGCTTTGCCAAAATCTAGATAAACTACATTCGTGACACTTTCCTGATTTATTAATCTAACAAACCTGTAAAAAATGAAATTAATTTGGAATGACTTGTTCTTAAAGAAATCGTGCTGGCTTATAATGATTTTCCTTTCCCTTTCAAAGTGTTCACAAACTGTAACTTTAATATTCTATTTGAACTCACTGGTCTATAGCTTCAAATATTTGCCATTTTCATAATTTTAGATGTTTGATCAATTACAGTGACATACACATCCTGACCTATGGTGATCCTAGTGGATCCTGACCTCCCAGCATGGCAAGCTCACTTCAGAAAAGATACCATGCTGTATGAGCAAAGCAGAATTTCAGTAGTTCAAAAGAAATGTGGGATGCACAAATTTAGAGACATCTCCACTCCAAATATTCATGTGGACTTTTTGTACCCAAACTCATATTGGTCTGATCAGCCACAATTGGACCAATGTACCTTGACCCTAAAATAGTGATGTCATTTTGGTCCTCTTTGAGAATAAAGGACAACCAAACAACCATTTTTTTTGTGGGCTAGTGACAACTACTTTTCATATACAGAACTGGTGGTTATGGAAGAAAGCCGGTGGTAGCGTATAGAGTTATGGACTTAGATTCAGGAAGAACAGTAGCTAAATGCCACTTCAAATACTACCTGAATGGCCCTGGACAAATTATTTAAAGTCTGGTCAATTTATTCCCGGCTAGGTGGCAGTAGATAGAGATAGAAAGACCTCAGTTCAAATCCAGTCTAAGACACTTACTAACTATGTGACCCTGGGAAAAAGCACTTTACCTCTGCTGCCTCATTTTCCTCAAGTCTAAAATAAAGATAATAGCACCTACCTCTCAGGGTTATTTTGAACATCAAATGAGATAATATCTGTAAAACACTTAGCAAAGTGTCTGATTCATAGTATACACTTTAATCTTTCCTTCCTTCCTTTCCTTCCTTTCTTTTTCCCTCCACTCCCTCCCTCCTTCCCTCCTCCCTTTCTCCTTTCCTCACTTCTTCATTCTTTCTATCCACCTACAAAATGTTAATGATAATAGCATATTGGAAGAACTGGAAATTGAAGGGATGCTGAGTAATTGGGGAATGGCCAAACAAGCTGTGGTATATAATTGTGATGGAATTCTATTGTGGTATAAGAAATAATGAGCAGGATGGTTGCAGAAAAAATCTGGAAAGACTTATATGAACTGATGCAAAGTAAAATGAGCTGAATAGGAGAATACACAATAACAGTGATATCATAAGATGATCAACTGTGAAAGACTTAGCTACTGTGATCAAGAAAATGATCCAAGACAAGTTGAAAGGATTCATGATGGAAAATGCTATCTACCTCCGGGAAGAGAACTGATGAATTCTAAGTGCATCTTGAAGCATACTCTTTATACTTCTTTTTCTTTTTTTTTTCCTTTTGCAACATAGCTAATATGAAAATATATTTTGCATGACTTAATATGCATAATCATTTTCATATTGCTTCCTTTCTCAAGGGATGAGGGAGGAATGGGAGGTAGGGAGAGAATTTAGAACTCACATTTTAAAAAAAATGAATGTTCAAAATATTTTTACATGTAATTGGGAAATATTTAATGAAAATAAATACAACATATTAAAAAATTAAAAAAAAAGATAATAGCATATTCTAGCATCTACCTCATAGGATTGTAGTGAGTATCAGATGAGAGTATACATAAAATTCTTTGTCTTAAAACACTTTATAAGTGAAGACTATTATTACTGCCATATCTAGTATGTTCTAGGATTTTACCACTGTTTAGTAGTGGACAGAAGAAAGGTTTTCAGAAACCACAAAGACCCACCTTTAAGAGATATGCCTTAATATGCCATAACTTACAGACTTAAGGAAGTATAATCACCAGAGTATATTGCAAAGACAGAGTTGATGAGTTTTGTTTTTACTTTTTTTAGAAGAAGCACTGATAAGTATGAATCTGTGAGGCAGAGTTCCAAATGGTGAAATGTACCACCAATTGTAACTATAGCCACAAATGAAACCACACATTTTGTGTATAGGAAGCATGGGAGGGCCTCTTGGCTAACCATTGTTAGTTTTGGCTATGCCTGAAGCTGTGGTTATCTTTTAAATCAATATCATCTTTGAATAGGAGAGAAAAAATGCAATTTCTAAATCCAAACTCCAAAGCTCCAGTTTCACATGTATAAATTTAAAACACGTATGTATACATATATGTACATAAAAACATATACATATGCATATAAACATCTTAATTTTCACATGTATAAAATTAAAATAAACCACTAGATTATTTGCCACATATACCATAGCTGTGTATATATGTTTGGGGCCAGTTTTGCCTCTAAAGATCACACATGCCCTGGGCAATCCTGTGATCTAATTTATTCTTGATCTGTTGAAGAGAAGCTGGGTAATTGAGCTCCAGAAGGACTGCCTCTTTGTCTTTTCAATTAAACTATATCATATAGTTCATATAAGAGAATAAATCAGAGGCCTCAAAGGAATGGAAAGAGAAATTTACCTTTCAGAATGACCCCTAAGATAATATGATTCATAATTAGCATAGTAATAATCATTACTGGAGGGGTTATTGTGCTACTTGGGCTGAAAATATATTTATAGAATTTTTTTTAGATTTAACATTCCAACATTTATGGATTGAGCCCTGTAATATATCTTTCACAGGGTTCCAAATAATGTCAGCTGAAAACAGTCTCTTATTTAAAACTTCCACCAAATATTTTAGGCATATAGGCATTATGTAAATGGAAGAGATTTGTTTTGGACTGAAGTTCGCATTGTTATTTTAGTTCTAATTTCTGCCTCTTGTTCTAATGACTTAGCAGTTCCATTGTGGTGATGACAGTATTCAGAGAATTTGCCAACACAGGAGAGAGAATTTCAAAGCAGAAAGCAGGTATTACTGGTTTGATATGAAGATTCCTGTCAGTGGTAAGGTTTCCCATGAAGAGGAGAGGAATCCAGAGTATCTATGACCTAACCTCCTACACAAAAGCTACTCAATGAAGAAATATTTTCCAAAAAATGTAGAAATAGAAATCAATGTGGTTTCCAGAGTTTTCCAGAATCATTGAGCCTAATATTAAAAAAGTTAAAAGGCCTAGAGTCATTGTGAGAAGCCACTGGAGTTTATTGAATAGGAGGGTAACATTGTCGGCCTATCTTTAGGATAGATAATAACTAAGTGCCATAAAAAAGCTTGAGGACATGAAATCACTTGTAGGAGCAGAGCAGAAAGAATCAGAGAAGGCTTCATAGAGGTAGTAACACAAGTTAGCTCTTAAAGGAGGAGACAATCAATCAATTAATAAATAAACATTTATTAAGCACCTACGATATGCCTAGCACTGTACTAATACGTTTCAACAGGCAGATACAAGAATGAAGTGTGTTCTAGCATAAAGTTTTGAAGACATTAAAACAGAAGATGGATTCCTTTTGTGCAAATTTCTGCTATTAATGGGAGTCTGACCTAAGTAACCTTAAAGTTTCCTTAAAACTCTGAGATTCTGTTATTCTTCTTGAATCCTTGACCAAGGGATGTGATTTTGTGGAATAGGGAGAAATAGCTGTTTTTTTTCCAAAGGCAGAATTAGTAAAAAATGAAAACAGAACATAGGAAATTCAGAAAAGGCTTAGAGTGTAGGATGGATAGTAGGAGGTAGCATCCGAGGACTGGAAAGTGAGAGGAGAAAAGCAGATAATGTGATGAAAGTCAACTTTAGGAGTAGCTCTCCCTAATGGAACAGAGCCACCTAAGCCTATAAAAAAGGCACAGAAGTAGGGAGCAGTTGCTTGGGGAAAATTTTCACAGGCAGAGAATGAGCATCTAGGGAAAAGTACTTTTTTAAAAAGAAGCAGTGGGGCAGAATTTAGAGCTTCTTACTGGAGTGCATAAAGTTCTGTTGTCTGTACTGAGAACAGCTTTGACCTGGAATTGAAGGGTAGACCTGGGGCTTAGTTGTGGATGTAAAAGCCAAGGTGGGGGGGGAGGAAACTATTTCGGAAAAGATTTTTCAAAGTCATTGATTTCCTGAAATTCTTTAAAAAGGATATTTTTGGATTTTAAAAGTTGTCCCAATGAAATGGAATAGAAATTTTTGAGAATAATTAATGTAATGTTGCTATTCAGTCTTTGCCCTTAAAATAATTTTTAAGAGTTGTGCAATGATTCTTGTCCAGTAGTCCTTGAATGTAAAACTGTCTGTAGTCACATGGGATTATAATTACTATGTACTGAAGACAATCAATACACTTGCCAATTAATATCTCTCTAGTGAAAGTACAAGATGAATTTCAGCCTATGGGGGGCACTGCCATTTCATTCTACCTATTGGTTTTTAATGCAGAACTAAACATGCTCTTTTTCTTGTAGATATTTAATGTAGAATGGGTAGATATGTTTCTGTCCTAGTGACTCAGCCTGACAGGCGTGAGGGGAAAGTGGTTGGTACTGCATGCATTTGTTCTTTGACATTAAAAATGAGGGGGTTATTGCCTTTCTTACTTCAAATATTCAATACAGAGAAGAGTAAGATTAAGTCCCTAGGTTTTAGAGTTGGAAGTGAGTAGAATCCTGCTGTCCCTTGAGACTGCCTAATATTGAGAAACAGTGTGGTAAGGTGGGAAGAACACTCATTTGGAAGTCAGAAGATTTGTACTGAGTCCCTACTCTGATACTTACTAGCTAGGTGACTCTGGGCAAGTCCCCTAAACTCTTCAAACCTCTTCATTTGTGTATCTCCATTTGTAATGGAGATAATAATAACATGAATGGAAGGGGCACTGCATAGTAAAGACAGAGTCTGCTTCATAGATAGGAAATCCTACATTCAAATCTAGCCTCTGATATACATGGGACAAGTCACCTAACCATTCAGTGCTCTAGGAAACTGTCTGATTATGAATTGCAGAGAAGATTCTGATCAACATTGGTAAAAGGAGTTTCCTCACTGGCTGTTGGCTTTACCAATGAAATTTTCATTAATTCCAGTGAAGTCACAGGTCCATTCCCCTCCCATCAAATAATTATTGTATTATCTACCTTAACCCACTTATTATCTTGAGAAAAGTACTTTGTAAATCTCCAAGCACCATATAATTACAAGTTACTATTATTATTAAGACAATAATAATCCATAAAAGAGCTAGAATTATACTTCATTATTCAAAAATCAAACACTGTAATTTTATGAGAAAATCAAATTGAACAGAATGCATTTTTCTATTCCCAAACTAAGAAAAAATGCTTTAGATAAGTAAAAGCACTTAAAAAAGATGTTGCATATATTTCAATTTTGCTTAAAATTTCAATGTTAAAATTTTTCAAAAAGCCAAAAAGTATTATCAACTCCCTACCCCTTCCTAGCCTCCTACATTCCACCCCCCAAAGCTTCAAAATTCTATAGACCTAGCAAGGAAGTACTGAGTGATCCATGCACTCTATTCATGCAAGATTCTCTCACACAAATAAAGCAGGTGTTGGAACTTCTCTCAGTGCCCATCTATTATTATTTTAGAAACAATTCTAATGGGATTAGTTACTTGATTTCCTGATCCATAGAAGATTGAAAACAGTTGAAGAGATTGCACAGATAGAATCAAGTGTATCAAGTAAGAAGTGATAGTTGATAGTCTATCAAGAAGGGGAAAAAATAAAAATAAATAAAAAAACAGATGCAAAAATTACAAACACCGTAAATCCTGGGGTTGTTTAGCATAAAAGCAAAAAGCACTAAATACCTTAATATCCACTGAGGACACCATTATATTGGAGGACAGTATACTAATTCACATTCATACTGATCATAGGATCTTAGGATGATATAATTAGAGCTAGAAGGGACTTTTGAGGCTATTTAGTCTAACGCCCCTCTTTTCATAGACGAGGAAACTGAGCCTCAAGAGGTTGAGAGAATTGTTCAAAGTCACAGAGGTGTAGGGGATGATCCTGAGTAATTAAAGAAAAGTTAAATGTTGTTCCATGTATCTGTTTACAAAGACAAGGAAATGCATGATATATTTTTGAAAGTGAAAATTGTTTTTAAAAATCACTTAAGTTTTGGTGCTCATGAAAGCTATAGTTAATTAAAAAAACAACTCCCTTGTGTAGAAAAGCTCATTTCTGGCCAATGCCAAATAAATGAAGTGCCACCATCTAATTTTTTTACCCTGGAATTCCATATACTATATGTGTGTATATGTATCCCAATCTTTATTTAGATATCTATGTAGATGGATATAGATATTTATGTATAGACAAAAACGCTATCTACATATACTATATATACCCACATATACTATATATGTATATATACATATACTATATATGCATATACTGTATATGCATACATATATACTATATATGCACACACCATATAAATAGGCATACACTATATATATATATATATATATATACACTTACTCTATGCATGCACCATCTATATATACACACCACATAGACACATACAATTTGATATATTTACATGCATTGTATATGTATATACTGCATATGCACATACATGTACACACTATATATGCACATATACAATATATGTATATATGCCAAATGTATGCACATACATTTATATACACACACAAACATAAATGTGTGTTTATATAGTTGCTTAATACGCTATAATGAATGCACATTAGTTCTGGAAAGGATGCTGTGAAGGAGGGGCCACTAAAGAAGAATGAAAAAGCAAGCTTTCAGAATAATGAGGATAGAATGCTACCCTGCTGGGCAGTTTGGTTTTGGACCTACTCATGGTTCCTTTTGCCCCAAGCTCTAGGTCTGCTTCTGTCTCTCTTAGGTACTTTCTTTTCCCTTAGGGAGACTACAGGGAATTCAGAATATATCAATTCAGATAAGTTGTAGGAGGCAAAATCTAATTAATCTTTCATGATTGGTCCCAAATACTAATACAGGGAAACATTACTAGGAAAAAAACCAAAGACTTTAAGACATGCAGGCTTGGTCAAGAGCCCTGCCAAACAGAGCAGTTTGCCAGAGAACCACGTGGTAGGTAATACCAGACATTATGTAATTAATGATATGATGTGTTTAAAGTTCTAAATCCTTCGCTAAAGCCATTGCATGAAAGTTAATCTGGATTCCTAAAGGTTGCACCAGAGAGAAATAAGTTTTACCCTACCAACCTGAAAAAGATTTGAGCACAGGTCTGGTATTTGGCTAAATATTTGACATTCAAGGACTAGCCTAGCCAAATTTGGGAATTGGGGAAGAAGGGAGGGAGGATGGTTATCATCAGATCAGCCATGAAGATAGAGATATATATGTATGTATATGCTCACATACGTGTTTATATGAATATGTAGGTATACACACAAATATACAACACACACATACATATATATGTATGTGTGTATACATATATGTATGTATGTATGTATACATATATGAATATATTTTACTAACAACCTTTAGAAGTCAAACTCTCATTTCACAGATTAGGAAACTGAAGCTTAGAGGGGTTAAGGGGCTTTCCCAATGTCACAAAGGTAGTAAATGTCAGAAAAGGGATTTTAATCCAGGTCATCTGACTTTAGAGTTCTTTCCATTTTCTGAGAATATCTTCCTGAAAGAAAAGTCTTTGTCTTTTTGCTGTTATGTCTCCTATTCTGAAGCATCTATAAAATGGGGAGTTGAACTAGCTGATTTCTGGGGTACTTCCAAGTTTTGTATCATGAGCCTATGATGCCACAATTCTTTCTGTGCACACGGTTTCTCTTATCAGAAGTTAGTGCATAGTCAGATCCTGTCAGCTCTACACATTCTTAGTATTCACATACTCTTTGTTCCTTATATACCTCACAATCCTTTCCCTCTCTCACTGAATCCTCTTTTCATCTACTCCTTCCTTTACTATCCCCAATGGCTAGTTTCCATCACCAAGGACTACACCTTAATGCATGGTCTTGAAGAGTTTCTGTGTGAATAAAAATAATATCACTTGGTGGCTAATTTCTGATAATGAACCAAACCCCCTTCTATAGCTAGACTAGCCCTTGAATGCGAGATATTCAGCAAAACACCAGGCTTGTGCTCAAATCATCTCCAGGTGGGTAGGGTCTGCCAGAGCTTATTTTCCTTTGGTGCAATCTTTGGATACCCAAAGTAACTTCCATGTAATGACTTTAGTGAAGGGCTTAGAACTCTAAGATAGATCATTTCTTTTAATTACATAATTTTTGGTGTTCTTGACCTTGTGATAACTTGTGCAATGGTTTTGCTTGGCAAGTCTCTGAACTAACCCTGCTTGTAGGCTGTATTTCATTTTTCTTGGGGGGTGAGGGAGATGAAGTATAAGTTAGTCACTCAGCTTCTGTCTTTCACTATCTCTCATTTTATCACCCTATTCCATGTGGTGTCATCCCAAAAATGCTGTCATTGCAAACCCTGTTCTCTGCTCCTAAGGAACTGCCCCCAGTGGTCTGCCACCAAAAAGTGCCTTATCTACTGAGGAGGAGTAGATGGCCACCAAATACTTTTCTTTCCCATTCTCTCCTTTAGTGACATAATACGTGGCCCAGAAAAATGATGGTGCTGATAACAGCAACAAAAGCTAACACTGAAAAGAAAATACTTCACTACTCCAGAAGGCCCTATTGTGTACCATTGAATAGCCTGAGTGCCTTGAAATTTGCCCTGCTTGCTTTCCAGAGTTAGTGCTAAGCAGATTACCTCTCTCCTGAGCTCTGATACCATAGTGCCTGCTGAGCATCACCATCTGGATGTTCTTTAGACATCTCAAATCAGCATAACTAGAACAGAACTTGTTACCTTTCCCCTCCAAACCCATCTCTCCTCCTAACTTTATTATTTCTGTGAAGGGCACCATCATCCTTCCAGTTACGTTGGGTCATAACCAAGCAGTGATCCATGATTCTTCAGTCTCCTTATGCCCAAGAACTTAGCAATTTTCCCAGCTTGCAAATTCTCCTTCCACATCTTATGCGTTAGTCCCATTTTTTTTACCTACATGGTCACCACTGTCATTCAGGTCATCATCACTGCTTGACTGAAACATGATGGTAGCATACTAGTTAGTTTCTCTGCATCCAGTTTCTCCTTTCTCTCCAATTCATCCTCCCCACAACTGCCAAATGAGTGAGACCATACTCCATACTCAACAATCTCAAGTTTCCATATTCCCTCTGGGATAAAATATAAGCTACATTTGTGTATTTAATACCCTTCACAATCTACCTCAAGCCCAGTTTTCTAGGCTGATTACGTACACATTGTTCCTTATCATGAACTCTATGCTTCATTAGAATTAGACTTCTTGATATTCCCTCCATATTTATTACATACCATTTCCTATCTTCATTCATTCATCTCACTTGTCAATCATATCCAGAAGGCTTTTCCTTCTTACCTCCACCTCTTGGAGCCCCTAGCTCCTTTCAGAATTCTGCTTACATACAACTTCCTACGAGAGACCTTTCCTAATTTTTCTAAGTTATTAGGCACCCCCCCCTTTTCAAAATTACTGTGTACATGTTGTCTCACACCAGTAGAATGAAAGGTCTCTGAGAAAAGGGAGTCATGTTTGTCTTTGTATCACCAACATCTATCATGATGTCTAACACGTACAAGAAGCTTAATTAATGCTTGTTGAATGAAATTGAAAGGATGGAAGCAAGGTCAAATTAAAAAAAGATGAATATGGAAATATAGAAAATATTATAAGAATAGTATCAGAAGAGCCAAATCTTGGAATGAGCTAAGCACAGTAAAAGAAGGATTTTATTTTGAATTTTTGTTATATTGCAATTAAAAAGGAGTAGGCTTATTGCTCAGTATTGATGGGACAACAGCCAGTAGATGTAAGGTAAAGAAGCTTAATTCTCTTTTTGTTTGTTTCTGGTTTTTTTCCCCTGAAAGGAAAATTACCTTTGTCCTAGAAAGGAAAAAACACGTAAGGCTAATAGAAAGCTGATACCTAAAATACATAGGATGCGTCTAGAATTCCCAATGAGTTCAAGTCAGTTGGCCCAGATGAACTGTACATCTTCAGGTACAGAAAGAATTCATGGATATGATTGCTAGGCTGGTATTAGAGATATTTTAAAGTTCATGGGGAATAGGAGAAATGCCACAGCACTGGAGAGGGGGCAAATGTTATCTCATTGTCAAAAAAAAAAAAAGACAGGGAATATGCAGAGTGAAAGCCAATGACCTTAACTTCTATTTGGAAAAAACAAATCTGATTTAAAACAATTATCTTTTGTTTTTACATCAAATTTATTCCAAATATATCCCTCTACCTTCTCTTATCCAGGGAGCTACCTATTTAAAACAAAGAATAAAAAAAGAGAATAAAAAGAAAATTAATTTATGAAAACTAACACATTAGCCAAATCTGACAGTATATCCAGTGATTCACACCCATAATCCTCCATCCCTACAAAGAAAAGAGCAAGTTTTTTTTTCTTCTTATCTCTCTCATGGCCAACCATGCTTATTATAGTTAAATAGCAACATGTCTTTTTTTTCTTGTTAATTTTTTTTTGTACAATGTATCTTACTTTTCTTTCTTTCTTTCTTTCTTTCTTTCTTTCTTTCTTTCTTTCTTTCTTTCTTTCTTTCTTTCTTTCTTTTTCTTTCTTTCTTTCTCTCTCTCTCTCTCTCTCTCTCTCTCTCTCTCTCTCTCTCTCTCTCTCTTTCATGTGTGACGCAATTGAGGTTAAGTAACTTGCCCAGGGCTAGTGAGTATCATGTGTCTTCGCTGAGACTGGATTTGAACTCAGGTCCTCCTGACTCCAGGGCTGGTGCTTTATCCATTGTGCCACCTAGCTGCCCCTTGTTCTGCTTATTTCATTCTACAATTGTTCATATAAGATTTCCAAAACTTCTTTGTATTCCTAGTATTTCTTGCAGCTTATTAATATTTGGTTATTTTCATAAATGGCTAAAATTTACATAATGCTTTAAGACTGATAAAACACTTTGCATCTCATTTGATCCTCATAACAACTTTGTGAATTCAGTAGGCACCATTATTACACTTATTTTACAGATGAAGAAACTGAGGCTAATAGAGATGAGGTGACTGCTCACAGTCACATAGCTATTGTCTGAGGTGAGATTCGGCATCAGGTCTCATTAAGTGCAAGTTCAGTACTCTGTCTGCCACATAGCTGTATGGCACACCACAATTTGTTTGTCCATTCTTCAAAAGATGGTCATCTGCTTTGTTTCAATTTTTTTTTCTTAAAAAAATCCTTGACTTCCTTGGAGTATATCCCACTAGTGGCATCTCTGGGTCAAAAAGGGGTATGGACATTTTAGTCACTTTCTTAGAATAATTAAAAATTGTTTTTCAGATTGCTTAGATCACTTCTACCTATAGTATATTGGTGTACCTGTCTTTCCATAAGCCCTCCAACACTAAAGTATTCTCACTGTAATCTTTACTAATTTGTGGGGTGCAAGGTCAGGGTTGTTTTGATTTGCATTCTTTTTATTAGTGATTTGGAATGATATATCAATTGGTCATTAATATTTTATAATTCTTTTAGGGACTGCTTGCTCATATCTTTGGACCCATTATTCATTGGCATTTGGTCTTATATTTGGGTTAGTTCCTTATACGTCATGGATACCAGACACTTAGAGATATTTCATGCAAAGATTAATTCTAACTTGCAGCTTTCTTGTCATAGTTGTATTGGTTTTGTGCATGCAAAAGCTTTTTATTTCATAAGCAAATGATATATTCTGCCTCTTGTGATTACATCTGTCCCTTGCTTGGTTAAGAACTCTCCTTCTAGCCACAATTGTGAATGCTACATAATCTGATGATTAGCACAATACTTGGCATATAGTAGATGGTTAGTAAATGTTTATTGAGTTATTGATTGTTTTCTTATATTTTCATGGTATATTCTCTTATTTTTTTTTAATGAGGTACATTATGTAAGATGTTGATTTAAACCTAATTTGTGTAAGACTATTCCTAGTTCACCAAGCAGACAGAGGCATCTGGATGACCCAGTATATACAGTTGCTGGAATGGGAGTCAAGAAGGCCGAAGTTCAAATCCAGATTCAGATAATACCTGTGTGACCCTGGGCAAAGTCATTTAATATCTATCTGCCTCACTTTCCTCAACTGTAAAATGTGGATCATAATAGTATCTACCTTTTTGGATTGTTATGGGGATCAAATGAGATAATAATTACAAGCATTTAGTACAGTGCATAGCATACAATATGTGCTTAATAAATTCATTTTCTCCTTCTTTCCCTCCTTACCTCCCCATCCTCCTTCCTTCCTTCCTTCCTTCCTTCCTTCCTTCCTTCCTTCCTTCCTTCCTTCCTTCCTTCCTTCCTTCCTTCCTTCCTTCCTTCCTTCCTTCCTTCCTTCCTTCCCTCCTTCCCTCCTTCCCTCCTTCCTTTCCTCCTTCCTTCCTTCCTTCCTTCCTTCCTTCCTTCCTTCCTTCCTTCCTTCCTTCCTTCCTTCCTTCCTTCCTTCCTTCCTTCCCTCCTCCTTCCTTCCCTCCTTCCTTCCCTCCTTCCTTCCTTCCTCCTTCCTTCCTTCCCTCCTTCCTTCCTTCCCTTCCTTCCTTCCTTCCTTCCTTCCTTCCTTCTTCCTTCCTTCCTTCCTTCCTTCTTCCTTCCTTCCTTCCTTCTTCCTTCCTTCCTTCCCTCCTTCCTTCCTTCCTTCCCTCCCTCCTTCCTTCCTTCCCTCCTTCCTTCCTTCCTTCCTTCCTTCCTTCCTTCCTTCCTTCCTTCCTTCCTTCCTTCCTTCCTTCCTTCCTTCCTTCCTTCCTTCCTTCCTTCCTTCCTTCCTTCCTTCCTTCCTTCCTTCCCTCCTTCCTTCCTTCCTTCCCTCCTTCCTTCCTTCCTTCCCTCCTTCCTTCCTTCCTTTCTTCCTTCCTTCCTTCCTTCCTTCCTTCCTTCTTTCCTCCCTCTAGTTTCTTTTAGGATTTGCAAATATTTGTGATTGTTCTATAGGGTATGTATGCCACACTAAGAATAGAACCTAGACCTGTTGTTGTTTCATTAGAAGAGAGGACATAGAGATGAGGATACTCCTTCTATCAGTATAGGCAGTGGTATGGGGTTAAATTTTTAACAGTTGGCTCTCTGAAAAAAAGCATAACACACTTTTAAGCTTAATCTTCATTGCTGACATTTTTCTATCACTTTATTAAATTTTAAAAAATCAACAGAACAATAAATCAAGCCCTGAATTGTAGCATTTGTAGATTTCTGAGTTGTAAATGGTCACATTGTAAATTTAACAATCAGATCTAGTGGGCATAAGCTGGCTCTAGTACACTCTTAATACCTTCTCTGCAATTTAAAGTTGTAAAGAATTTCCTAGAGCACTGAAACATTAATTGCTCAAGACCATGCAACAAATACTTGCTAGTATCTGGACCTGAGTTCAGATCTCTATCCCCTATGCCTTGCTCCCTCTTTGTATGAAAAATCTGCTCTTATAATTGAGTAGATGGCTCACAGATGGAAAACTGGAAATGAGGATTGCCAGTGCTATCCATAATTCAGACCATCTTTTTTGAGTATGTGAAAAAAAAAACCACATGGGATTGCTTCAGTACAATTTGCATACAATTTTATTTTTCAGAAATTTTCATCATGATGGAAAAGCTGGGACTGTCTGATGAGGAAATAGAGCGAGTGGTCATTGGGAAAAGCTCAATGTTCTACACAGTATTTCATTTCAGATCTTGCCAGAAATAATGAAGTAGTCTAGATGACATTTGACATCTTGGGATAGTTGTTAGATATCATTCACTTGTAAAATGAGGCTCCAGAAGGGCTCTGCCTTGATGTTGAAAGACAGTGCTTCTAATTATTCCACACAAATGACAAAACCTTGTAGTCTGATCACAGACAGGCTTTCAGACCTCTCATCGTGATTTGTGTGTGACCTCTACCACGTCAGTGTCTCAGTTTCCTTGACTGACAAAGGGGACATTGTATGTGCATATACAGATCTCCTTGTGCAAGAAGGAGAGAAGAGCTAGCTTCCATGCTAGCGGGGGTGTTCTGGGGGGATGTTGCCTAGTGCTATTTTGTTCTGAATGGCGAACAAGCTCAACAGCACCTACTATATTCAGAAAACTCTGCTGGTGATAGGAGAGATACAAGTTTAGATAAGACACAGACTTTACCTTAGGGGATCTTATTGTCTAACAAGGTAACATAACATTAAAAAATAAGTTGTAATGCAGAAGGATATAAATGGCCAGCTCACAAAAGGTGCAACTAAAGTTCCATTAAATATATGGTAGAAAAGGATGTTTTTCAACTGTTGAGTGGGAAGGCAGATCAGGAAAGGCTTCACTGAGGAGGTACTATTTAAGTTGGCTTTAAAAGATGAATGGGAGTTAATAAGTAGGGAAGAGCAAGGTTAGTTCAGGTATAGAATACTAAGACATGGAACCATGAAAGTGTAGGACAGGTATAGGGAAAAGCAAGTAGCCCGGTTAGATCATGTGGTATGGATAGGAGAGGTGTGTGAAATAAAGTAATAATAATAATCATAATAATGACAGTAATAATAAGAGCTTTACATATGTTATGTCATTTGTTTCTTGCAACAATCCTACGAGGTAAGTGCTTTAATCATTCAAATTTTTACTGATGAGGAAACTGATCCATCAGTTAAGTGATTTGCTGGTAAGTGTCTGAGGCCAGATTTGAACTCAGAATTTCTTGACTCCAAGTCTAGTGCTCTATTCACTGTATCACTTAGCTGCTTAGAATGGTAGAATGGTGGAAGATTGTGGTGGATACTTGAATGTCATGCTAAGTTGGGGGTTGCTGCATTGTTGAGAATGGAAGTGTTTTCAGTGGAAAAAAAATAAGCTCTTTGAGGCAAGTACTGTGTAATTTTTTATTTTTTGTATAGAGTCTTTATATAGTCAGAGAATAATAAATGTTTGCTCTTTTGAATTATTAGCAGGACAAAAGGACAAGAGATATTAAAAAGATAAGTTAGAGATGACTTATTGACTTATTAGATGGGGAGTAAAAGAATCAGAACAAAAACACTGTAACACCAATGTTTGCAACATGGAAGATTGGGTGAATGATGGCACTTGAAAGAAATGAGGAAATCAGAAATAAAAACAATACCTTCTGCTCCACTTATCCGAGGCCTATCTTGTCTTCAAAGAGCATGGTGAAAAGGCCACTGGATGAATAGAACTGGGTCCTAGTCCTTAACTTCCCTGGTTCATGTTTCATTTAATGGTTTTATAACTTAAAGTATTCAGTAGTAGTTGACATTGTTAATATAGATTTTTTTTATAACACTACCTCAATATTTATGGAGGACCCAGACTTCTGACTGAATAAATTAATCAGAGGTATGAATCAGGAGTGAACAAGGTCTAAACATCTCTATTGAATTAATCAAAAGCATTAAACTAAGTGCTAACCAACTAGTTAAGTAAGGAAGGAGTAGAGTGCTTCAGGCTATCTGATGAAATGAAATGATGTCACAGGGAGCGAAGTGGGAGTGACTGAGAGACTCAATCATGTCTTGAGTGACAGTTACATAGGATTTTATTTTAAGAGAGGTGTGTAATTCTAAGTTTACAAAATGTTTTTTTCTCAAGATAACCTGATGTATAGGTGACCCTGGGTGTACAAATTTAGCTCACATAATGGGCATATACCTTGAACACAAAGCCTAGGGTGTTTACTGTGCTGCTTACTTCCAAGGGCTTATAAGTTTGATGATCTAGGATGGTCAATATGATACCTGCCTTGGCTCTAAAAGGAAAGATTAAAGATGCCTTGGATCAATATATAGTTCCTTAGCTGTGGCGTTCATTTTCCTTGTCCCCAATCTGAGTTTCTCTTTCTCCAGTTCCTACTTTCTAAATGTTAATATTATGTTGGACTCGTAGGGGAAAAGATGAGCATGTTTAGGCTTTCATGAGAGTCTTAAGCCATATTTTTCTGGCTTTGCAAGATCAATTAACCCTTTGAACTCATGCTTTTGGGGCTTCTGTTTTTCACAATAAAGTCCCCTGTATCTTGTTCCATTTGCTGTTCTGGTTTCTCTGTTGGAATAGTTAAGCAGTGGCAGGGCACAGTAAGTAATAATGACCATTTTCTCTCTTTTTTAAAGGAGAAAAAGCTAAAGGCAGGGAGAAAGTTATTTAGCTGGGGACATAATAACAATTGCATTTGTCTGATTTTAATAGTTTCCAAAGTATTTTGATATTCAGTTTGTTGTCACAGCAATTAAGTAGGCAGAGTTATACCCATTGTACAGGGTATTCCAAAAATCCTGGTGTAGTTTTTTTCTTCCTGCTAAGATTTAATTAATTTTTTTTTTTTTTTTTGCAATTACATGTAAGCTAGACCACACGTCTGTGCACCAATTGAAAAGATCCTGGATCTATAAAGGACACCAACTCCTTCATTTTCTAGATGAAGGAACTGAGACTTAGGGAAGTTAAAGGGATAAGTAACACAGTAAGCATTAGAGGCAGCATTTGAACAGAGCCAGTGTCCTTTCTACTGTTCTATGAGATGTATTCTTATGTCTATATGAGCCATTTTCCAAGTTATGCAAGCCTTTTGCAGTATTACTTGCAAGGCCCAGAATATCACATAAGTTATCTTCTTGATGTAGTTTTAAGCTGTGGAAGCTTGCATAAATGAAGCACTTGAGTCTCAGAGGGGCTACGTGACTAGCTCAAAGTCTCCAGGATAGGAGGTTAGAGCTAGAACCAGAACCTAGGTCTTCTGACTCCTAGTTCAATACCTCTCCCACTATGTTATGATTCTTCCCTTATAGCAAACTTCTGTGGACAGCTCAACTTAATATTACCTCCCTTAACTTATCAGGCTAGGTTTATATTACATAGCTAAATTGATTTTAAAATCCCTATTAACTACATTCCATCTCCATAATGATGATTAATGCAGTTTTATTGGTTACTTAGGGATATAAGCTGGACCTGTGTTTTTATTAGTATAGGGAACTCCCAGAGGAATCCTTCCATAAATGCAAGTCTCAGTGCCTTTTCTGCAATATAAAATCTTAGAATTCTAGAGAATGGAGAGGTTCATGTCAGAAGAGGGACTTGAACTCAGGTCTTAGCACTGAGACCAGCTCTCTGTCCAATATGTAATAATATCTTTTATGGATAGGTACATAAATCAGCACATTTTACTACTATTAATTAATAGGATATAAGCTTGGCTGGAGAATTAGAAGCAATGCATATCATTATAATCATAAACAGGTTCACTGACCTATTCTTGGACAAGTAAGGGTATCAATAAATTCATTACTAGTCTGATTTACTAGTCATGATTTTATGTGCATGTGTGGGAGGAGACGAGAAGAGTGATGCATATCTGCCTCATTTTTACCTCCTTACTATCATTCCTCCTATCCCACTCAGTTGCCAAATTGTTGTATTTACTTCCGTAATGCATCTCCTATTATAACAACTACCACCCTACTGAAGCTCTCCTCACTTCTTGTCTGGACTAGTGCCATCACCTCCCAAATGCTGCACTTTTCTCCTCTTTCTAATCCATCCATCACATAGCTGCCAAGGTGCTTCTCCTAATGTATACTTCTGATCAATCAAATTGAATCTCGTTAAAGTCCTCAGCTTAAAAAGGCCAAGGTCCTCACTGCATCCTGGGCCATTTCCAGTCATCTTGATGAATATCTGGCCACTGGACCCAGACAGCTCCGGAGGAGAAAGAGAGCCTAGTGCCTTTGCACAGCCCTTCCTCATTTAAATCCAATTCACTTGCATGTCATGGCATCACCCCCCTCATGTCATGCTCCTCTTCCAGAATGAAGGACAGACAACAACAGCAACAACAGAGAAGCAGCTTGCACTTTGAGTCAGGAAGACTGAGAAAGGTTAAAAACTTTTCTCAGACATTTATCAGCTGTGTGACCCTTGGAAAGTCACTTAACCTCTTTCAGAATTGTTTGTAAAAAGGACCTACCTAAAAAATAAACAAACAAAAATAAATTAAAAGAAAATTTTAAATTTAATTTTAAAACACATTTTTTTTAAAAAAGGATCTACCTGACAGGGCTGTTTTAAAGATTAAATGAGATATTAATATGTAATGTACTTTGTGGACCTTAAAGAGATACATAGAAGTTAGCTCTCATCATTATTTTACAAGATGGTGATTGCAGGATTCAGGGAACGATGATTCTGAGGGATCCCAAACCTAAGCATAAAAGCAAAGCATCAGACATGCAGCACATGTCTGCTCCAGAGAGAGTTAATAAAGTCATCACCAGATTGGGGTGTTTTGAGCTGAGTCACAGGCCAGTAATATACCTGCTACTTTCTACTCCTGTGAATTCAGCAAAAATGCTTTTTCATTTGCGTTCCCCAGCTGGGTTGATGTATTGCAGAACTGTGCAGCCAGTGGTGGGGCTGTACTGCTTTCACATTTGTACCTGGCCTGGGCATGGGTTGGTTTGAGGAATGCTGTACTATAGGGAACCCTTACTGCAGAGCTCTGCACACTGCTAGGAAACCCTGAACCCACATTTGGGTTTAGATATGGAATCAGATGTTCCCGCAAAGGGGTAACCAAGTAGGTTGAAAATATCATATGTCTCTTTGGGGACCCTCTTCTGTCCTTTGAATTAACCCCAGCACCATACCTACACAGCTCCTTCTATCAAAGGATTCAATACTAATCAAGCTCAATGCATCAGGTCAGAGATGGAAAAAGGAAGGTGTGCAGTTTTTATTTATTTCAACTCAATCAGATGCAACTTCACAAGCATTTATTAAGTGCCTACTGTGTGCAAGGCATTGTGTTGGCAACTAAAGGAGCTTCTATTTTATTGGCAGATTCCACATCAACACAGATTTAAGTGCAAGATAATTTGGAGAGGGAAAAATGCCTGAACAACATGGCAGATTCAGGAATGGCTTATTTGGAGAAGGTGGGACCTGAGTTGAACCTTGAAAAAAGGTAAGAATTCTCAGAGGCAGAGGTAAGAGAAGTGGATTTTAGGTGCATATTAGAGTACAGGTGCAGGTGAGGAAATTCCAAGTTTAGGAAGGAGCTGGTTGGTCAACTTGATTGGAATGGAGAGTTCTTGAAAGGGTGTGCTGTAAAATAGGTCTTCAAAGACAGTCTGAAGCCAGACTATGAAGGGTATTGAAGGCCAAATGAGGGATTTTGTATTTTTCCTAGAGATAAGAGTTCACCATTGAAGACTATGGAGTAGAGTGACATTGTCAAGCCTGTGCTTTAGGAAAATTATTTTGGTAGCTATGTGGTAGGTGGGTTTGAGCTGGGAGAGACTGGAAGCAGGGAATCTGATTAGGGAGCTATTGCGATAGTCCAGGTGAGAATTGATAAGTATCTGAGTCATGGTAGTGACCTATTGAATGGAAAGAGGAGACAGCTACAACTGAAATTGTAGAGGTAAACTGACAAAAATTCACAGCTGATTGGATGGGGGTGGGGTGAGGATGAAGGAAAGTGAAGAGCTGAGTACTCCAAGGTTGGAGATTCATGCAATTGGAGGGATTATGATACATTCAGCAAAAATAGGGACATTTGGAAGATTTGTGGGATAAGGGTGGGACAGTACTTAAGTTCTGTTTTAGATACATTTAGCCATGTCAGTCAACAAGACACTAAGCACTTATGCTATGTGCTAATTAGTGTGCTAAGCACTAGGGTTACAAAGAAAGGCAAAAATAATCATAGTCCTCAAGAAACTTACAACTTAATAGAGAAAACATGCAAATAAAAAGTTCTATTCAAGATGCATACATCATAGACAGAAGATGACCAAGGAAAGGAAGGGTCTAACATAGGATCCCAAAGTGGGTGATACCACCTCCTAGTGGAGCACTAGAATGATCCAGGGGGCAGTAGTATCCTCGGGTGCAAATGGGGGGTGTTGAATAAAAATAAGGGGATGGTGAAAACATAAAGAAAGAAGAGAAGAGAAGCAAATTTAAAAAAAAATTTGTATATGTTTCATCTGTTGTGTAACAAGTTAAAGTCGTAGTGATTATGTGATTTTCCAAATAAACACACCAAATACAAGTTATAACAAGATACACACACATTTACATGTATATATATATATATATACATATATATATGTGTATATATGTATATGTGTGTGTGTGTGTGTGTGTGTGTGTGTATATATATATATATATATGATCAGTGGTCAAATCCCCCTACAGGTCTTAATAAGCAAGTGTTGGTAGGTGAGCATATTTCACATTGTTGGGAAGTCCAGTATGCATCAGCAGGAATATGTGCATGTAATGATTTGTTTACAATATGATACTATATGGTTACATGATGCAATATTGTGTCATCAAAATTTCAGTGTCAGAAAACACCCACAAATTTACAATAAATTGTTAAATTTAAGATGTGTCATTAAAATTTTTTTTTGAAATGATGCAAATTTTAAAAAAAATTAAAGGGTTAAAGAAAGTAGATTTCCAGAGGGGGTTCTGATTACTTTTTTTTTTAAGGAACAACAGCCTAAATAAGCTTGGGAACTTCTGCTAGTAGATGGGTGACCAAGAAAGTCTTCTTACAGAAAGAAGCTTTGGAGGTGAGTCTCGAAAGAAGGCAGTGATTCTCAGAGGCAGATAAAAAGATGGAGAGCATTCTACGGAGACAGCTAGTGAAAAGTCATAGAGAAGGAAAGTGTAGTGTTTTATGCAAGAAACAGGTAGAGATGTCCAACAGGCAGTTATTGATGTGAGACCGAAGCTTAGGAGAGGGATTACAGTAAGATGTGTAGACCTGATATAATCTGGAACCATTATGGGGAGTGGAGGGAAGCAAATCTTTTCTACCCTATATGATGAACTTGACTATTTCCAACCCACTGAATGGGAAGCTCAAATCTTTGGACTCAGGTTCTTAAGGGCAGGATAGGGAGGGCCATCTATTCAGTCAACTGAGAACCATTTTCTGAAAAAAAAAATACATTTCAGTCAGGGCCCAGAGGCCCCTATGACATTGCTAGACTCTTACCTTCTCATTTCTGAGAAAAGGTGACTAGACAGTTTTGTCTGCAGGTAAAATTGTGAAGTGAGATGTTTTTCTTCTTGGCCTTTCAACTTTCTTTTGGCGCCCCACACCCCACTCCAATAATACCCTCTTTCTATGACCCAGTGACTGATGTTCTCTGTCTCTTTCTCAGCAAAGCTCTGCTCTAAGGAAAGAATTTGCCCTTCATCATTTACATCTAAATGTGAATGAGTTTCAGTCAGTGTTTTTTTTCTTCCAGACATAGTTGCATTCTAAGACTGGAATGCAAAATTTCATCCCTTTGAAATAGTAGAGTGTACTGCAATCAGTCTCCCAGCCAAGCAGCCCAATCCTTGTGGTTAGGACTTTTGGAAGTCACATGGACCATGTGAGACCTATCCTCAGCAGATAAACATTCCTAGGGAATTTTTCTCTTCTATCTTAACTGTGCTTGGTCCCCTGCCCAATACACCAGTGGATATTTGTCAAATTCTACAATGACATGTGAGTACAAGAGCTGCAGAAGTTATTTATATTAATTGCCAGAAACTAGAGTATTAACCCTTGTTAAGCAGTCTTACTCCCAAATGCTGTAGGGTAGAGTAGGTGAGATGAGTGAGGGAGAACCTTCCATAATCACCATAAACAGTTTACACAGAATGGTGCTGATATAATGAGAGTTACTACCTGCAGCAGAAATGCCTGCAACAAGTCAAGCTGGAAGAGACTTGGAACTCCAGATTCTGGCCATGGGTCATCTCTCTGCTGAGAGTGAAATCTGAATCTTGAGCTAATTTCTTGCATACAGTGGCACAGAACTATGGGTAGACACATTATAAATAGGTGGCTTAGTATGATGCTCCATCTCCTGCCTCTATGATTTATCACAGGCTATTTGTTTTCCATACTTAGATACTCTGTTCTTCTACCTATTGGGATACCTAGTTCTCTTCAAGGATCACATAAGGCACCTATTTCTTCATGGGACCTTTCCTCATTTCATCAGTGGTTGATGTTGTCCCCTTCTTCAAACTGCTTTGAATTTACTTGTACTTATTAATATAGTAAGGCAGTGAGGTGGGTGCAGTGGGCCAGCTCTGGAGTTAGAAAGACTCATCTTTCTGAGTTCAAATCTGGCCTCAGGTACTTGCTAGCTGTGTGACACTGGGCAAGTCATTTAACCCTGTTTGCCTCAGTCTCTTCATCTGTATAATGAGCTAGAGAAAGAACTGGCAAACCATTCCAGGTATCTCTGCCAAAAAAATCCCAAATGAGGCAATAAAGAGTTGGATATAACTGAAAAATGACTGAGCAACAACAAAATTGCTGTAGTGGTTCTCAAAGTGTGATCTGGAGACTCTTGAGGGTCCCCAAGATCCTTTCCAGGGGGTCCTTGACATTGAAACTATCTTTGTAATTAAATGAAGACATTTTAATTTCCAATACATAGTAATAAATACAACCCACATAAAAGCTCTTTGAAAGGGTCCCCAGGAATTTGAAGAGTGCAAAGAAGTCCTGAGACCAAAATGTTTGAGGGCCACTGTATTAGTGTATATGTTGTATCTCCCCAGAAGACCATCAGCCCTTTGAGGACACAGATTTTTTTTTTAACTTCTGTAGCCTGTTCCTTTTCCAATATGCCTCAAAAATAGTAAGGGTTGAGGAATACTTGTTGAATTGAATTGGATTGGGAGTTTGTAGGAAACTGGGCTTGGGTTGCCAAGAAACAATATCATTTGAAAGTGGGGGGGGGGAAGGTAGGAATGAAAAAAGGAATGGATGCAAAGTTGCTATGCAAGTCCTTGCATTCCTAATTCTTGTTGTTCAGTCATTTCAGTTACATCTGACTCAACATGACCCCATTTGTGTTTTGTGTTTTGTGGTTTTTTTTTTTTGGCAAAGACGCTGGAGTGTCATTTTCTTCTTCAGCTCATTTTGAAGATGAGGAACTGAGGTAATCAGGGTTAAGTGACTTGCCCAGGGTCACACAGTTGGTATCTGAGGCTGGATTTGAATTCAGGAAGATGAGTCTTCCTGATTCCAGGCCCAGCACTCTATCCACTGTGCTGCCCTTAAGGGCTAAATTAAATCAGCAATCCTGGTCCTAGTTGAGAGGGAAATGAAGTTTGTTTGGGTTGTTTTTTTTTTGGTTTGAAATAACAATTGTTCTTTTTTCAAAAATTTATTTGTTATCATCAGCAATCACTTCTATAGGCTTCTGAGTTTTAAATTTTTCCCCCTCTCTCCCCACATCCCTCCCCAAGAGGTCACGTAATCTAATTTAGACTATGCGTATACATTCCTATTAAACATATTTTCAGATTAGTGGTGTTGTGAGTAAGAATTAGAACCAATAGGAGGAACCACCAGAAAGAGGCAACAAAACACAACAGAAGAAAAAAAATAGCAAATAGTATGCTTCGATCTGCATTCAAACTCCATAGTTCTTTCTTCATTTGTGGAGAGCATTTTCCAACATGAGGCCTTTGGAGATGTCTTAGATCCTTGTATTGCTGAGAAGGGTTAAGTCTATCAATATTAGTCATCACACGGTGTGGCTGTTACTGTATATAACGTTCGTCTGGTTTTGCTCAGAAGTGAAGTTTTTAAGCCCAATGAAAATTTGAAAGGCTTCTCTTTTGATATCACAGGATCCAACAGCATGATGACAATCTAATTTGCAAACCCAAATGAGTTGTCAACATCAGAAGATCATATTCTCCACCCTCCCACCCCCAAGGCTAAAACAAATTTAATGTTCTTTTTTTCCCCCAAGAGGAACATGGAAATGAAGAGAGAAACTAGATCTCTTGGGATCAGTCCTGAGATCAAATTTCTACCTGAGATCAGCTTTGAGGAATAAAACAATAAAACTAATCATGGACATGATCTGTGTGAATACAGAGCTCTAGGGGTGGAGGTTTCAGGCTATGCTGACACAGAAGCAGCTAAAGCTTCAGAAAGCTTCTTAGTTGTGTGACCTTTGACAAATCATTTGACCTCAGCTTGGATTTCTTTATCTGTAAAAATGAAGATAATAATAGCACCTACCTCACAGGATTATTGTGAACATCAAATGAAAAAAAAACAAACCAAACAAACCATGCCTTAAATCTCTACATAACAGCAGTTTATTATCATCATCATCATATGGACATGTTGTTTCCTAGTAGAATGCTAGCTCTTTGAGTGAAGGAACTTTTTTTTTTAATGTTTCTATCCCTAGTGCCTAGTACAGTGCCTAGCTGATAGAAGGCACCTTGCATTCGTTGACTCATCCCAGTTAGAATTCTTCTAAGTGTGGGTTTTTTTGTCACACAAGAATGTCACAGCTAGAGCAGTTGCTTATAATCAGGATGTTCTACTTGAGAAGAGGACTGAAAACATTCTAGGCCATAGGAGACATTCCAAGGGATTGTTCTTTAGTTGTGATAGAATGGGCTACAGCCTTTTATAACTTCTGGAGAACCTTTGGATATTTGGGCATCTATTATTAATATATTTGAATAGGGCTTGACAAATCACTCTACTTAGAAGTGATGAATGCCCAATCCCCAGGCCAGGGTAGTGACTAATATTCTGTCTTTAGTTTGGATTGTGTGGGCTGTATGACAAAGTCAAGCAGTTTCCTCTACTTTCTTGGCTGCCCTCCTCACATTTTTTCCTATCAAGTTTAAGGTTCCATTCCAATTCTAAAAGGTTGATGCCAAAAGGGAACAACTGGTCATTTTTTTTTAAAGGGGAATATAGGCTTTCAAAGAGAGATCAGTTGAGAGATATAAAAAAAAAAAGATTGAAAATTCTCTGGGGGCTTTATCTCCATCCTCCCTGTAACATCAGGATTTAGGACTTCCCATCTGACTGTCTTTTAAAATAGAGTAAAAATGGCATGAATTTGAGACAGCAGCACCCAAGTTTCGAATCCTCATTTTTGCAAGACTATATATTTTTATACTCATATGAAAAATCCTTCGCTTTTTGTATTGTTACCTGTATCCTTTGTGAAGGTAATCTAAGCAGCTTGACTGAGCTCCCATTCAGCTGCTTAAATCGTTAAGAGGTTTTCTTCCTTTGTAAAACTAATATTCTAAAGAGAAGATGAAATTACAGTTCTCAGAGAGATTATAGAGCCAATAAAACTCTTCCTAAATTACTAAATCAGCCAGGAGCACCCAGGATGCCAAATTTCTACTGAGGGCTGATTGGTTCACAGGGCACCATTCCTCAGTCCTGAACTTCAGGGTAGCTCCATTTAGAAGGATAGTGATGAGAAGGGCAGGAATCTGTAGGTGGGGATGGATGGATAAGCTCTGTTGGAGTTCAAAGAGCTGTCCAGACACTGATGTAGTTCTTTCTGTATAGGGCATAGCATAGAACCACTGATAAATGGTAAATGTGTACCTGAGGCCAACTTCAAAGAATAAAACTAACTATGTAACAAGTAACAGAATTGAATCAGAATTTTCTGTCAACCTTGCAGATTTTTTAGCTTAATCCTTATTCTGTATTTTTTATTCTTTGTACCCTCATCACCTAGCACACTGCATTTCAAATAGTGCTTAATGAAAACTTGCTGAATTGAATTAGACTGAATTGGTTTATCTGAATTTGTGGTTTGTAGGAGTCTGGATGTAGATAGTCAAGAAACAATATCAGCTAATAATTCCTAGAATTTACATATTACTTTATGATTTGCAAAACACTTCACATATATTATATCATTTTATCCTTGCAATAGTCTTGTGAGATAGATGCTGTTATTATTCCTATTTTACAGATAAGGAAACTGAGGCTGGGAAAGATTAAGTAACTTGCCTAGGGTCTCACAACTAGTAAGTATTTGAGGCAGGATTTGAACTCATCTTCCTAACTCCAACTTTATTCACTGAGCCCACCTAAATGCGATAAAAACAAACAGTAAGAACTTGCTGAAACAAAGCACAGAGAATGACATTGTGCAATACAGTCTCTCTTCCCAAAAGCTGAATAAAACTGATAATTATAATGCTTGTTTAGAGGAAACTAAAGTTCCCTTGGGGGAAAATGTTTTTCCTTTTTTTTTTTGTTAATAATTAATTAATTTATTTTTAGTTTTCAACATTAAATTCCATAATATTTTTGAGTTTTAAAATTTTCTTTCCCTTCCTCTCCTCCTCTCTCCCCAAGATGCTGTGCAATCTGTTATAGGTTCTACTTATACATTCACATTAAGAATATTTTTACATTAGTCATGATGTATAGAAGAATTAGAACTAGTGAGAAGAACCATGAGAAAGAAGAAATTAAAAAAACAACAAAAAGAGGAGAGTGAATAGTATACTTTCATCTGCATTCAGACTCCATAGTTTTTTTTTTCTGGATGTAGATAGCATTTTCCACTATGAGTTTTTTTGAGCTGTCTTAGATCCTTGTGTTGCTGAGAAGAGGTTAGTCTATTAAAGTCAGTCATTGCATAATTTTGCTGTTTGTGTGTACAACGTTCTTTTGGTTCTGCTCATTTCACTCAGCATCAGTTCATATAAGTCTTTCCAGTTTTTTCTGAAGTCCTCATGCTCATTATTTCTTACAGCATAACAGTATTCCATTACTTTCATATACTATAACTTGTTCAGCCATTCCCCAATTGATGGGCATCCCCTCAATTTCCAATTCTTGGCTACCAAAAAAAGAGCTGCTATAAATGTTTCTTCTTTTTCTAGCTTTTTCAGTTGCATGCCCAATTCATTGATCTCTTCTTTCTATATTTTATTCATGTAAGCATTTAGAGATATAAAACTTCCCCAAAGAACTGCTTTCACTGCATCCCATAGGTTTTGGTGTGTTGTCTCATTATTGTCATTGTCTCGGATGAAGTTACTGATTGTTTCTATGATTTGACGTTTGACCTACTCATTCTTTAGGATTAGATTATTTAGTTTCCAACTAATTTTTATTCTATCTTTCCATGGATCTTTGTTACATATAATTTTTATTGTGTCATGATCTGAAAGGGATACATTTAATATTTCTGTCTTTCTGCATTGGACTGTGAGGTTTTTATGCCCTAATATGTGTTCATTTTTTGTGTAGGTACCATGTACTGCCGAGAAAAAAGTATATCCCTTTCTATGCCCATTCAATTTTCTCTGGAGGTCAACCATATCTAACTTTTCTAAAATTCTATTAATCTCGTTAACTTCTTTCTTGTTTATTTTGTGGTTAGATTTATCTAGTTCTGAGATGGGGAGGTTGAAGTCCCCCACTTAGTATAGTTTTGCTATGTATTTTCTTCCTGTAACTCCCTTAATTTCTCCACTAACAATTTGGATGTTATACCACTTGGTGCATATATGTTTAGTAATGATATTACTTCATTGTCTGTGGTACTTTTTAGCAGGATGTAGTTTCTTTCCTTATCTCTTTTAATTAGATCTATTTTTGCTATTGCTTTGTCTGAGATCAGGATTGTTATCTTTTTCTTTTTCTTCAGCTGAAGCATAATGTGTTCTGCCCCAGCCTTTTACTTTTACTTTATGTATACCCCCCTCTGCTTCAAATATGTTTTTTGTATACAACATATTGTAGGATTATGGTTCTTAATCCATTCTGTTATCCACTTCCATTTTATGGAAGAGTTCATCCCATTCACATTCACAGCTATGATTACTATCTGTCTTTCTCTCCATCCTATTCCCCCACCCCAGTTTATGCTTTTCTCTCTCCTTTCTCCCTTTCTCTCATCACTAGAGTTTTGCTTTTGACCACCGCCTCCCAATAGTCTGCCCTTTCTTCTATCAGCCCCCTCCCTTTTCTTATCCCTTTTCCCTCCTACTTCCTATAGGATAAGTTAGATTTCTATACCTAACTGATTATGTTATTCCCTCTTTGATCCAGTTCTGATGAGAGTAAGGTTCAAACAATGTTCATCTCTCTCCCTTTTTTCCTTCTACTGTAATATGTTTTTGTGCCTTTTCATATGATGTAATTTACCCTTGTCTGCCTCCTTCTTTCCTCTTCTCCCAGAACAATCCCTTTTCACCACTTAATTGGATTTTTTAATCATCACATCAAAGTCAATTTATACCCACACCCCCAGTATATGTGTACCCCTTTTAAATGTCACAATAAAGATATAGTTCTCAAGAGTTACAAGTGTCATCTTCCCTTATAGGGATGTGAACATTTTGCTCTTATTAATAACATGTTTTTTTTTCTTTCCTGTTTATCTTTTTATGCCTCTTTTAAGTCTTATATTTGAAGATCAAATTTTCTGTTGAGCCTCTGGTCTTTTCGTTGGAAAGGTTTGGAAGTCCCCTATTTAGTTGAATGTCCATTTCCTCCCCTGAAAGATTATGCTCAGTTTTGCTGGGTAGTTGATCCTTGGTTATAGTCCAAGCTCCTTTGCCTTACGGAATATCATATTCCACACCCTCTGATTTTTTAATGTAGAAGCTACAAGGTCCTGCGTGATCCCAACTGTGATTCCATAATATTTAAATTGCTTCTTTCTGGCTGCTGCGATTCTTTGTAATTTTTGGAATTTGGCTACAATATTCCTTGGTGCTTTCACTTTAAGATCTCTTTCAGGAGGTGATCAATGGATTCTTTTGATGACTATTTTACCCTCTGGTTCTAGGACCTCAGGGCAGTTTTCCTTCATGATTTCCTGAAAGATGCTGTCCAGGCTCTTTTTTTCATCATGATTTTCAGGTAAACCAATAATTTTTTCAAATTGCCTCTCCTGGATCTGTTTTCTAAGTCAGTTTTTTTTTTTAACCAACGATATATTTTATCTTTTCTTCTATTTTTTTCATTCTTTTGTTCGTGTTTGACTGATTCTTGATCTCTCACAGAGTCATTAGCTTCCACTTGCCCAACTCTAATTTTTAATGGATTGTTTTCTTCTTTTAGATTTTGTACCACCTTTTCCATTTGGCCAATTACACACACACACACATACATACATACATATATATACATATACATATGTATATGTATATGCATATAATACATATACACACTATATATATATATATATATATGTGTGTGTGTGTATATATATGTATATATATATGTATATATATATATGTATATATATATGTATATATATATATGTATATATATATATATATATATATATATATATATATATATATATATATATATAGCTAGGCAGTGGGGTTAAGTGACTTGCTCAGGGTCACACAGCTGGTAAGTGTTATGTGTCTGAGGCCAGATTTGAACTCAAGTCCTCCTGAATCCAGGACCAGTACTGTATCCACTGTGCCACCTAGCTGCCCCCAATTGTATTTTTCAAGGACTTGTTTTCCAAAGTTAATTTTTGTCCTTCATTTTCCAAGCTATTGACTTTCTCTTGCATACCTTTCATTTCTTTTCCCAATTTTTCTTCTACCTCTCTTATTTAACTTTTGAAACCCTTCTTGAGTTCTTCCAAGAAGGCTTTTTGGGCTGGAAACAAGTTCATATTCCCCTTTGAGGTTTTGGATGTGGATATATGGACAATTTACCCTCTTCTGAATTTTGGCCTTAATCTTACCTATTCCCATAATAAGTATCTGTGGTTGTTGTCGGTTTCAACTTTTTGCTCATGGTATTTGCCTATTTCCTGAGTTTTTAAAAAAAGTTGAGCTCTCTTGTTGGAGTGCAGGGGGCACTGACCCAAGCTTCTTGTGCTGAGAGCCCAGGACTCGGTTACTGGCTTTGTGTGCTGGGGTGTTACATGCTGGCTGTTGGAGACTGTAGAGTTCTGGTAGCTTACCTGATGCTAGGCTGGGGACAGCAATACTGGAGCTCTCAGGGTGGGGGTGGGCAGTCTGGCCCTTGGGGGACACCAATTTACCCAGGCCTTGCACTTCTTTGTTTGGCTTCTGCTCACCTGGGCCTTGCACTTGAATGTTTGGCTGCTGGAGGATGTCTGTCAGCCTGGAGCTTTGCCTCCTGGAGTTATGCTTCCTGGAATTGTGCTGAACACCATTGCACATGGTGGTTTTCTGAGTTGGTGTCTACCAGTTCCCCTGCCTGAACTGAGGAACCCTGGGAGGGGTCCTGGTGTTGGTGCTTGCCTGCTCCACTACCTTGGGGCTCAGGATCTCCCCCTGCCATGCTGAGGTGGGGCTTGCCACTGGCTTGCTGGGATGCCTCTCTTCCTGTGCTGCTCTGCCTCCCCCAGAGCAAGATGGGCCTTTCCCATTATTCCCCGAGCTTCCTGAGCTACAAGACTGCTGCATCCATTTTTCTTTGTATTACTGATAAAGCTAAGTCAGTCACAGCTGATCATCTTAAAGTATTGCTGTTACTGTGTACAATGTTCTCTTGGTTCTACTCATTTCACTTTATATCAGTTCATGTAAGTCTTTCTAGATTTTTCTGAGAGCATCTGGCTCATTAGCAAATTAAATTTAAAAGACTGTAATGCAAACTTTCCCCCCATCTGGAGAGCCTATTGTTAAACATTTACCAGCATATCTCTTAGGGGGAACATGATGAATTCGTCTTGGACAAATTGAGGTTGAGATCCCTATAGGATGTCTAGTAGGAAATTATTTAGACCTTGAAGGAATCTTAGAGATCATGTAATCTTATGTTCTCATTTCACAGATGAAGGAAACTACACTACACTACCATTGTCAAAGGCACCATTATCCTTCCAGAGACCTAAGCTTGTAACTTCCACATCATCCTCAACTCCTCGCTGTCGCTCATCCTCACTCACCCTACCTAGCCAATCCTTTACCAAACCTTGTCATTTCTGTCCTCACAACATATTTCCGATACTTCTTCTCCTACACCCTCACCCTGTTTCAGGCCCTCATTTTCTCTTACCTAAACCTTTGCAATAGCTTTCTAAATGGTCTCTGCCTCAAACTTTCCCATCCTATCCAACCAAAGGCCAAAGTGATTTTTCCTAAAGCACAGGTATGACCACATCACACCCCATCCTTTCTGAATGAGTTCCAGGGGCTTCCTATTAACTTTAAGAACAAATATTAAAAAGATCTTCATAACCTACCTACCTTTCCTTTCTTTTTCCTACCCTTTAATCTAGTAACATTAGTCTACTTGCAGTTGAACACTGTGCTCCATGTCTTATCTTCATCCCTTTGTATTTGCTGTTCTTCATTTCAGGAATGTTCTGTCCCCTCAGCTCTGTCTCTTAGTGTTCCTAGATTCCTTCAAAACATAAGACGAATGCCATTTTCTGCATGAAGCCTTTCCTGGTCCCCAGGCTGCTAATGTCTTCTCCTTTCTGACTGCTTTCCATATGTTCCGTATATACATATCTTGTGTGTTCTTAATTATATACATCTTGTCTTCTTCTATTTGAATTTAAACTACTTGACACCAAGGACTATTTTTGATTTTCTTTGTATCTCTAGCTCTTTGCATAGTGCCTGGCACATAGTGGGCATTTAATAAATACATGTTGATTGATTGAGGCCTGGGCAGGGGAAATGGTGCCCAATAGTATAGATTATAAATAACAGAGCCAAGATTCAAGCCAAGGTCCTCTGACCTCCAAATTCAGTATGCTTTTCACTACACCATACTATTTCAAACACCATACAATTCACTTAACCACTATCAACTTGGTTTCCTCTCTTTTAAACAGGAGATGATAATAGCACCTATTTCACAGGATAGTGATGAGGATTAAATGAGATCACACATGCCATCGAAAGTTACACTCATTCCTTCTCATTCTGCCAACCAGTACAAGTATAATTGAGTTTTAGATTGGAAGTAGAATGTAAGTTCCTTGAGGGAAGGTACTTATTTCACTTTTATCTTTGCATTCATATTTCCTAGCGTAATACCCGAAATATAGTGTATACTTAATAAATGATTTTGAATTGAATTCATTTGTTAAGCTGATAGAAGATAGGAAAGAAATCAATGTAGTTATTTCTGTAAAGAGCCTAGTACAGAAGCACTTACAAGTGGCAAATTGATTAGTTGTTTATTATAAAAGGAAACCTTTTCTATTTCATTTCTTGATGCTGAATATCCGTCTCAGATTTGTTAATTTATTTTATTAGCTCAGTGTGCTATACTTAGTAAACATGCTAATTGCCTTTTTGATTATTAAGTGCCTGAGATTCATCATCCTGTTTCTGAGTAGTACTCTATACGCAGAGATGGAGAATAAGGAAGATGGGATTGAATGGGGGCTGATCATAGGAGACACTTTGAAAATCTCTTTAAAATAACCAACAACCAAAGTTGCCTGTAACTTCCACATCATCCTGTCACTCATTTAATTTAACATCACTCAGTTAATTGATAGAGTTAATATCAGTTTCTACAATCAGAATTCAAGATTTCAATAGACCAAATCTATTAAAATGAAATTTGATAGTTATAAATGTAAATATATTACATTTGGTTTAAAAAATAATGAAAAGCATAAATAGTATGGGGGACATATGCTAAGACAGCAGTTCATATGACAAAGATATGGAAGCTTTATTGGACCCAAAAGTTCAATGAGTTAACATTTTGTCACTGCAAGCAAAGAGCTAAAAGGGCAATTAGCTGAATTAAGAGAAGCATAAAATCCCAAATCAGGAAAGTAAGAGAGTCAACATACTCTATACTCATCAAAATTTATTTTCAGCATTAATATGTTTAGTTCTGATAACTGCATCTTAGGAAGGACATTGACAAACAAAAGTTCACCTGAATCTAAGCAATTCAAATAATGAGACAAAAGACCATGCCATCATGAGGGAACTGGGAATGGTTAGAAGGGGAAAAAATTACTAATATGATGGCAATTACTCATATGATGATGATACATGTCATCTCCTATTTGAATTTAAACTACTTGATGTTAAGGATTATTTTTGATTTTCTTTGCATCTCTAGCTTTTTGCACAGTTCCTGGCACATGGTGAGCAATTAATAAATTCTTGTTGATTGACTGACAGGCCTGGACATATAGATTATAAATAACAGAGCCAATCAGTTAATTTTGTTTTCATTTGCCCCTATTCCTAATAGGAGAATGCAGAGAAAAATAGTTAATTGAGATTTTATTATATTTGCTTTTTGAAAAGTATTCAATTGGGAGTCAGGAGACCCTGGCCTACCAGTAATTAGCTGTGTGTTCTTGGGCAAGTCATACTCTCAGGGTGGCATGGCATAGAAGATATTATGTTTCCTCTCTTTTAAACAGAACATAATAATAGCACCTATTTCACAGGATAGTGATGAGGATTAAATGAGATCACACAGGATAAGCATTTTTCAGTAGGTGACACAGTGGATAGCATGTGAGGCCTGAAGTCAGGAAGACTGTGTTCAAATTCAGCCTCAGATATTTACTAGCTACGTGACCCTGGGCAAGTCTCTTACCCTCTGTTTGTCTCAGTTTTATCATCTGTAAATGGAGATAATAATATCACCTACCTCTTAGGGTTGCTGTGAGGATCGAATGAGTTAATAATTGTAGAGTGCTTAGCACAGTGCCTGCCACATAGCAGGTGCTATATAAAAGTTAGTTGTTATTATTGTTATTAATTATATTAGACTCAGCTATGATTGTTCTCATTGGCCCTCTCATTCCGCATCTTTAAAATGAGTGAGTTGAAATTTATAAACTATGATAATCAGTTGGTCCACTACTCTTCTCTAACCTCTTAGTATCAGTATAGCGCTGACTTATCTTTCTTATATCCTAAACATAGAATCATAGTAGAACTTAGAAATCACCTGGTCCAGTCCTCTCGTTTTACGCGTGAGCCATTTGAGGCCCTGTGCTGAGACCATGCTAATTCATCATAGAATCTCAGAGCTGGAAGAAGCCTCAGAAACCACCTCATAAAATCTGTACTTCAACAGAAATCCCCTCTACAAGAAGGACATTCACTAGTTTCTTATTCTGCCGTGAACAGCTCTTGCTCATGTTTTCCTTAAACATTAGGAAAAAATTTGCCTTTGAAAGTTCCACTCCTAGCTTCTCATTCTGCCAACCAGTACAAGTCTAATCCCTCTTTTATATACTTGATCCGAAAGCACTAATAAGCAGTTACCAGAACTGAACACATTAATGCTGAAAATGAGGTTTGACTAGTGTAGAGTATGTTGAATCTCTCATTTTTCTGATTTTGGATTTTATGCTTTTCTTAATTCAGCTAATTGCCCTTTTAGCTCTTTGGTTGAAGTGACAAAATGTTAACTCATTGAGCTTTTGGATCCAACAAAGCTTCCGTATCTTTGTCATATGAGCTGCTATTTTATCATATGTCCCCCATATTGTATTTGAGCTTTTCGTTATTTTTGAAACCAAGTGTAATATATTCACATTTATAACTATCAGATTTCATTTTAATAGATTTGGTCTGTCAAAATCTTCTTGGATTCTGATTTCAGCAACTGATATTAACTCTACCAATTAACTATCTCTCCTAGTTTCCTTCAAATGTGATAAATTACCATCTTCATCTAAGTCATTAACAAAAAAATGTTCCATAACACAACGTCATTATCAATTTACTGGGATAATTAACAAAAAAATGGCTCTCCATATTGACATCAGCCCATTAATGACTATTTTGGAGGTCTAGTCATTCAAAGAGTTCGAAATATACTTAACTGAACAACCATCTCTATGTAATGCCGTAATCATTCGTTCTTCACAAAGTTGGCATGAGGTATTTTGACAAATACTTCAAAGAAGTGTTGGCATACTATACAATATTCTTGTAATGAATCAGTCTAGTAACCTGTTGAAAGGAAATTACATCAGCTCAGTGTGCCCTTTTCTTGATGAATCCAAGCTGGCTTTTAGTGATTTGTCTTTCTAAATGCTCACAAACCATTCCTTATATTATTAAATTTTTTTTAATCTCAGACCTGTAATTTAATCACTACTGAAAGGGAATTTTCAATGAGGAACTCCCTTTTTCAATGCAAATCAGTAACTTCATTCCAATTTATATTCTTAGAGAGCTAGTACCTGGGGGCCCTGAGAAGTTAAGTTCATGTTAAGTTCATGCCCAGGTTCATGCAATCAAAGGCATGACTTGAACCCAAGTCTTCCTGGCTTTTAGGACAGCTCTCTATATACTTATCTTTAGGTTTAAGTTTGAAGAAAGGAGGGAAGGATGAGAGGAGGGAGGGTAGGAAAGGAGGGAAGGATGAATGCAGGGAAGGAAGGAGAGAGAAAAGGAAGAAAGGAAGGAACGAGAGAGGGAGGGAAGAAAGAAAGGGGAAGGGAAGGAATGGAAGGAAGGAAGGACAGAAGGAAGTCAAATGATTTATCCGGGGGCCACACAATCGTATGAGTCAGAGGTAAGACTTAAACCTACATCTTCTTGCCTCCAAGGTCAGCTTCTCATCCATTACGTCAATCTATTTCTCAGACATCACACATAGGAGGAAACTAATTGACAAGCTTAGCACTTACCAGAAGCTAACTGTAGCACAGATTTTTCTAGTCCAGTAGTACATTTCAAGACTGGCTCCATTTCCTGTGGATGTCTATATGTTTTTAAATGTGACCATGCACACTTGTCTAGTAGTAAAGAGACTTCATTGTCTATTTTCACCTCTGCCATTAATTTGCTCTGACCTTGGACAAAGACCCTGTAACATTCTAGGATTTAGTTATTTTTTTCTACAGAATGTGAGGGAGGGGTGACCGCCTCCCCAATAAGCTGAGGCACTGCAAGTTTAAGACTAGATGAGTCCCAAGATTCTTTTCAGATTTAGCATCCTATTTATTATTTTTGACCTTCTCAGAGTTACTTTCTATTGCTGCTTTTCACCCCTTTTCTTTTCTAGGCTGGGTCATTGGCTTTTTTTTCTGGGTCATTGTGTAATAAATAGCACTATGAAATCTAGAACATGGGTCAATAGCATTTCAGAAGTAGCCTGCTAAATTGCCGACCTATTTTTTTTTCTTCTGAAATTTAACTGATGCCTTTTGGTTTTATGATGTCAGGATCCTCATGCCAAGATCACCCCTCTATTTTAACTCTTCTCTTTTTACTATTAGGAAACACCCTGTTTTCCAGAGCTAAGGTCCAGCAAGCAAGTTGTGCTCTGAGCTTGGCAAAATGACAAAATGCCAAGTTTCCAAACCACAAGATAGCTTGTGAAGTATAAGATATAAAAACCATATGTAAGGATATGACTCCCCACATGGACAGAAAGAGAAGAGAAAGAGGATGGGGGAAGGGGGGAAAAAGGAAGAGGAGGAGTGGGGAAAATAATAGCATTGCCCAACTGGAACTGCCCAGTTGGGACTGGCAAATTGTTGTCCATCCTTTCTTCTCAAAGAGGATTAATGACATCAGGAGGGTAATGTCTTGACTTGCAAGTGAACTGGATTTAAGCAAGGTAAGGCTGTTCGAAGTCATCAGCCTCCCCCTCTCCTCCAGAGCCATCAGAACCTGGTGGCAAGATATAGGTCAATGCAGTGGGAGACCCTGGCCCTTTTAAGCTCCAGTGGAATAAAGAAGGTTTTTTTTGCCTGTAACCTCTGTGAGCTCTTTGGTTTTATTTTATTTTTCAGAGTTAGCAGTTGGGGTACTCTCTGCCCTCTGAGCTCTGGTATTTTTAAGAGTTAACGGCAGTTGCATAACCTCTTTGACTCTTTGGTCATTCATTTTCAGAGTTGATAGTCACAATCATTCTATTTTTGTTGTTTGTTGTTTGTTTTGTTTTTAGGCAATTGGGGTTAAGTGACTTGCCCAGGGTCATACAGCTAGTATGTGCCAAGTGTTTGGTCTGAGGCTGTATTTGAACTCAGGTCCTCCTGACTTCAGGGCCGGTGCTGTATCCACTGCACCACCTAGCTGCCCTGACAATCATTCTTGATTCCCCCAACTCAAAACTGAACCCCTCCTAGATAGAGTACTAGACATGGAGTCAGGAATATGGATTTTCATATCCTATTTATGGCACTACTGGTAGTATGAACCTATACAAGAAGCTTAATTTTTCCCTTGCTTCTTTGGAACCTGGTATTTCTCATTTTTAAAATGAGGGAGCTGAATGATGGCCTCCAAACTTCCTCCCATCTCTAACCTGAACCCTTGTAACAAAGCAAAACAGTGAAGTATCAATTGATACCTTGACTGCATCTAACAATTTTTGTAGCATTCTACCCTTGTAGTTTCCTACCTCCTTTCTAAGAAGAGAGAGGAATGTTTCCTTATATTTTTCTGAGGTTGTTATTGGTTTTTCAGTCACTTGGAGTCTAGCTTCCTCTTAGTTCAATGGTATTGTTGTAGTCATTATGATTATTGTTCTTCTGGTTCCCTTTATTTCACTCACAACATCAATCAATAAACATTTATTAAGCACCTCCTATGTTCCTGGCACTATGCTAAGCACTTGGGCTACAAAGAGAGGCAAAAACAGTCCATGCCCTCAAGGAATTTACAGTTGAACATGAACAGAATTCTTAATAGTCATCATTTCTTACTACACAACAATATTTCGTTACATGGACACACCAGAATTTGTTTCGCCATTCCTCAATTGATACACAAAGATGTTTTGTTTCTAGTTCTTTGCCAAGTGGCATAGTGGAAAGATTGATGGACCTGGAGTTAGGACAGGTCTTTGTTCAAATCCTCTCTCAGATACTAGCTGTGTGACCCCTGGCAAATCACTTAACTTCTCTCATACCCAGTTTTTTCATCAGGAAAATGGGGACAAAAATAGCACCTACCTCAAAGGGCAAATCTGTGAGCTATGTGTGCAGACCTTAAAATGCCATGTACCGATGGGCTTGCGTTATTATTATGTCTATCACAAAAACTGTTGCTGTGAATATTTTGATATACAACATATCTGACTTTCTATTTTCAGACTCCTTGAGGGCATATACTAGTAGTTGAATCACTGGGTCCAAGGGTATGAACTGATTAGTTACTTTTCCTGCATAATTACAAATTGATATTCAGAATAATTCATAGCTTCCCCAACTGCATATGTACCTGTACTTTCACCTTATCTTAACGTTGACTATTTCAGTTTTTATTAACTGCCAGTTTGCAGAGTGTTAAATTTGTTTGCATTTGTCTCTCTGTTAATGATTTGGGGCAAATTATCATGTTGTCATTGATATTTCGTGATTCTTTTAAAAATGTTAATGTTATTTCACCATTATCTACTGGGAAATGCCTCTTGGCCTTATACATGTGTGTTAATACCTTATATATTGTGAATATCAGACTTTTATCAGTAATATTTTATACAAGGATTTTCTCTCACTCTCTGGTTTTTCTTCTTGTTCTCTTTCCATTGATTTTGTAAATGGGATTCATGCTTCAGGTAGGTGTTAAACTAGGTGGCTCCTAAGGTACCTTTCAAGGCTAAGATACTGTGATTTCTTTCTTCAGAGTCTCATAGTGGGCATGGATGGTGTCGAGTAAATTTTTACTAAAGGTTTACTAATTGCCTGTGAATTATAAAAGACACTGGATTTGGAGTCTAGCAAAGGAGTTTCAAATCACAGCACTTCTGCTTATTAGATGTGTAACTTTGGTCATGTCATTTCATGTTCCTGAGCCTTAGTTTCCTCATCTTTAAAATGAGGATATTGAACTAAATGATTTCTAAGGTCCCTTCCAGCTGTTAATTCTATGGACTTAATGACATTGTGTAAGAAAGAACAGAAATGAGACTATGTTAGAGCTGTAGAATTCTCCTCCTCCCCACCCCATTCTCTGACCTCCAGTGATCCTTTCTCTATCTGCTTTCCTAGACCACCATCCCACTTTCATCTTAATTTTCTCCTTCCAAAATCTTGATGTTTTAATTAGCTATTTCAACATTATCCTGAGGTCTCTATCTTACGCACTTTCCTCTTTTCTGTGGACATTCTCTGTCTTGATAATCACATCAGCACCCCTAAATCATATGATCATTTTATGCAAATTACTACCAAATCTACTTATCCAGACACCTACTTAACCAGGTATCATCTCTCTCTTGAGCTCCAGTCATATCTCCAACTCCCTCTGAGACATTTCCAACTAGAGGAGCATAGAAATCTCAACTTTAACACACCTCAAAAAAGTCATTGTATTGCCTTCTAACATCCTTATTTCTATTAAGAAGACTTTCACTCTCCCAGTCATCCAGGTTCACAACCATGGAGTCATGATGGACTCTTCACTCTCACTACTCATACCCAATTATTTGCCAAGTCTAATAATGTCCATCTTCTCAACATTTCTCACATTGTCTTTTCTCACACCATGACCACCTTATTTAAAACCTCATCACTTATGACCTAAACTATTTTAATAACCTTATAATTGATCTTTTTATATCTTATCTTCCTCTCTAAAATCCATATTCCACATACGTAATAAATTCAGGTCTCAACATGTCACTCCCTGGTCAGTAAACTAAAGTGACTTCCCATTACCTTTACGTTGAAGTATAAACTCTTAAAGGGTTTCATAGTCTGGATCTTCCCTACAATTTCAGGCTAATTTCATATTATACGTCTTCATCCACTCCATGCTGTAGTCAAACTAGCCTGCTTGTGATTCCCCATACAATAAATGTTCTCTCTCACCTCCCTGTCTTTATACAAGGCCATCCCCTATGTCTGAAATTCTTTCTCTTCTCTTCCCAGTATCTTGACTCCTAATTCTGATCAAGGGTCATTTCCTTCAAGAGCCCTTTTCTGACTTTCCAAATAATTAGTAACCTCCCTATCATTCCCTGTGTGTGTGTGTATAAATAAATATATATATAAACATATATATGCATATACATACATACGTATATATATATAATATATATATATATATATGTATAGTATATAACCTATATGTACTTATTTGTATGTTGCAACTAGCTATTAGAATATAAGCTTCCTGAGGTCACTGCCCCTTACTTTGAGTTTATATCACCAGAGTTTGTTGTAATATCTGTCATATAGTAATTATATAATAAGTTATAAACTGATTTCCCCCTTTCTTCCTCTCTTCCTTTTCCCACACTAGGAGTGGTTGGGTAATACCTGAATACCCAGTGCAACCCCAGCTAAGTTTGCTTTCAATCTCCTGCCAAATTTGGGGTTATGCTGTTGGTAAGTCAACTTCCTGAGTTTGTATGTTCAGCTCATATTATTATTCAAACTAATCTGATTGACTGCATTCTTCCACCTGAAATTAAATTCCCTGACTCTCTGTTGTTCCCAAATTGACACACAGTGAGATAGATACATCATGCTTTATTGCGTTTTCACAGTGCTATGATTGTATTATGTTGGTCTTCCAGTAGAGGATTCTTTTTTTTGTTTTGTTTTGTTTTTTGGCTAGGTAACCGGGTTAAGTGACTTGCCCAAGGTCACACAGCTAGTAAGTGTTATGTATCTGAGGCCAGATTTGAACTCAGGTCCCCCTGAATCCAGGGCTGGTGCTCTATCCACTGTGCCACCTAGCTGCCCCACCCAGTAGAAGATTCTATCCAGGTGTGAGTGACTTTTTTTCTTAATTCCTTCCTTCCTTCCTTCCTTCCTTCCTTCCTTCCTTCCTTCCTTCCTTCCTTATTTCCTTCCTTCCTTCCTCCTTTCCTCCTCTCCTCTCCTTTCTTCTCGTTTTAATTTTATTTATTAGATTAATTCTTCTCAAATTCCAACCCTTAGTTGAAATTATACATTCTCTCTCTCTTTAAGTTTAAATCTGTTCCTGAAGGTGTGTTCATTTACTAAGTCTCAATATCACTTGCGTTTGTTTCCTAAACTGAACCACAATTTCTTTCAAGACAAAAATGCAATAGAAACCCCACCTTTAAAAGGGCAATGTTAGGTCTGTTTGACTGAATAAATAAATGGACTTTCAGAGCTTCTGGTCAGTGGATGAATAAAGTAGGATGATTAAAAAAGACATGGACCTCTCTGATACAGGGATTGATTTTTTTGCTTCTTCTTTTCTATGGCCTCCTTTTATTTTCTTCCCATTTTGCCTTCTTGTTTTTCATCCTATTTGACAATATCAGTTTCCGGGACTGGAAAAGGCAATTACTTGACTGATTTCTAGAATAGTCACAGCTAAAAGGAGTTCAGAGAGACAGCCAGTTCCATTAAGGATAAGAAAGAGAAAGGCAGAGTACTGCAGTGGTTAGAATCAATGAAAGATTGAAGGGACACTCATGGCTTGAATCTAGCTCTGCCCATGTCTTTTTGTGTTGCTGTGGGTTAATGGTATAGCTTCTCTAAGCCATATTCCCCAATTTACTAATTAAAAACCTTAATGTAGTATGAGACTATTTCCTACAACTAAAAGCAATCTAATGAAGACATATGCATAATATGTAAATGTATTTATAAGTTTATTTTCTAGAACTAGAAACAGTAGTGATAGAGGCTGTAGCCTGCATAATATTTACAGATTTACTCTATTTATCTAGAGTCTTAAATACTTTAAAAACATAAACTTATCCATTCATAACAGGCTTGGGAAGGACACATGCTTCATATGAAAATCTACACATCTGTTGTCTAATCATCTCAGATAATTATCAAGTGAAAGAATCTATCCTGCATCCATCCAGAAGGCTGTCATTTAATGTTTCTCCCTATTTCATTGCAGGGCATCTAGGTGGTACAGTGAATAAAGTTCTGGGCCTGGAGTCAGGAAGACTTCTCTTCCTGAGTTCAAATCCAGCCTTAGATACTCCCTAACTGTGTGACCCTGGGCAAGTCACTTAACCCTGTATATCTCAGTTTCCTCATCTGTAAAATGAGCCAGAGAAGGAAATGGCAAACCGTTTCAGTATCTTTGCCATGAAAACACCAAACAGTGGGACATGACTGAAAAACAACTAGACAACAATAATAGTTTCCTTGCACTCAAATATTATTAATCCAACTCTCTTATACTGGAAATGTACAGGACCATAGGTCAAACACATGCAGATCTAGGGAAAACCAGTATGAAAAATATGTCTCTTTATAAGAGGCTTTAAAGAAGTGAAGGCTTGGCTATGACATCACCACCACTTAACCAATCGGGAATGAATTTCTTTTCTTATTCCTCAATGTCTTTATTTTTATGGTGAGGATCATGAATGTAGATCAACAAATATGTATTTAATGTTTACTATTGCAGAGTACTGGTAGGTGCTGGGAAGGAATGCAGAAATGCATGGCAGTCACCTACAATTGGGATCTTACAATCTAGATCAGGAGACAGGACATACTTGGTAAGATAATGATAAACCAGTATGCAAGTGACAATTGAGGCATTGTGATACAGTGCAAAGAGCCCTGGACTTGGTGCTCCATTTGTTATCTCTGTGACCTTACATGTCATTCAGTCTCTCTGGGCCTCAGTTTCTTCATTTATAAAATGAGGAGAATTGGATTAAATTGTCTTTGAAGTATCTTCTAGCTTCAAATCTATGATCCTATGATCCCATGAAGCATAAGGTCTACTGGAGCCTAGATTCCTAGATAAAAGGATAAAAATGAATGACTAGAATAGACATAGCTAATGACCTGTAAATCAATATACAAAGTAGAGTGGCTATGCAAATATATGAAGTCTTAGATTCTCCCATGGGGGAAATAAACTACCCCAAACCTACAGCTTCCAATGAAGTGGCTGCTTCAGTGCACCTAATGGGAATCTAAGATCCTCAAAGACAGCAGAGCCTCTCAAAATAGTCACCAGATTATTTCATTTTTATGGTTTGAGAAATCTCCCTGTAAGAGTTTCTATTTCCCAAGTCTGGACAAGTAGCTGCTGTGGCTGCCAAGGGATACCCAAGGGACATCAGAGGGGTGCTCAGGGCTGACTTAGCAGGGCAGGCAACATTTCACAAGCTATTTTCTTCTTCTGGGTCATCTCAGTTAGAAACATCAGGAACTTGAGAATTATGGAACAGAAACCAGAAAGATTTACGTGCAAATTGTCTCAGATGAAATGCGAATGACCTGGACACCCAGATGTATCAGGTTGGGTTGTTATGGAGGTTGTTTTAAAAACAGGACTTCAGTAGTAGGGAGGGTGGTGTTTGGAATAAGTGTTTCTGGGGCTCCAAATGATTTAGCTCTTCTTGAGCATCAGGGTTGGTTACACAAATAATGAACATGAAAAATGATGTGAAAAATATGTGAATTTGTGAATAGCAAAGTAGTGAATAATATTGAATTTGAATTGAATATATGGCTCACAGTAGTACATAAAAACAATATTCCAAGGAGGAAAAGAGCACAAATAAATAATGAATTGTAAAATGTAAATCTTGAGAGAGAAAGGCTTTTTGCTCTGGTTTTGAACCTGTTTAAAACTAAAGTCTCCTAAAATATAAAGCTTTTAAAAAATGGCTTTGAGCAACAATTTGCTAGTTTAGAGTAAGAGTGACAGCTGGTTTAATTGTTAGGACACCAACGAAAGAGGGAAGACAGGCTGAGTGAGGTAAATGGATGCAATTTAATAAGAAATAAGAAGAAACGACCTCAGGTAGAAAGGCAGAGCTGCAAAGAGGAAGGCTGTCATGTTTTCTCAGCATAGGCTATCAAGCTTAGTGAGGCTGCTATCAATAATTAAACTTTATGAAACTGATATTAGCCTTTCGTTTGGTAGTCACTAAACATTAGATGCTGTAATAGAACAACACGATTAGAAGGGTAGCAGAAGTTCTAGCCTATGGTATATAAGTGTGGGGGGGAAAAGGCATCCTCTTTGTCTCTGACTCTCTAGCTCAGGTTTCCACAATACAACTTGTCAAACAGTCAAAATAACCCAAACATAAAGAGAACATTTCTTTTTTCTTTGTCTTTTAGGCCTTTTCTGCACTTAGTGTTTAGGTAACTTGTGTGGTTTATCCATTTGTTTTTTATTTTAATTGCTTACTGTGGCTAGTGTTGAACTGAAAACATGCCTTAAGCATTTACTAGCTCTGAAACTTTAGGTAACTCCCTTATACTTTCTGAGCCTCACTTTCCTCATCTGTAAAATGAGAAAGTTAGACTCAGTGTCCTCTAAGACATCTTCCAGGCCTAAAGCTTTGAATCTATGAGCAGGGTTTGAGAGTTGAGTCATACTAAAAATGTGCCAGATTCAAAGCCTGAACTTCTAAGAGTTTTGTATACCTTTTGGGGGCAGAATAACACATTGAAAAATGTGAACATGTGAAAAACAACACATTGAAAAAAACATATCACATTCCCATACTTCTAATTGAATTCCTCACCTCCGCCCCTACCATGTTCAATCCTCTATAACAGTCCAAGGAAATAAATGTTGAGAAATGATTGTGATTGGTACAAAAGTACCCTTATTTTTGAGTACTTTTCCATTTGTCAAAAGAAAGGACTAGTATATGCTTTATTGGTTAGTATCAACATTATTCAGCATTAACCTGAGTTCAGGCTGTCTTAGACACTTATAAGCTGTGTGACCCTGGGCAAGTCACTTAATCTCTCTTAGCCTCAGTTTCCTCTTCCACAAAATGGGTATAATAATGGCATTTATCTCACAGGGTTGTTGGGAAAATCAATGGAGATTTTATATATACATGTATGTATATATAAGTGTATGAGTATATATATATATATATATATATATATATATACGTGTATTACATATACATGTATGTATATATATATACACACACACATATATAAACTTTAAGCACTTTGTGAACTTTAAATCTCTCTATGTTAGTCATTGTCACTGTATTATTATCTCAGTTTAGTTGACATATAAAGTTGCTTTCATTTACATAGCTATTAATCATGTATCTTTATGAGAGTGTTCTGCTTTGTGGGTTTCATATCATTTCATATGCCTTAGTTTTACATAGTACTTACTAAGCGCTAAGCACATCGCAATTATTATCTCATTTGACCCTTACAATAACCCTGGGATGTGGGTGGTATTATTATCCCTATTCTACAGATGAAGAAACTGAAGAAAACAGGGATGAAGTACCTTTCCTAGGATCACATAGCTTAAAAGTGCTGAGGCTAGATTTGAACTCAAGTCTACCTGATTCCAGGCTCAGTAGGGTAGGTAGAGGTAGGGGTGATATGACATCACTGAGATGGAGGGGTGTGTGTGTGTGTGTGTGTGTGTGTGTGTGTGTGTGTGTGTGTGTGTATGTGTATGTGTTTGTGTGTATAGTGCAGGGGTGGGAAACCTGTGGCCTTGAGGCCACATGTAGCCTTCTAAGTCCTTGGGTATATATAGCCTTTTGACTGAGTCCAAGTTTCGCAGAACAAATACTTTTATTAAGGGGATTTGTTCTGTGAGGTCTGGATTCAGTCAAAGGGCCGCACTTGAGGACCTAGAGGGCCACATATGGCCTTCAGGCCACAGGTTCTCCACCCCTATATGTGTGTACAGCTTAGTTGTAATGTAGTTTTGCCAGAAAGAGTTATCCCATAGACAGCTTCAGTCCTAGGGCTGGTGGTGGTGGTGGGGAATGGGGGTAGGGGGAGGCTGATGAGTCAGTGAGTAGCAAGGAGGTAAGTAGGACCCTAGCGGTGAGGCTAGGGGAGGGTGTGGGGTTGAAATGCATGATACAATCCAGCAAAAAACCATAATATCCAAGGATGACTGTCTCTATGAGTAACAAAACATGAAACATAAGGCATGGGGACATGAATAGCACTAAGGAAGAAGCATATCCGCTTGGATAGCAATAAAAGGGGCCAAAGGCGCAGTGTTCTACTCTGTCCTGATGCAGAATTTGAACCCAGGTATCCTGATTCTAGGTCCAGCATTTTATCTAACATATTAGATTGTTTCGGGAATAGATTTTTCATTTCAAAAGTGACAGCTAATCTTAGTTTCACAACATTCTCCCCAAGTTGGGCTCACAGTAAGACCGTTTCAACATACCACAAGCAGAATAAATGGGTTATGGTAATTTTTACTGAAATCATTGACAGTGAATAGTTTCTAGATTATTACCTATAGTTTTTCTCAGCAGGGCTTTTTATATCTTTTTTTTTTCTCTCTCTGACTCTTCCATTGAGATATCTTTTTTTTAAATCAAACTGCAGTTTTATATTTCAATTATTTACCTTTTACTTAACTAAAAGAGAAAACAACTTAGCAGAGAGTGAAATTCCCTCAATGAAAATGCAAAGGGGGACTTGATTATAAGAAATATCCATTGAAAATATTCAATAAGTCCCTACAGAAAAGTATCTATAAAAGAAATACCACTCCTTCATGGAAAGACACTGCATTTCTATTAATAAAGGGAGCCATCTCTATAGTGAATATTGTTGTTCTTTGTGCTGCTGAATGAAAAGAAAGTTGATGCATTTGAACTCAGTTATTTTATCTCTCCGCAAAAATTCTTTAAGTATAACCTGCTAGTTTTCAGGGAAGGCTCTGTGATTTGAGGAACACATGGCTGCAATTTCAGATTTCTGTTCTTTTTTTCTGATGTTTGGCAAATCTTCAAGAGAATCAAAAGCTCTTCAGAAAAATATTATGCCTGCAAAGGCATATCTTATTAAGTTAGCCAGAAGTTCCTGGGTTAGTGCACTGGGCACCGGATTTGGAGTCAGGAGAACTTGGGTTTAAATCTCACCTTAGACACTTACTAGCTGTGTAAATCTGGGCAAACTGCTTAAATACTCTGGGTCTCAGTTTCCTTACCTGTAACATCAGGGGAGTTGGGCTAAATGACTCAAAGGGTTTTCCCTAGCTCTAAATCTATGATCCTATGATCTCTGATAAAAAGTGGTCTATAATAAGTATGTACATTCTGCTGACTAATCTTGTGAAATCGTCGACTTGGCATAGAGTCACAGAATAATATATATACATTATTATATTATATTATATATATATAATATATTATATACATACACACACATACACATGCACATATGCATGTCTATTGTGTATACATGTATATACCCATATGTATATATATACAGAATATATACATATAAACAGCTACATTCATACAGATAATTACTTATACATACATATGTATATTCACATATGTGTATATATCCACACATGTGAATGTGTATGTTCATATATGCATACACATGTATATATACACATACCCCACATATATAGTGCATATATATATATATATATATAAATTCTAGAACAAGGACAGCATTCTGGTTCTGGAGTCAGAGAACCTAGGTTCAGATCCCACCTCTGACATTTACTACCTATGACTTTGGGCAAGTCAATTTCTCTTGTCCTCAGTTTCTTCATTTTTAGAATGAAGGGGGTAGGATAGATGGCTTCTGAGGTCCCTTCCATGTCTGGAGTTATTACCTTGTAACCTGAATCTCAAAGCTTATTTGCATAAAACTCTCTACATTAATGCACACTGATTACTCAATCTCATGAACTTATATGAAGGACAGGATTGGTGAGAGCTTGAGAGAAGAGAGATCCTGGATTTTGGGATCCAGCTTTCAGAAAGAAGACATTTGGTTCCAGATTCTCTTCAGGTCCTTGAAGGGAGATAAAGACTCTGGGAAGAAGCTGATGAGGAGAAAGCTAGAACCTTTTTCATCCTGGGATGTGGGTGCTGTTATTATCCCTATTTTACAGATGAAGAAACTGAAGAAAACAGGGGTTAAGTGCCTTTGCTAGGATCACATAGCTTAAAAGTGTTGAGGCTAGATTTCTTCTTGGAAGAGACCTGGGATTCTCTCTCAGTTGAGCTGAGCTTTCTTGCTCCCCACTGGAGAGCATAATCACTCTGTGTATTGTATTGTATATTTTCACCTGTATAATATATTTTGATTTCTGTTAGTTATCATCAGCTTAGATAAATGAGTTTATTTGCTATTTGCTAGATGTGTTCTTTGTGGAATCTGGCATTTGGTGAGAAGGGAGTCAAGGCTTGATTATATAGTTTGGGCTACTTCCTCCCTGTTAAGGTATAGTGATCGGGAATTCAGCTTAAACCTAAATATTATTTCCCCCTAGACTAACAATATTTAGTGGGCAGATAGATTTAATTCTAGTCTGGTACTTCTCCCTCTCTGATGAGAATAGAATGCCCATCTTCTATCCCTAACCTACTTCTCTCTGTCCCTCAGCAGGAAACAGTTTCTCTTGGAGAACAGCAGGTGAAGGAAACTGTACAGATATTAATTAATTCCTCCCTTTGAGATTCACTTAGATTTAAAATCACATACCTAAACCTACATGGTCAAAATACCTACATACTTTCCAATACTATGAAAAATTATAGGAATATGTATAATCTTTAAATATAAGGAGTAACTTATTCCTTAATACTGCCCAATCGTCTCTTTACTTTTACAGGTTATTTACCCTTCCTCTATTTCATGTTCTCATGAGAATATTACTTAAGAATTCTGGAACATTGAGACCAGAATGAAATCACTCTTTTACTTGTAATCTCTTCCTGCCACGCCTACCTGTGCAGTTTGCCAGGAATAGCTCATTGTCTTGTGGCATGCACCCACTGGCAGATATCTGGGCTGTAGAATATCAGAGGAACCCCACCCAGACTCCATTTGGCTATAGCATTATACATTGTTCTGCTTGTGTTTGCTAAATTAAAGATGATAAATCCAATCTCTCTTAATTCTTAAAGTTTGCAAAGTACCTCATCTGCTTGATTTCATTAGTCTTACAGAACTCTGGCAGGGGTGGGGAACTGAATCTAAACTTCACAGAACATAGCCTTTTATTAAGGGGATTTGTTCTGTGAAGTTTGGCTTCAGTCAAAGGGCTGCACTTGAGGACCTAGGGGGCCACGGGTTTCCCACCCCTGCAAGAGGTATAATGAGGCAACTGAGGCTCAGAGAGTGACTTGCCCATTGTATCACTACTTAAGTGTCAGCCTTAGAATTTAAACCCAGGTCTTTCTAACTCTAGATCACAACACTCTTATCTACTGTCATGCTCTCACTTGAAGCAAAAAAAAAAAAAAAAAAGGAGAAATTTTGTCACCTGGATGGAGCTAGCATTATTTTGAACTAGATTTCTCCTATCAAAAAATTCATAGCAATCATACCACCTATCATATATCAAGATGGATGAGGACAGGAAAGTGACTAGACTATGGAAAGATCAGTTAATGCCTTGAAAAATATGTACTTTTCAAGGTAGCTAGCTTTAAAAATGTTTTGTTGTTCCCTGAACCAAACAATCAAAGCAAAGGGCAAAGAGGACAAGTGAACTGGAGGATAAACCTAAGCAAAACCTGTTTTCCCTGGAGCCCATGAAGTTCTAAAAAACAAAGAACTAGCCCAAGTTGCCCAGGTTAAGAGCTAACAGTGAAATACAAAACACCAGCAATGGAACCCAGACCGAACTGAATATTATTTAGAAAAGACTAAGGATGAATGTCATATGTAGCTTCAGATAAAATGAGTACTCACTTAAAAGTGGAAGCCTAAACTTCCAAGAATTTTTCATTTATTTTGTTGGGGATAACTTGCAATGAGACTTAATGCTCAGTAATCGGTCCAAAGCAAAGATCTTTTTAAAAAAAATTGAGTAAAAAAAAATGGCCCCTTGCTTTTCGGTATTTCCCTTTTTTGCCAGGATCAGAAGCAAACACCCTAAGTTGCTCTCCAAATAACTGTGGTAAGAAGTTTATCAAAGGGTATCTGGTAGAAAGACTCAGTTGTTCTATATAGCTACAGCAATGTTGAAATGATTATGTTGCTCCACAGATTAAGGAAGAAGGTAGGTGTAAGGATGGGGACCCCTGCTTATTAAAAAGCCCCATAGACAATGGAGCCTGAGTCTGACATCAAGGGTCCCTTCTCCAAGTCGTCATGATGTAGCTCCTTAGTTAGAAGAATGTAGAAGAAGATCTAGAGCTAGAAGGGACCTTAGAGCCCAGCTTTCTCAATTAGAGATAAGGAAACTGAGGTTAATTGATTTGTTCAAGTGCACATCAGAGGTGGAATTTGAATCTTCTGACTACGGCCAGTGTTCTTTCCACTATACCATGCTGAAGGCATACATAGCTTAGGTCTGTTGAATAGTGATGCCAAGACAAAGTTCTTTCTGCCCAGCTGCCTTTTCCTATCACCGTCTATTTATTTTCCACAAGGTTCCTAAAGGTTAAGTGTGGATAGGGGCCTGGGGTCAGGATTTCTTTGCTGCTGCTATCACCAAAATGGCAGGACCTGCACTACTCTGCTCCTGTTTCTACTGTATGCCTGCTTAGCCAAAGAAATAGTAGCCTGGGTATAGGAGGAAGGAAGGACATGATGTAGCCATCAATCTGGGAAGCAACCCTTATGGAGTTGTGAACTGGTAACTGCTTCTGTTGGGAATAGAACCTTGGGTCCTCAGCAGCCACAGCCACTAAAGACCCAGTAGAAAAAGTCCTTGCCATCCAAAGTCCTTGGCACTGTCAAATGATTTGACATCATAAATGGTTATTATTTTATCAGTGGAAATAACGTTAAAGAAGATGTATTACAAACTGCTTTGCCCCTGCATCCTAAGGAGCATGGGATTTTCCATTTGACTTGCATCTGAAACTTTAATATATGTTGTCATTAAAACAGAAGTTGCTTGAGAGTTCAGACTGCTAACTTTTCAATTTTTCTTTTCACATATTAAGTGCTTAATGTATGCTTTTTCATTCATCATTCACTTATTCACTCATTCATTCATATGCAAGCTACATATTCATTCATATTGCTGTAATAGCAATAGGCTTGTTACCTAAGAGAACTAGGTCTCTGTTGCAATTGATTAAGTGAGGGACTAAATCTGTGGCCTGAAAATAAAGACAGCTAATATTCTTCTCTCTTGAGTCAAACTTTGTGAAGATTGTCTGGGATAAGTAGCAGGGAAATGCTCTTAAATCACCTCTGATAAAATACATTTATTTGGGATGGAGGCAGACATTCTCTTTGGGTGGAGGCCCTGGGACTGAGTGAAGCTTGTTTACTACTAAAGGGTGCCTCATGAGGAGCTCTAGGGGGCTCAGTTATCTGGTAGCTTCCTATGTAAATTTGATGCTAAACTCAATTGTTTCTACCTTGGTGAATGAATGCAAGTATTGTCAACATTGGCTAAATTCAAGTACCCAAGGACAAAGAACTGATTGCTCTGTCTTAACTATGTCACTGCATGCAATGTGACTTCATGCAGTGTAGAATTGGTGCCCAAATTTGTTAAGTAATTCTGCAAGTTTGAACTTTTGTTATCTGAATTTTCTTATGGTGGCTGATGTGTGTGTGTGTGTGTGTGTGTGTATACGTGCGTGTGTGCGTATGTATAAAATGTCTAAAGAAAACAAGGATGGACATTGTGCCATACAGCATAGAGAAGTGTCCTTGACATCATGAAGACTTGGGTTCAAGTCCTGATTCTACCATATACTACTTGTGTGACCCCGAGTAAGACATCTAACTACTTAGTACCTAACTCTCTCTCTAAGCCTCTGAGTTGCAGAACAGGTAACAAACTAGATAAGTTCCTTATTAGGAGCAATAAACACCACTGAAATCACAGGTCTGACAAAAATAAACAATCAATCAATCAATAGTTATTAAGCATATACTATGTGCCTGGTATCTACTAAGCACTGAGGATATGAAAAGAGAAAAAAGTTGGGCCTTGCCCTCAAAGAGCTTATAATCTGTACCAAAGCCCATTGCTACTGTGACAGAGTGATGAAATTCTCAGATTTATTTCATGGGATTTGGAAATGGAGTATAGTCAGATACACAGCTGCAAAAAAGCAGCTATAAGGTGCTGTGGATAGAGCCCGGGGTCTACAATCAGGAATACTTGAGGTTCAGATCTAGCCTCAGATATTAACTGTGTGGTACTGGGTACACGGGTAAACCTCTAACAGTCTTGATTTTCTCAACTGCAAAATGGTGATAGTGATGTCATTTACCTCCCAGGGGTGCTGTGAGGATTAAATGACATCATATTTGTAAAGTGCTTGGTACAGCACTTGGAAAATAGTAGTGCTTAATAAATGCTCCTTCCTTCCTTCCTTCCTTCCTTCCTTCCTTCCTTCCTTCCTTCCTTCCTTCCTTCCTTCCTTCCTTCCTTCCTTCCTTCCTTCCTTCCCTCCCTCCCTCCCTCAGACTGGAATTTGGAAATGCAGCCATTCTTCCATAAAAGAGACAGGAAGGGTGGATGCATAAAACCAGTCAGATGAGCAGCTTGACCCCTTTCATTTTGCAGACTCAGAGTATTAAAGCTAGAAGAATTAGAGATCATCACTTTTGTTTTACATGTAGTAGTGTAAGGATTCTGTGCTGTGTTGGTGAGCATGGCTGTTACTCCTTCTTGCTTGCCACTTGTGCAAAACTGGATACTCTTTCCCTAGCCACTCCCTTGGATCATTCTCTGGGAAAGGTTTTCCTCTTGAGCCAAACCTGTGGGAAAAAGTGAAGAAAAATAGCAGACTATTACATTCTAATATTAATCCAGTTAGTTATAGCCTAACACCCCTCTGCGCTCTCAGTCAGACTGCTAACTCATTCCTTGTTTAATTAAGTTTTGGTATATGTCTTCTATCTCTTGTTTTCCCCCTCTGTCCTCCATCCCCTTTCCCCATCTCTTTTCCCCAGCCTCTCTCTTTCTCCATCTCTCCCTCCCCCTTTTCACTCTGTGTCATAGCTGGCACTGCTTCCTTCCATGGCTTTCTAGTGTCCATCTTTGGTGCTTGTTTCAGCGGTCCCCATCCCTCCACTGCTACCATTTTGCTAGTGTGCTGCTCTTGGCTTTCACATGTCTTTAGTGGCCCACATTCAAATAGGCTGAGAAAGTGGGTCTGTGATTCCTGCCTCTGAGTATTCAGGTTAGGACAAATGTCTTGAGGCATCAGAGAGAGAAATGTTCGTGTGAGTTAGAAAGCATCTACCTCTTTAATCCTGATCTTTTTGGCACCACCAACATAGTGCTACAGAGAGACAAGGAAAATGAGAAAACTCAGAAAAATTTCAAACATACAGAGTTCAGTTCCCTCACTTTGAACAGGAGAAAACTGGGACTCAGAGGTTAAGTGACTCAACCCAATTCAGAAAGCTAGTAAACAACAGAGATGGGACTTGGCCATAGTTGTCTTCTGACTCCCTGGATATTATATATTCTACTACACAGTTCTCGTGAATGAGTAGCTGATTCTAATCTGTGTTGCTTAACCTCAACTCTTCATATTGGAACCATACCACTTTTTCTATCTCCCCCATTAATTAGACCTTCCTGGTGCTCAGCTGTTGATGTAACTCTTGCTAATCCTGGGTCTGGATCTCATTTGCTCTAGGTTTCTCTGCTGCCACCTTGTTGTCCTCCATCCCTGGACTATACCAACCAATGCTTCTTTGATGGAGACTTCAGTTAGATACCAGCTTGTTTCCAATTGTCTGAGACTACACTGTCAATTGTCTTTGCGAGAGGAGCTTCCCATTAGTAATTATATTGCTGTTCAGATGGCATATCTCAGATGCCTCCCACAGAGGAGACTTGTCATTGTTGGTTATCTTGTCCTATGAATCAAGTTAGCTGAAACTGAAGGAATTGGCACAGGTGACTCCTAGGGCCAAAGTTAGAAATTATCAAACCAATCAACATATTTCTTGAACTCCTATATGAATAGCTCAATACGGAAGATACATTGAGTCTAAGAGATATTCTTTCCCCTCAGAAAGTTAATATGTAGTTACAGAGATAAGGCTCATAGCCATAGTTAGATAATTAACAATACAAGACAGCCTATTATTTCTTCAGCTATAAAATGAAAGGGTTGAAGGAAATGCCCTTATAGGTATGATTCCTTCCAGATCTCTATGATAAGTGTCAAAGGAGAGATGTAGTGAATAATATGATCCCTGCAGAACCCACTTTTTTGCAAACATTGAATGGAGACCTTTTTTCTGCAAGGCATGGTTTAGTTATTCAGCCATTTTCAACTCACTTTACAACAGATGGTGATCTGTTGCTCTGAAGCAGGGACAGTAGGGCTAGCATTTCCCCGATGATTTCTCACAGCACTCTGCAATATGCTACGGAATTTTAAATTCACAGAAATAATTTTTATATGGATGCAACTGTCTCCTGGGGAATGGATGCCATAGGATCTGAATCGATTACCTGAGAAAAATAATTTTTAAAAAATGAACCCAAATCAATATATAAATGCTTCATGCCTCTCAGGTTCTGAATTACAGGAAGAGCTCTGTTGAAACACAATAGATTTATCTTAAGCAATTCAATCATAATCTAAATCATTCATTGTTTCTTTTTTTCCCCCTAAAATTCATCAATAGTGGTGATAATATTCAGTAGTAAATGCAATTTTCAAGGCTAATGTGAACTATTTACTATGATGGCCACAGTGCAATATCAATGAATTACATTTTCTCATGGTCATTTCAAATTTTTTCATGGGCACTATCTTGGATAGCACCTGATGGTAACTAAAGGAATGTAATTCCATGGTCTTAGTGTGGGGGATGAATCAGTATGTAAATTAAAAGTGAATCATTGCAGTCACTGGTCAATTTCAAAATGTATCAGCAAGGTATATGCCAAAAATGTCACATTGGGGATTGGACGAATCATCTGAATATACTTCTTTCCTGAAAATCGATTACATGGTGTAATTTTGTTGTCAGCATCACTTGACTCTGCTAGATGAATGGCCCAGGGATTAATTAATAGGGTGAGGGGGTATTAATGTGGTATAGTGGAAAGTGAAGTGAATTTGAAGTAGGCAGAATATCTGGATTCAGATACTGGCTTTGAAAGTTATCATGTGTCTGACCATGGGCACCTCAGTGGGAACTACTTTGAACCTCAGTTTCCTCATTTAAAACTCTTTACAACTTAACTCCAATCTACCTTTCTAGTCTTATTTTACATTATATGTGTGTGTATGTATGTATGTATGTATACATATGTATATGTGTATGTATGTATATATGTATTTATGTGTGTATGTGTGTGTGTGTGTGTGTGTGTGTGTGTGTGTGTGTATGCATTATACCCTTTAGGTACTCAACAATTCAGCCAAATTGGCATTCTTGATGTTTTCCACACGTGACATTTAATCTCTCATCTCCATGGTTTTTCCCACATTGTCCCCCATGCCTAGACTTACTCCTTCCCCCATTTTTATCTCATAGAAGCTCCAGTTCCTTTCAAAGGTTAGCATGACCTCTTACATGATTCCTTTCTTGATCCCTCTGAACTGTTAATGCCTCCCTCAAAAAAACATGTGAATAGATTTATAGGTCATCTCCTTCATAGGATATAAATTCTTTGAGGAGAGAGACTGCTTAATTTTTGTTTTTGCATCTCTGTCAATGAGGTAGTTACTAAATGATTATTGATTGATCTATGAAACGGACATGATAATAATAGTTATATTAACTGTCATAGGGTATAAGGAAAGTGCTTCACAACTCTTAAAGTCCCTTACAAATATCAACTGTCTATGAAATTATAATGATCAAGCTTGCCCACAAAGAAGAAACATAAGTACCTCCCTCGCTTCTTTGCAGAGTTGGGGAACTATGAGCACAAAACATTGCATTTAATGTTGGATTTAGCTGATGTATTGGATAATTTTGCTGAATTGCTTTTTCCCCCCTCTTTTTCATTCTTTGTAATAAGGTATGACTGTCTGGAAGGGGGCAAGTGAGAATAAATTTTGAAATGAAGATGATTCAAAACAAAAGATATCAACAAATTTTTTAAAATGTGTGCTATTGATACCTTTGAGTTTGTGGTTTTTTTCTTATTTTTTACTTTACAATGATTTTCATAGTAACTTCTGCTGTAATAAGGTATGGTGAAGTGGAACACCTCCTAATCCTTTTCATCTTGGATATAATTTGGAGCAATTTGGGACCAATCATTCAATAATACAAGTCTTATGATATCTTCTAGTGTAACAGTGGTACTTTGTGGTAGTGGAGTAAGGGGTGGTGAGAGGATATTTCCTTTCACATGTGTCCCTCAGTCTTTGAACTATATATATATATATATATATATATATATATATATATATATATATTTAAATTAACTGTAGTACTCAGGGAAAAAAGGGACGTAAAGTCTCAAGCCAAAGGAATAGGCATCAATATGGTCAGGGATGACATATCTTTTAACCTTCTGCACCCATATAAACTATAAATCCTTACATAGGCTCTGAAAAGTGTAAGGGTCACCTGTGATTAACTTATTTAAAGGATTAATCATAAGTAGTCATAGGATCATGGTAGATTTTCTTTTCTTTTTTTTTTTAAGAATTGGACCTTAGATATTATCTAGTTTCTGATTTTGCAGACCAGAGATTGAAGCTCAGAAAAAAGAGAGCTTCTCCAACGTCATATAGGTGGTAAGTAGCTGATCTAGAAGCTGAACCCAAGTTCTCTGACTCAGAAGCCAATGATTTCTCACTACTTCTGGGCATTTAGATTATGGTAGTAGGGAAGGAGCAGGGCTTGATTTTTTTTTGTCCCTATGTTTATACTTGAATTTCAACTCCTTGGTCAAAAAGCATAGTCAAAAAATTAATCTACTGAGCACTTCACATGTTTTTTTAAATGAACTACCAACACTCCATTTATTAGTAGCAAAATGATCTGGAAAAAGATGGACATATTGACATAGGAACAGCGTCATTAAAAATAAAATAAAACATTTATGGCCCCATGTGTATACACAAAGATGCCACTTAATTACAGACTCAAATAAATAACTCTCTCAGGGAACTCTTTGGCACATTTGTATGTAGTTACTTGGGAAGCAGCATATGTATCTTTAATAGATTTTGAGAACTGTACTCTTTGCAAAAAAAAAAACACCTTAGGGAACAAGCATGATAAAATCATTAATTAAAATATTGAACTCAGCTAACATCTTATAATGGAATTATTACTGCTGGAATTAAGTTTGATTATTTTCTTTTGCTAGAAGATGATTCTACTGGTGAAGTGGTAAGAGAATAACTATACATTTGATTAACGAAGAATTATATTTATACATGCATATATATATATATATACAATATTATATATATGCATTCATTTGTGTAAAATATATATTCATTAATTCTGTATCCTCCTATTCTGAAAGAACTGGCAGATGTGATTACAGAACCACTGTCAGTGACATTTGAAAGATCTTGGAAAATAAGTGAGTCACTCCAAGGTTGAAGAAGGTCAGATGTTTAATTTTTTAAAAAAGAGAGAGAGAAATAAGAGGAGGTGGAGGAGGAGAGGGCCTGCTAGCAATAAGCCAGTGAGTTTGATTTGATTCCTAGGAAAATTCTGGAGCACATCATTGCAGAAATGACTGATGAACAACTAGAAAGGTAAATGGTGATTACAAAGAGCTGACATGACTTCATCAAGAACTGATCATGCCAACATAACCTCATTTCCTCTTTTGACAGGATTACTAAATTAATAAATGGGGTGAATGCTAAAGACTAGTTTGCCTACAGTAGATATTCATAGGGGTGTTATCTTTTTTAATAGAAGCATGGCATAATGGATAGAGCATTGTCTTTGAACTCAGGAAGACGTGGGTTCAAGTTCTACCTCTGACACATAGTGGTTGTGTGTCATTTAACCTCTTAGTGACCCAGGCAACTCTCTACAATTATAAATAACAGAGAAGGTGCAGATCTGCATGGGTAGAGAGTTTCCTTACTTGTGATTCCTGTACCAATGAAATTAGAGGCCCAGTTCCTATTCCCTTTGGACAAATTATCTCATGCTATTTTTATGGAGAAGAGAGAAAGACATGGATTAGATAAGAATATAATCAAATATATTCAGAACTGCTTGGATGGCCAGTTGGTCAATAAACATTTATTAAGTGCCTACTATATGCCAGGTACTATGCTAAGCATTAAATATAAAAAGAAAGGTAAAAGACAATCCCTGTCCTCAAGGAGCTCACAATCTAATAGGGGAGGCAACACACAAACCACTATGTACAAACAAGCTATATATAGGATAAATTGGAAATAATCAACAGAGAAATAGTGTTAGTATTAAAAGGGATCAAGAAAAGCTTATTGTAGAAGGTAGGATTTTAGCTGAGACCTGAAAGAAGGCAGGAGGCTACGATGAGGAGGGAGAGAGTCCCGGGTATGAGAAAAAGCCAGTGAAAATTGGGAGATGGACAGCCAGTGTCACCAAATCAGAATACATGGAAGGGGGAAAGACCTAAGAATACTGGAAAGGTAAGAAGGGCTCAGTTTATAAAGGTCTTTAAGAGCCAAACAGAGGATTTTATTTTTGATCCTGGAAGACTAACTGGAGTTTGTTGTGTAGGGGTTCCTTCATGGGCCACATGGTACCCAGAGTCAGGAGATAAGGGCCCATGTCTCCTCTCCTTATCCTTATCCATGCCACATTCACCACTTAGTAAGGATATTGGATGAAAACAGAATACCTGGGCTTGCTCTAAATTCAGAGCGGGATACCAATATTATGTGTCATCACCCTCTTATGGAAGCAAGCTTCCCAAAGATCCATATGGGTTGGCATCAGGTGGAATAGTTTACACTTGCTTACAAAACCTAGCCCCTGTAAGCCAATCCCCCATTACATACAATTACAGTGATCTTTTTTGTTGCTGCCCTTCTTCTTTTCCCCTTTCAGAGATCCTAATCATTGCTTACTACCCTGTTTTAATCCTCTCCACAAAAAACTTTCCAAAGTTAATGTTTTTTACTTGTGACTATTTCCTACCTGATACACTAAAACTTCACTCTCCCCTTCCCACCTTTCCTTATGCCCACTTGTTTCCATTTGGAATTTATTGTATTTCTACAAAAAACTCTGTGTGTGCTTGTTAATGTGTGTGTTCAACCCCTTTTTGGTTCATATAATGCAAGGTTCACATGATGCTGGTTCTTTTGATCTCTTCTTCCATGTTTGTTCACTGGATTATGACGCAGACCCTCTCCTGTGAATGAGAACTCAATATTACAAATGCCTGGAAAAAGAGATAGATCTTTGTGTGAGTGAGGGATAAAATCTGGTTAGACCAAATGCTGCACTTCTATTCATAAAATATTAAAAGAAATAGAAAAATGCATACCGTGCTTTGGTTGGGGCCTCTATGGAGAGGTACAGAAAGTTATGGATAAGAAAGATCCTGGATATCATCCTATACATAATAGTCACAGTTATCCCTAGGAGGAAGAATACTCATGATGATGAGATCATAGACCCAAAATGAAGTAATGGTTAAGAAATCATAAGCTATATAAGTCAAATCAGTTTGTAAATAGCTTCTTTGAGATTTCAGTATCTCATCATGAGGTAACAAAATGCATAGAACTGCTATCCAATGGGAAACTTTCTCTTTTAGATTATAAAATTTATTTAAATCAATATTATTTTTTTTATGCATATGAAGCAATTGGGGTTAAGTGACTTGCCCCAAGTCACACAGCTAGTGAGTGTTATATGTCTGAGGCCACATTTGAACTCAAGTTCTCCCAACTCCAGGGCCAGTTCTCTATTCACTGTGCCACCTAGCTGCCTTTTAAATCAATATTCTGAAGTCGTATAAGAGCTGCATAGTCACTGGAATGGGCCCAAAGCATAATTACATTGTCAAAAAGATATGAATTTTGTTTTTCTTTTTTGAAAGTAAGTTTTAATTGATGTCTTTTATTTTTATATCATCTACATTATCTCAACATTGCCCTTCTCCCAACCTCTCCTAGAGAATCCTAAGTAAAGAATAAAAATCAGGGAAAAAAATTAATAAGAAACTAACCTACATGTCTGACATTGTCTGCCATGTTCCATATCCATAGTACTCTCTCTCTATATCCCCATAATGAAGGGAACAAGACACCTTCTCGTATCTTTTATTTGGGGGTCAGTCTTCATCATTACAATTTCACAGTATTCATTTTGGTGGTATTTTTTTCCATTCACATTGCTGTAGCTCTTGTGTATATTGTTTTTCTATTACTGCTTACTCTACTTCGAAATAGTTCATATTATATTTTCCCATGCTTCTTGATCATATTCAGCGTTTCTTACAACAGTAACATTTCATTACATTTATGTGCTACAATTTGTTTAGTCAATTCCCATTCAACAGGCATGTCATTCATTCAGTTCTTAAATGTAATAAAATATTTCATGTAAATATTTTGGGATATTTGGAATGTTTCTATATTTGAACTCTTTGGGTGTATATGTATGTATGTACGTATCTATTTATATATCTAGGAACAGAATCTCTGAATCAAAGAGTATGAACATTTTAGTCACTTTCTTAGCATAATTCCAAATTACTTTCCAGAATGTTTAGATCAATTCACAGTTCTACCAAAATTATATTAGCAGGCCTAAAATTCCATAGTTCCTCCAACCTTTACTATTCCCATATATTTAAAAAAAATTTACCCATTTATTGGATATGAGGTGAAACCTCAGAACTATTCTCATTTGCTTTTCTCTTATTATTAGTGATATGGAACACTCTTTCATATGGTGGCTAATGGTTTGTGATTCTTCTTTTGAGATCCATGTCTTTTCCTTTGATCTATTGGGGAATGGGTTTTTTGGTCTTATACACTTAGGTAAGTTGCCTATATACCTGGGCCATCAAACTCGTATGAAAGTTATTTGTAATGCAATTTTTATTTTTAGGCAATTGGGGTTAAGTGACTTGCCCAGGGTCACACAGCTAGTGAGTGTTAAGTGTTAGATCTGAGGCTGGATCTGAACTCAGGTCCTCCTGACTTCAGGGCTGGTGCTGTATCCACTGCGCCACCTACCTGTCCATAACAGATTTTTTTTCCAATTAACCATTTCCCTTCTTTATCCTAGTTGCATTAATTGCGTTCATGCAAAAGCTTTTGAATTTCATGTATAACATCAGCTTCAACCCTAAATCTCTATTGCACATATCATCAAAGTGATCTTTTGTATCTTTTGTAATCACCTCTATCTTTTGATTAGAAATTAATTCTCTAGACACTGCTCTGAAAGTTACCTGGTCTTGTTCTCTATTCCTCTGTGATTTCTTTTTCACAGTGTTTAGCATGCTAGTGAGCACTTAATAAATTGATTGATTGATGATATCACTTTTGACACTCAAAAAGTGTGATCTTAAGCATGGTTCAATCTAGATTTACTTCATCCTCTGTTAGGCTTTAGTCTCTATCAGGGCAGGAACTATGAATAGTTCAGCTAGATTTTATATGCCCCAAATATCTAGTGTAATGATTTGTAGGAGGTCCTTATATGTCACTTGAGTGAGTGAAATAATGAAAGCTAACATAAATGACAGAAACAATATTAATGGTTTCCTATTAAATACTCTTTATGGTTCATTGTGGTATAGTATGAAAACTGATTTCCCATCCCAGATGACACCCACCAGTGGTGACTTCAGGAAAGTCCCTTAACAGCTTTAAGACTCTGTTTCTTCACTTGTAAACTGGTGACAGTAATACGATCTTTCAGAGTTGTTATGAGGAAAACACTTCAGCTAACTTTCAAATGTCAGAGGAATGCATTATTACTAATGAATAACTGACACTATAACACTATCCTTAGTAAGGCAAGTGGTTTCTTGCCATGGTGATAGACTTGCTCCGTATCTCACCCATCCCAACTTATGAACAATGATATGCTTTTTGAATGCATTCTTGAATGATAAAAGTTACAGTCAAGTATCCACAAAACAAAACAAAGTTAATTGACCCATAAGGGAATATGATCTTGACTAATTGGCACCATCTGCCAAATCACTGAGCTAACTTGGACAATACTTCCCATAAATGTTGCACTTATATCATAAAGAAAAGCCAGAAAGAATTTTTCTGTGGCTCAGCAGTCCTTTGGAATAGCATGAACCAATTAGAGGGAAACTGTTTCTTTGTTAGGCAAATTTCTGGCTCAGTTAATTTTTAACTGTTGTTTGATTTAGGAAATTGATGTCAAAATTTTCTACTTCTTTCATGACAAGACTAGAAATAGAAACACATTAAAAAACCCACATCAATATTACTGAAGTTTTAACTTTTAAGGAGCTCAAATAGCTTAACAGACATTCTCATTCTGTCTCATCAAAGGATATTTAAATTTGTACCTAAAGGATGCCATGAACAAAATGCCATCATATAAGAGTTTCACAAAGTTACCATCAGGTCTCATCTGGATTACTGCTACCTCCTGGATTATTGCAGTACCTCCCCCCAACACTGGTCTCCCTGCATCAAGTGTCCCCCCTCTCCAATCTATCCTCCATACAACTGTGAAGATAATATTCTTTTTTATTTAATATTTTATTTTTCCCCAATTACATATAAAAATAATTTTAACTTTTTTTTAAATGTTGAGTTTCAAATTCTCTCCTACCCATTTTCCCCTGCCCCATCATTGAGAAGGCAAGCAATTTGATATGGGTTATACATGTGAAGATATAGAAAAAACATATTTCCATATTGGTTGTGCTGTGAAAGAAAACAGAGACAAAAAACCCCCCCAAAACAAAACAAGAAAAATAAAGTAAAAAAAAACCATGCTTCAATCTGCATTCAGACTCCATCAGTTCTTTCTCTGGAAGTGCACAGCATTTTTCATCTTAAGCCCTTCAGAATTGTCTTGGATTATTGTGAAAATAGTATTCTATTTTCATACAGGTCTAATGATATCACTGCTCCTCTCAGTAATCTCCAGTAGCTCCCTGTGGCCTCTAGGATCAAATATAAGATTGTCTAGTAAGCATTTAAAGCCCTTCATGAACTGGATCCAATCTGTCTTTCCAGTAAAATTACATATTATGTCCCTTTTTGCATTCTGTCACTTTGCCCTTATTATTGTTCCTTTCACACCAAATTTTTTTTCTCATCTCTATGTCTTTTCTCAGGTCATTCCCCCATGCCTGAATGTCCTCCTTCCTTAGCCTCCTTCAGAGTGATAATGACTTTATGTGTCTTTTATTCATGTAATCCTTTTGGAATGAATTCAAACATTCCTTGATGAGACAATATGAGACTATTGAGTCATTTAAACTCCTTAAAAGGTGCTCTGGTACCACCTTGGAAGTTTTTCCTTATTCCTTGGCTGTTAGTACCCACCTCCTAACCACATAACTTTGTATTTACTTTGTGTCTACATATATGTATGTGTATATACACATGTATACATACATATATATTTTTTTGTTTTGAGTTGTTTCAGTTGTGTCCAACTCTCTGCGACCCCATTTGAAGTTATGTTAGCAAAGATGCTGGAGTGGTTTGCCATTTCTTTCTCCAAAGTGTGCATATGCAATATGTATATAATATATACACATGTATGTATACATGTGTACATACATGTTATTTCCCCCCAATAAAATGAAGACTCCTTGCGGGTAGAGGCTTGTTTGTTTTTTAAATTTGTATATTCAGGGCTTAGCCCAGGTCCTAGCACAGAGCATATATTTAATAAATGCTAATTGAGTGATAATTTTGCCTCAAAGGATTTGATTACTACTGCCACTAGACAAAATACATGATAGGACATGTTTGGCTTTGACTCTGAAGCTCCCAAGCCTTTTTTTCTTGGTACCATCCCTCTCCATTCCTCACCCCAATCTCTGTTATCAAAACCAGATTTTAGAAAAGCATCCATAAAGGACATTTATACTTTAATAACCTAATACAGTGACTTCAGGGTGCTGGCTAAAGAAGGTGTTTTAGAGATCAGCAGAGTATTCCAGAGCAATTGAAATTGTGCCATTCAAATGGTCACTTACTCCACCTATACATCAGTCAGGTCCTGCACTTTATCTTGTACAGATTCAGAAAATAGAAGCCATCTGTCATATGTTCCGTCTTGTCCTCTATCCTCAAGGTCCCTCATGATGGAGTACCTCCTATTCTCTTCTTTGTTCTGATCTTTGATGGTGAAGCAGCCTTGTCAAGGTTAATCTCTCCATCAATTGATCTCATCCCTGTAGTAGATAAATGCTTTCAAGTCAATGACTGCCTCACTTCTGTATTTGCATGCTCAGTGCCTCATACATAATGCTTACATAATAAATGCATGTTTACAAATTGTCTTGTCTCCTTTGGAAGCTTGACTGCCCCCTTCCTCCACCACCCTCCCCCACCATTCCATCTCTTTTACTCATCTTCATTCTCTCCTTATCTACAGGTTCCTTCTCTACAAACATGTTCAGGTCTTCTCCATGCTGGAAAAAACAAAGCAAACAGCTACCTTCTTTTGATTCTGCTCTTCCTTCCAACTTATATCTTGGATCTCTTCTCTGTTTCACAATCTCACACCTAAAAAGTGTTGAGTATACTTATTTGCCTCCATTATCTCACCCCCATCTCCTTTCTCAGTCTCCTGAAATCTGACTTCTGATCTCACCACTTCAACTAGAATTTTCTTTCCAACTCAACCAGTTATATTTGAACTTTTCCCAATCCAATGGCTTTTCTTGGTACTCATTGTTCTTGGTCTGTTTGTAAATATCGACACTGTGAATTAACCCTTTCTCCAGGATGCTATCTTCTTTCTTGACTCTAGGACATTACTTTCTCTTGGCTTTCTTCCCACTAGTCTGGTTGATCTTTTTTAGTCTCCATTGCTGGGTTTTGCTCCTCTTTCCACTCACTAAGAGTGGGCATATCCCAAGGCTGTGTCTTGTACCCTCTTCACTTGTTATTCTCATAAAGTTTTTCCTTTGATGATCTCATTAATCCCATGAACTCAATTATCACTGCATGTTCCCAAATCTATACAGATTACTCCCAAATCTTTATCTACAGCCATCTTCTATTCCTTGATATATGGTATTCCCTAGTTGACCTCTATACCTCACCACAGGTAGTCCTCCATGTCTTACACTTGGCGAACAAGAAAATACTGAGCACCCTATCTATATCATCCATCCTTCTCATATTTCCCTTTGCGGAATCCCCATTCTCCTTCAAAGCATAATTTGGGCGCCATCATCTTTGTGAAGCCTTTTCTAAAACCCTTAGTTAATAGTATCATCTGCTTCTTAAATTTATACATTCTAGTTATTTGTTTATTTATTTGCATATCATCTCCTTTCTCCTCAGCAGAAAATGAGCTCCTTGAGGTGGGGACTGCTTCCTTTTTGATTTTATATCTCCATTACCTAAGACATACCTGGTATACAATGGGCACTTAATAAGTGTTAGTTGGATTCATTTAAATAACAGAAAAGCTGGATTCAATAGAAAGGCCTTTATATTCTTATGCCTATGATACCTTGATCCATAAGATGTCATGGTTGTACTATTCTTCTTCTTATTTCACAACTATATTGAAAACATAATATCTTTAGTGTGAAGTCTGAAACTAGGGGGAATGTGTAAATTAAGATCTGCTTCCACTATTTAACTACCCTGAAGTTTTAAAGAGGTGTAGTAGCCTTAGTAGAATTTTTACAGGACTTCCTTAATCTTTATTCAGTCATCTTACCTGAATTTTTTTTTTGTATCAATGGGAACTTTCAATTTGCTTTGGCATTCCATGGTATTAAACTCTGAAGTAGCTGGCTGAAAGTTTAATGCTCTTCTGTGAGTGGTATTTTCCTTTCTATTGAATAGGTAGTAATTTTACATAAAATCCATAAACATTTTTCTCCCCAAACTTTATATCTTTTTTTAAATTAATCTCCCACCCCCAGACTTCACTACACTAGTTCCCTCACCTGAAAATGATGACCCAATGCTCACCTGAAAATTGAGTGCAACAATATAGGAGCCCAAATTGAAAAAGGGGGAAAGTGAAACTACCCTCCTACATTGAGTTGAATATTACCCTTCTCTAGTATGAGGAGGCTTCCCTGCAGCTAACCTCATGATTACTTACTAACTCTCCCTTTCCCATTTCCTTTGACCCTCTGGGTCTCTTTTTCTATTTCTTCCTTGGTTATTTTTCTTATACCTGGGTTCCTTCATCATTACTATCAGTCTCCTATGGCTCACAATGAACACTTTGGTGGGTTCATATTTGAATCCTGCTGTTGCTGCTTTTGGGTTGTTACCTTCTTTCCTTTGAGTTAAATAGGTACCTGAATTAAAAGGTCTTTCCATCTAAATGGAAGATGCTGTTGCTGCTCTTGTGTATTGTATATGTGTGCACACAAGCCACAAATCAAATTTAGATAGATTGTCTGTGTAGCTTTATAACATATACTGAAGAATAAGAGGAAGAGATTTTAATATCCAATATGTTGAAAGTTTATTATTCTATGATCAGACCACATCTAAAATATCAATTTGACTTCTTGGCAGTATGTCATAAGGGTCATTGATATGTGGGAGTGGCTTCACAGGGTGGCAAAGAGGATTCACAATATTAGAGGCATTTTCTCACATATCCAATCATTATGTCTTATAATTTCTGTCTCCCCAAAATCTCACTCATTTGGCCTCCCCTTAATTCAGGGCTTCATCTTTATCATCTCTTGTCTTGACCAGCATTTCTGAAACTGTAGGTTGTGACCTGTAGTTTAAGAAGTGCTGAAGGGGTCATGAGTGGAAAAAGTTCAAGAAGTCCTGGTCTAGACAATTGAAATAGCCTTTAATTGGTATTCCTGCTTCAAGTTCCTTCTCATTCCAATTCTTACTCCATACTTATCCTTAATCCATATTCCCCAAAAGTGATGTTCCTAAATCCCAGTTCTTACCATGTCACTCAGTAAACTCCTGTGACTCCCAATTATATGTAGTATCAAATACCAAAATCCTCTGCCATTTCAAGTCCTTAGCAATCTGGCTCCAATTACTGTTGGCAGACACTGCCACTTCTCAATTTGTGAATTGATTATTCCTGTGTGGGTATGGGAGGAGGCTGGGAGAGACAGATTAGCAACAGACAATGGGTGATATAGATAGGGTGACTTTTGCTTGTGGCAGGCCACAGGAGCTCAATATTTTCTTCTTTGCCAAGTGTAAGAGATGAGGATTAAACTGCCCAGGACTTTTAATATAGAGGGAATTGCTTAAGCTCATCTAATGTTGTCTTTAGTGAGAGGCTTCTTTTTTATCTTTATAATTGTAAAGTACTGAAAGAGGGACTTGAAAGATGACTATAATAATTGTCTTACTATAAAGATATTTTTCTATATCAGTTTATTTTTTCCATTTATCTTAAAAATATTTAAATACTATGCCATTGGGTAGACATGTATTTGATATTAGTATTGTTTCCTTATTTCTGGGGTTTTTAAGAATAATGTTCCCACTTGTCTCTCTGATTTTACTGTTTTTCTAAAACTGTGTTTTAGACAAGCTTTTAGCATAATATATTTTAGTCCAGCTCTTCATCATAACTTTATCTATATTTTCATGTTTTAAGGATGAGTTTTTTGTATGTGGAGATCTTGGTTTCTAATTTCTAATCCAGTATGTTAGTCTTACATTTAATGGTCGTTTAATCCATTAACATTTAAGGTTATAATTGTCAAGTTTATTTTTTTTCTTCCATTAAATCCTGTTGTGACATCCCTCTTGATCTAGGTTTGGAACATCAATATATGCTCGTTTGCAATGGTTTGGTTTGGGTGTAGGAGGAGTGGATAATAGCCACAGAATAGGTATTATTTTATAGATTATTTTATTTCTTTAATTTATTCTGTCCAAAGAATAAAAATATTACCAAGCACATCTCTCTGTTCATAATGACTGATTCCATCATACCAAAGCCATGTATGAATTTTACCCATTTGTTCTGATTGGGTAAATCTTCATCACTTACACCCTCTTTGAGGGAGAGGAAAAGATAGAACTGGGCCAGGGGTAAAAAGTTGTCTGATTTTTGCAAACCAAAGAGATCTTGGCACCTCCCAACCGGTATTGCCAGAGTATATAACTGCCAGACTAAACATGAGGCTCTCCAGGGACTGGATTTTTAGGTAAAGAGGATCAATATAGGTCTTAGCAATGCTACTGAGTTTTTTAAACTATTACTCTACTTTTTACAAAAGCAATTACCACTAAATCACTAAGATTTATTTAGTTGAAATTATCTGATCCCAAATTCTTCTTGTCAACAGACACACCCCTCCACCCAGCTTTGTCCCACACTTCTGGTTATCTCCTTAAAAAAATATGCACTTGGTACTTGGGGTTTATTTTGTTTGAGACAATCTGATCATAGGATCCATCCACAGATGCTTTTCCCCACCACCAGCTGCCCAGCCTAAAATTGACTATTTTTGATTCTGCTTTTACTGTTATTTTCTGAATCATTTCCTGACCCCTCCCTTGTCCATTCCAGAGAAGAAGGGTTCAAGATTCATTAAAACATGCCCCCATTCCTCTCCATATTTTGGAAAGACATTCATTTGTGGAGGTTCATTGTATTAAAAAAAGATTGTTTTCCTGTCCTAACATTTCCTCCTCTTGAATACTTTTATTTTATTCCCCTTCATGAACTTCAGGGAAAAAAAATTCTCCTTTTATTCTTTCAAAGACTCACGGACAAGGTGAGATTTTAAAAATAAACTGATCTTGTCTCCTTCTTATTACATAGAAACATTGATACTTCAACCATTTGTTTTTATTACTTAATGAATGCTAAAGGTTTAGGAAAAAGTTAGAGTAATGGTTAATATGATAAAAACATGACAAAGTAAATGAATTCTAACAAGAATACCACATGCTTGAAAGGTAATGGGAAGCTACCTGTATGATATGGATGCTCCCTCATTTTTCCCCCCAAAAGAAGAGTACTTCTCATTCACTGGAGTATAAGAAAGAAGGATGAGGTTAAGAACCAAAGATAGCATGTGTCTACATTGACAATAGTATCCTTTCACTTATTTTGACCTCACTATACAGTATGGTAAGATCAGTTGTTGAATGTAACCCTCCCCTTTTTTTTTTGTTATGTATCTTTCCATAGAACTTGTTTTCTTCATTATTTCGGATAGACTTTTATGAATCTAGGAAAGCTCTTTATGTATCGTATTTCATGATAGGAATGATGACCTAAATGGCTTGAAAGCCTGCTTGTCATCTGAAGTGGTGAGTCACTAAAATTTAAAACTGTTATAAAATTCTTCTTAACTGTCATTTTTCTCTAAATACATGTGTACTGTTCGGCCTTGAGATATACATAGTTTATATTATACATATTACATATATTATACTGAATAGTATGTGTATGTATATACATACATATGACTTTGAGAAAGTTCTTTTTTATTTATTTGATTAATGAGCATTTTCTCATTTTGATGATATGATTTTGTAGAGCATGCAAATACCAATTGTTGAATAAACTTTCTCTTTCCAGCAATGAAATGCACAATGCAGCAGTTTCTAAGGATTTCCTGGCTGTTGGAAAGCAAATGAACCTAAATTCTTCTATCTTACTGGAAAAATAACATATTGGAATTGTCTATAGAACACAGCCAGCCAAATGGAACAGCTTCAACTGGAATTTTTCTTTTATACAACTCATACCATATATTTCTATTCATTAGACGTTTAATTTGAAAATGTTTTAAAAAGGGGGAAACTATCAAGTCCTTACTTTACATAAATACCCAATCTATTGCAGAGACTAGATTGTTTTGTATTAATTTTTCATGGGGTGGACAGAATTTTATGATTAATAATTCAGAATTCTTTTTGGATTTTCCCTATAGCTTTATAACTTTCACAAGATTTATGTTAGCCTGAAGGTCTAAGTGATGAGGTCTTGGGTTCAAATTATAAGATATTAGAATTGACTTACACTAGAGACATACAAGACTAGAGCTATATATTTGAAAGTTAAATTGATGAGGTAGACATCAGAAGCCCTGAAGTCCAGTCTTATTACCTTGAATACCATAGCTATTATCCCATTCAGCACAGCTGGCCTTAGCTCTCATATTCTAGAAGTCTGGGGCATGCCTTGGTCTCCCGTGTTTACAGATGACAACTTGAACATTGACATAATGCTGATCTAGACCAGTGGGGAAATTTTTGTGTGCTGTGTGTGTGTGTGTCTGTGTAATAGCTCAAAAGAAGGCTAGGTGGAAAAAAATATATACTAAACCCTTTATAACTACTTATACCATGGGAAAGTACTCTTGGGGAGGCACAAGCTAGGAGCAAACTTATTGTTATCTTTTGGAGGGGGCTTCAGAAACTGAGAGAAACTAGTTCCTAGGAAGTAGAAATGAAAAAGGTTGGACAAGAGCAAAAAGTTTCCAATGGTGAGTTTGAGAAACTCTAGCTGGAAGAGAAAATATAACGCACAAACAATTCTCACATTTTCTTTTTTGTGGAAAAAAAATCTATTAAGTGACAAATTTATTTTTCAGACTGATAGAACAACTACAAGTAATAATAACTGAATCACTTTTAGTTAGCAAATATGACTTTTAGAAGTGATCTTGTCTCACTTTGAAAAATTGAATTGCTGAATCTACTTCTTAGAGGAAAAAAATGTGGATTTCAGAAGAGATTATCTCAGAACACCTACTTCCAATGAGATCCCCTGTCTTCATACATCCCCCTTTAAAATATTTTAATCAAAAAGTCAATTTAGGTCTAGGGATATTTTGATAATGATGTAGGGCATTGGTTCACTGGGGAATCAAACTAGGTATAAACTGAACCAGTTTTCTTTATTGTTAGACTGATGGCTGTAAAGGTTCCATTATTCACCTATTGTGAGAGAAATGCTTCCTTTGGTGTAGTGCTTATTGTATATTATGGATCTTTTAACCTTTTACTTCAGAACGTCCTGCAAAAGGAAATAATACTTTAAGCTCTCAATTTTATTCTTATTGATTTCTTTTAAAAAAAATACTTTCCACAATGTAAGAAATCATGTCCTAAAGAGGTAATTAAATTTACAATAAAAAGTATTACCTGATTAACTGAAGGAAATTTCCAGTGCTCTATAAAGGAGGTGAGGTAGAAAGTTTTGGTACAGATTTGCTTTTTTAAACTCGGGCTTCCAAAGGACCAAAGTCAGCTAATCTAAATCTCTCACTCTTTCACCTCAGAGGAAGAAATAGAGGTACCATGGAGATAAGGGACCATTCCAAGGTCACATAACTTAGTTATTAAAAGGACTTGAGTTTATGCCTGGGATGACAAATCTAGTACTCTTTGAAGTACATGAAAGGTCATTACTTTTAAAGCTTTTAATTACTGTTCATGATGTAGTTTCTTCAGGTCAAATTTTATCATTGTCAAATATATCATACATACATACATACCCCAATTCTGAATTACTCTTGTCATATGCCTTATCCTGTCCTCTGAATCACTGAGTCCATGTGTTACTGAACACTGATGGAAAAAGTCACACAACTGAGCTGACTGGGTGTGCTACAGGTTTATTACATATTTTCAACTAGGTCTTCACTGCTGCATACAAACGCTTTTCTTTTCCCCTGATTGACCTTATATCCCAAACCTTCTCTTCTCCCCTCAAACTACCTTTATCAAAATCCTTTCCCCGTGGAGTTCCACTTCTGGGAGCCAAGATGGTGGAGTAAGAAGTAAGTCGCTCTCACCCTCCCTTATTGAAAGCACGGAAAATATCTCCCCAGGACAGCAGAGGGAAAGAAGGGAGGGAAATGAGCACTGTTTGAATCTTACTCTCATCAGATTTGGCTCAAGGAGGGAATAACATAATCAGTTAGGTATAGAAATCGAACTTTCCCTATAGGCAGTAGAAGGGAAAAGGGGAAGAAAAGGGAGGGGCTGACAGAAGGGAGGGCTGACTGAGGAAGGCAGCGGTCAAAAGCAAAATCCTTCCCGTGTGTCAGCTGAGGCCCTTGCCATATTCCTTTAAACCAGCTGTCCTCTATGCCTAGAATATATTTCTTCTTTACTTTGATTTCATAGTCTTCTTAGCTTCCCTCAAATTTAAAATGTCGCCTTCTACAAAACCTGTCCTGATCCCTTCACTTGTTACTGTCCTTTCCCCTCTCTAGATAGGACTTTGGATCGCTTTTATATTTACTTGTCTGTATACATGTTGCTTTCCCTCCAGTGGAGTGTACATTCCTCAAGGGTAGGGGCCATTTTATTCTTGACTCTATTGTTAGTGCCAAGCACAGCATGTAGTAGGCTCTTAATTCATGCTTGTTGAGTTCAATTGAACATTTCTATAAATAAATATTTATACATATATAAAATCTATATACAATGCTTCCTATAATGTAGCTAATATGCATGCCTATAAAATCTATATCATAGTGATGTGATATTTCTAACATGTATGAATATATTCATATATATGAATACATATACATATATATGTGAATAAAGCCTATATCTTTATACCCCCTGCCTAGCATGTGTGCATAGAATTTGGCTATCATCTATCAATCTATCTATCCTGCATATGACATTAATGCATCCTACATAAAATCTATATCTATATAAATAATGTCTATAATATATCTAATTCACATACATATAAGATCTAAATATACATACTTTCTATAATATAACTAACATAATTGTACATAAAATCTGTATCATATCAATTCTGTCTATGATGTTTCAAATATACATACATATACATATATATATGCATAAAGCCTGTATCTTTATATACCCTGCCTGTATCTAGCATATGTATATATGTATACATAGAATCCCATCCATTTGTTCCATCTATCCATCTATCTATCTACCTGTCTGTCTGCCTATCTATCTATCTATCTATCTATCTATCTATCTATCTATCTATCTATCTATCTGTCTATCTGTCTGTCTGTCTGTCTGTTTGTCTGTCTGTCTATCTATCTATCTATCTATCTATCTATCTATCTATCTATCTATCTATCTATCTATCTATCTATCTATCTATAGATATATACCCTGCCTAAAACATTAATACAGGCCACATAAAATATATATCTATATAAATACTGCCTGTAATATATCTAATTTGCATACATAAAAATATAAATATGTATACTTTCTATAATATAGATAACATAAATGTACATAAAATCTATATCATATATATATGTATTTATAGCACATGTACATAAAGCCAATATCTCTATACACACTGCCTGTGATGTATCTATCATATGTGTATATAACATCTATCTATGCTGCCTGTAACATATCTATATATGTGTACATAAAATCTAGATATATGCTATTATATATCTATATATATGTAAAATCTAAATATATATGTACTGCCTATGATATATCTAATATTCAAGTAAATAAAATCTATATGCTGCCTATAATACATCTAATATACATGTACACAAAATCTATATCTATATGCATGCTGCCTGTAACATATCTATATAGATATGTTCATAAAACTCCAAAACATTAGGCTGTCTTTTGCTTTTTTTCATATTTCTAGTGCTTAGCACAGTGTCTAGAATATAGCATACACTTAATAGATACTTATTGACTGACATAAAGTCTATATATACATGCTCCCTATATCTAATGTTCATGTACATAAAATCTATATTCATATACATGCTGCCTGATGCCTGCAATGATGACGTTATTGACTACTGTGCATTTTTAGCTGCCTTTCCAAGAGTTTTAGGCATCTACACTAATCCGTGAACACATTTGTCTGATCTTCTTCATAGCCTTATCTGCCTGTTCTTGATCTACAGTTGCTCACTTTTCAGATGGTAGGCTTGAGTTAAGGATATAGTCTTGGACTGTGACGATGAACTTAGCCACCTTATCCATGTGATCACTATACCCATGCCTTGTCCTCATTAGCATGGCACTCTAACCATATGAAATAACCAGATACGTTAGAAAACAACATTTGTTAAGCTAAATTAGAATAAGGCAATTCTTGGAAAGGAGAAATACAAATTCTATTGCTACTCCCTTGCAGCTAGAGGGAGCAAGCAGTCCTTATGAAAGATAGAAACCTATGCTTGTAGGGCTCACCAGGTGCCCTGTCTTATGGTCTCATTAATGCTAAGACACTGGAAATTGCTGAAAACCAATTTTTAGGATAAGAAAATTTTTAGTCAGAAAATATTCTAAAGGTTCATTAACTGCTATTAGTTAAGAGATTAAAGTGCTTTTGTTTGTAGAAGGGAATCCATTCTTTTAAAGAATGTGTGGCATTTGGTGGGAAATACATCATCTATGCCTGTATGGCACCACATGTTCAGACTGGGTCAGTTATAACCTTATTATATTCAAAAACTGCCTCAAAGATGAGCCATTGCTGTCAGTGATACCTAATTGTAGAAGCATCTGGCTCTGCTCTGAGTTGTTTGGTGGTCCTAGGACTGACTAAAGGACCTGCTAGCTTTTATCAGATTAGCTACTTAGGCCAATGGTTAGTCTGATTGTTTGTGTAGACCCCACCTAAATTGTTCTTTACCTGTTTGCCTATTAGGGAAAAAAAAATAGTCTCCCTCATAAAGATACCCGAGGAGCATTAATAATAAAATGTGTCATGAGAGTAAAAAACCTATTTTATAGTTATATAACATAGCAAACTAAACCCATTTGAAAGAATGATAAAATTAGGGAAATATGTGACAGATATATATATATATATATACCTATTTATATATGTATATATATATATGTATGTATGTATGACATAGCTGCTCCACTGAAAAAGGTTTATTTCTGGAGGGAGGATGGGAAAGTTAATTCTCATAACATGACTCACCTTTATATTTGGGAAATAATCACCTCTTTATTATTAAAGTTTGAAGGATCCTAATTTCATTAGGATTTCACAATTAGTGGGCATGAGGAAAAGTTGTTCCATATGCAGTTACTTGATGTCAGGACCACTTAGATTCAGTGTGACAATACAGTCTAGTCTTATAAGTTAATCCATTTCCCTCTGGCTCCAGCCAAAGAGTTGGTATCAGAATATTAGTGACTAGTAAGCTGGTAAGAACTATTCCAAAACTCAGCATCTGGGCCTTGTGTTTGCCAAGAACTCAAGCGTGTTCTTTGCTGTTGGCTGAAATTCTGGAGCAGATGAAGTAGGAAAATGGAAGAAGAGTACAATTCTTTGCTGACATAGGAAGAGGCAGGTGCTAAAATGAGTAATGGAATGAAATCACATACAGTACCTATAAATCTACTTGCATTCCTCTCTCATGATGTGTTCTAAAAGGGAAAAATCAGAATGTGTTTAAAAGACTAATCCATAAAAAGGTAATTATGGATATGTTGCTTAGAAATCCATAATTTCTATCCTTCTAAATATAAACATGTAGGGGAATATGTGATCATTAAATGACTCTTTTCTCCTACATGCATTTCTTTAGAATAGAAACACAGCTAGGGGAAATAATGAAAGGCAATTAGAGGGCATACCTCTAGATCAGGGCCTTGAGGCTGCATGGTGGCCTTCTAGCTCCTTCGGTGTGGCCCTTTGACTGAGTCTGGGTTTTACAGAACAAATCCTTTTATTAAGGGAATTTGCTCTGTGATGTTTGGATTTAGTCAAAGGGCCACACTTGAGGACCTAGAGGGCCACGTGAGGCCTTGAGGCTGTAGGTTCCCCACCCCTGCTCTAGATATCTCTTCCTCTCGATGGGAAGCCAGGACAAGTTAGTTTAATTCTAGCAATCTCCAGTGGCTAGTGTCTGCCACAAGGACTATTGAGGTGCTCTCTTTTTTTGAATAAAATGTTACCCATAGAACCATACATCCCTTTGGGATGATGCTGGAAGGCAATGACATTACTACTGAAAACATGAAGGACTGATTTCTGCAATTGCTTTAGTTCAGTCTTCTGGGAGCTAAGGAGGAGGGGCACCTAGGTGGTACAGTGGAAAGAGTGCTGGGCCTGAAGTCAGGAAGACTCATCTTTCTAAGTTCAAATCTGGCCTCAAACATTTACTAGCTGGGTGACCCTGACCAAGTCACTTAACCCTGTTTGCTTCGGTTCCTCATTTGTATAAGAAATTGAAAAAAAAAAGGCAAACCACCCCAGTATCTTTGCCAAGAAAGCTCTGCATGGGATCACAAGGAGTTGGACGCAACTGAAACGCCTGAACAACAAAAATCAGGAGCAGAGACAGAGACTCCTTGCTCTGGAGCCAGAAGACCCTGTTACTTATTGCCTCTGTAACCTTGGGCGAGTCTCTGAAATTGGTTTCCTTATCTGTAAAATAAGAGGTTTGGACTTGATGCACTAAGGTCTATGCCATTTTAAATTCTACAAACTCCTCTGTTCTCATGTTGGGGTTAAGATGACTCCTGTTGAGAGGGTCAGCTATAAAACAACAATAACAAACTTTAAGGTTGTAAGCTGTATAAAATAACAGGAAAAAAATCTTTGATTTTTAACTTAGATTTTGTTTAAATGTATATCTCAATGTCTAGAAATCAATTCTTGGAAAGAGAGAAAAAGAAAAGTAGCCTTGAAAATATTTCCACTACATCTAACATGAATATACAAGTAATATGAACAATATACTAATGTCTGTTTTTTAATAATAGATTGCTTTTTTTAACCAGCAGAAGAATTAAAAATGAAAGTTCAATGTTAAAATAACACATTATGAAATATAATTATTCCATCAGTGGAGAATCTTACTTTTGGGACAGGGCAAAGGGGAAGAAAGCAACTTCCATTTATCTATTCTTCTGCCCGTGTAAACACAGAAACAATCACAGTTCCATTCAGAGCCAATAATTTTAAAATAAAAGTCAGAAGTTCAGTCTTATAGCATAAGGTATATTTCAGATAAAACAATAAAAGGTCAATGCATAAAAGCATGCAGGTTTTCAGGAGAAATCATTATGTTCAAAGTGACAGAAAATGGTGTGCATTATTTAGAGAAGCTATAAATTGAATAGAATAAGTTAGTAATGCTACAGTGGGTCAGTAATGGAGTTGCTATTTCCAAAGTAATGCACATTGGGGTGTGACTCTTTCAAAGATATGACCTATGTCTGGGTCAGCTACTGGGCACACTCTGAGTCTGATGTCTTGAGCATTAATAATTTGGAAAGTATCAAAGTTTCAGGGAAGCTCCCCATTTTCCCCATAACTTCTAACCCTTTGTTAGATGAGGGAAAGATGTAGGGGTGTCATCATGAAGGTAACTAAACATTAGCAGGTAAGAGGCAGTTTCATGTTTGGATATATCTCAGCCTAGGAAAACGTGCATTTGTTGTCCTTTAGATGAGAAGAGTTTTGTCTGAGCTGAATGGATCAAAACAATAGAAAGTCAATACTTAAGGTGGTAATGATTTCCTTTTATTGTTTTTGGATATCCAGTGCCTAACAGTGATATGTACATATTAGGCATTTCATAAATACTTGGCTGATTGCAGTGAAAATAGATGTTAAGGTCTGATTGTACTAGTGTTGTGTATGTGTCCCATCTAGTTTTCCACCTTAAACTTAATTTCGTGAAAGCACAGACAATTACTGAGCTTGAAGGAATTGTGAAAATCATGTGGTTCAATTCCTTCATTTTCCAGCTAGTCACAGAGAAATGACATGCCTACAGTCACACACAGTGGAATGTGACACACCATAGTCATGGAGACCAGACTTGAATCTGGGTACATATATACATTTTGTTTGTTTAACTTTATACTATGTATGAATGAATGAAAAAAAAATAAGCATTTACTATGTGCCAAGCACTGAGCTAAGTACTGGGTATGTAATATAAAAAGCATGACAGTCACTGCCTTCAAATAGCTTATGTTCTAATAGAAGAAGAAAATACGTATGGGGGAGCAATGGCCAGAGAGGGGTGTTCGGTCAGGAAAGTCACAGAGATGGTGATTTGAGTAATAGGACAATTCATTGACATGTTCTTTCCAGGAAATGACAGTATTTACTAAGTTTATTGATCATTACAAAAATAATTTCTACATGATTTTAAATCATATAGAAAGTCCTTTCTCCACAATAACTCAGTGAAGTAGGTAGTACAAGTATTAATTGTTGTCATTATTGTATAGGTAAGGATTGACAAGTGGGAATTCCCTGGTCAACATGATGAGGTAACAGGATGGTGAGCTTTTTGTGGAGACTTTGTATATTCCTATGGAAAGCAAGGAGGAAATGACCATTACAAACTCACTGAGAAGATTTTAGGAAGGGCTCAATTCCTGGGGCACACCAGGAAACACCTCATTGAAATTTAAGTTCTTTCTTTAAATATAACTGATTGCTGATAGACTCGTTGGTTTAGAACCGTGTGGGTTGGATTTGAGCCATGTTGCTGTTCTTAGGTCTGTAAGAATGTCTATGAGAAAAGGCTGATTCTGCAAATGACCTCCTTGTATAGGTCCAGAACAAAAGAACATACAAAAAGCCTGACCCAACCACTTTTATCCCCAAACAATACATGAAAACAGAAAAAAAAAAACTCAGACCAATCAATTAATCCAGTCAATATGACTTAGGAGAGATCTTCATTCTCAATTAGCTGTTCCTGGGCATATCCAAGTATATGACCCTCACTGTTCTCAATGATGTTATCATGAGTATCTCTACTCTTCCATAAAAAGATACAATCAAAGTCTCAAACAGAGGCTTAACTCCTTTTAAATTTGTCAAATTAGTCAGGGAATTCCCCTGATCAACCACCAATGTACAGATGAGGAAACCGAAGGTCAAAGAAGCTAAGATAACTTGTATAGTGTTATACATCAAAAGTCAGAGCCAGGATTTGAACCCATATCTCTCTCCCCTAATTCTTTGAATTGCTGAAGTTGAAAAACTACTCTCCTTGTTTTCTTTATATTCTCTTTTCAGGTTGCTAGATACATTACTTCCATGATGCCATCAGGGCTTGCAGGGTTAGAGTTAGGGATGGACGGCTGGGGCAGGTGGAAGACCTTGTTGGAAGATAAGCTTGGAATCTTGGCTCCAGAACAGTAACTGGCCCATTGTCTTTGAGCACTAAGCCTCTTGAATTCTAGTTCTGTGAATGACTGGGTCATCTGGCCAATTTCAAAATCAAGCATCATTGAATGAAAGAGGAGAAAACTTTGTATTGGAGACTAATTCCAGATGTTTCTGAAGATAGCAAAAGCACCAGCTTTTGCTGTGCATTTGAATAAAATTCTTGTGGTTGTTTGCTTATTCCATCACTTTTGATAAGAAAGTCACCTCTATGGATAATAAAATTTTACCTGATTTTCAGCAATTTTTGTTCCTCTCTCATTTCAACAAACCATTGGGGTATGAGGGAGGAAGAGACACATTTTCACTCCTGGACTTGTTTTTTTTTATTCCTCTTGAGACTATACTGTGTGTGTGAATCCTCTTCAAAGTTCATTTTATCCATTAAATTAATTTTGGTGTGTTTGTTTTAGAACATTGTGCTCTTCTATGTGAGTCAAGGGGCATATGGTCTCTTTTATTGGAAAATAAAGAACAGATGTGAGGTTTAGATAAGTACACATAAATATGTGAAGGTCGATGACAGGTGACTCATCTTTTTCACCATATTGTGGAAAGGATGTGCATAATTTCCGTGGAGGAAATTTGATCCTTGATACAGTGGCATCAAAGTAAATTATTATTTTATTTATTTTGCTTGGTTTGCATTAAAAAAATTAGCAAGTGTAGGTCAGCTTTTGCCTGAAGTCATGAGCTTCCAGAGACCTTTGTAAATTCAAGTGGTTGCATTTTTTTCTGTAACTCCGGAAGGCAGTACATAGATTTTAATGAAATGCATTAGATCTATGTATTAAACAATGACATGAACTCAGGTCCACATCAACTGTGAAGTAGCACTTAATGACTTCACTTTCCATTTCATTTTTCATATATTGAATGTATCAGACACAAGAAGATTTTGGAAATAGCAAAGCATAGCAACAAGGGAGTATAGTAGCTTTGGATATTCATCATTTAGCCACATATGAAACAGAAGCCAGATTGAAATAACTTTTTATTTTTTGGTGGAGTCAGTTCGAACTGGAATAGACTTTGGCTTATATAGAATAAAGGAAAGAGATAAATTCTGAGATCCTATGCTTGAAAATTCCTTTCTTCTCTCTTCCCTTTTCTGTCACAAGCCTTTTCTTTCTGAAATTGGAAGCAGTCCTTCAGTTCATGGGCTCCCGGACCAAAGAGTCTGTCATCTCCACTCCTTCACATCGAATCATATTTGAGTCATCTCAGACACATTCCTACCTTCATCATTTCCTGGATCTACCACATCATTTCTTTTTCCATAGCCTAACTCAAATCCAAGGCTTATATATCTTGCCCCTGGATTTCTGCAACAAACTCCCATTCACCTCTGCATTATCAGCTTCTGCTTTCTTGAATAGATATTCAACCACAGCAAGAAACTTTTGCCTTCAGTATCATTTTGTCCTGATAATTCTGTTTTGCTTCCACATGCATCATATATCAAAAAAGAGCTTCAAGTCCAAGGCAGTAAATGAAAAATTCTGGAGAGCAATATCAAGGTGAAGTGAACTGGATGAATCTCATTGTATTTGCATTTTTGCATTTCATAGGAAAATTTTAATAATTATTAACCACAACAGTTCATTAAAATGGTTACCAAAAGGAGTGTAAAACTTGTGTCAAGTAAGTAGGAGGACCAAGATAATTTTGAATATGCAAAGTGTTCTATGTTTGCATTTCTGCCAATCCCATGTACCACCTCTGTAGGCACAAAGTACTTGTTGTTCTCGCTCCTAAAGAAGAATGAAGAAAGAGCTGAGAAGAATATTTTTCTACTTTCTAGGCTATCAGGGAGAGTTAAATGCTCTTTGAAAAAAATGTTTCAAAGAAGGAAGAAAAAGAAAAAGGCTGTAAAGAGGCAAAGGGGAATTTGTATATGTGTCAAGAAGATGGATGATTGAAGAAAGTTATAAAGAGAAGAAAAAGAAGAAGGATCACTGAACATTTGTTATTACATAAAAAGTTCTTTCTATTGAGCAGGGTTCTTAAGTTAGGTTGCATGACATTGTTTTGTAAATATATTTTGATAACTATGTTTCTGCATAATTAGTTTATTTTGTAATCCTATAAATTTTATTTTATTCATTTAAAAAACATAATTCTGAGAAGGCATCCATAGGCTTCACCAGACTGCCAGAGGGGTTCCTGACAGAGAGAAAAGGTTGAAGACCCTACAGTAACAGAGGGATGAGTTGGACCAATTCTAGAGGAAGTGGCTTGTTGAATTCCAAAGAATTGTGATGTGGATCCAGAGGACCCATCAGAATATGTCTATGTGTTAAGAAACCTTTTTTAAAAAATCACAAGAGGAAAAATAGTAGAATATGTATATGCACATGTATATTTTATATGTGTATATATTATGCACATATATCATGTATGTGTATATATGATGCATGTATACATTTATATATACATTATAATACACAAGCAGTTTATATGTATGGATATATATGTGTGTGTGTATGCCACACACACACATACACATTCACACACATATACGCATAGCAGATGCAGAGCTCGCCTCAAAGCTAGGGTTCAAGTCTTGGGTTCAAGTCTTGCCGCAGACACATACTGGCTTTTTGATCATAGTCATGTTTACTTAACCTCTCAATTATCTAAGTAACTCCTTAAGACTATAAGTTACATTGATAGGGAGAATTCCTTCACCTATGAGTTCCTTATATCCATGAAATTATAACTTCAGCCTTATCTTCTAACTTGCTCCCATTTTTCCCTTATAGGATCTCCCCAAGTCACTGCTATTTACCCAGTCTACCCCCATTTTCTTGATTCTGCTTATATTGTTGCATTTATTTCTTTATGTTTTGTATCTTTCTTGCTCTATTTCCCCCATTTTGGTTTATCTATGACCCTGCTTGAGAAAAATGATCATAAATATCTTACCTTACCTCTCTGCCTCATCTAACCTCTTAAAATGAAAATTAATTTGTGGTATCCATTTGCAAGACAAGTTAATTTACAACTATTTCTTCCCCCATCTATTGCGTATGCATTTGAATCTGCTTTTCCTGGGCTGTACATTTAGACATTCATCCTTAATTCTCTATGTACTTCATACAAGGTAAAGATTCTAGAAGACCAAAATTTTATCCCCTTTTCAATTTATATTTTCTTTTAGTTATTTTGATTATTTAACCAATACTCTACTACCATTTTTTCCATTTTTTTTTCTGAGAGGCTTGCTGCTGAATCTCTCTCCTAGAAATACCAATTAATGAAGGAGAAAGGGTGATATAGTGCTGGCTATAGTACGTCCTAAGTCATGAGGCTCACTCCCACTATCCTTATGCTTAGCACAGTACCTGGAATACAGTAAGGGCTTAATAAATGATTGCTGTTTAACTGATTGAACCCTACTGAGGCCAGCTTACTCTGTCTCTAGAGCTATGTCTCCCCTTCTGCTCTGGATACTAGCAATTCCTGGAAACCCCTCTACCTTCCCTTCTGGGATGGATGCAAAATCCTGCAAAGTCCAACTCTTGCTCAGAGGTTCTCATTCCCCATAAACAAAATCCATCATAAGATGCCTATGACTTTCACCACTAACATGAGATTGTGCTTCCATGTCTCCCCACCATTCCCCTAATTGTACAAAACCAGTCTTCTCCCATCCTTAGTCCCTTTCCTCCACTACTTTTAACCCATGCTTTTCCATGCATGGGCAGCCAAGTGGCACAGTGGATAGAGTGCCTGGCCTAGAGTCAGGAACATCTGAATTCAAATGTGACCTCAGACACTTGGTAGCTGTGTGACCCTGAGCAAGTCATTTAACCCTGTTTGCCTCTGTTTCCTCATCTGTAAAATGAGCTGGAGAAGGAAATGGAAAACCACTCCAGTATTTTTGCCAAGAAAACTCCAAATGAGGTCATGAATAATCATGATTGAATAACAATAAATTTTCATGCATGTTATAAGACCAAAGATTTTGGTATCATTTTTCTACTCATACCCAGGGCAGATAGAAGTACATCTCTGATTCCCCAGTCTGTTTCCCTTATCATATATGTATGTATATGTATATGCATGTGTATGTGTATGTGTGTATGTATATGTATATTTATAAATATGTATATATAGGTATATGTATGTATATGCATATACATATATACACCATATACATATATATACCTATATATATAGGTATATGTATGTATATGCATATACATATATACACCATATACATATATATACCACACATATTTCCACATGTATATGCATATATACCTACCATATACCTATAGATATGATGACTTCCATGGTAATCATTATCTCCTCCTCCTAAAAATCATGTATGAAAGAACATTGATTTTAGTACATGTAGTGTTCATTCTCTTTCCCTTCTCCTGGCTCTTCTTGCTTCTCTTAACATTTTATCCCCTTAGATCCCTCTTTTTCTCTTTCTTCTTCTAGGTAATGACTTTATGTTGTTTCTCTTGAAAAATGGGGGAATTTATTTCACTGCTTACCTATTTCTCATTAACTATATTTTTATCTTGTATTTTTTATGAAGTATTTATAATTTGAATGGCCTGCTCACCATTGGTTTCTTTTGGAAGAATGACTGATCCTTCCATATTTTTTCATTGATGACTAGGTTCAGCTTTATAGGATATGTCATAAAGGGAGAGAATATATAACCTTGTTGCATTTTAGAATATCAGTTCTAATAATTCCTTTAATGGCCCTTTCTCTTAGGCTGGAAGTTCCTTCCCTTTAGTTGGTTTTGCAATGTTGAACTTCAACCCAGCTCTTCTGCTTCACAATTGAGTCCCTTTGTTGTCACAGGGCTAGATATATTTAATGTTTTCCACATGTTGTGAGGTAGGGAAAGGAGTCCAACTTAGCTGCTGCTATAGGGAGAGAGAATGGAAGCAATAACAGCAAAAGCAATTTGGTCATGTTGTTTGTCCTGGCACAAGAGGAGACTGTGAGTGGTTAGAGTGAATGGAAGCTTGAGGCGGGTATGCCCTAACTTATTTCAACAGGTAGTGCATTGTATGGAGTTGTTTCTTGTCTCCTCTTCCTGCTGAAATTTTAATTACTATATAGTTGGCACTTTCCTTCTTGTTTAGAAGTGGTTGGAGTGAGGCATTCATACAGAAAATTTATACTGCTTTATTACCCGGCTTTCTTGCCCGCATAAACACAATTTAGTCTTGATACAGCATAAGCAAAGCCTTCCTAACAATTAGAGCTATCCAAAAAGAAAATGGGCTCCTTTGAGAAGTGGTTGCTTATCCTCATCGGAGGCCTTCAACTGGAGGTTCAAGTGAATGAACACTCTTCAGGGATATTATAGAAGAGATTCTTAGCCAAGTACTTGTTGAACTAGACAGTCTGTGTTATCCTTTTCAGTTCTTAGATTCTGTGAAATAAACATGAATTATTTGCTTATTCATTTGGCCTCCCACTATCTAATGACTCTCATTTTCCTTTTTACAAATAGGGACTGTCATTCTCAGCAAGGAAACTTTAGTGTTGTCCTTCTGCAACTCATTTGTGCTTTCATATTTTTGCATATCAATTTCCTATGCCTGGAAAAAAATGCCCTTCCCACAACTTAAAATATATGTCATAGATGATTACTAGACTAAATCATCCAGCTTTATCCACTCTAATCATGCTCACAAACTTTTAGCAAATATAGTCTAATCCTCAAAGCTACCCCATCAGCCTTTTTACTCTATAAACCACCTCTTCCACTTGTTGAATTCCTCCCTAGAACCTCCATTTGAGCAAGTGTCCAAACTGGGCATGTTTCCTTTTCTCCTGGTTCTGTTTTGAAATGTCTGGACTTCTCCACCCCCATCCTAGCAGCCTTCTCATCCTGGAAAATGCTTGTAGTCCTGCCCCTAATTCCAATTGATGAGTTCCTTTCTAGAATCTCCAACTAAAGAAGTTCACAAGCCATTCATACTCCTCTCTTGTCTCTGTTTCTGGATAGTCCACACTTTTCAGTTACCTTTTATGAATTGTCTTCCCAGTTAGAATATAAACTCCTTGAGGACAAGGATTATCTTTCTTTTTTGCTTGTATTTGTATTCTCAGCATTTATCATGGTCTCTGGCATACACAGTTTTCCCCTCCATATCATGACTTTCCCCCTCATGGTTGAAATATTATGGGTAGGAATAAAAAATTAAATGGAATTTTGGGGGAGTTTTGTGACAGCCATGGGCAACATGCAAAGTCCAGTAGACAGCACAGGACCAAATACTTAACCACAATTTTGCAAGAAGGCGCAGTAAATACTCAATAAAAGAAAAATTAAAAAAAAATCAGACTTTTTCTCTGGTATGGTGGAAGGGCCAAAAATTTTATGAAGATTTTCCAGATTGCAGTAGTGGAGATGGGGAGCATTTCCCTAAACCCCATGATGTGGAAGGGATAACTGTGATAGCCACTTACTAAATGCTTTATCTGTCTGTCTATCTATCTATCACCATATATACTGTAGCAAATAATAATAATTTGCAACAACAAAAAAAATAAGCTGCAAAATATATAAGAAAAATTCCCTCCCAATGGAAAAGATGTGTCAATTTCTTCCTTATAGTGGAATGAATGACTTCGTTCTCTACTAAAGCAATTTCAGGCTTTACAAAGGAGGTATTTTAGGGAACATAGGGAACCTCTAGGAGTTCTTGAAATCTTACAATGTAAACTGAAACCTAGATTGCCTGTATCAAAATTCAACTTTTTGTAAATATGTTTATTTTGTACATATTCCATTTTTTCTGCTGCACTGTCTCCCTCATTTCACTGGAAGTTCTTCAAGGTATTTTAAAAGGACAAGGTCTCTGACTGCATCCAGGGCCATCTGCAGTCATTTTAACCTATATCTTTCCATTGGACCCATATGGCCCCAGAGGAGAGATTGAGGCTGGTAACTTTTCACAGCACTCCCTCACTTAAATTCAATTAACTTGCAAGTCATGGCATCACCTGTCTTATGTCATGGTCTTCTTCAAGAATGAAGGAGAAACAACCTGTGAGTAGTAGTAGCTGCACCACTGGAGACCCAATTGACCCATTCCAATTTGGCAACACCCTTCCTTCCTTCCTTCCTTCCTTCCTTCCTTCCTTCCTTCCTTCCTTCCTTCCTTCCTTCCTTCCTTCCTTCCTTCCTTCCTTCCTTCCTTCCTTCCTTCCTTCCTTCCTTCCTTCTTCTCTCTCTCCCTCATCTCCTTCTATCCACATAGGAAATCATATCCTTACTTGTGGGTGCTTTGCCCAAAGGAATATAAATTTTGATCACTGAAACCTCTCAAGATATCTTGGGGTTTGCAGGCTAGATTTCTTTCTTAAGGACCCTGCCTTAAACCCAAATCACTCTAGCTCTCAATGACTGGCCAACAATGAATCCCAGCTCAAGCTTCACTTGGTTGTTATTTGGACCCTGATGACTCAGAGTGAGTGTAAATAGAAATTGTTTCTGTTTTGGCCAGAAACCCTGCGGGTCTTTCCCCTATTTTTTTTTATATAATTTATTTATTTTTAGCTTTCAATATTCACTTCCACAAGTTTTTGAGTTCCAAATTTCTCACCCCTCCCCCCACCCCAAGATGGCATGCATTCTGAATACCCCTTCCCCTAGTCTGCCTCTCTTCTATCTCTCCCCCTCCCTTCTCTTATCCCCTTCCCCTTCTACTTTCCTGTAGAGCAGGACAGACTTCTGTACTCCATTTCCTGTATTTCTTATTTCCCAGTTGCATGTGAAAACATTTTTTTTAAAACACGTGTGTTTTAAAAGTCTGAGTTCCAAATTTTCTCCCTTCCTCCCTCCCCACCCACCCTCATTGAAAAGGCAAGCAACTCAATATAGGCTGTACATGTGCAGTTATGCAAAACACTTCCATAGTAGACATGTTGTGAAAAACTAACTCTATTTCCCTTAATCCTATCCTGCCCTCCCATTTATTCTATTCTTTCTTTTGACCCTGTCCTCCTCAGAAGTATTTGCTTCTGATTACCCTCTTTCCCAATCTGCCCTCCTCTCTATCATCCCCCTGCTCTCTTGTCCCCTTCTCCCCCTATTTTCCTGTAGGGTAAGACAGATTTCCATACCCAATTGAATGTGTATGTTATTCTCCTTAAGCCAAATCCTATGAGAATAAGATTCCTCATTCCCTCTCACCTTCCCTTTTCCCCTCCACTGTGAGAAGACTTTTCTGTTTTTTTTGTGAGATAATTTACCCCATTCTACCTCTCCCTTTCTTCTCTGAGTATCATCCTCTCTCATCCCTTAATTTTATTCTCCAGATATGACCCCTTAATCTTCAACTCACCCTGTGCCCTCTATCTCTATCTATCTATCTATCTATCTATCTATCTATCTATATCTATCTATCTATCTATCTATCTATCTATCATATATAATTTTTTTCCTTCAACTACCCTAATACTGACAAAGTTCTCATGAGTTACAAATATCATCTTTCCATGCAGGAATGTAAACAGTTCAATCTTAATAAGTCTCTTATGATTTCTCTTTCCTGTTTACCTCTTCATGTTCCACTGAGTCCTGTATTTGAAAGTCAAATTTTCTTTAGCTCTGGTCTTTTCATCAGGAATGCTTGAAAGTCCTCTATTTCACTGAATGACCATTTTTTCCCCTGAAGGATTATACTCAGTTTTGCTGGGTAGGTGATTCTTGGTTGTAATCCTATCTCCTTTGCCCTGGAATATTATATTCCATGCCCTGTGGTCCTTTAATGTAGAAGCTGCTAAATCTTGTGTTATCCTGATTGTGTTTCCACAGTACTTGAATTGTTTCCTTCTGGCAGCTTGTAATATTTTCTCCTTGACCTGGGAACTCTGGAATTTGGCTACAATATTCCTAGGAGTTTTCCTTTGGGGATCTCTTTCAGGAGGAGATCTGTGGATTCTTTCAATTTCTATTTTGCCCTCTGGTTCTAAATATCAGGGCAGTTTTCCTTGATAATTTCTTGAAAGATGATGTCTAGGCTCTTTTTTTGATCATGGCTTTCAGATAGTCCAATAATTTTTAAATTCTCTCTCCTGGATCTATTTTCCAGGTCAGTTGTTTTTCCAATGAGATATTTCACATTGTTTTCTAATTTTTCATTCTTTTGGATTTGTTTTACAGTGTCTTGATTTCTCAAAAAGTCACTAGCTTCCAATTGCTGTATCCTAATTTTTAAGGAAGTATTTTCTTCAGTAATCTTTTGGACTTCCTTTTCCATTTGGCCAATTTTTCTTTTTAGGGCATTTTTCTCCTCATTGGCTTTTTGGACCTCTTTTGCCATTTGGGTTAGGCTTTTTTAAGGTGTTATTTTCTTCAGTATTTTTTTGGGTCTCCTTTAGCAAGCTGTTGACTTGTTTTTCATGATTTTCTTGCATCACTCTCATAGTTCTCTTCCCAGTTTTTCTCTACTTCCCTTACTTGCTTCTCAAAATCCCTTTTGAGCTCTTCCAAGGCCTGGGACTGATTTATATTTTTCTTGGAGGCCTTGGATGTAGGAGCTTTGATTTTGTTGTCTTCTTCTGGTTGTATATTTTGATCTTCTTTTTCAAAGTAAGATAATATAGTCTGACTCTTTTTGCGCTGCTTGCTCATGATCCCAGCCAATTACTTGAGTTTTAAACTCTTTGTTAAGGTAAGAGTCTGCTTCCAATGTGGAGAGTGTACTGTCCCAAGCTTCAGGGGTTTGTGTGACTGTTTTCAGAGATACTTGTAGGGACCTGTAAATTTTCAGTTCTTCCAAGGTGGTATGATAAGGGGCAAGGTGTTTACTCCTTTCCTGGCCTGTGACCACAAGTATTCCTTTCTGTCCTGTAACTGTGAGGAGGGTTCCTCTCCACAGCCACTACAAGCTCTACCACGCCAGCGCTCCTCCTCATCCCAGCACTGCTGCCCAGAACTGTGACCCAGATCCATACATGGGCAAAGCAAGAGATTCCTGCCTCAGCACTGGCAAAGAGATCCCTGCAATCCCTCTCTGATCAGCCACTGGATTCCCCCTCAGTCTGTGGGCTGGAAGCTCAGGAAGCAGGTGCCCCCCCCACCCCGGCCATGCTCTTGGGGAATGGAGCTGAAACCCCGCCTTCCTCTCTGAGCACCGACAGAAACAGACTTTTCCTGCTGACCTTCTAAGTTGTCTTTGGCATTGGTGGATTGCGGAGTCTGGAAACCTCCACAGCTGCCCATGATTCAGTCCTCTGAGGCCTGCTCCAGGTTCACTGCGGCCTGCGCGCCCACGCTGCCCTGCACTGCGCTCCCAGCCCGGCGCGATACACCTTTCTGATCAATCATCCAGGTTGTCTTGGGCTGAAATTTATTTCACTCAGTCTTTTTGTGGGTTCTGCTGCTTCAGAATTTGTTTAGAGCCATGTTTTTATGAGTATTTGGAAGGGTTTGGGGGAGAGCTCAAGCAAGTCACTGCTTTCACTCCCGATTTTTTTTTTTACTAGATAAAAGACACCATTCTTTGTCCCTTTCTTACCTAGCCTTAATTACTGAATAAGTGTGGTTTCAGTCAAACTGAGACCTTGGAAAGACCTTAGCTTAAAAAGGCCAGTCTCCCACTGCATCTAGGGCCATCACCAGTCATCCTGATCTATGTTTTGCCACTGGGCCCAGGTGGCTCCAGAGAAGAGAATGAGACTGGTGACTTTGCACAATCCTCTCTTACTTAAATCCACTTGCAAGTCATTGCATCACCTTCCTGATGTCATGGTCCTCTTTGAAAATGAAGGACAAACAACAATAGTAATAATTTCCCACAATACCTACTTAAGAGTATCTGGTTCACAAGATCCAGAAGCTGAAAAGTGACAGGAAGCATCCAGTTTGTCTTGGTAATGCATTTCTTACTGCCCTGAAATTTTTGGTTGCCCCTCTCTATAACCTCTCTTTTTTAGATACCATCACTAATTTCAAATCTTTCTTCTTCTCTTATATTCTTTGCCACCTCTCTAACACTGAAATTGGATGTCAGTATTAGACCAAAGAAAAGTTGGCCTCTAGTTGGATTTCAGAGATAAAATACATTTTCAAAGTGTTTGCAATTTCACCATGTTATAGTACTTCAAGGTTTACAAAACACCTTATGGTGTGAAAAGTGCCTCATATAAGTTACCTCACATGATAACATAGTCAATATTTTGCAGAAAGGAGTCTGCCAAATAGAATTCCCTCCTTCATTTAACACATAACTGATTCTATTGGGCATCTTGCTAAAGTGCTGGGTCTGGAGTCAGAAAGACCTGAGGTCAAATCCAGCCTCAGACACTTGCTAACTATATGACCCTTGGGTGAGTCAGTTAACCCTGTTTACCTCAGTTTCCTCATCTGTATAATAATACCTACCTCCTAGGATTGTTATGAGGACAAACAAGATAAAAACCGTAAAGTCCTTAGCACAGTGTCTGGTAACATAGCAATTACTATCTAAATGTTTGTCAGGAAACTTAGCTGGCACAGTGGATAGAGTGCCAACCTTGGATTCAGGAAAACTCATCTTCCTGAGCTCAAATCTGGCCTCAGACACTTAATAACTGTGTGAACCTGGGCAATTCACTTAACCCTGTTTGTTTTATTTCCTCATCTATAAAACAAGTTGGCAAAGAAAATGGTAAACCACTACAGAATCTCTGCCAAGAAAACCCCAAATGGAGTCAAGAAGAGTGGAACATAACTGAATAACAATAATAAATATAAAAGTTAGCTATTATTATTATTATCTCTATCATCATTATCATCTTCAATTCCTAATTTTGCATAAAGATTCATAGAATGCTGATGTATAACATTTATAAAAAGCAAGACTTTTGGGGGGGCATACCTCAAAATAGCATTTTTAAAGCTATTAATACATTCCTGACATTTTTATCACCTTATGTGTGGAATACTTCACATCAAGTGTTAAATTATAGTATCGGGAATTTGAGTCTTCCACTGGCGCCTAATTTATGTTCTACCTCATTGCAGAGACATGTCTATTCTACCTCAGGAGCAATTGCTTTTCAAATTAAGTAGTTGAGAGGGAGCTCATCCTTAGATTAAATGCCAAAAATCAAAGTGAAAGTGTGAAGAGCTTTAACTTATTTATTGCTAAAGTGAGTCATGTTGTGAATATTTTATCTCAAGAATTTTGGGAATTTTTACAAATTTTGATAAACTGTAAAAAAAAAAGGTGACATGTCAAAGTGTGGGAAAATAATATTACATTAGCCTGATGATGGAACATAAAATATTAGTGTTTTGTGTAATGGCATTAAGTGAACAGAAATGGCAAAATTATACCTTTCATGATAGTAAGATGAGAGAAATGAAGACAGTAGCAACTTACTCAGAACTCACTCCTCTCAAAGACTCAACTCTCCGGAATTGTCCCAAATCAAAAAGTATGACAAAAACAAATACAGGTATTGGGGCAACTAGGTGAGGCAGTGGATAGAGCTCCAGCCTTGGAGTCAGGAGGACCTGAGTTCAAAACTGCCATCAGACATTTGACACTTACTAGTTGAGTGACTGAGGGCAAGTCACTTGACCCTGCTTGCCTTACCAAAAAGCAAAAATAAATACAAGCATACATACATACATATAGGTATCCCTTCCACATTGCAACTTTCCCCATCACAGTTTTGATATAGCATGAGTCAGTGTAAGAAATTAAATAGGAATTTTTGGAGAGTTTTGTGGAAGCCACAGATGACATGCGAAGGCCAGTAGACAACATAGAAAAAATTTAGAAACTCAGGAATGCATATGATATGTGTACAATATCAACCCAAATTTTACAATAAGGTACTGTAAATACCCCATAAAAGAAAAAGAAAAAGGTCATACTTCTCTGTTATTAAGGGAGGCAAAACAAAACCAAACCAAACCATGTGTATTTTCCAGATTGCGCAGACACCACACCCCTAACCCCTGCAATGTGGAAGGGATAACTGTATGACCTGTGAACACCCAAGACTGATTTTTTAAAAATTCATACACTGATGCTTGGGCAAGTGATTCCTAAGACAATCTTTTAGGTTCTTATTCAGTGACTATTTACTTTTTCTTGACACACAATTTTAATAATTTGCCTCTCTGTTTTCCTAGGACAGAAGTTAGCAGCCGCAAAAAAATTGAAAAGGAAAATATCTCCTAGATTTATAATAATAATTTGAATTATATATATATATGTATGTATATACATATATATGTATGTATACACATATATATAGATACAGATATAGATAGATAGATAGATAGATAGATAGATAGATAGATAGATAGATAGATAGATAGATATTGCCTACTGGTGCTAAGTTCTTAAAAGTATCTCACAGCAACCCTGAGATATAGGAGTTATAGTTATCCTCATCTAATATTTGAGGAAACTGAGATAGACAGAGGTTAGATGACTTGCTCAGGGTCACACAGCTAATAAGAGTCTGAGGCCATATTTGAACTTAGATCTTCCTGACTTCAGGTCTGTGCTCTATCAGCCACACCACCTACCTGCCTGATGTATGATGGTTGTGAGAAGAGACTACTGACAGTCTGATGGCAAAAGATGAGATAGATTTTGTGTGTGTGTGTGTGTGTGTGTGTGTGTGTGTGAGAGAGAGAGAGAGAGAGAGAGAGAGAGAGAGAGAGAGAGAGAGAGAGAGAGAGAGAGAGAGAGAGAGAGAGAGAGAGAGAGAGAGAGAGAGAGAGAGAGAGAAAATAAAGACCAATATCAGTCTTTGGTCATTTAGTGGAAGAACAACTTAACCTACTCAAAATACCTTAATAGTCCCTCTACAAGTCATAATAATTGATATTCATATGGCTGACCCTGCCCCAAAAAAAGTTAAAACATGTACATTGGACTCTTTTTAAATTATATAGGGAAAAAATCAATTTCTATGAAAAATGGCTAAAATATAGTATTACTGCTATAGTTAAATAAATTTGAGAATGAATGATAAAAACTGAATGAGAGTCCTCAAAGAAGAAAAGATCATTTCTAAGTAGAAAACCATTATAACAGAGGTGGCATTGGAACTAGGTCTTGAAAGATTAGTAGAACGGCTTTAGGAGGAAGGTAGAATGAAGACAACATTCCAAGTGTCATCTAAGTATGAACAGTATGTTCAAAGCCACAGAAACGAGGACGTGTTAGATGCCTTTATGGAACAGTGAGCAATCTAGTTTGGCTTGAAGGGGAGTCCTATGTGAGAGAATTTTTGAAGGTAGGTCAGCAGCAGATTGTGAAAGACCTTAAATGCCAGGTAAACAGCTTGAATAGTTTTGAGTAAAGGAATAATATGATCAAGTCTCTTCATTAGGAAAAAAAACCCACTTATTTAGCAGAAGTGTGCTAGGAGACTATTGCAGTGATCTATACAAGATATAACAACAGCCTGGACTGATTGAATGAGTGAATTTCAAAGATGTAGAACAGTAATTTATGTGGAATATCTATTTTACCCATGGTGCTGTCTGGGCTTTGCCTCACATGAGGTCTCTGAACACAATTATAGAGGCAGGAACTTATCATGATCCAACTTCCATGATTTCCTTGCAAAGACAAGTGTGATTGGGGAAAAAAAATGAATGGAATAGATGCAGACCAAATCAATGAGAAGGACTGGGGCATAATTAATTACATTTTAGAGTAATTTGTAAAATTGGTGGGGTGTTCTGAGATAAATTATTTAATTTTTAGTTTATAATCACACGGAAGAATATGAACAGAGCACTATTATTGATTTTCTGGGAAAAGGGAGGAATTTCTCTTGGTAGGGATAGTTAAGTGGGACTTCTTAGTTTAGGTATGAATTGGATTAAATTACTTCTTAACTCACTTCCAGTTCTTAGAGTTTGTGATTTTTATCATTATTTTCCCTGTGTAGCCAGGCGGGGAACTATCTAGGTGCTGTGTCAAACATCAACCAATCACCAAGCATTAAATCTGTCCTTGGGTTCAAAAGCAGTTTGGAGTATGGATTTTCTTAGTGGCTCATCTTCACGTCAATCTGAGCTGAGGAAAATTTCTTCTCCCTTTTGGGTGTTCTTTTCTTTCAAAAATGATATAGCCATACAGACCCATACAGCCCACCAATGGGTCTGAACATAAATTGTCATAGAGGTTCTCAATTTGGAGTCCAAGGATCCTCAGAGGTTCTGCCCCAAGGCAGAATTCAGGAGATCTATGAACATGGATGGGGAAAAAAAAATTACATCTTTATTTTCCCAATCCTTTGGTTTCCTTTGAATAATCTTTTTAAATGAACAAAATTACATGCATAATATTACAGAGAAAGGGTCTGTAGATTTCTCTATGCCACTAAAGGGGTTCTATGGCACAAAGATTAAGATTGATTTAAAGAAATGGACTTTTAGTTGCATATCACGTGAGTGATAGCTGCAGCCAAGGGGGACCGAATCTCTTCCCCTTAGCCCCCATTCCTTTCCTGGTCAAGGGTACGGAAAGTGAAAGGGGTTAGACGAGTAAAGAGAGTCCATTTGTTTCCATTCCCCACCCCCTTCCCCCTTAGTATTCCAGGGAAGAAGGGGGAAGTCAGGTGGTATGGATTGGATTCTGGTAATCTCATCAATTAATACAGTGGTGGTTCCCAGTCAGCTCTCAACTTCAGGTGGCTTTCACTGTCCCTAAAGTCTTTCTTTACTGTCATATACTTCCACCATAACATGAGGTCTTGGTTCTACGTGCTTTTGTTAATTTCTATTGTATGGACTTGGCAGGAGAAGCAGGAGAGGCCACAATGGCTCACAGCCCTCCCTCTCCTCTGTTTTGCCATATTTTTTTTCTGTTCAGGATTTAAAGGAAAAGAAGAGGAAAGGACTGAGAAATTTAGAAACTCTCCATTGTACTCCTGACAAGGACACTCAAAAACATTCAAGGGGATAGTAGGCCAGAACTGATCGAATTAGCACACTGGGGCTGCCATAATGATTAATTCAGGGCCCTGGGATGGGAAACCACTGTCTGGCAAACTCAGGAGACAGTAGGGATCCCATTGTAGGGTGAAGAGTCCTTTAATAAGGAGCATCCAAGAACTATACTTTTTCTGTCCTGTAATCACTCAGATAGGTCTGTATAGAGACAATCAAAGACAGTCTTGAGATAGTGCCCCATTACTAATTCATCAAGACTGACAGTAGTGTGACAAGTTGAGTGATAAGAAGTCTGTCAAATCTTTCTGTCCATTCTCCTTCAACAATTTGCTTCAAGGTACCCTTAATTGTGTACTGTTCAGTCTGCCTATTTCCTGGAGTATGAGGAGGCTGGACTGTTTGGATAAGGCTCCTGTTCACAAATTCATTAAATTCAACTGAGGCCTATAAATGGAGATAGTGCCTGACATGTTCAATGTGCAGATAACTAACTTTTCCCCAGCTATGATAGTTACAGCAGAGCTGCCAATAGTGCTTGGGGCTATTCTGAGAAGGTATCAACTACAATCAAATGTTTTCCTCTAGAAGAATCCTAAAAGATCAATACACATTCTCATCCAAAATCTCTTGGTTGTTTTCCACAGAAGTGGTTCGAGCAGATAGTGAGCTAAGAAACCTGGGAAGTATTATTACACTCTACCATCATTTCCAGACTTTCCTAGAATATAGCTGAAATGGATTATTCTATTCTCCTCAAATACATCCAATACTTTCTAATCTCAACCTTAACTGAAGCCATTCCCTTTACCTAAAATCTCTTTTTCTTATCGTTGTCTGCTGAAATTCTGAAATCTTACTTCCTAGGATATTATTTCAAAACTCAGCACAAATGTCAATGCTTTCTATGTGCCTGGCACTAAGCTAAGTGATTTACAGACATTGTCTCCTTTGCTCCACACTACAAACTTATACAGTTGATGGCAGCTAGGTGGCACAGTGGATAGACCCCTGGCCTTGGAATCAGGAAGACTTATCTTCATGAATTCAAATCCAGCCTCTTACTTGGTGTGTGACTCTGGACAAGTCAATTAAACACTGTTTACCTCGGTTTCCTCATCTGTAAGATGAGCTAAAGAAGGAAATGGCAAACCACTCCAGTATCTTTGCCAAGAAAACCCCAAAATGGGGTCATGAAGAGTAGAACACAACTGAAAATGACTGAACAATAACAACAGTTATTTCAACAATTGAGGAAACTGAGATGGGTAGATGTCAAGGGAGGTTCCCCATCCCTGCGTGACTTAATTTTTCTCACTTAAGTCCTGAATCATATAGTTGAGGTAGGTTCTACTGGTATTTCTGCATGCCCATTTAAGAGAAGAGGAAAAGCTCAGAACATTTAAGTGAATTGCCCCTGGTCAGCACAACCAGTAAGCATTGGAGGTAGAATTTGAACTTAGCTCTTTCTGACTTCAAGCTACTTCTAAGTCCACTATTTTACAGTGCCTGTTAAAATAGTGGTAAGTCTCTACTGCTCTTCAGCATACTATTTGAAGTACTACTACCTCCTCTGTGACTAGCTACTTTTGATGCCACAGAGCTAAAAGGAGGATGGCTCAGCAGTGGTTACCGTCTGAATTGGTCTGAGATTCAGAATCAGCCTATTAGGGGCCCTGTCTCAGAGCCTCAGGCATCTACACTTGTTTCTTTTTGTCCTTCCTCTCTCCCTTTGTCTCTTCCATCAACCTGAAGGGACTGAGGAATTGATTATGACTAGCATGAAGAAGAGACATTGATAGGATATCTACTTGCAAGTATTAGAAACTCTATCATGTGGAATAGGGACTGGATTTTTTTTTTTCTATATTGCCACAGAGTGGCAATATAGGAGCCACAATAGGAATTACAAAGGCAGATTTAGGCTTGATGACAGGGAAAATTTCTAAGCAGTTAGTTGTTATTGTTTGTTTTTATTCAGTTGTTTTCAGTCATATCCAACTCTTTGTGACCCTATTTAGGGTTTTCTTAGCAAAGATACTGGAATGATTTGCTATTTCCTTCTCCAGCTCATTTTACAGATGAAGAAACTGAGGCAAATAGGGTTAAGTGACTTGCTTAGGGTCACACAGCTAGTAAGTGTCTGAGGCCAGATTTGAACTCAGGAAAATGAGTGTATCAGACGCCAGGCTCAGCACTCTATCCACTATGTCAACTAGCTGCCCCCCAAATGGAATGGGTTGCCACAGAAAATTGTGGATTCCTTAATGTTGGAAGCCTTTGAAGAAGACTGGATGTCTATTTGTCAGAGATCATAGGTTTAGAGGCTTAGAGATTTATAATTGGAAGGACCTCTAATCCAAGCCTCTAATTTCACAGATGAGGAAATGGAGGTCCAGAGAGGTTAAGCGATATGTCCACAGTCATACAACCAGTAAATATTCAAGATAGGTAGGAACTCAGGTCTTCCTGACTAAAGAAGTCCAATGCTCTATCAAGCATACCAGGCTGCACTAGGGGCTTCTTTTCTTTAAATACAGGCTGGGCTGGATTATCTCTGAGATTCTGTCCAATTCTTTCTGTGACTTTGTAGCTAAAGGACCTGTCAGCGAGATGCATAGACACTAAAAAGATAAGGATAGTCACAATGACACCAAAACAAAATGGTAGAAAGAGTATGGCTCGGATCACTCCTTAGAAGTTGGTTGGGCAATCTGTTGAGTTATTCCCAACAGATCATATATTTTGGGTAGGCGCTACAGATAAGCAATTTAACCAAGGCCAAAATTTAATGGAAGACTGGCACATTTAGGAATCCATGAAGTCCTTTCAATGATTCTAAGCTGCTTGCTGCTACAAAACTCATCTTTTAATATTAATATTCTCCACATTTATGTATAAAGTATGATCTAGACAATTTGCTGTAATCATGAAATAGCATGATCTCAGAAAATTAACATTTCCAGTGACACCCAAGGGCAATAGAAAGTTGGGGGCAGGAAAGGCTTATATTGGCTGCAGCAAATGACCAAAAATGACTTGAATGGTGGAAGTGGTATGAAAGACATCGGTAATGCCATTTTTAATGAGAAAAAAGATCAGGTTAGTCACATCATGAGTTAGTAATAATCATAATCACAATTTTAATGAGGTCAAGCTTAAGACTTATGATTTAGTGATTTCTCTATCACTAGAAGTGTCCAAGCAGAGACTGGATAACCACTTGTCCAGAATATTGTACAAGATTTCATGCACTAGTTGGTGAAAAAAGCATGATACCATGGCTAATATGCTGATCTTGGAGTTAGGAAAATCTGAGATTGAATACTGCCTCTGCTATTTGCCAGTCACATGGCCATGGGCAAATTATGAATCACTCACAGCCTCAGTTACCTTATCTGTAAAATGTCAACAATCAGTACTTGTTGAATCTACATGACAGGTTTGTTGTCAGGTTCAAATAAGATACTGTAGACTAAGCACTCTGTAGACTTTTAACTACATAAACATTCAGCTGTAATTGCTAGTGATTTGGATTAGACATTCCTTGTGTTTTTTGCAGTCTTGGGGCTCTATGATTCTGTGATTTTTGTCTCACTTTTATCCTCCATCTGAAAGTTTGACTTTCCTGCACCCAGCTTCATTTTATTCCTCTTTTCTCTACACCTTTCCTATTTTTTTATCCTTAGTCACAATATAGATTCAAAATATTGAGATTTTAAATACTAATAAATGAACACAAGCTTATATTCCCTGTACTTAAATTTAAAAGCAAGTGAGCCAATGCTTCACATTTCTTGCTTTAAAAAAACCATATAATTCCTTAATTAAATTCTTTTTTTTTACCTTTGGAGTCATCTTTGATCAATACTTTTCCCCACATTCCTGTAGTTAGACACTTAACGATCAGACACATGGCACTGAGGTGAAGATGATCATGCTATAGTGGACAGAGCACCAGTCTTGGTATCAGGAATGACTGGATTCAAATCCTATCCCAGACACTGTGAACCTGTATGAATCACCTAACTCGACTCTTCCTCATTTTCCTTATCTGCAAAATAAGGGGGTTGGACTCAGTGTTCTCTAAGGTTTCTTCTAGTTCTAAACTTATCAACATAAATAAAACCAGGGTTGTTTGGTTAAAATAGAACTCAAAAGCCCTCCTCAAACTTTTTTACACACAAATGTTAAGATCGTACACGATGCTGTGATAGTTATGAGCATAGTTGATTCTCAAATATCTTTTGAATGTTAATATCAAGTCAGACATATTACAAGGTGATTTTTGCTCACCGAACATGTTGTCAGATATTTCCCATGCTATATCCAAATAAAAATCAGTTGGTCAATAAGTGCCTACTGTGTACCAGGCACTGTGCTAAGCCCTAGGGGTACAAAAAGAGGTAAAAGACAGTCACTGCTCTCAAAGAGCTCATAATCTAATGGAGGAGACAATATGCAAACAAATATTTACAAAGCATCCTTTACAAAGTATGTATGTATGTGTATATGTGTGCGTATATCACCTACCTATCTCTTCTTTATAAAGATATAGGATAAATAGGAGATAATTTTTAAAAGGGAAGGCATTGAAGTTAAGAAAGGTTGGGGGAGGCTTCCTATAGAATGTGGCATTTTAGTTGGGGCTTAAAGGAAGCCAGGGAAGTCAGAGTGAAGAAGGGAAAGTGCTCCAGGTATGGAGGACAGCCAGACAAAATGACCAGAGCTGAGAGATAGAGTGTCTTATTTGTGGAATAGCCAGGAGGTCAGTGATATTGCTAGACCAATATCTTTTGAGCATCTGTGAATCCAAATTTAGGATACCTGTAGTTTTCTGAGGCTTTATGTAATTAGCAGTTTGCTCTAGATATGAGACCATTTAGACAACCTTGACTTCCATAAAGACTCATCTGACTGCTTCTTCTCTGTCTCTTTTGCTGGATCTTCTTCCAGACCATACATATTCTCAAAGGGTATGTCTCAGGGTAAGGTATAAAAAGACTGGAAAAGAAGGAAGGGGCTAGGTTATGAAGAGCTTTGAATGCCAAACAAGCATTTTGTATTTGATCATGGAGGCAATAGGAAGCCACTGAAGTTTGTTGAGTGGTGTGTGTGTGGGGGGCAAGACATGATAAGACCTATGCTGTAGGAAAATCACTTTATTGAATGGAGGATGGCTTGGAGTGGGCAGAGACTTGAGGCAGGCAGATATGCCAGTAGGTTATTGCAATAGTCCAGGTGTGAGGTTATGAGGACTTCTACTAGAGTTGTGGTAGTGTCAGAAGAAAGAAGAGGGCATATTTAAGAGACATTGCAAGGTGAAATCTAGAAATGTTGATAACAGGTATGGGGGAGTAAGAGATAGAAATCCAGGAGGAGTCTAAAGTTGTGAGCCTGAGGGATTGGGAGCATAGTGTTACTTTCCATAGTATTAGAGTAGGTAGGAAGAGGGGAGGGTTTAGGGGAAAGGTTATTGAGTTATGTTTTGGATGTATTGAGTTCAAGCTAGCTATTGGACCTCCAGTTCAAGATGTCTAAATGACAGCTGGAGATGTAAAATTGAAGTTCTACAGAGAGTTTGGGTCAGATAGGGAGATCTGAGAACCATCACCACAGAGATGGTAATGAAATCCACGTGAGCTAATGAAATTACCAAATGTGGTAGTGTAGAGGGAGAAGAGAAGAGGACCCTGTACACAACCCTGAGAATATGTATGGTCTGGAAGAAGATCCAGCGAAAGAGACAGAGAAGAAGCAGTCAGATGAGTCTTTATGGAAGTCAAGGTTGTCTGAATGGTCTCAGATCTAGAGCAAACTGCTAACTACATAAAGCCTCAGAAAACTACAGGCATCCTAAATGTGGATTCACAGATGCTCAAAAGAGATTGGTCCTGCAATATCGCACAGGAAAAACAAAACAAGTAGATTACAACTTGATTAACTAGTTTGTGACATGAAGTTGGATGAACAGGTCATTAGACTAGTCCATTATTGTACATATCTGGGATAGATGCTTCAGACAGAGTTTGATCCATTACTGAGGAGGAGGAAGAAGTCGGCTGAATCACATTTGGCATACTGTATGGCGCTTTCAGTAATAGCAAGTTCCTTTCTGCCGCCAAAACACGTCATTTAAACTATAGAGATCCAATGTGTCTGGGAATCATGATTCTCAGAAAATCACAATTGCAGATGACTCTAAGGTAAGTGGAAAGATGAACAGTGGTTATAAGGAGCCTGCAGCATTCTGCCAATGATGATTTGTGCATGAAAAGTGGTAGAAAAGGCATCATCAGGATCACATATGGCTGGAACAAAGAAGGTTGACCCATTGTGAATTAGTGTGCTTCATTACATACCACGACAAGTTAGAAAAGTAATTAGACAGATCTTTCTATATAGCATTTTTCTTCCTTTCTAAGACACTTTCTAGCATGCCCAAGAACATAAAGAGGACTTGAACTTTGTCTCCTGAGGTTGAGTGGAACAGTCCCAACTGAGTTCTCCTTTTAAGATTTTGCACCTGGTTGTGTTCTCCCTGGGATCTTCATTCATGAAGTGTTTGTGATAATGGATAAACCAAAGGAAGCTTTGTAGCAAGTTCATACATGGGTGAGGGAAATTTATTTATTCTTAAACCTGCTCCCACATCCAACTAACTGACAGTGACAGTATTTCTCAGTGTAATGAATCATTAGGAGGTCAAATGGACACTAGGAAATGTATTTTTTTTGAAGGAGGATGTGCATTTGTATTCATCCAGAAGGTTTGTAAGCCAGAAAGCTACCATTTTTCCTTCTTTCATCAAGCAGTGCTAAACAGTGGTCTGGGTAGGCAGGTAGGGAAGGAACCAGTTAAACTCTTCAGGAGGAGATTTTTAGTTTAGGCCGAATAACAGAGAGGAGGTTTGGTCACAGCTTGAAATGAGGTTTAGCAATTCTGATAAAAAAAAAAATGATGCTCCTATTCCAGTAACTTTAAGGAAAGAAGGAACAAGTCCTTGTGAGACTGTTGTAAGGCTAAAAGAGAAGCTTTAGAAAATGTCACTGGAATAGCTATGAAATAGAGATAAGCACAAAAAAAATTGTGCCGAGAAAATTAGACATTGCACTGGGATGTTTTTCCCCTCTTTTGCTTTGATCTTTAGAATGACATGGAAAGTCCATCATAGATATTTATTACAACTATTGAAAGAGGATTTATGAAATTGATTCATGAAGAATTCCATGGTTAGCTACAGGAAAGTTTGTGGGGAAAGATTGGAAGCAAAGAGAACACTCATTAAACCTGCAGATGATACCCAGCTCCTGGGAATGTGGTGTTTAGACCTTGGAAAAAGAATCAGTATTCAAAGTAACCTTGGAAAGTTAGGTGAATGATCAGAAAAATAATGAGAATAATGATGTCTAAAGCCGAGAAAGAAAAAAAGCACACTATACAGGGTGGGTAAAGGCAAAAGAATGATAGATTTTGGATAATTCTGTTTTAAATCTGACACTGCCAACCTGTCTTTTAAAAATATATGTACTTAACAATCATCAACAGACTAACTTTTAAAGCACATGGAACAAAAATGAGGATTTTATACAAAAAGATGAACTCTAACATACGTAGTTTACCCCTTATTTTTCAGTTTCCTCATTAGCAATAAAAGTACTATACAATACTGTTATTCAGAAGGTCAGATAAGATTATGTGTACAGAGCACTTTCATAGATTCATGGAATCTTAGAACTGGAAGAAGCCTCGAGAACCATTCATCCTTATCCTTACCTAAAGTAGTAATTCCACAATACGCCCAAGAAGTGATTACCTAGCCTCTGCTCAGAGCCCTCCAAGGACCTCACTTCCTCATAATGCATTCTACTGTTGGACAGCAATCATTGTTAGAAAGTTTTTCATTGTTTTTGAGATAAAATCTTCCTCTCTGAAATTTTCACCTTTTTGTTCTCGTTCTGAATTCTGAGAGGGCAAGCAAAACAAAGAAAGGAAAGTTATGTGGATGAACTCACAGGCTTCCTTGCCTGGACTGACTTGAAGGAAAACTGAGATTTTTCTCTGGCCTCCAAAGATGCTCACAAGCAGCAGTTTTGGGGGATGGTGGTTACCCAAGAGGATTTTTCCAGATGTTAATGTTATCATACTTGATATGCGTAGAAACAAAGAGGGCACTTGGAGAGTATGTATGCTGAGGGTAGAAAGTATTCTCAGAGTTCCTATGGGAGGAGTGGCTAAGGGTTCAGAATCCTTTCTCTTTCTAGGTCTAACACCAAGGGAATTCAGTGTATCAGATTGCCAAGCGTCCCTTTACCTATGACCTCTCCTCACCCCTGTCCCTGCATCCCTTTCTTCAGGGATGGTCGCATGGAGTATAACACTGGGTTACCTATATATTTATTGAATACAATAAAAGCATTGGCCATTAAATCAATGTTAAGAAGTTGTGAAGAAGGAAATACGGTGGGGAATTTCAGGGATAGAAATGGCCTACCCCCTTCTCACCTCTTTCATATGCCCACAGTGGTGAAAGCTTCACAGGCAACAGGGAATAGACAATCACAGAATCATAGAATTCCAGAGTTGGAAGGGGCCTAAGTGGCTGTCTAGCCTCACAAAAATTGAATGCAGGTGGAAATAGATTGCTAGTTCAGTGTTCTTTCTACCAGACCACTTAATCTACAGAGAAATGTTAATTATTATCTATGATGTAGGCAGAAGAAGCTGTAAATCTTCACAGATATATTGGATTCTAATAGAAGATACTAACAAGTTCTTCTGTTTCACTAAAAATAGAAGTGAAAAGAATAGATAATCACAAAATTGTAAAACTTCAGAAATGGAAGGGATCTCAGTGTTGCTGAGTCTTTTAAGCTGTGTCTCTTTGTGACCCTATTTTGGGGGAGTTTTCTTCAAAAAGATACTAGAATCATTTGCCATTTCCTTCTCCAGATTATTTTACAGATGAGGAAACTGGGCAAACAGGGTTAAGTGGGTGGCCCAGGCTCACACAGCTAGTAAATGTCTAAAGCTGGATATGAACTCATGAAGATGAATCTTCCTGATTCCAAGCCCAGTGCTCAATCCACTGTGCCATCTAGCTGCCCTCAGTGACCACATCGTTCAACTCTTATACAAAACAGAATCCCTGCTATTGAGTTCTCCTCTTGATTATTAGTTATCTGGCTTCTGCTTAAAGCTCTCTGATGTGAGGTAACAACTACTTCCCAAGAGAGCCTGTTCCATAATGGGATAACTCTAATTGTGCAGAATTGTTAGGACGTTTCCTCTCAAGCAAACCTAAATATGCTTCTTTGCAGCTTCTACCTTTTTTTATTTTTCTATTCTTTTTTCTTTCCTCTGTTCCTTTTTCCAGAACAAAGTCTAATCCCTCTTGCATATGATATCTTTTCAAACACTGAATAAAATTCTCATTGTCCCCATAGGGCTTTATCTTCTCCAGGCTAAACCATCCCAGTTCTTTCAAATGATCCTATCATGGGATGAATTTCAGGCTCTTTACCATCCTAGCTATTAACCTCTGGAAGTTCTACAATTCCAGGAGTGTGCTAGAAACAGCTCATACTAATTGATTAGTTAAGTTTTCTATGTGAGCAGTTACATATTAGAAATTGGCAAATGCTACAAATCAGGGTCTATCATTGTTTTGTTAATTATTGAGACTTAAGAAAGTGAGGGAGAAAATGTTAATGATGATTAAACTAAAAAGCATGCCAGGCATTTTTTAGAGAGTCATTTCTTAAGCATTTATTTAGTAGTGTACCACAAAATGCAACTTACTAACATCCTTCTTAAACTATTGTATCCAGAACTGAACACAATACTTCTAGTGTGACCCAAGCAGGGAAGAGAATAGCTGCACTATGACATCCTTAGTTCTTGTGTTTATGGCTTTTAATGTAGCCAAAGATCACATTAGCTTTATTGGGTCATGTTATACTGTTGACTGCTGTGGAGCTGATAGTCCAATAACTCCTAGATCTTTTTTCAGACACAGTTCTGCCTAACCTTGCCTCTCACATATTATACTGTGTAAGTAATTTTTTTTGAACCCAAGTATGAGACTTTTCCATTTATCCCTATTGAATTTCACCTCATACAGTTAAGCTTAATTTCCTAGCCCAGGGGTTGGCAAACTACAACCTGGGGGTTAAATCTAGCCTTAGCTAAGATCATTCTTAGCTGATGGGCTGAATTTGGCCTACAGACCATGGTTTGCCAACCCTTGTTCTAGCCTAGCCTATTTACATCTAATTCATTCAGTGTTTTAGGTATCTGTGTCATTTGAATATTTGATATCTGTGGCATCTTTGCATTTATTCTCCCTGATAAAAGTTAAAGCATGGAGCCAAGCACAGGGCCCTGGATCCCTCCACTAGAAACATCATTCCAAGTCATCAAATTATAAATGATTTTTAAAAAAAAAGTCTGGATGCTCAACCAGCTTCAAATTCATCTTTTTTTTTTTTTATCCAGCCCATATCTTTTCATTTTTTCAACCAGAGAATCAGGAAATCTTTTATGAAATACTTCAATGAGATGTAGGTAAGCTCTACCTTCTACATTCCCCTAATGAGCCTGTTCCATAACTAAAAAGAAAGAGACATAAGTTTAGTTTAGCATGACCTGTTCTTGATGAAGCCCTCCTGTATTTTTTAATGATCTCTTCCTCTTCTCAATGTTCATTCATGGTCTCTTTAATAATGTTTCAGAAATGACCAAGAATTGGAGTCAAGTGTACTAGTGTATAGTTTGCAGACTCTATTCTGTTCCCTTTTTTGAAAATTGAGAAAACATTTGCCCTCCTCCAGTCCTTCAGTAATTCTTTCATTCTCCAGGGATTTGAGTTGTAATGTGAAAAAGGTTTTAGGTTAGAAATTCCTAAGTAAAAAGGCATGTTTCCTGGCTGTACGGATTGTTGAATAATGTAATAGGTTCCTATGGGAGGCTGTAGAATCTCCTGGGAATTTTTAATAATTGGATTAATTGTCCTCCATCAAAGATCAGTCCATAGCATGATTCTGCCTGGTGAAACCTTGTTGTCCAATCTTGCCCTGAAATTCTATGAAGTAGATACTTTTTCATTTTTCTGTACTTGTGCATTTGTTTTTAACTTAAGATAATCTGTAGTGGAAAAATATAAACATAATCACATACCCAGTTTGGGTTCCCATTCTCCATTAGCATTAGCTTAAATGTGACATAGGGATTGAGAACTGAAGTAGCTCCTTCTGCTAATTAGACCTTCTGTAAATCTTCCTGGAGATGTTTAAGGTATAGTACCTTCTACTTCATGTAACCAGTAATAGCAATAGGCTTATTTATTTTTATTTTTGCTTTCATTTTCAGCGTTCTCTCCTTCCCAATTCCAATTCCTTCCTGACCACTAAGCTCATACCTGTTGATGCCCAGACTATAGATAGATGTGTATACACACATAGAGACATGTAGACACTTGAATTAAAGAGGTAATCTGAGAGAGACAACAGAGTATCCGAGGAATTATGTTCTTTAATTGATCTTACATGATCATATCCTTTCTAAGCACTTGGAAGATCATGAATACAGAGCTGGAAAGGATCTTAGAGCTTTCTACTGCAACGATGATTTTCTGGAGGAGAAGCCTGGGGCCTAGAGGGTAAATGATTTGCCAAAAGTCATACAGATAATAAGTATCAGAGACAGAATCTGAACCCATCCTGTTTACATAACAGTCTTTGCAACCATCATCCAGGTAAACATCTCCTGTGAAGAAGAGGCTGGCCATCCCCACCAGCTGCCAATCAGCTGCTACCTACAGTGTAGGCAGGCCAACCTAGCAGAAGCAGCAAGATCCAGAAGAAGAGACAGGAACCACCATGTACCAGGTGAGTCAAACCACCACTATCACCATAACCATCATATCCCCACATACCCCAACAGAAATAACTAAGGACTCTGAGCCTATTTGCCCTTGGAATAGTAATGCTTCCAGCCCAGTGCTATCAGTTATCATCTTGAAGAGCAACCCCTATGAGATGCAGCCTGGTTACCGCACCTGCCATAGCCACCATTGCTAACTGAAGACACACAAAAGGAACGTTTTTGTTACCGGAGTCCTTACCTCCGTCAAATGCTTCAAAATTTTAAAAAATGATATGATGTTGTCAGTGGAAATGTCATTAAAGAAGAGCATTACCATCTGCTTTGTCACTGTGTCTTGAGGACCATTGTACCTTTCCAGGACCTTTTCTTCTGATCTGAAATTGAAACCTTCCATATATGTAGTCACTCCCAGTAGAATATGAATTCCTTGAAAGAAGGGACGGTCTCATTTTTTTCTATTTCTATCTCTAACACAGTGCTTTGCACAGGGTTAGGTGCCTAATAAATACTTTTCCATTCATTTATTCATTCTTAACCTGGGGCTTTTAAACAAAATTGATAACTATTTTGCTCATTGTTTGTTGTGTCTAACTCTTTGTATCAGGGTTTTGGAATTTCTTCACAAAGACACTAGAATGATTTGCCATTTCTTTTTCTAATTAATTTTACAGATGAGGAAATTGAGGCAAATAGTGTTAAGTGACGTGCCCAGGGTCACACAGGTAGTAATTACCTGAGGCCAGGAATATGAGTCTTCCTGACTTCAAGTCTGGCACTATAGCCATTACACCTCCTAGCTGCCTGATAGCTGTTTTAATAACATTCATTTCCTTTGTCATCCTACATATTTTATTTTATACACTTAAAATCTTTTAAATATTTTAGAAACATTTGTTAAAATGCATTTTATGCATTTAAAAACATTATTCTGAAAAAGGGTAATCTTCACTCAGCTTCCAAAGGGGTCCATGACACAAAAAAGATTGAGAACCCTGATGCAAAACCAGTGTTTCTCATAGTGTAACACATTGCTGCTTTGATGCTGTTTTTGAAAATGTGGTCACTTTACTCTCATGGCAATTGAAGGTAATTTAGGAGGCTATCTGTTTAGAAATCATTGAAAATACCCTAGTTGTTAACTGTCAGTGAGTTACCTTCTAGCTGCTGTTTAGTGTGAGAGAGGGAGTATCATTACATTCCATCTCTTCCCCCTCAACTACAGAGAAAACAACAGGGAAGGTACAGTTATAGGACTTGTGATTTCAACATTGTATGATAACTGATTCAGAAAGATGGCTTACATTAAAAAAACAAAACATGACTGGATTTATTCCAAGGGAGGAACCTCTACTGACCTTCCGATCTGGCATAGACATTGGAATTCACAAGAGATGATGTTGCCTCCAACCTTCAGGGAATACTAAGGCCCAGACTCTAACAAGGAGAAAGATTAGTACACATATGCTAACTAGACCAGCAATAATGGAAAGAGATTAGAGGTCCATTGGTCTTCTGAGCTCTGCCTTGTCACTTTCTTGATTCTTGCTTTCCTTCTCAGAAGGCAGAAACCCATCCACCCTGGACATTTTGCCATTTTCCCTGCCATTTATTAGCTTTCCTCATCTGAAACAGCACCTACAAGAGCAGACCTTCAGAGACCATGCCTTGGGAAATTAATGCACTTAGCTTTGGAATTCCACCTTAAGCCTGAGATGTTCTGATTGTTGAAGGCAAACTTAACAATCCCGCTGTTCATACCAGACATTTTCTATCTCCCTGGATGTCCTTTCTCTTCTCCCTCTTTCTAACAATAGTAATCAAATGTTACTACTGCTTCTGGATTGGGCATGACAACTCATTGCTTCCTGACTTCAAGTCTGGCACTATATCCATTACACCATCTAACTGCCCGATAACTATTTTAATAACATTCATTTCCTTTGCAATCCTAGGTATTTTATTTTATACACTTAAAATCTTTTAAATATTTTAGAAACATTTGTTAAAATGCATTTTATGCATTTAAAAACATTATTCATCTTCCAAAGGGGTCCATGACACAAAAAAATTGAGAACCCTGATGCAAAACCAGGGTTTCTCATAGTGTAACACACTGCTGCTTTGATGCTGTTTTTGAAAATATGGTCATTTTACTCTCATTGCAATTGAAGGTAATTTGGGAGTCTATCTGTTTAGAACTTCCTAGACCCATATTATCTTTTCTCCTCCTCCCCCCCTCCACCTATAATTTGGGAAGTCCACATATTCTCATGCAAGATAGCTTCAGATGAGCCTTAAAAAGGCATTCTAATTCTAGATAAGATCATGCATTTAATGTACTTTGAAAATCTTAAAGCCCTATGATTATACTTATTATTTACAGCAATACTTGTTTGCTTTCTATCTTTAGGGTTAATTTAATTTAATATAATTTTATTATTCATTATTTATTTTTTTGGCTAGGCAATGGGGTTAAGTGACTTGCCCAGGGTCACATAGCTTAGTAAGTGTTATGTGTCTGAGGCCAGATTTGAACTCAAGTCACCTTGACTCCAAGGCTGGTGCTCTATCCACTGCCCCACTGAGCTACCTGCTAGGCTCAATTTTTAAAGGATCATATATTTAGAGCTAGAGGAAACCTCTGGTTCCATCTAGTTCAACCCTGTTTCATAAATGAAGAAACTGAAACAAAGAAATTAAATTATATGCTTAAAGTCATACAGGTAATAATTGGCAGAGCCCAGATCTGAATGGAGGTCCTGGGCCTCTGAATCCAGCTCTTTTCCTACTTCTAATTTTAATTTAATAATCATATTTTTTTTTTGGAATTGTATGTCTGTACTTAGAAATTTTCTGGAAGTCCATGTGCATTCTGTTTCTCATTAAATATCTCTCCCTCTCTCAGCTGAACAAAATTGCCTGTTTATTCAGTGAGGTTCAGCCCACCAATTGACTGTTGCCAAAAAGATAAAGCAGCATGATGTAGTGGAAAGAATACTGGACAAATAACATTTTATCTCTTTAGGAAAAGGGACTGGCCCTGGGATTTCTTGGGTATAGGGAAGTCAGTGGATAAGGAATCGCCCTCTGCCAATGGAGGTCAGCACCTTCTTCTCTGCAACTTAGGGACTCAAATAGTTACATGGAACACCAATAGATAGGTTAAGTGATTTGCCTAGGGTCAAAACTAGAATGTGGCAGAGACAGGATTTCAACCCAGGTCTTTTGTCCCAAGGTCAGCTCTCTATTCAAACTCTGGCTCTAATATTTAATAACTACATGTCTAAGGGCAAGCTATTTAACACCTCTTTAACTCTACAAGGAGATCAAGACTCATACTTTACAAACAAAGACTGCATACTTTAAGCTTGTTGTGAAGAAAAGAATCACTCAACACACCTAATAATACACTCACCTCACACTCTAGGAATGCCTCAATTCCAAATACATCATTTCTATTCACACCTAAACCCCCTGCAATGCTAACTCATTGTGTGACTTTGGACAAATCCCTTTGTCTCTCTAAGACTGCATTTTCTCATCTATAAAAAGAAGGGATTGGATTGGACAGGGTGATTTCAGAAGCCCCACTGTATCTAAGATTCTGTTCTGTGTTTTAGAAGATAACCAAACCAAGTCAGCTTTTTACATTTTAGCAAATTCTGCAAAGGTAATATCTGGGTTGTGGATTACTAAATTCCCACTACGTGACCCTGGGAATGGAAATCTTTCCTGGGAGATCTGAACCTTAAATCTATTGCAGTTTCTAGGGCTTCTCAACAGTTTGGATCAACTATGGTAGAGATGAGGGATTTGGGGAGGAGGGAGGTTAAATTCAAAGCATCTCATTTGGTGGAAGAGCATCTGGCAGCTGTCAGAGGTGGACTATTTCCCCTAATTGCCAGTAGCCTTTTTTAGATTCCTCTGTGGACAGGTAGACATAAGGACTGTAAATATAGCATTTCATGCCAAGGAAAGTATTTTAAGTACTGGTCCTCTTGGGTGCAATATCTGAAAATTGTAAGCTTTAGATTTCCCTAGATAAGCAAATCAGAATTCCTTTGAAACTAGTTAGCTGGACTCATAGGCTAAAGGAAACTAGAATAAGAGACTATAAACTGAGACATGTCAAAGAAAGAGAGATCATGGCATAGCGAGATAGTATATAAGCACCTTTAGAGCACAAATGATCATTGCATTTTTGTCCTTGTATCTTTAGCATCTAGCTTAGTACCCAGCACGTGATTAATAAAAGTTTGTTGATTGACTGATAGTATCTAAAAAGATATGACTTTGCAGGGAGTAAAGGCAAACAGATTAAGATTTTTTGATATTATCAAGTGTTTTTTTTTCTTGCTATGCACTGTAACTGGTTAGTATTAAGTCTTTTTTGGCTTGTGTGATTATCTTTGATTGCAAAAATTACTCTTTTTCTCTCTTTTCCTTCTCTAGGCAAACTCTGGTTATCAGACAGGGCTTTTGAATTTATTCCAGACCTGAAATAGCATTGTCAAATTAACATCAGAGTGTGACAAAAAGTCCCTCACACTCATGAAGTGGAGAAACTATCACAACACAGCCTAAGATGCCTTGTTCAAGAAGAGGGGTTGGTTGGGAGCCATCGACTTCCATGAGCCGTCTGTTTCTGCAGCAGTGCTGAAGTGGCAAAAACAAACACGACTTTTTCAGAGGGCTAATTCCTTTCTTTTCTTTGTCTGATTCCTTGTCAGCACAGCTTTTCTTTGCTGTCTGCAAGGCTGCTGAGCATAATAAAGGCTGGGAATGTCTGTCAAGTGCATTTCAGGTTACACAAAGTTGTATTTTTCCTTGCTATCCATTTTGGTGATATCTTGATTTAAGGGCAACAAAAATTAAGTATCGGTCAAAGTCCATGGATAGGGCAGCTAGGTGACACGGTGGATAGAGTACCAGGCCTGGAGTCAGCAAAACTCATCTTCCTGAGTTCAAACCTGGCCTTAGATATTTACTAGCTGTATGAACCTGGGCAAGTCACTTAACCCTATTTGCGTCGGTTCTTCATCTTTAAAATAAGCTGGAGAAGGAAATGGCAAACCATTCATTGTCTTTGCCAAGAAAACCCCAACTAGGATCAAGAAATGTTGGACATGATTGAAATGACTGAACAACAACAGCAATGTCCATGGTAATTCAATTCAACAAACGTTTATGAAGTAATAATAATAATTGTACCTAATGTTTATATAGCACTTCAAGGTTTGCCAAGCACTTTACATATATTGTACCATTTGATACTTATAACTGTTAAGTAGATGGTATTATTATCCCCATTTTATAGATGAGGAAACCGAGGCTGAGGAAGATTATGTGATCTTTCTAGGGTCACACAGCTAGTAAGTATCTGAGGCGGGATTCAAAAACAGATCTTCACACATCCAGCACTCCTCCATTGTGCCATGCGAAGATACAAAGACAAAGAAGAACAGCATTCCCTGCCCTGATGCCATTCTGAGGTAGGGGATGGGGAATAGAGCTTGCTCACAAATAAGCAGAGTGCAGGAAAAACTGACGCTGCATTGAGCACAACCACTGGGAGACTAGGGAAGGCTTCAGGAAGCAGCACCTGGTTTGAACCTTGAAGGCAGGCAAGAGTTTTGAGAGGCAGAGGAGAGGAGAAAGTGAAGCATGGTGGATAGGAATGACTTTTGCTGGTCTATAGAACTAGGAGAAGGAGTTTCAAGTTCCAATGGAACAGCTGATAATCCAGCTGCACATTGTGGTTTTTGTGAAGGGCAAGTGTATGAAATAAAATAGGAAAAGTAGGCAAGATCCAGACTTCAGAGGAACTCAAACACCAGGCTACAAAGGACCTCAGTCCTTTGTTATCCATGTTAACTATTTTAATGTGGTTTGTGTATTTACTTTTTTTTCCTTTTGAGTTTTGACTTTGATTAAAAGGAGTAGAGAAGGCTCCTTCATTTCAGAATCAACATGCTCTTGGAGGTCAAAGCAAAATTAAGTGCCAAGGTAAGCAGTGCATTTAAACTTTATTATGTATTTTCCTTCAAGTTAGCCCAATACAACATCATACTTACCCATTAGTGTGAGATTAAAGATTCTAACCTAACTCTACTTTCTATTATTTCTCTGCATTTCAGCAGAAATGCATAAAATAAATGGAAATTTTTAAGTAAAACCTTTGGTTTTACATTTTGACATTGCAAAGTTCTAATTTTCCTTTAGGCTTCTCCTTTGTCATTTTTTTTTGTGTGTGTTTACCTTTTAAAAATGTAACCGTGGGATACATAAAAAAAAGCATAGGCTTTAGAACTGTACAATAGATCTGTTTAGGACTTAGACTGGACACTGACAAGCTCAAGTTTCATAGATCATCTGATATTTATACAAGCTTTCCATCTAAGTGCCTGTGTTCTGGGAATTAAAGTTTGGTTGACCACTAGTTCATTGGAGAGTATTCAGTGAGTGCTTTAACTGGAAAAGCAACATTGTTGGGTACTGAGAGTTGGGGCAGGCCAAGGACTTTTAAGGGATCATGTCCCAATTACATAGAGTGGAGATTCCATAAGAACATAGATTTATAACTTAAATCCCCTCTACTATCTGCTCTCATTTTATAGATGAGGAAACTAAGAGAGTTTATATGACTTTCCCAATGTCAAAACCACACAGGTCATGCACTTTACAGTGGTTTTAAGTAGTAGAGCTGGTTATACATTCTTGTAGAAAATGTTCAGCTTTACCAACCTAAATAAAAAAAAAAATTAAGTACTGAGAAATCCCATAAAACCAGTAGGTAACCTCGTGTGATAGAATTCTATTTTACTTTACGCCAATCTATACCAGAGTAGGGCTCAAGAGAATTCTTGCCTTCCATGGCAAAAATGAAACATAATTCAATGTGATCCAGATTTTGCTAAATACATGTTGGGAAATGTGTGTTTCTTATGTATCATAGAATCCCAGAGCATGAAAGGACCTCAGAGACCCCTAGTTCACCCCATTCCTTGCTAAGAATTTCCTTTTTGGCATCTTCAACAAGTGATCTTTACTAGAAAATGTCTGACAATAGGAAACCTACTACTTGCTGAGGTAGCTCAGTTCAATTAGGGCTGTAACTTTTCAGAAATTTTTCTTTACAACAAATGAAACCCATCGCTCTTCAGTTTCCATCTATCACTTTTACTTCTGCCTTCTGGGAACAAGTGGAATAAATCTCCTCCCTATTCCCCATGACAAACCTTAAAATATGTAAAGACAACCATCATATCTTGCCTCAGTCTTAACTTCTCCAGGATAAATACCTCCAAGTTCCTTTGGCTAATTCTAGTATGACGTAGTCTCTAGTCCTTTCACCATGAATCAATCAATCAAAAGAACTTATTAGGTACCTGTTATATGCTAGTCACTAAATCAGGAACTGAAGATACAAAGCCCCAAATAAAACATTCCCAGTCCTTGAGACACTTGGATTCTATCAACATTTTTGTAAATCTTCCTAAAATGTGGTGTCCACAAGTAAACATGTATAATGTATGACATCTTCCTCCTTATCTCCCTTTCTCTCAGTCTGGTCCCTACAGTTCTGGCTGTTGTTATCTTACTTTCATTTGAAGCAATGAAGAATAAGATTTCTCTTAGCTACAAGGTCCCCAATCAATAGCTCCTAGCTCTTCCCACCCCATTCTGCCCACAGCATAAACCACAAGCTAGTAAGAAAGGTCTGGTCTCAAGTTCTTGACCACAAAGACATCCATAATCTAACTGCAGCAACCGTAGCTCAGTGGAAAGCCCTAAGCAACTGTGACTTCCCCTTTTTTTCCCCACTTCCTTTGCCTCAATCCACAGTGATATTCCTTCTGACAGCTCAAAGGGAAAATGGAGTCTTCTTTTTAGGTACCAACATAGCACTTCTTCTAAAGCCAAGTACCAGTGTTCTTAAGGGCTTCCCTGCAGTCGTACAACTAATAAGTGTCCAAAGAAGAATGTTAATCCGGGTATCTTCTGACTAAAAGTTTTTAAGTCTACCTTTGAGGCATTTTTGTAGTAGAGGCTGAGGCTAGAGTCAGAAATACCTGAGTTCAAAACCAGGATCAGATATTTATTAGCTGTGTGACACCGGGAAAGTCATTTAACCTATGTGCTTAGTTTCCTTGACTGTAAAATGCTCATAACAATAGTACCTACCTCCCAGATATATTGTGAGGATGAAATGAGATAATAATGGTAAAGTGCTTAGCATAGTGCCTGCCACATACCAGGCACTCAATAAATATTCATTTCCTTCCTTCCTTTAAGAAAGCATGCTATCTCAAAAGGAAAAAAAAAACAACATAAAACCCAGAATTAATAATATCAGTATTGCTCCATGGGGCAATACAAACATAACAAATATTTTAAGACTTGCAGTATAGGATAGACCCAGGAACTGAAATGTTCAATTTTGTTGATGTGACAAAACCCTTTTGGTAGTACATTTATTTTTATAATATTCCCTGTGGGAAGGAATGGCATATACTTGTTCTCAAGGATTCTACTGACATATATTATAACTCCAGTTATTTAGAGAGGGTAAGTATCCATTCCCATGAATATTATGGAATTATGGAAATTATGGAAAGGTTGGGAATAACGAAAGGAGGAAACAAGGCAGGGAGAAGAAAGCATTCAGAAATATTGTCTGTTTTGGAGCATACCAGTCAATAGCTAGGAAAATCTGAGACTATTTATTCCCTCTCCCTTGATGTCTGCTCACTGCAGCTGTTGCTGATTCTGTCTATACTGTGGCACTCCAATAGATATTATCACAAAAATGTAGGTATTCCCTGCCCTGTTGTAGATCAGACCTCATCTGTGCCTGAACATCCTGTTACTCTCATTAATGACCTCCCATAAATTCACCACTGGGGGGGGGGGTCTACCCATTATGCCTTTCCTCTCTTGCTTTTGATGTTGTCAGAATGCCAATGAAACATATGGGCTGTTAAATCAGTTGTTTGTCACTCACACTACATGACCAGCCCATCTTTTAATTATTCATCTCTTCCATAATATCCTTTATATTTGCCAAGTCATATTCTGAGGTCTCATCATGGGATGGGGTGACTAGAGGTTCTTGAGGCAAACTCCAGCGGGTTCTGCCATTTTAGAAAGGGATAAAAAAGAGCCTCAGGAACAAAGTGAGTCTATTTTCTGAGAACCAGTCCAGCTAAATGAGAAGAGGTTCATCACTAGTAGGTTGGATACTTAGTGAGGAATTTTTTGACAATGGCAAAAATTTTAAACATATACAAATAAATATGTGTATATATGTGTATATATATATACACTTACATACATACATATATGTATCTATGTATGTTTTGCACATATATATGCCTTTATGTATATGTATATATGTATACACACAATATGTATATGTATGTATATTTGTGTATACACACACACACTGTATGTGTACATACAAACTACTGTATAATATATATCGCTAGAATCCTTAAGAACCAGTATATGCCATTCCTTCCCGCAGGGAATATTATAAAAATAAATATTCTATCAAAAGGGTTTTGTCATATCAATAAAACTGAGTATTTCAGTTCAGTGTGTAGCGATAAAGATGGCACTTGTGGTTTCAATAGTATAGGGAACGCCCAGGTAAAGAAACTCTCACTAATCGTGCATATCATCACTCTCTCTTCAACTTACAATCTTAAAGAGTTACCTGATCATTAAAAGGTTAAGTGCCTCATACAGGTGACCTTGCACAAGAGAATGACCTGTATTTTGGTTAAACTGTGTGGCTACATATAGTCAGTATGTTTCAGAAGTGGGAGTTGAACAAAGGTTCTCCGGGCTTCAAGGCCTGGCTTGTATACATTGTAACACCCTGTTTCACATGTGTGTGTATGTGTGTACCTAAAAATACGCACGTTTAAATCAAAGTTCTCGTTGAACTACATCTAGAGAAGTGAAATTATTTTTGAACCATGCTTCCTAACTTGCTTTACACTCTATTAGCATAACAGTCAATTGATTTTATTAAGAAATAACATTTTTCTTTTTAAATTACTTGCAAATGCTCAATTTAGCTATCCAGACATTGAAACTGCCTTGTCACTTGTTTATATGCTCCTCTTCACACCTAAGAATGTGGTGCATGGGATACAGCAAATACTAAACTTCTAGCTTTGGCATTACTTCTTGGGATGAAAGTGTATATTAGCAAAGTATCAGAGAGAAAAAAAGTCGATTATTTATCCAAACACAAACAAACCCTGAAGCCATGTTCTTAGGTCCTTTGAACACAGCCCTTTAGTAGTAAGCTTGATCCCTGTGGCATATTTTTATGATGTTCTTCAAAGGCACAATGCTTAATCAAAGATAGGGAATTAAGACTCAAGTAAATCTTTAGGGGCATTAGATTTTAATGCAACTCAGGCAATTTGAATTTCCAGTTAATGTGTAGTCTGCATTGTAGAGTGAATACAAGTCCTGGACTTGGAGCCAGAATATCAGGTCTTGAGTCTCTATGTGAAGAATAAAAGGCTTCAGCCCAAGGACTTTGGTCCCACTGGCCCCTGGTCAACTTCCCAGGACCCACGCTCATCTACACTGAATCAGTTCAGAAGAGCTTACTATTAGCCTCAGAGCTCTTTCACCTTGAAGTCTTTATTAAAATTTCCCTGAAAACAACCCTTGAACCTTATGGAGTTTTCTGGCCCCTGAACTGACTCAATTTCCTTGATTTGGAGATCTGTTGCACCTGAATTCTTTGCTACAGCTACTGTCTAAAATGACCTTTCTCAGCACCTGCTTTCCGACCTATTTCCCTTCTACCCACCCTCTAGACCACAAAAATATGTTTTCTAGGGTTTATTTACAAGGAAAAAGAGAATGTATAATTTCAGAAATATAATTAGGGGAGAAAATAAAATATATCTATCGGTCCTAAATCTGAAATTATCTTGCACTTCAGGCTTAGCCTAGCCCTTCTGATTCTCCTTCAGTCGAGGAGTGGAATGCAATACATAACTCCTTTTCCTGTCGTTGGCAAGAATGATGTTTTTTCCTTCAGAATGTGAATTTGGGATTCGCTCACCTGGGCTTCCTGAAAAAAAAAAACCAAAACATTTATTGGCTTATTATTCTAATCCCAGGTTCATTGCCAAACAATTAGGGAACCTCCTAATGGAATGGTGGGTTTGGAGTGCTCCTATTACCACCTTGGAGGAGTAAGAGCACAGTTGCAGGGAGAGCAGATTTCCTCAGCAGCTCTCTCTGCTGTGATAGCACCTGACAAGAGTGGTTGATTGTATTAGCATTTCAGCTGGAGTGTTATTTAAGGGCAGGGCATAGGAACAGGGATGTTAGAGAAGTGGGGGTTTGGTGGTAGATGGATGCCAGGCTCAGTGGAGAGAAAGCATGGTGGAGACCCCAGCGGAGTCCACAGTAAAGAAACACCAACAAAGGCCAAGAGGTATGGTGTGGCAGTGAGACCAGTGATGGTATTTGATCTTGGGTTTGAAGTTTTCTCTCTTTGTGTTGTCGTTGGGGGTGTGTGGATAATTATAGGTGTTTGTGTCAGTTGAGTTTGCATTTCATATAGCTAAACTACCCAGGATGCAGCGTTTGGGGAGAAAGTGAGGAAGAAAATGTGAAGTCAGATTCAGTGGAGGAGAGCCTGCCTGAATTGTTGTAGATGCGTATGTTTCCTTTTCCCATCCGTAGAATAGCTGCTATCGTTGATGGAAGCACTGGGCCTTTGTAATTGTCTAGCTAATGCTACTAATCTCTTAGCTAAACATCCAGTCATATCTGTCATTACTAGGGGGCAAAGATAAATTCAAACCTGAAAATAAACGAGTTCCCATGACCTCAGAATCCAAACAGTTCAACCAAAAACACAGGTCATTTTCCCCTCCCACACCTGGGGCAAGTTTACAAAATGGTCTTATTCTTTATAATTCTGTGCTTCGGATAACTCACTGAACCTCTCTGGTTAGAGTTTCTCCATATAACTCCCCTTCCCCATCATTCTGGGCCTTCTCCTTGTTGGGCGTAAGTCTGTGTATGAACCTATATAGTACAGGCTAGAGGAAGATTCTGAGAGAAGGGGAACCATGGAGAAAATGTGGGGAAGTGATGTAAGATGTAGCTAGTGTAAGAATTAGAGAAGGAGCAAAGGAAAATGGGGTAGTGGTGCTAGGGCATTTGTATATGTTTATCCCATCTTCTAGACAAGGGTGAAAATCTTGGTCAGTCATGCACTGCGGAGAATGGAGTGCATGGCAGCACTCACTGGTATAAAGGGAAAAGCTCACAAGTGAGCCGGAGAGAGCACACAAAGAGGGACAGGAATAGAACCTAAGAGAAGTAGAAAAGTAGCAACCTGAGAAGTAGGTGAAGCCCGAAGACATCCAGACAAGCAGGACTGGAGCTTCGTGGTTAGTATCATTCCTTCTCTACAGAAGCGCAAGAGGAATTGATCTAAGCATCTCAAATGAGAGACAGACACACACACACAGATAGAGACACAGAGACAGAGAGATGGGGTGTGTGTGTGTGTGTGTGTGTGTGTGTGTGTGTGTGTAACTCCTGGGTTTGAGGGCTTACCTAAAGATCAAAAGGAATTTGACCACTTACACTTGGAACATCTTCGCATGTTTAAGGCATAGCGGTAGTATTAATATATTTGACTTTTTTTCCTTTTTCTTATAAGATTTACTTCTAAGTGAAGAACAATTTACACTTATGCTTACATGATTAATTCCATTCAGCCATTTAGGTATATTTGCTTTCTACAGAAATTCATCAATGAAGGAAAAAGAGGGTAAAAGTTTTTTTTTTTCCCTTAGTGGGTGGCAACATAAGCCACAATCCAACTGAAAAAATCTGCATGTACAGCTAGATCATTGAGACTAATGGTGACACAAATGCCATAGCGAATTTGGTGTTACTGCAGGTACTAGGCAGGGGACGTGATCTTGGGGGTGAACGTGAGACTAACAGCACTTACTCCACATCACTGAAAAGGGGGAGGATCTTGGCTAGCAGCATTTTCTGTGTTTTAAATGTAAAATGAAGATAATAATTCTTTTATAACTTCTATAATGGTGTTGTGAGAACATGAGTTAAGGCACATAAAAATCAACTATATTAAAACTACCACTATGCATTAAACACATGAAGATGTTCCAAGTGTAAGTGGCCCAAACTCCTGGTCCTTAGGTGCTCTGTAAACTTTCCATATCTTATATAACTGTAAGCCATTATAATTACTCCTAGTTCCAAGAAAATGAAGAAGATAGCTAGTGGTTGTGTTTTGTTTCTTTTTAATCATGGTTCTGAGCAATTCTTGGATAACATACAATTAACTCTCATAAGATGTTTTGATGACCTTATTGTAGAAGGAAATGTCAACAAATTTTTGTAAAAGGACAGATTTGGAATTCGGTGGTTTTTTTTTTTTGGTGACAGTGGAAGACATTCTATAATCCAAAATAAGAGGTCTTCCAACTAACTTGGAATAGATTGACCTGAGGGGGCAGAAAGGCATTTTACTCGTGTTTCACTTTGGAGATACAAGAAGTACAGAGTTGAGGTCTGGACCCATCTAGACCCACTATTATTCTTGGGCCAACGTGCTACTCATTCAGGTCATCGCAAAGTAGTGTCAGAATCATAATGTGTTACTGATTTTTCTGCTCAAAGCCCAATTCTAATAGAGACTCCAGTTGTGCATATGTGTACTGTTTGTGTGCATGAAATGTCATGTCACTATACTAGGCAATGATAAATCATCACTTACTGACTAGCCATGTCTATTGGTCTGAAAGTGGAGATAAGCCTTTGAATAGTAGCTGCCAGGTGATCCACCGATAGGATCCATTAAGCCAGGAACCAAGAACCACCAACCATAAGTGGACACTAAAGAATGCCAATGTCTAAATAATAGCCAGGAATAGACATTGAGGGTGCCAAAGTTAAAGAAACAGCCAGCAATTGTATGTTACAAATGTTGAAACTTAGCTCAGAAGGCTCAGTGGAATAGCCTGGAATAAAGATGAGTTGACAAATGAGGAATAGTTCTGAAGACCAGCACCAGAGAAGAATTTCAGATAAACGCAAGCCTTGAGAAGACTTGAGGAAATGGAATAAGTTGCCATCTAAAAGACATTTGATTCTGTGAAGCTTTCTTGCCTCAGTGAGTAGATTTGTGGCAGTCATTCTTCAGCTTATCTTTTTTTTAAAAACAATAATAATTCGTATTGTCTTTGTTTTTATATAACCTACATTTCTCAATACACCTTCTCTGCTCTGCTGTCCAAGAAAGTCCTCCTTTTAACACAAAATTGAGAGGGGGAAAAAAAAACCCAGTTCAAGTGAAACTAACCAACACAATTAGCCAAGTCCAATATTAGATCTAATAAGCCACATTTGTATTTCCATACCCCTGCAAAGAAGTAGGAAAATATACATTCTTACATGCTTCCTTTGGGGTCAAACTTAAGAAGCACCTAGGTAGCCCAGTATTTAGAGTGCTGGGTCTGGTGTCAGGAAGACCTAAGTTCAAATATGGCCTCCAATAGTTACAAGTAGTATGAGGCCTGGGCAAGTCACTTAAGTTTTGTCTTCCTCAGTTTCTTTGACTATAAAATGGGGATAATCATAGCACTTCCCTTCCTGGGTTGTTGTAAAGATCAAATGAGATGATATTTGTAAAGTGCTTAGTACTGTCGCTGGCACATAGTAGATGCTATATGAATGTTAGCTATCATCATCATTTCATAGCAAATTTGGTTGGGTTTTTTTTCATTTATATTGCTATAGACATTATGTACATAGGCAGCTAGGTGACCCAGTGGATAGAGTGCCCATCCTGGAGTCAGGAGGACCTGAGTTCAAATTTGGCCTCAGATACTTACTAGCTCTGTGACCTTGGGCAAGTCACTCAACTCTGTTTGCCTCAGTTTCCTCATCTGTCAAATGAATTGGAGAAGGAAATGGCAAACATCTTTAGGATCTTTGCCAAGAAAACCCCAAATGGGGTCATGACTGAAATGACTTAACAACAGGATATTGTATATATTGTTTTTCTGTTTCTGTATACTAAACTTTGTATCAGTTAATTTGTCTTTCACTGCTTCTCTGATTCTTCATATTCATTATTTCTTTTACTACCATTAATACTCTATTACATTCACGTATCACCATTTGCTTAGACATTTTCCACTTAATGGGTATCTACTTTGTTTCTAGCTCTTTGGCACTATGAAAAGTTCCGTTGTAAATAGTTTGATGGAAATGGTCATTTCCTCATATCCTTGACCACTTGGGGTATGTGTCTTGTAATGAATGTCTGAGTCAAAAGATACATTAGTCACTTTCTTCACTTAATTTCAAATTATTTTTCAGAATGTTTGGGCCAATACAAAGTTCTATCAATGGTATATTAAGTGTACTTGTCTTTCTACAACTCCTCCAGTGTCATTCCGACAATTACTCCCAACTTTTCTCATCTTTCCAATTTGCTCAGAATACTTCTTAAAAGATATTAGCTTGCCCAGAATTGGGAACCAGATAAGAGATCTAGAAGGATTGTTGATGCCTACAGAGTTGAGAGGGGAAAAGTAACTGCATATCAAAAATAAAGTGAATTTAAAAAAAACCATTTAAGTGTCCACAATGCTCCTAGTGCTGTGGTAGGCCCTAGGGATACAAAGAAGATGTAATATTATCCCTTCTCTCAGGAGCTTATTCAATTGTGGGGGGTGGCAAATATTCCCCTTTATTCTTGATAAAATCATACAGCAAAAAAAAAAAAGATACATTTTAACCTTCCCTTCTGTTCAGTTGGCATATTTACTTTTTTTTTTTTATAAAACTCTTCTTAATTAGGTAACAAGAGTCCTTACTGGATTTATTTATACATTTGAGTATAGAAAACATTGAATTTGCTGGACTCATTATATGAAACCAGAGACATTATTTAGCAGCAGTGAGACAAAGCCCTAGTAGCCTGCTGTTTTTGAAAGGTGCTAACATAAGCAGTGAGCTTTCTAAGTTTAATCAAGTGGTCCTACCATTCCAGCTATTTATTTTAGTATTTAGTTGCCAGTGGATTTAGCATTGTTGCCAGTGGATGATACTGAAAAGGTACCACAGAGGCTGTCAGCTGGAGGAGGGGACAGAAGTAGAGGAGCAGGAGAAAGAAGAAATGGAGGAAGAGGGGAAACAATTCTAATCTAACACATTCATTTAGAAAATAGTGCTTGTCTATGTTAATTTTTTAAAAATGAAATGAGCTTTCAAAAAAGCAAATTTGGCCATCAGTAAGCCAGTTGGAGTCATATGGTAATTTTCTTTCTATTATATTGTTTTAAACGCCAAGAGAGTTGGTCACAATCTCAGCCTCAAGCAACTACCTGGGACTTTTCTACTGAGGTATATATGGGTTGCAATCTGAATTGGAGAAGTTTCTGTATCTGATGAAATGACAAATCCTTTGTTGATCTGAGTCATTCTGGAGGCACTCACACATAAGTAAGCCATACAGAAGTTTCATGCCTCAAAATATCTAAATAAGGCGCTATGATACAATGCATTTTTCCCCCAGGAAATTCTAAAGCAGACAACCAAAACAAACAGTAGCTTTGTGAGAAAATTCTCTCTCTTTTTGGAAATCACTAAGACATTTTCCCCCCAAATGTGGGTGACACTACTTGTCCCTTTCATTTATGTAGAACATAGATTAGTGGATTGCATTCAGTGACAGCAGGACCCTGTGGGGCAACCTCATTTGAAGAGAACAATGTGTGGTTACAAATTCCTTGAACTCCCATCTAGAATAGAGCATTGTTTCCATTGCAAATGATGCCCTGCAGTACACTGACTTCTACCCTTCCCTCTATTACTTTTGCTTCTTCCCTTGAAGCTGACAAAAGCATTTAGCAAAATGAGGAAATAGTTTAGAGTGCAGCTGAATCAAATCCTAAAACAAACAGCCAAAGATAAGTGTGCCACATGAACAGCTCCTAATTGTTCTATGATAATTCACTCAAAATATAATGATGTTGTTAGGAAGAATGAACTAGTTTCTTGTGGATTAAGAGAAAGCCATTTGGAGAAGATGAAAGGGCGTCTAGCAGTTTGAATAGAAGCGTAAAAGATTTCAAGAACATGAAATTACTTTTTTGCCTGATAAGACATTTATCTGTTTTTCTCCATACTTGTGCTAAATGAGCTCTAGAAGATAGTGTATTAACATCTTTTGAATATAGAAATAGTACTAAGGTTGGAATTCTGCCCCCAACCACTTAAAGAAGCAACCTTAATAATCAGTGTTGTAGTTATGGCTGCTTCTAATAAGGACGTTTTTTGTCCTGGATGATAAGTTAACCAGTGTTTTCTGAAAGCAACCCAGGACTACTGACTATCATCTAAAGCCATGTGAAAGATATTCATGGAAATTAAGAGTGTAATATTGAACACTAGATTTATCAAATTATTAATTTAATATTTAATCATTATTCATAACATTACTTATTGTTAAATTATTATTAAAGCTAGAAAAATCTTACCGAATTCATGTTTCCATTTAACATACAGATGTGGAAGATGGTCTAGAGTAAGAAATAAAACAAAAGAACAAAAAATCTTAGATCATTTAAGAAAAAAAAAGCTCTCCTTGAAGACACCCTATTAATACAATGAATAGTTTCTACTTAGAACTTGGAACTTACTTTTCAACTCAATGTAGCAGAGGTTCAAGAGTGATTTTACTCTTGAGTGCTATATAGCATTGTGAAAACTTTTTCCTGTTAGCAGAGGTAAAAGTAAGCCTCCCACTCCCAAAATGCAAATCCAGTTAATGTTATATTTTAAGCTGCTGCTGCTGCTTCTGCTTCTGCCTTGACCTCCTTGAAAGATCCCTTTGGTACATATATTGAATTAGAATGACTATATCCACTGTGTTTTATTGATGCCTCTTGGACTACCCAAACTTTCTTTCCTATACCTACGCTAAGATGGTATTTATACTACAGCTTATCTCATGACACTTCCTTGTAAAGACTAAAATTTTTATACTGGTTTATGACCCAACGACTATGGCCTTGTGTACTACTGCCACCAATATCCCTGTGGCTTTCATTTCATCCCTTAGGAACTTTTAGCTTGCTTTTTAATGGTGGGGATCTTGAGTTATTGTAAATTTAAAAGAAAGGCCCAAATCAGGGAGCAATGTTTCTTTGCTAAAATGTAAATAAGAACACTTGTTTTTAAAGTGTTAATGAAATTTCTTCTGGACTTCTTTGGGTAAAGTAGGATTTGCCTTTCATATGTTGTAAAATCATTGAATAGAGTTATTGTAATTGTGTATTTTTTATGGACCAGAAAGGGTAAGAAAATTAAAGCTGGGGATTTCAAACAAAGATACTTGAGTTCACATGTGGAAAGTTGGTTTAAGCCTAGGTTATCAGCCTTCTGCAGTTGTATTGGAGAAGACCGAAGATAGAAATTATCTTTGAGATTGGTAGGTTGACTGACCAGAACTAAGTTTTCTATAGTTTTATTTTGGGAGTTGAGATCTGCTATGATTTTTCACTATTTTTTACTAAGACAACTTTGATCATGACATTGGTACATGCTGTGTGGAAGATAGAAGAAACAAACAAGCCATAATCCCTATGTCTCTGAATGCACCTCAATGCTCATATAGTGGAATGAGTTCCATTGCAAATGCAGTCCAACAGCAAGGAGGGTTCACATATTTATAAATGGCTATAAACTCTCCCTTTTAGAGGTAATTTCTTGCCTAAAAGGGACACTCAAGCCTCACCTACCAAATATTTACCACCACTTGTCCTGCAATGCTCCCATCCTCACAGCATTCAGACTGGCTTTCATCTGCTTCAAAATCATAAATATCAGTACTATGGCTAGGCAGCTGGGTGGCGCACTGGACAAAGCTCAGGTCTGGAATCAGGAAGGCTAATCTTCCCGAGTTCAAATTTGGCCTCAGACACATACTAGCTCTGTGACCCCCGGGCAAGTCACTTAATTCTGTTTACTTCAGTTCAGTAAAATGAGTTGGAGAAGGAAATGGCAAACCACTCCAATGTCTTTGCCAAGAAAATCCCAAATGGGTTCATGAAGAGTTGGACACAACAGAAAAACAAATGAACACACACATCATGGCTAGTTCCTTATGTTCCTCAAATATCACAGTGTGCCTTTAATCAAACGTACCCCCACAATTCCTCTCATAAAGGTAATAGATTGAAACGAAGTCTTCTCAAATAAAGGATGAAACCTCTCTCCAACAATGACACTGACCTCCTTGATGTTCAAAGAAATGACTGTATCTCTTGACTTTGTATATATTCACTGACTATTGGAATTTTCTCATCTCCTTACCCTCTCCGGCTTCATTCATGTCCTAGCTGAAATTTTTACCTTCTTCCAGAAGGCCTTTCCAATCCCCCTTACCACTAGTGTCTTTCCTCTGTTGATCATCTGCAACTGTACACCTCATATTTATATACATCTGTTTGTGTTTTGTTTTTCATTGTACCCTCTGGGAATGTATAACCAGACTTGCCCATATCCTTTGTATTTGAGACTTATACATCAAATGGAGCCATGGGAGCTATCCTCTTGTATTTGGCCACATTCTCTGATGTGCTCCAACATCCGTTTATACTTCCCTTGCAAGCTTTCTTCAGTCAGAAGGAACTATCTCATCTAAGAGGATGTTGCTATCTACAAAACTGTATTTAGGTTTGGAAACATTTTTAGAGGTCCTGGAATTTTTAAAGTAGCATGCATAGATCACAAGCACATACAAATGAAACTAGCAACGGATTTAGTGGGTAACTTTTTTTTTTGGTCAGTTTGACTTTATCTTAGTTTACTTTTGAGGACACCACAACTAGAAAGCTGGTGTCCTGACACTTCCTACAGGACATCTACTTGGGTTTGCTGCAGCAATACTGCACCCTGAGAATTTCATGGCAATAGAACCTCAACCAGATGTTTTAGATTTGAATTGCTGACAACAGACTCTGTACTCCCATATCCATTTCCAAATGACTACCCACCAAGCAGGCAAGTGCTTGGTTCAGTATATCATGAGTCTTTACTGACCCTCCCCCCCCCGCTCATGATTCTATGTTCATTTCGGATGCTACTGCACTTGTTTCATGAAAGCAGAGGATTGTCTGGTCCACAAACCCATATGATGACATGTGAAGTTTTGTGATGTACTGCTCAAAATTACCCACCTTGCCCTGAACTTACACAATGTTCTACTGATCCCTGTTATGGAAAACCCATCTTCTATCTACCCTTAGAAACAAATTACTTCTTAGGTATCATACAGGCTTGATAAGTTTGTGATGAGATTTATGGAGGCACGGACTCATGAAGGCATCAAAGGCACCTCTAAAATTTGGTCAAGTGGGTTGTGGATCAAAGGAAAGAACTTGGGACCTCATATCATGTTGATGTTGAAGAGTTGGTAAAAGCATTCCAATGGACATTGACCTCCCTTCAAGCTAAATCTCTGGGGAGGCACTCAAGAAAGAATTGCTTGCCATGGCCTATAATAATTGAATGTAAATCATGGCTTCTTCCCTTGGGAAACTGGAAATACTACAATAAGCTCCTGAACTGAATTAACCCTACCATTTCATCCTGTTCCACATATGTTATTGTCCTATGACATTGTGCCTGAACCCAGATTTAGCATAAGCCTTTCTCAGCTACTGTTAAACTATGAATGGACTCCTAGCTGACTTAAAGGAACCTCACCTAAGGACTTTAGGTCTGTGATGGATTTTTGGTTGTGGCTGTTTAGATCCTGTTCTCTCATCTGTCTCTCTGTCTGTCTCTCTCTCTGTCTCTCTTTGTCTGTCTCTCTGTCTGTGTCTCTCTGTCTCTCTTTCTGTCTGTCTCTCTCTATCTCTGTCTGTCTCTCTCTGATCTCTGTCTGTCTCTGTCTGTGTCTCTGTCTGTGTCTCTGTCTGTGTCTCTCTCGCTGTCTCTCGCTCTCGCTGTCTCTCTCGCTCTCGCTGTCTCTCTCTCTCGCTCTCGCTGTCTCTCTCTCTCGCTCTCGCTGTCTCTCTCTCGCTCTCGCTGTCTCTTCTCTCGCTCTCGCTGTCTCTTCTCTGCTCTCGCTGTCTCTCGCTCTCGCTGTCTCTCGCTCTCTCTCTGGCTCTCGCTGTCTCTCTCGCTGTCTCTCTCGCTGTCTCTCTCTCGCTGTCTCTCTCGCTGTCTCTCTCTCGCTGTCTCTCTCTCGCTGTCTCTCTCTCGCTGTCTCTCTCTCGCTTCTCTCGCTCTCTCGCTGTCTCTCTCTCTTTCTTGAAAGTCAGGTTGGAGACAGATTATAAAGGACTTTAAATGCCCCAAAAAAGAAACATTTCTTATCATAGAGGCAATAGGGAACCACTGAAGTTTCTTGAGCAGAGGAAGCTGGTTGCTCAGAATTTGAGTGTGTGTTAGAATTAATGTATGCTGTAAGGGTCAGGTCTAAATGCAACAACATGAAAGATTAAAGGTTCATAACAGAGAAACTGATAGATATTGTTTGCAACTTAGATTATATGCATTTTTAAAGGATCATAGACCTAGAGCTGGCAGGGATCTCAATGCCTGTTTCCAGTCTAACCCCCTTAATTTTCAAATGAGTAAAATGAGGCCCACTTAAACAAGGAGTTAAATGATTTGCCCCAGGTCACATAGGAAAAGCAAGTTAATGGAGTACCAAGAACCTCAGGCTGAGTATAGGTTATTACAAAATTTCCTTATGCTGTAAGTTTGTATACTTTAAACATCTAGGCATACTGAACAGGAACGAAGAGAGTCATAACATCAGAGGAGAGGGAACAGGAAAATGCTCTAGCTTAGGGACACAATTCTTGATGGAGATCACCCCTTCTCTTTTGCTTTGAAGTGTACTTGAAGTCTAGTAGCAGATCAAATATGGACTTTGTTTTGGGGCAGAGTTACAAAGAGCTATTTTCTAATAACTCTATAGGTTCAATGGTTGGCTAACAGGTCACCTACGATTCCTACCTTTCCACAGTCCTACCATAACTAGCTTTCTTTGTATAGGATGGGGAATACAGCTACTTTTGACTTCCACGGACAGAGAGTGTACAGAAGAAATCTGAGAAGGAAATAGATCAGGAACATGTAATGTTTAAAGTACAATGCATAGCGAAGTTGATCTGAAAGTACTTTCTATCATCGCTCTTTAATGAACATGAGTTTGTATGCTAGGTTCCTACTGTCTGCTTCTCAAATATATTAGATTATGGGGGGGGGAAGAACTTTAGCAGGGGTTCTTAATCTTTTTTGTGTTTGTGTCAAGGACTGCCTTATAATCTGGTGAAACCTATGCATCTCTTCTTAGAATGTTGTCCTTAAATGCATAAAAAATTAACATGATTACAAAGGAGACCAGTTATATCAAGATATAGATATAAAAAATGTGTTTTAATCAGTTAGTAAGTGTTAAGCACCTACTATGTGCTTGTGATGCTAGGGGTAAAAAAAACTAAACTAAAAAAATGCCTCCTTTAAAGCATCTTACTTCTGATCAGGAGAGACAACTTGTATATAATTATAACAACTACAAAACAAACATGAAGTAATTGAGGGAAGGTGCTAGTGCTAGGGGATCAGTAGAGGCTTTGCATAAGAAGTGGTACTTGAGCTGTATAGAAGGAGGGGATTCTAAAAGGCAGAGGGAAGGTCTATGTGCAGACCTATGTGCTAAGCATAACAAATAAAGGCAAAAGACAGTTTCTGCTCTCAAAGAACTCAAAGACTAATGAAGGAGACAACATGTAAACAACTATGTTCAAACCAGATACAAAGGATAAACTGGAGATAATATATAAAGCACTAGCAATAAAGGCCATTGGGAAAGGCTTCTTGAATTTCCACTGGAACTTGAAGGTTTTCTGGTGGTGGAGATAAAGAGGCATGGGATCTAGCCAGTGAAAATTCACAGAGTTGGGGGATGGAGGGTCTTGTTCTAGTGACAGCAAAGAGCTCAGTGTCACTGGATCCCAAAGTATATAGAAGTGTTAGTAAAGTAAATGATGAGAAAGGTGGGAGGGAGCTGGGCTTTGAATACCAAACAGAGGATTTTACATCTGATCCCAAAGGTTATCGGGAGCCACTGAAATGTATTAAGTAAGGGAATGACATAATCTCATACCCATAATTAGGAAGATTAATTTGACAGAGAAGTGAAGGATAGAGTGTAGTAGGGAGAGACTTGAAGCAGAGACCAACCAGCAGGCTATTTAGTTAAAATAGTCCAGGTATGAGGTGAAAAAGGCTTGCACTACGCCCTGATCATAAGGGGGAAAAAAAAGCATTGAACCCTCTGAAATCTATCAATGGACCCCCCAGCTTAAGAACCTCTATTTTAAATGCAGCATCATCTTTCTTTTTTCTTTTTCTTTTCATAATAAGCTGCTCTGAAATAAAATTAGTAGACCCAAGCAGGGGTTAGTATGTCTAGCCTAATAAAGGACTGAATAGTTCTAACCAATTCTTTTATACACCCACAGCTGATTACTTACCCACCCTATCTTCCATACTTCCATGTTTCTGTTCAAGACACTGCCATCTTTCTAGTCTCTCAGTTTTACCACCTAGTTCAAGTCCTAATCACTTCTCACCTTGATTATTAGCCTCCTAATTAATCTCCTACCTTAAGTCTCAACATTCTATTCCATCCAGCACAGCTGCCAGTGATTTTTCTAAAGTTCAGATCTGTTCATGATCATTTCCCTAGGCAGTGAAGTCCAGAGACTCCCTCAAGTCTTTAGGGTAAAATAAAAACTTTCAAAGTCCTTCACAATCTAGCCTCTACTTACCTTTCCAACCTTGTTATATACTCCTCCCTATCAACAACCAAATTGGCCTTATGGCACACCCCCTTTCCTCTCCATGACTTCCCCCCCCATAGTATTTTTTTTTCTAATTACATGTAAATATATTTTTCAGCATTTGCTTTTATAAGATTTTAAGTTTGAAATTTTTCTCTCCTTCCCCTGTCCTCTCCCCAAGACAGCATGCAATCTGATATAGGATATACATGTACAATCATATTAAACATACTTCCATATTAGTCATGTTGTGAAAGAAGAATCAGAACAAAAGGGAAAAAACACAAGAAAGGAAAAAACAAAAAAGAGAGAAAATAGTATGCTTCAATCTGCATACAGACTCCAAAGTTCTTTCTCTGGATGTGGATAGCATTTTCCACGATAAGTCTTTTGGAATTCTTGGATTATTGCATTACTGAGAAGAGCTAAGTCTATCAAAGTTGATCACACACAATATTGCTGTTAATGTATACAATGTTGTCCTGGTTCTGCTCACTTCACTCAGCAACAGTTCATGCAAATCTTTCCAGGTTTTTCTGAAATCAGCCTGCTTGTTATTTCTTGTAGAAAAATAGTATTCCCTTACATTTATATATATATAAAAAAAACCCTTGTTCAGGCATTCCCCAATTGATGGGCATCACCTCAAATTCCAATTATTTGCTACCACAAAAAGAGCTGCTATAAATATTTTGTACATGTGGATCCTTTTCATTTTTTTATGATCTTTTTGGGATACAGACCTAGAAGTGGTATTGGTGGATCAAAGTTTTATAGCACTTTGGGCATAGTTCCAAGTTGTTCTCCAGAATGGTTGGACCAGTTCACAACTCCATTAACAATGCATTAATGTTCCAATTTTTCCACATCTTCTCCAACATTTATCATTTTCCTTCTGTGTCATCTGATAGGTGTGAGGTAGTACCCCAGAGATTTAATTTGCATTTCCATAATCAATAGTGATTTAGAGCATTTTTTCATATGACTATAGCTCGTTTTAATTTTTTTTTCATCTGAAAACTGCCTGTTCATATCCTTTGATCATATATCAATTGGGAAATGACTTGTATTCTTATAAATTTGACTCAGTTCTCTACATATTTTAGAAATGGGGCCTTTATGAGAAACAACAGCAGTAAAAATTGTTTCCCAGTTTTCTGCTTTCCTTCTAATCTTGGTTGCTTTGGCTTTGTGAAAAATTTTTTTAATTTAACATAATCAAAATTATCCATTTTGCATTTCATAATGTTCTCTATCACTTGTTTGTTTATAAATTCTTCCCTTCTCCATAGTTCTGACAGGCAGACATTCCTTCCTCTCCTAATTTGCCTTATGGTATCACCCTTTATGTCTAAATCAAGTACCCATTTTGACTTCTCCATAACTTTGCACTGGTGCTTTTGATGCTTGAAATGTACTCCTTCCTCACCTTAGCCTTTTAGAATCCCTTCCTTCCTTCCATACAGCTCAAGCCCACCTTTTATGCAAAGCCTCTTCTGATGCCCTTAAGTGCTAGAACAATTCCTCAACTACCTCATATTGCAGATAGTCTGCTTATAATTATATACGAGCTGTCTCTCCTGATCGAATGTAAGATGCTTTGAAGGAGGGACTGCTTTTAGTTCAGTTTTGTTTTATCAACATAGAACCTGGCATTTAGTAAATGCTAATTGATTATGTGATGCCCACTTCTGTATAGCAGAACCCTTTGTCCTGTTACATGAAAGTTACATGTTTGACAATCAGAACCAAACCTGACTCTGAGAAAACTTGTAGAGCCAAATAAAAGTCTTTAAACTTTTGCTGTAACAGTGTTCAGTATTAGTTAAATATTCATGCAGGGATACAAAGAATATGGTCTTCAAAGAGTGATTTTCAAATGAAATCTTCCTTTATTATATCATATACATGAGAACTATTAGAAAAGTCTGCCTAATATTTACATTTGTTGCAAAATTCATAAGGAGGTTTAAGCAATTCGGGAATTAGTTTGAGCCTAAAATCACACTGACCTTAAGACTTCTAAGTAGCAGCTGGGATGGTTTCTGCTTATTCAGTGTAGTCCCTTTTCTTGTTTATTTTCCTCCAAATTGCTATTAATTTCCCCTTTGTGTTTCCATTGAATCATTCTTCTATTCTGACTAGATTAGATTACTTTATAACAACAGAATTTCTAGGGACATGTAGGTCAGCTCTAAAATATGCAGTTATTTTTATAATTTGCAGGAGAGATGAAAACGAAATGAATTTTCCAACATCCTTGAAGCATCCCTGTGTCATAACCATACCTATAGCACCCCGGGAAATATATCACATGTCCTCAGATTCTACTAGAACTTAGCAAGAGTGAAATAAACCATATGGCCTCTGAGTATATAAATTTGAAAACACCAGATGAAGGATGTGCTAGTTACACTAAGATGTGGTTTGGATGTTTACAATGATACTCAGTTACATAAACAAAAATGCACAGAACACCTTGTTCTTCCAAATAGCCATGGGGAAGGCTTTGATTAGCAATCACTCTGGATTTTGAACATTAGTTTAGAAAGGAACATAAACTAGGGATATTAATTCAGCTAGTTGGATAAAAATATGAAAGTTCTTCATTCTACTGGCAACAAAGATGGAAAAATATCACATCATTTTAAGTGGCTAGGGATTCTGCCTGACTTCCAAAAAATAAATTGGGAGCAGATGCTTGCCCACGCAATGAAAATGATCTTATTAGGAAATATTTCTTCAAATGAAATCGACGATGACAAAAGGCTTTCTTCAGTGGCCTTGCGGTCCAAAGAAAAGGAATATTAGATCAGATGGTAGCTTTGCTATAGTCTCCAGATATCAGAAGTAGAGACTAGCAATTGAAGATACACTTTTCTGGAATACTTGGAAAAGACTCCAACCTGACAACCCTGCAATTCAAAAGATCCTCGTGGCAAAATTTTTGATGAATACCAAAATATGACTGATGAAAAGATTGCAAAAGGGGGACTGAATTTCAGCCTTTTCCTGTGCTTTTGGAGGATCTATTGTGTTTATTCTGGGTTACCAAAAGCACAGGCACAGAGATACATGGAATTATAAGAATGCAAGCTGAAAAATTACAATTGGAACCTCAAGGGGAAATAGACATAGTCTTTCTGTGAAGCAGCATTACTTAAGTTATATGAATGTTCAGATCTCTGCTCATACCTTTCCATATGTGGCTGCTGGATTCAGTGCAAGTCAGTCTGTTTATTTGCTATTTCATTACTACCATGTAACTGAGTCCTTTTTAAACACAATTTTCATTTTTGTCTTTTAGGTGGCCTTCTGGCTTGCACCCCTCAGACTATCTAGAGGATACCATCTCTTTTGGTAGAGGAAGGTATTAAAAATAGCTTTAGGGTAATAGAAAAACAGGACAAAAAATAAAGGACAATGAAAACAGCCAATGTCAGGCCTTGGTAGTAAAAAGTGCTCAGTAAATGTTGATTGGAATATGATCTGGAAAACTTGGCCGTAGGATGGAAAGAAATTCAGAAGTTACCACCAGGGGGCAACAGAGGCTGCTATTTCTCAAATCATTTAATTTCAAATATAAGATGGTGGGTGGGGTGGCAGTCATACTTTCCCCAATTCTTAAGAGGTAAAACCCCACAATATCATTAAGAATGGGAAGATGACAAAGGAAATGTTGCCATCTATCTCTGAGTCAGAGAAACTATTAATTATCAGGAAGAATGTTTATTTTTCCTCTTCTTATCCTTGGAAGACTTTTCCCATAGCATATCTTCACTTCAGGGTAGGGATGGCTCTTAATCTACTGTATCTTAATCAACATATATCTAGAATACATGCATCCTCTCTCAAATATTCCAATAGATCTGTGATCTCCATGATTTGGGTGTGCCTCCCATGATGCAAGTTGAAATTCATCTTTTCCTGTTCATCCAATTGGACTCTTATTTATGTACTCCTATAACTCGGCAAACATGCCAGGGTCCTTAGTTGATTTACCCTGACATCATGGACATACCAGTGGGACGCAGTGGTTGTCCACTTATCCTTCATCTTTGCTTCCTTACTAACCCACCTGTACTTTCCATCATGCATTTCCCTGATGACATTATTTATTCCTGTTCTTCAAAGCTCCTGATAGATTATTTATATGTTGTGGCCTGCGAACACACACCATGTTCCTTTCCAGCGAGTTCTGTATGTCATTCATCTTCCCCTATCATAATTAAAAAAATAAACAACTTTCTCTTCATCATACCATCGATTTATCATCTCTTTCTATTCACAATCAAAATCTAGAAATTATTATCTAGATTTGCCATCCCTAGTTGGTTAGCTAGGATATTCCTTTCTGCCTGAGCCATAGTTCATTTATGTCTGAGTATCTTGCTACCATCTCAGATAAAAGCTGAGATCAGAAAGGCCAGATTGTTCACCTGTCACTTAAAATCTTTCTGCCTCCTGCCTTTAATTATTAATGTTATTAATCGATGCTCTTGTTGTATATGGATGACTATGCTTATTTTCAGTTTCTCCACATCCAGAATTATATAAGGGTAGGCTTCTCCTCAATGTAACTCAAAACGTAAATAAGCCACTCAACCTTGCTTTCATCACTCCAGCCTCAAAACCTCAGGCTATATTAAGCCACTCCACAAAACTCTTTTCTTTCAGTCCCACTGGAAGCTCCACCTATTGCTTCAGGCCACCATTTAGAGCCAGCAAAGTGAAATTGTCAATGTCTTCAATAAGATTTATTCCTGGCCGTATAAAAGTTAAGTTTCAACACAGTATTCACTGTTCATTTTCCTCGTGAACATTTAAAGCAAAAGCTAATATTTTATTGATTGATGAATAGTTCATCAGCACAATAGTAATAAGTAAAAATAATAATTACAGCTGGCATCCACATAGTGCTTTAAGGTTGGCAAAGTTCTTTACATACATGGTCTGATTCAAGGGAAAATGTCCAATAAATACAATAAATACAATATTGCAACTTACTTCATATGGTCAGACAAAACTCTGGCCTAGTAACCCACAGAATTTAGCCAGAAATGTCAAGTCTTGTATGAGGAGGCAGAGAAAACCAAAAGAATCTTTTGGGTGAAGACAATGTTATCTGTAAATATAAGACTTACAATTGTTCACTTTGTATTTTAATACACCAATAAATACTTGTTCTTTCAAGTGGTAAATTTATATGCAAAATCTAAGTAACAAGAGGAAAATGCTGCCTGTAGGAATAAAGCCTGGTCACACAATAGTGTTGATTCCCAAGCACATTCAAGAGGGAACTAAGGTTGCTAAAAAAAAAAAGATAATGTTTCATCACATGGAAATACATAAGTCCATCCCTGAAAAATTTTATTAAGAAATTCCTTAATGTTTAAACTAAGGCCTGATATAGTTAAATTCATCAAAAGGGCAACATTGGTTTTAGAATAAAACATTACAGATACAAGATTTTATCTCAGGAAATTCTTCTCTAAAAAAAATTCAAAGTTACTATATAATTGACCAAGATTGTTGATCTTGGGGAGCAGGACAATGAAAACCACATTGTAACCAGTGATTCTGTGGTGGCGGTGGAAAGGAGGGGAGACCTGATATGTTGACATTTTTGTGACTTGGCATAGTTTAAACAAATCACTGTAGAATAACAGGGAGGTCAAGTGCTACAGTGATAGGAGTAGAAGTCTTAAGTTCAGATCCCACTTTTGACATTATCTGTGTAATCTTGGGCAAGTCACTTCATATCTCTGGGCCTCAGTTTCCTTGTCTCTAAAATTAAGAGGTTGGACTAGACATATTCTGAGGTCCCTATATTGTCCTCTCTGACTGGAATGCAAGGTCTTTCAGAACAGAAACTGTCACATTTTTCTCTTTGTATCCTAGCACTTAGTGTAGTGATTGTCACATAAATGTTATTTTTATTCATTGGTTCCTTTCCAACTTTATAATCCTATGAACAGAAGATTTTCTTTAATAGCCTCTTGGTTTTAAGGAATACGTTTCTCCCACAATCATAAAACCTCAGTTAGAAGGGACCTAAGAACTTGTCTATTCCACCTTGCACATGAAGAAGAATTTCTTTTATACCATCAGAAGAAAATAACTAACAAGCCATTTGTTCAAACTCTTCATTGATTGGGAGCTTTTCCAACACAGTATATTGCTCTCTTGGTAGCTCAGATCATTAGAAAGTTTTTCCTTACATCTCACCAATCTGCTTCCATGCATCTCCCACTTATTGATCCTACCTAGCTGTGACCTAGGGATCCAAACAGAAAAAGTCTGATCTCTGTACCGTAACAGTGCTTCATATATCTGAAGACAGCGATCCTTCCTCTCTGAGCCTTTTGTTTTCTAACTTCATAATTTCCATTTCCTTCAGTTGACCTTAATGTAATATGATTTCCTATCATCTCACCATACTTTATATCCTTCCTAAAACAGAGCACCCCAAAATGTATAATCTTCTCAAGATAGGTTCTGACTAGAGTAGAATACAGCAGTACCATAACTTACTCTGGTTCTGCACATTATTCAGAATAATGAACTACTTTTTTTTAAAGCTACTATCATATTGGGTTAGAATTGACCTTATAGCACACTAAAGTCTCGAACTTTTTCCATGTGAACTGTTGTTCCACACCTCCTCTAACCTATATTTGTGCATTTGAATTTTTGAATTAAAAAGTACTCAAATTTTCCTCATTAAACGTATTCTTTTTAAGTTTTGTCTTGGAGTCAGAAGATCTGGCATCATATCTTGCCTCTGTCACTTACCATTTATGTGACCTTAAGTAGGTTATTTAACCTCTTGTTTACCATATCTGTAAAATGAGGGAGTTGATTGCTTCCAGGGATAAATTTATGATTCTGTGAGCTTAAGCTCATTGTCCAGAACTTTTTGAGAGTGTTGACTTTGTCTGACGTGTTAGCTATTCCCCCCTCAAATTTCGACATATGAAAATCTGAAAAATTTGACATGTCCTCCCCATGGTGCTGCTAAATACTACTAAAGGAAAGCATGCAACCATTCTGACTAGTTTTATTGGAAGGGAAATTAATTTAGTCTAGAATAAATTATTTTTGGGAAATCTCTAGTGGCTCTTAGTGATCAGGGCTTTCCTATGTAAACCCCTGGAATTTATCCATTTAATAATATGTTCTAGATTTTTTTCCAAGAATTGAAGTCAAGGACACTGATTTATAGTTTAAAGAAGCCATCTGCATTTTTTTCCTTTAAACTGAGACAAAATTTACCTTCTAAGCCTGTGGTAGCCATCTTATTCTCTGATTTTTTTTTCGGTGATCACTGACAATAGTTCAGCATTACAATGTTCAGTTCTTCAGCATTCTGAGATATGGTTTATTTAGACATGGCATTTTGAACTAATCCAGAATGGTTAACTGAATTCTTTTCATCTCCTTATTTATCCAGCAGTGTAGAGAAGTGGAAAGTAAGTAGAGTCCTGGGCTTGCAGTTAAGAAGGTCTGGATGTAAATCCCAAATCTGACATTTTTTAGTTTTGTAATTATGGACATGTCTTGGATTTCTCATCTCTAAAATAAGGCTAATTATATATATAGAACCTACCTTACAGATTTTCTGTAAAGCTCAGATGTTATTGTGGGTTTAAAGTAAACTTTAAAACTTTGTAAACTTTAAAGAGCTAAATAAATATCAGTCATAATCACTTGGGAGTTCAACTTTTTAAAGTTATTTTTATCCTTGCCAGTCAAAGTTTAATTGATCTTATTGACAGCTTTTGTTTTATATCATCTTTATTTCTTTTAAAAAAATCATTATGGCCTTAATGAAGACCAATCATCATGAATATAACACTTTGATTTCTGAATATATCCCTTCTCCTCCCGATCCTTGGCAATCCATCCCTTGCAACAAAGATTAAAAAAGAGGTAACAAAGCAGTTGAGTGCAATCAATGAACATGTCAATCATGTTTGACAGTATATGCAGTAATCCTTACTCATGGTCTCTCAAGTTGACAATCAAACTATTTTAAATCATCCTTAAAATCAAGAGTGAAGGAGGATTAAAGCTAGCATTTGGTTGGGGTATAAGTGTTGTGGATTTTTCTACTTTGCTAACCTAGAGGATTCTAAATTAGTGAAGCTTACCTGTGACTGGAGGCAGGGTGCATTAATAACACTTTAGTGACCTCTGGAAGAGAACATTTGCTGACACTTTGTATAGCCTACAGGGCACTGCAACTGAGTCCATGAAAAAGAAAAGAGAATTATTTATTTTTGGTGAATTTGTAGGGACTCCTGGTGAGGGGAGTTTATTCCTAATTCCTTATCTATCCCTTTAATAATATTTTCACATATAGTAAATGTGCCATAGAGCCATAACTATCAAAAAGAAGCAGGGTTCAAGCATTGTTGGGAATTTGCTGTGACAAAATGATTAGGTGCTTCACTATGATGATTCGGCTGCCTAGCAATTCTTTTACATCTTGGATCCCAGGCTGCCCTTGCCTGCATGATAAATTGTCAAGCCTTTCCTTTCTATTTATCCAAATATGGGATATCTGTGATATGATAGTATGATATATTGTAGAAAGAGGTGAAATGACTCAAGTATTGTGGTGTAGTGAGAAAAGCACTGGGCTTGAAGTCTGAAGTTAGGCAGTGGAATCCTCTTGACATCTATTAGCTTCTCAACTTTGGGCAAATTGATTATCTTCTCTAAGCCTGAGTCACCTAAAATACCAAATAAGGATAATATTTGTACTTTCTACCTTGGAAGATGTCTTCAAGGAAGATACACTGTAAATCTTAAATGTGAGTGATTATAAAGCATTCATAATGGGAAATTAAAATACCACATAGGACAATAAATCAAAAGCGAACACAAGCACCTTAGCAAGGCAGCTTTGGCAACAGATTGGGGAATTTTACCTCTCTTCTACCTCCTGCTATGCCTTTCAGGCTAAAGAAATACAGACTCAAAAGCTCTATGCTGGGAATGAATATTTCCTATGATCTGGAGCAGAGGTTTCAGTAGAACGGGACATGTGGGATGAGATAAAGACTTCAGTGTATGAAAGTGTATAGAGTAAGAATGGAGGCCAAGATTCTAAGGTGGAGGTGTCAAACATGAAAGTCCAAGGTGGTCCAAAACAGATTAAAATGTAATTGGGAAATATTTAACAAAATGAATAAAAATACAATAAAACATGGATACTGTTAACTTGTGGTTTTCTAAGTCAATATGTAGTCTCTAGGTCCTTACTATGGCTTAGTGATTCCTATTTCTATTTCAGTTGGATACCACTGCTGAAGTAGTAAGAGAATAGAGCTAAAGAGGTAAAAGGTAGAGATGGGGGCTTTCTGGGTTTAGGAGGTGAAGACAAACCTTCAATGCACTCTTCGACAAATATGCATGGCCCCTGGGAAAGGTGAGTACAAATTTGGAGTACAAGAAATGGGAAAGCACAAAGGCAGAGAATCCATTTATTTCCAGAAGATGTAAACTCTATATTTTTAAGCCTGGAAGTCTTTTCTTTTCTCTTGAAATTCTTTCTCTTTACCCAATTCTCTAATGCTTCTTTTCTACTACCAGAAGTTCTACTTCCAGAAGCTACCTCCTCTCTCAAGTGATTTGTCTCTCTATATCCATGTCTGTTGGGACACTGGGCCTCTACTCCCTCTTGAACTACCACCTGCAATTCTCCTTCCTAGTTCTAAGGACTACCCCTAAAGGGTTGGAGGGGTATGTTTTCTCTAACACTGTGAGCTAGAGCCCATTCCGATGTGTTTACCCCACTGTAAACTCCTAGTGATTTCAGTGCTCAATTAACATTAAAATCATATTATTTTCAATCAGCAAGCATTAACATACCAAGCATAATAATATTTTCTCATTGAAGAAGAAATTTATTTTTCTCATTAGAAAGTAAAAAAGATAATCCTTATCAAATGCATGCATACACACATACTCACACCACAGACACACACACATATATATATGTAGTCAAACAAAACAATTCCCACATTGGCCCTGTCTAGAAATATGTATCTCATTCTGCACATTGAGCTCGTCACCTCTAGGTCAGAAGGTAGGTATCATGCATAATCATTAATACCCTGGAATTATAATTGGTCATTATACTAATAATTCTGAAATATTTCAAAGTTGTTGTCTTTGGAATGTCGTTATTATATGAAACATTTTTTGTTCTACTCCAATTTACATAGTTCACATAAGTCTTTTCAGATTTCTCTGAAACCATCCCTTTTGTCATTTCTTATAGCACAATAGTATTCCATTATATTCACATACTAATGATATATTCAACTCTCCCCAATTCAAGTACCTCCTTAATTTCTACTTCTTTGCTACTATGAAAAGAGCTGCTATAAACAATTTTGTACACATAATACCTTTTGTCCTCTATTTTTTTTGTTATTTTATCTCTTTGAGAGTACAGGACATGTAGAGGTATCCCTGAATCAATGGGTTATACTCCGGGTATGCACAGTTCAGTCAATGTGGGCATAGTTCCAAATTGCTTTCCAGAACTGCTAGAATTCAGAATTGCTCTACCAACAGTGAATTAATGCTTCTGCTTTCTCGTAATCCCTCTAACATTTGTCATTTTTCTTTTTTGTCATCTTTGCCAGTCTGTTGGGTGTCAGGTGGTTTGTGAGTTTTTTAATTTGAATTTCTCTAATTATTCGTGATTTGGAACCATTTTTCATATGGTTATTGGTAGTTCGGATTTATTCCTTTTAAAACTGCCTATTCATATCCCTTGCCCATTTATCAACTGGGGAATCAATTAGCTTTGACAAAGCAATTACTTGGAAGACAAGGCAAAAACAGAAGCAATAGGAATAGCATTTATATAATGCTTTAAGGTTTACAAAGTACTTCACAATACATCATCTCATTTAATTATCACAGTAACCAAGGAAGGTAGGTGCTATTAATTATTCCTTTTATAGATTAGGAAACTAAGTCTGGGAGGGGTCAAATGATTTGCCTAGGGTCATATACAGCTCATAAGTATCTAAGGTAGGATTTCTGAGTCTAGAACTTGGAACATTGTTCAACTAGGTATACAAATATTTTCCCCAAACATTTGGAGGTCCATGCTTATTGATACTACTTCAATCCCTAGAGAGAGGGAGGCTCAGATTTAAAGCAGTTTCAACATGCATTTATTCACCTTTCCATTTCTGTTCCAAAGGCAGTTTGGCAGGTGATTGGATGAGTGTGCATTTATGTTTTTGCTGGATTGGGCTGGACGGGTTGCTTACAAGTTTGTTCCTCATCATGTGGTTTCTGGCAAATAGTAACATTTAGATTCCCATATCTCTGTCACCATTTTGACCTTTCCTAGCTCCCAAGGTCATAGTCATCTCCAACCTTCTTCACCTAATACAAAAAAGAACAAACAAAAAGAAGCAAGAACAGAAGTCCATATTCACAGGTCACATGTCAGCCTTGTGTGGCCCATTGCTCTCTTTTCTCTCTAAAATTTGGCTTCTGACCTGATCCTTCAACTGAAACCACTCTTTCTGAAGTTACCAAGGATCTCTTAATTGACGGATTTAATGGACTTTTGTCAATTCTCATTCTTCTTAACTTCTTTCTAGCCACTGTCCATGTTGATCACCGTCTTCTCTTTGGTATCCTCTTCTCTGTACATTTTTGTGATACTGCTCTCTCCTGGTTCTCCAGATACCCATTTGAAGGCTCCTTTTCAATCTTTTTTTAATTCTTAAATTTTATTTTTAATTCATGGAATAAAAGAAGCATTTCCATAAAATAGTACAATAAAAAGATGATTGCACATGAAACTGCAAATCTACTATGCTCAACTTGCTATTCCTTTCAAAAAATACAACAAAATTATCATGTAAATTTCTTTTTTTCTTCTCCCACCCTAGAGATGGCTACCATTGGACATAAATAGGTATGCATATATGTATACACACATACTTACGTGTGCATATACATACATATATATGTAAAATTATTCTATACATCTATTTATCAGTTCTTTCTCTGGATGCAGACAGCATCTTTCTTTCCATGTCTTTCATAGTTAATTTAGGTATTTATAATAGTCAAAATAACTTGTTCTCTCAAAGTCATTCTTAAAACAATAGTGCTGTTACTGTATACAATGTTCTCTTGGTTCTGCACATTTTATTCTTCATTATTTCATGAAAGTCTTTCCATGTTTTTCTAAAATCATTGAGTTCATCATTTCTTATAGCAGAGTAGTATTCCATCACAATCACATACTACAACTTGTTTAGCCATTCCCCAACTGATGGGCATCCCTGCAATTCCCAGTTCTTTGCCACCACAAAGAGAGATGCTATGTACATTTTAGAACACATAGATTCTTTTCCTTTTCCCCTAATTAACTTCAGAAATAGACTGAGTAGTGATATTGCTGGATCAAAGGGTATAGGTGGTTTAATAACTCTTTGGGCATAATTCTAGATTGCTCTCCAAGATGGGAGGATCAGGCCTTGGAATCAGAAGGACCTGAGTTCAAATCTGGCCTCAGACACTTGATGCTTACTAACTGTGTGGTCCTCGGCAAGTCACTTAACCCCAATTGCCTCACCAAAAAAAAAAAAAAAGAAAATGGGTGGATCAGTTCACAATTTTACCAACAATGAATTAGTGTCACAATTTTTCTACATCCCCTCCAACATTTGGCACTTTCTTATTTTATCATTTTGCCAATCTAGTAGGTGTAAAATGATATCTCAAGGTTGTTTTAACTTGTATTTCTCTAATCATGATTATAAATTGTTTTGATTTCTTCATCAGAAAACTACCTGTACATATCCTTTGACCATTTATCAATTAGAAAATGACTCATTTTCTCATAGATTTGACAAAGTTCTTTATATATTTTAGATATCAGACCTTTATCTGATAAACTGTCTTTAATTTTTTTCCCCAATTTTCTGCTTTCTTTCTGATCTTGGCTACATTTGTTTTATTTATACAAAATTTTAATATGATATCAAAACTAACCATTTTACACCTAACTTTGCTCTCAATCTCTTTTGTATGATCTTTTCTCAGGTCATTCCCACTAACTGTGGATGTCTCTGAAGGCTCTGTCCTGGGCCCTCTTTTCTTCTCCTTCAATATTATTTTGCTTGGTAATCTAATCAGCTCCTATGGATTCAATCATCATTTCCATGCAGATGATTTTCAGATCTATTTGTCCAGCCCTTTTTCCTGACTTTTAGTCTTATATTTCCAACTGCCTATTCAAAATAATAAACCTAATATCTTGTAGACATCTTAAACTCAACAAGTTAAAAACTGAACTTATTAGTTCAACCTTCTAGTTACCCAGGCTCATAAAATAGGTGTCATCCTTGACCCCTCACTCTCTCACACACACCCAATATCCAAAGTTGCCAAGTTCTAACTTTTTTGTTTCATAATGTATCTTGTATATGGCCCTTTCTCTTCTCTGATACTGCCACACCCTGGTACAGGCCCTCATCATCTCAAACCCGGGCTATTGCAGTAGTCTGATAGTTGATCTACTTGCTTCAAATCTCTCCCAACTCCAGTCCTTCCTTTATTCAGCTGTTAAATTGATTTTTCTCAAGCATAAGTTATCCTTCATCCAATCAACTCCAATGACTTCCCATTGCCTCTAGGTATAAATATAAAATCTGCTGTTTGATTTTGGAAGCTCTTTATAACCTGGTCCCTTCTTACCTTCTTTCTTCTTAAACCTTAGTGTCCCTATTTTGTATTCTTCAGTCAAATGAAACTGGCCTCCTTGCTATTGTTCACATATGATACTCTATCTCCCTATTCCAAGCATTTTCACTAGCTGTCCTTAATGTCTGTCTCTCCTCATCTCTACCTACTTACTTCTTGGCTTCCTTCAAATATCAGCTAAAGTCCTAACTTTCTGGTCTTCCTTAATCACATTGTCTTCCATGAGGTACTACCCTCAATTTATCCAGTACATATTTTACCTGTACTTAGTTGGGCAGGAGATTTCAGGGTGTGGCTAATGAGACATTAAAATGGCAAACAATAGGATCAAAAATAGATATAGAAGCAAACCAAGCCCAAGTAGGGAGATTGATCACAAGAAAAGGGATGAGACAACCAGATGACATGATTTTAATGTGAATGAGATAACAGAAGTAGGAAGATGGGAATCTATTCTTCAATGATTATATTTAAAAAATTCTAGATTTGTGAGATAGTGTACTCCAGAAAGTTATTGAGATATAGGCATGGTCATACAACTGCAGGGTAGAATTAGTATGAAGAAGACGACTGGAATTGGAGAAACTGAGGAATTCAGAGGCTGGTTTGTTAGAAGGATGGTCAATATAAGAACTGAAGTCCCTGAGTCTAATGGCAAGGGCTGAGGTATATAGGAAGACTATGATTCAGATATGAATGTCATGGAAAAAATTCACAAATTTCTGTGTACAACTTAATTAGCAAGCGTTTATTAAGCACCTGCTATGTTCCAGGCACTATTCTGGGTGCTGAGGATAAAAAGACCAAAATAAATGAACAAACAAAAACTATGAAACAATTCCTACTCGAAAAGACCTTATATTCTAAAATATATAAATCTAAATATTTGAAGAATATACATAAAAAGAACAAATACAAATCAATATAAGGTAGTTAAATATAAGCTAATTGGGGAAGACACCTGCATTTCGGGGAAACGAGAAACACATCATGTCAAGGTTAGAACTTGAGATAGAGTTCTAAATGTAAAATACAATTTGGCTGGAATGTAGAGTACAGGAAGAAGGAATGATGTATAAGAAATCTGTAAAAGTAGGTACAGGACAGATTGTGAAGTGCTTTAAAAACCAAATAGAGGAGTTGATATTTTCTACTAAAGGCTGAGTTTATAGGCTAGTGAGAGAAGCAGAGTTAGTTCTGTACTTAAGGAAAATCACTTGGGTAGCTATATGGAGGAGGCATTGGAGTTGGGAGAGGGATGACAGAAAGATCAAATAGGCTGTTACAATAGTCCAACAAAGAGATGATGGCATTCTGAATTAAAGTAGTGGCTGTGTGAGTACAGAATGTGTTGAATGTGAAATGTGGTGGAGATAGAAACAGAAACATTTGCAAACTCATGGGAATATATAAGTTGAGGGAATGAGGAGTCATGGATGATACTGAGGTTATGAACTAGAGAAAGAAGGGTGGTACCTTTGACACAAATTGGAATGGTTAGAAGGGAGATTTATTTGATTGGAAAAGATAAGTTCAGATTTGGACACATTAAATTTGAAAAGTTTTAAGGACATCCCATTTTGAAATGTCTACTAGACAGTATCCTTCTTATGTGTGAACCTTATCGGAAGGAATAGGGTTAAGAATATGAGAGAAAGAAACATGAGCTTGCCACTTAAACTGGAGTTCCCAAGTTAATCAAGAAGCATTTGTTTAGTTTTTATGATTGGGACTGGCAGTACAACAAGAGAAAGTTTGCTATGGCATGCCTCATTGGCAGAACTAAACTGAGAGAAGACTTGCAGAGTTAATTAGCATTGTTTAAGCTAACATTCAGCTTTGAAAATTGAAATATACAAAGAAGGATGTCATAAATTTGACAATTGCTTTTTTTTCCTCTGCAGATATTATCATTTGGCCTTCATTAGTGAAAACTATTACCCACCTAACTTTCCAGGCTGGGATAGGGCAAAAAGACAGCATGTATGAAAACAATTAACTGATTATTACTGTTGTAACTAGCATAATTCTTTTTCCAAAAATAATTGAGATTTTTAATACAATTTCCAGGGTCATTGAACTATCACAGGATCACAGATTTAGATCTGGAAGGAGACTTTAAGGTCATATAATCAAACCTTTCACTTTTCAGATCAGGAAGCTGAAGCCCAAAGAGGTTAATTATATGTTAAATTACTTGGCCAAGGCCATATTGGTAATAAGTAGAATTGCCTAGGAAGAAGACAATTGGCTGGAATACATTTAGGAAATTATGCAGCACTTTCAATGACCTTAAAATTCTCCCTGAAACAAAATCCCATTTTACTAATACTAAAGTCCTTATGGTGATGTTATATAGCTATGAATCTTTAAATTTATTTAAATTTAAATTTAAATTAGGCTTAAAATTATATGTCACCCAAAGGTCAGTGACAGATCTATTGTGGGTATAAATAGGGTGAAGCATATTTTGAACAGTGAATTACATGCATGAAGTAACATAAATGGAATCAGTCAGTCCATAAATATTTTACTAAGTGCTCACTATTAGTGAGGCACTTTACTGCTAGAAATACAAGGATAGGGAAAAACCAAAACCAAAACCACTATCCCTGCCTTCAAGGAACTCCCATTCTAAAGGGAGAGAAAACATGAAAATAGGGACATCCAAGATATATAAAGAATACACTCAGTTAATATCGGAGGGAGGCATTGGAAGGGAGTGGGGGAGATGGGAAAGGCCTCTTGTGGAAGGTAAGATAAATGAAGGAAGCTAAGAGGCAGAGGTGAGAGAACAGGCATAGGAGAAGTCATTAAAAAAAAGTCTGAATGTGGAGATGGAATGTTGTATGTGAGGAATAGTAACTAGACCAGTAAAGTTGGATTATAGAGTATGCAGAGGTGTACAATGAAAGAAGACTGGAAACATAGGAAGAAATTGGGTTTTGAAGAGTTTTAAATGCCAAAAAGAAAATTTAAGCCTGATCCCTGAGGTAAATACAGAGTTTATTGAGGTAAAACCTACTTTTCAGTAAAATCATTTTGGCAGTTGGGCAGAGGATGGACTGGAGTGAGGAGAAACTTGAGGCAGGGAGACTACCTAGATGGGTATTTCAGTGGTACAGATGAGAGAAGTGATAAAAAGAGTATTCTAGAGTGGTGCTGTGTGAGTAGAGAGGAGACAGCATATACAAAGGGTATTGTAAATGAAGAAATGACAAGATTTGACAACAGATTGGTATGAGGAATGGAGGATAACATTGAGGTTATAAATCCTGTGGATGGGAAGATGGTGGTTTCCTTTACAGTAATAGGAAGGTTGGGAGAAGGAGAAAGTTTTTTTGGGGAAAGTTTATGACTTCTATTTTGGTCAGGTTGAGTTAGAGGTGTCCAAAAGGCAAATGAATAACTGGAAAAGGAGGTGACCCATTTATGTAGGAAGAATGAGGAATAGCACATGGAAAGACATCAGGCTGCTTTGGTGCCTAACATCAGATGATCAAGAAGGCCCCCAGTAGGTAGTCTTGGATCAGCTCCCAGAGGATGATTAACTGAAGAATGTAGACCAGAATTATTCAGGGTAAGGAAGGGGGTCAGCACCATAAGAAAGAGTTCCATATTAATGGCATCATAGATTATATATATTTCAACAGTTTGATGGAAAATGGAAGTAAGGCCTTATTTCGCTGTGTTATTAGTCCATACAAATATCTGAATTTCTCTTGATTCTTCATATTCATCATTTCTTACTATATGGTAGTATTCTATTACATTCACATATTAAAGTTTAATTGGCCATCCCTCATTTGAAAGATACCCACTTTGATTCTATTTCTTTGTCCCCAGAAAGATGGAAAATTTGGCATAAATTAGAGACTCAAAGCATGTGTGGGTCAAAGCATATGTGGACAGACTTGTCACTTTAAAAAACAATTCTTAATTGATATCCGTAATAATTGGACCACTTCTTAGATCCATCAATAACACCTAAAGCTGTCTATCTTCCAATAGCCCCATCCTGTTGGTGAAACCAATGAGTTGCTTTATTTTGCATTTCTATTACTACTAGTGATTGGTGGCACATTACCATATGATCAATTTTAGTTTGCAATAGTTCTTTTATTAGCTGTTCATATTTGTAAACCATTTATCTATTGGGAAATGGCTCTTGATATTGTATATTCATATCAGTTCCATATATAACTTGGATATCAGAGATATATTTGATAGAAATATTTTCCCACTCTATCATTTATCTCATAATTTTTTACTTAATTTAATTATGCAAGAGCTTCTTGCTTTTATGTATTTGAAATTGTTTTTCCTTTTATAATCTCCCCATCATTTACATAGTTAATAATTTTTTGTAGGCAACTGGGGTTAAGTGACTTGCCCAGGATCACACAGCTAGTTAAGTGTCAAGTGTTTGGTTTGAGGCGAGAGTTGAACTTGGGTCCTCCTGACTTCAGGGCCCGTGCTCTATCCACTGAGCCACCTAGGTGCCCCCATAGTTAATAATTCTTAACCAGGCCATATTTGTGAAAAGCAGCTTCTATTTCTTTGTGATATGACCTTATATATTGAAGTCACATATCCAGTTTTAGCCTATAAACATGGAACACTACAAATTTGCATTTACCCTTGTGCAGGGGCCAAGCTAATCTTCTCCATGGCATTTCAGTTTTAGCATATATTCTACAGAAGCAAGAACAATGTCAGATATTTATTAGTGAAATGTAATGCAAAGAGTCTTTTATAATCTATATTTTCCCCAACTCTTTCTGAATTGAGTTTGTACAAAAGTTCTTGTGTTTTAGATCATCAAAAAAAAAATCTAATTTTTTTTTATAATATTCTCCCTCCCTTGGGTGATTGTGCTTCTTTCACATCCAAAATTATGAGAGAGAAAACTTCTATTTTCTTATATCTTATTTTTGGGGTGTTACTTTTTTATATTTAGAAACTCTAATTATCTGGCCATCCAAAGTCCTACTCTGATGCCCCATCATGGCACGGATATGACCCTAAGTTCTCAAAGATTGTCAGTGTAGTACACGCTCTGACCAATTCTACCACATTGGAATTCTACCACAGTTTAGCTCACTTCACATTTGTTTCAGTTCATATAAGTCTTTCCAGCTTGGAAAGGCTCAGAGTATGGACTCAGCAATGCATCAAGACTGCTTTCTCAATACTAGCCTAGTTAAATATGGAAAGATTCATCATCAGTAATCTGGTCACTTGGCAATGAATTCTTTGGCCATGGAAATCCATGAAACACAGAAAACACAGAGTAGATTTAAATCTTATGTGCTCTCTTTTGGTTTCAGTAGTGAAATTGGCAGAGTGGTAGAGAAGGCAAAAGTAGATGCTAAAAATTAGTTTTTAGATTAAATAATAATAATAATAGCCAACATTTATATGGTACTTACTATGTGCTAGACACAATGATAAGTGCTTTACAATTATTATCTCATTTTATTTAAGTTTTAGCTTAGCTGGTGACACTTTAAATATGAAATCCATGTCCAGTGAGTGACCTTTATAATGACATAAAGAACTGAATCATATCAATCTCAACATTCTCACTATAAATGAAAACATCATTCTAGCTAAACAGAAATAAGGCTCACAAGCTCTCCATAGAGAGACAAACAGAGGACTTTACAGAAGTGGTTTAATGTATTCCCAAGAGTAATAAGAAACATCATTTCATGCGTTAGTAATTTCAGATGGAAGCATTAATATTTTGCTTTTTATTGTTCAATCATTTAATTTGTGTCCAACTCCTCATGACCCCATTTGTGGTTTTCTTGCCCAAGATATTAGAGTGGCTTGCCACTTCCTTCTCCAGCTCATTTTATAGATGAGAATCTGAGGCAAACAGAGTTAAGTGACTTGCCCAGGGTCACACAGCTAGTAAATGTTTCAGATCACATTTGAATTCATAAAAATGAGTCTTCTGATTTCAGGCCTGGCACTCTATCCACTGCACTACCTAGCTGTGTCAATATAAGTATTTACAAAAAAACCACCATAAAAATAATTTTAGTTTATCCATATATATCTGTTTCAGAGGGTGAAGAATTAGAACAATTGTATGAAGAACGCAATAAACCCTCCAAGTCAAGTCAACATATACTTTAATATTTTGTTACTTCTATACAAAGATTAACATAGTTGAGGATGGCAAGAAAAATACTGGAAATTGTGCATCTAATATAAGGAATGAGAGAGGCCAAAGAATTATAGACTACCCAGAAGCCATAATTATTTTAATGTTAATATTTCATTTTCCCCAGTTACATGTAAAATAATTTTTAATCTTTTTTTCCACAATTTTGAGTTTCAAATTCTCTTCCACCCTCCTTACCTCCCCCATTATTGAGAAGGTGAGCAATTTGATAAAAGTTATACATGTGCAGTCAAGCAAAACATATTTCCATATTAGTCATGTGAAAGAAAATGGACCAAAAAACTTCAAGAAAAATGAGGAAAGTAAAATAGCAGAAGGCTTCAATCTACATTTGGATTTCATCAGTTATTTCTCTGAAGGTGAATAGCATTTTTTATTAAAGGTCCTTCAGAATTATCTTGGATCTTTGTATTGTTGGGAATAGCTAAGTCATTCACAGTTGATCATTATACGATATTACAATTACTGTGTACAATATTCTCCTGGTTTAGTTCACTTTAGATTTGTATCAGTTCGCATAAGTCTTTCCAGCTTTTTTGAATGCATCCTACTCATTATTTCTTATAGTACAGTAAAATTCCATTACAATTATATACCACAACTTTTTGAGCCATTCCCCAATTGATGGGCATCCTCTCAATTTTCAATTCTTTGCCACCACAAAAATGAGCTGTTATAAATATTTTTTGTACATATGGATCCTATTTTTGGGATACAGACCTAATAGTGGTATTGCGGGGTCAAAGAGTATGCACGGTTTTATAGCCTTTTGGTCATAGTCCCACATGGCTCTCCAGAATGGTTGGATCAATGCATAACTCTACTGACCATGCATTAGTGTTTCAATTTTCCCACATCCTCTCTGACATTTGTCATTTTCCTTTTTAGTAATATTAGCCAATCTGATATGTGTCATGTGGTACCTCCTAGTTGTTTTAATTTGTATTTCTCCAATCAATACTGATTTAGAGTATTTTATATGACTATAGATAGGTTTGATTTCTTCATCTGAAACCTGCTTGTTCATGTCCTTTGATCACTTATCAACTGGGGAATAACTCATTATAAATTTGACTTCATTTTCTGCATATTTGAGAAATGAGGCCTTTATCAGAGATATTTACTGTAAATTTTTTTCCAGTTTTCTGTATTCCTTCTAATCTTGGTTACATTGGTTTTACTTGTGTAAAATCTTTTAAATTTAATATAATCAGAATTATCTATTTTATATCCAGTAATGCTCTCTCTCTCTTGTTTGGTCATAAATTCTTCTTTTATTCATAGATCTGACAGGTAAACTATTTCATACTCCCCTAATTTGCTAATGATATCACCATTTATGTCTAAATCATGTAATCATTTTGACATTATCTTGGTATATATTGTGAGATGTAGATTTATACCTACTGTCTGTCTAACTGCTTTCCAGTTTATCCAGAAGTTTTGGTCAAATAGTGAGTTTTTATCCTAAAATTTTGGATTTTTGCACTTATCAGACACAAGATTACTATGGTTCTTTTCTACTATGTATTATGTACCTAATCTATTCCACTGATTCATAAATGTGTTCATATAGTTCCTGGATATATATGTTCATGTGGTTCCTGAATATTGTAAATGTGTTCATATGTCCTAGATGTGACTTTCAAGTATTTTATATTGTCTATGACTATTTTAAATGGAATTTTTCTTTCTCTTTCTTTTTCTTGCTACTGGACTTTGTTGGCAATTATATAGAAATGCTGATGATTTATGAGGGTTTATTTATATCTTGTGACTTTGCTGAAGTTGTTAATTATTTCAAATAGTTTTATTCTCTAAATATACCAACATATTGTCTGCAAAGAGTGATAGCTTTGTCTCCTCATTGCCTATTTTAATTCCTTCAATTTCTTTTTCTTGTCTTATTGTTAAAATTAATATTTCTACAGTACTGAATAATAATGGTGATAATAGGCATTCTTGCTTCACTCCTCCTGATCTTATTGAGAAGGCTTCTAGTTTATCCCTGTTATAGATAATATGTGGTGTTGGTGTTAGATAAATATTACTCATCATTTAAGGAAAGCTTCATTTATTACTATGTTTCTAGAGTTTAATAGGAATGAGTATCGTATTTTGTCAAAAGCTTTTTCTGTATCTGGAGATTATATGATTTTTATGGGTTTTCTTATTGATATGGTCAATTATGGTGATAATTTTCCTAATATTGAACCAGACCTGCATACCTGGTATATATCTTACCTGGCTATAATATATAATCCTTGTGATATATTATGGAAATCTCCTAGTATTTTATTGAAAATTTTTTGTATCAATATTTATTAGGGATATTGGCCTCTTCCTGATTTAGGTATGAACATCATATTTGCGTCATAAAAAGAATTTGGTAGAATTCCTTTGCCTATTTTTTCCAAATAGTTTATATAGTATTAGAATCAATTTTTCTTTAAATGTTTGGCAGAATTCACTTCTGAATCCTTTTGCTCCTGGGGACTTTTTCTTAGGGAGGTCATTAATGGTTTGTTCAATTTATTTTTCTAAAATAAGTTAAGTATTCTATTTCCTCTTCTGTGCATCTGTGCAACTTATATTTTGGCAAATATTCATCCATTTCATTTAGATTGTCAGATTTATTGACATATAATTGGGCAAAATAGCTCCTAATTATTGCTTTAATTTCCTCTGCTTTGCTGGTGAATTTACCCATTTCATTTTTGATTCTGGTAATTTGGATTTTTAAAAATCAAATTAACCAATGATTTATCTATTTTATTGTATTTCCCATTAAACCAGCTCCTAGTTTTATTTATCAGTTTATTAGTTTTCCTACTTTCAATTGTATTCATCTCTCTTTTGATTATCAGGATTTCCCATTTAGTGTTTAATTGGGGATTTTTATTTTTTTCTCTTTCTAATTGTATGTTCAATTCATTGATCTACTCCTTCTCTAGTTTATTGATGTTGTGTTTAGAGATATGTGTTTTCCCGTAGGTACTACTTTGGCTGCATCTCATAAATTTCGGTATGTTGTCTCATTTTCATTTTCTTTAATGAAATTATTGATTGTTTCTCTCATTTGGTCTTTGATCCACTCATTCTTTAACATTAGATTATTTAATTTTCAATCTATGTTACCATGGTCCTTTATTAAATGTTATTTCTGTTGTATCATGTTCAGAAAGGATGCATTTAATATTTATGCCTTTCTACATTTGAGTTTTTTATGCCCTAATACATGGTCAATTTTTGTGTAGGTGCCACATACAACTGGAAAAAAAATTCTACATTCTTTTTTTATTCTCATTCACTTTTCTGTAGAGGTCTATCATATCTATTTTTTCTAAAATTCTATTCATCTCCTTAACTTCTTTCTTGTTTATTTTTGGGTTAGATTTATGTAGTTCTGAGAGGGGAAAGTTGAGGTTCCCCACTACTATGGTTTTATTGTCTATTTCTTCTTGTAGCTAATTTATTTTTTCCTTCAAGAATTTGGATGCTATACCATTTGCAGCATATATATTTAGTATTGATATTACTTCATTATATATGGTACCTTTTAGCAAAACGTAGTTTCCCTGCTTTTCTCTTTTAATTAGATCTATTTTTGCTTTTACTTGTCTGAAATCATGATTGCCATCCCTGCTTTTTTTTTACTTCAGTTGAAGCATAATAGATTTTACTCCATCTCCTTATCTTTACTCTGTGTGTTTCTCTCTGCTTCAAGTGTGTTTCTTACAAACAACATATTGCATGATTCTGATTTTTAATTCACTCTACTCCCTGTCTCTGTTTTATGGGTGAATTCATCCCATTCACATTTGCAGTTATGATAACTGTATTTCTCTACAACCTATTTTTCCCTGTTTATCCTTCTTTCACTCTCCTTTTACCCTGTCCCTCATGAAAAATGTTTTGCTTCTGACTACCTCCCGCGATCTGCCCTCCCTTCTACCAGCCTCCTCCTTCTCTTATACCCCTACCCTTCTACTTCCCTAAGGGTAAGAGAGTTCTATGCCCAATTGAGTCTGTGTGTATTATTCTCTCTTGGAACCAATTCCAATGAGTAAGGTTCAAGCATTGCCTACCAACCCCTCCTCCATTGTATCATCCCATCATAGTCAATTCAAACCTGCTCCCTCTATATATACTTATACCATCTTCTCTTGCAGGAATATAAACATTGTATGTTTTCTCTTTCCTCCTTATCTTTTTATACTTCTCTTGAGTCTTGTGTTTGAAAGTCAAATTTTCCATTCAGCTCTGGTCTTTTCATAAGGAATGTTAAAGGTCCTCTATTTCGATAAATATTCATATTTCCCTTGAAGGATTATACTTAATTTTGCTGTGTAGATGATTCTTGCATATAATCTTAGTTCCTTTGCCCTCTGGAATGTCAGATTCTAATCCCTCAGATTTTTTAACCCTAAATCTTGTGTTATCCTGACTGTAGCTCCATGATGTTTGAACCATTTCTTTCAGGCTGATTCCAATATTTTCTCTTTTACTTGGGAGCTCTGGAATTTAGCTATAATATTCTTGGAAATTTTCATTTTAGGATCTCTTTCAGGAGGTGATCTGTGGATTCTTTCAATTAATAGTTCACCCTCTGGTTCTAGGATATAAGGGTAGTTTTCCTTAATTTCTTGAAAGATGATGTCCAAGCTCTTTTTTTGATCACGGCTCTCAGCTTAAAAATTCTTAAATTCTCTCCTTGATCTGTTTTCCTAGTCAATTGTTTTTCCAGTGAGATGCTTCACATTTTCTTCTATTTTGTTATTCTTTTGATTTTGTTTTATTATTTCTTGATATCTCATGGAGTCATTAGTTTCCACTTGCCCAATTCTAATGTTTAAGTAATTATTTTCTTTAATGAGTCTTTGCACCTCCTTTTCCATTTGGCCAATTCTATTTTTTAAGTTTTCTTCAGTGAATGTTTCTACCTCTTTTTTTCATTTGGTCAATTTAGCTTTTTAAAGACTTCTTCTCTTTAATGCATTTGTGTACCTCTTTTACCATTTGACCTATTCTATTTTTAAGATGTTATTTTTATCTTCATCTTCACTCTCATTTCTTTTCCCTATTTTTCCTCTACCTCTTTTATTTGATTTTTAATATCCTTTTTGAGCTCTTCCATGAGTTCTTTTTGGAGCTGCGATCAATTCATATTTTTCATGAGGCTTTGCATGTAGTCTGTTGACATTGTTGTTCTCTTCTGGGTTTGTGTTTTGATCTTACCTATCACCATAATAACTTTCTATGGCCAAGTTTTTTTTTCTTGCTTGTTTGTTTTTCCAGCCCATTTCTTCAATTTTAGCTTCATGTTTAAAAGTGGTCCCTGGTCTCAGGATGGAGAAGGCACTGTAGTATTGCTTTCTATAAAAGCTTCACATTTTTTGTTCTTGACTTCAGAACTAGTTCTGTGAATCTGTAAGTTTTCACTTCTTCTGAGGTAGTATGATTTAAGGAGAGGTATGGTCATGCTTTCCTGGACTGTATTCTGGTATGTGAGCAATGTTGAGTGTTATTTTCTACTCTAGAACTCTGACCAGTGACCCCACACCCTTATAGTGAGGCTCTAGTGTGCTAGTGCCCTTCCTAGTCCTGGGACTGTGACCCAGAACCTAGTATTGGCAATGCAATGGAATCCTGCACCCAGTATCACTGCTGGAGCTCAGGACTTCACTGCTGGTTTGCCAGGTGTTGCATGTGGCATGCACTGGACTTCATTCCCTTCTTACTCCAGTGAGATACATTTTCCCTGCCAATCTCCTAAGTTGTCTTGGGCTGGAATATTATTTCACCCTGTCCTTTTGTTAGTTTCACTGTTTTAGAATCTGTATGGAGACATTATTTTAAAATTGTTTGGAGGGTGATTTGGAAGAAATAAGCAGAGTCCCTCCCTTTCCTCTGCAATCTTGAAGCCATACTTTCTTAGAGAGATCAATAGGCTTTGAGCATTGAATAACCTAATCAAAATGAAATTATTTCTATGTTAACAGATAGGAACAGGTAGTTACTGAAATATGAGTCATTCCTTAATTCTATATAGATAGAGTGCTGACTTGTTTTTTAAATATATATATTTTATTTGTTTTATTAAATATTCCCAAGTACATTTAAAGTTTTACCACCCATTTTTTAAAAATTGAATTTTAAATTCTATTCCTCTCTCCCCTCTCCCATCCCTTGAAAAAGCAAGAAATATAATAGCAGTTATATATATGAAATATGTGAAACATTTCTTATGAGCCACATTGCAAAAGAAAACACCCACCAAAAAGAAAAATTAAATAAAAAATATGCTTTAATCTGAGTGCTAACTTGTTAGATAAAAGATAAAAAATATTACAAACTAAAATAAAAATGAGAATAACATAGGTCACTTAAAACAATTCTATTCTGACCTATTTAAATAAGTTTCTGAGTCAATAAATCTACAAGCATTTATTAAGTACTTACTATGTGTCAGGCATTGTGCAATGTTGGGAATACAAATACAAGTAAGTAAGAAGCCAGACCTTGACCTCGGGGAGCTCATATTCCAATAGGAGAAGACAACACAGAAACAAAGCAGCTGTAAAGCATGGAGGGTAGGGTAGAGAAAAAAGACCCACTAGCGTTATAGTGGAAAAAATTCAGAGAATCAGAACTTGGAAAGGAATGAAGACATAGACGTTTGGGCAGGAACCAAACAATTGAAGGAAGGCACTGTAGCAGTAGGAGTGAATTTCTATGGTGAAAAGAAGTTGAACCATTGTGGAATAAGATGAAGATGAAAAATGAATAACGGAAGAAATGTCAAGGACACATACAATAATTTATACAGAAGTTTTGTTGATATAAATCAAGCATCATAACCAGGAGGCCAAAACAGATTGTAAAAGCATCCTAAGCACCACATATACTTACCAAGTAAACAGATGTGGCAATCAGAGGAACCAGATTACAATATAAACTCATTTGTCAAACCTTAGGGAGAAGTATGATGGAACATCATGAGAAGGATTACCTTTTAAAATAGAAGCAATGGAAGGTCAAAGTAGTTTAAAAACAAAACAAATTTGAGACAGAGCCAATTAAGCAAAATCATTCTGAGGACTCTAAAAATCTCACTGAATCCTACTCTTCCCTTAAACTATTGCCCTATATTGTCCCCACTTTCCTCAATCAACCTCTTTGAAAAAGTTTGGCAGCAGTGTTTTTTCTACTTTTCTCCCTCCCATTCTGTAAGTCATCTGTCATCTGGCTTTCATACTCATCATTCAACTAGTATTGTTTTCTACAAAATTACCCATGATCTCTTAACAGCCAAATATAATATCTTCTCAATATGCATTCTTTTGATCTCTTTACAACGTTTCATACTAGGGATCACCCTCTCCACCTGGATGTTGTCTCTTTTCTGAGTTTTCAATGACACTACCATCTCAGTTCTAGTCTCAACTGTTTATCTGCTCCTCAGCCTCGTTTGCTGGATCATCATTTGTGTTTTTCCCAGTTAACATGGGTTTTGCTCAAGGCTTTCTCCTGCTCTTGTTTTTCTCTCTTGTGCTCTTGTTCTCCCCTCCCACTTGGTGACCTTATCCACTTTCATGGATCAATTAACATCTCTGGTCTATGACACCCAGGTTTCTATGTTCAGGATTATCTCTCTTTTGAGATCCAGTCCCACAACAACAACTGTCTATTAGACATTTTGAATAGTATTTCCTGTGCATATGTCAAACTCAACATGACCAAAACATAACTCATGATCTTTTCATCTAAACCTACCTGTCATATGAACTTCCTATTTTTTCTATAACAGATCAAATTCTAGGCTGCTACATATGCTTGCTTTTTACTTAACTGATTTCCTCTACTTTCTGTCAGTGATGCCATGCAAGACAGTTTTTGGTAATTTCTGCTTTGAAATATATTTTGTGATTTTATAATACCAACTCCTTTTGTTCCTACTTTTTCTTTCTCTTCATATGTTTTATGTTTTGCTTTTTGTTTTGCTTTTCCATGTTGTGTTATCTTGTCTATTTTTAATAAATGTCTTCTTGATAATGTTGCTAATTTGGCATTGTCTGTAGACCTTTTCAGGTAGGATAGTCACTTTGAATATACATGTCATGTGCACTGAATAATCTAATCAATATTTTTTTTCATTTTGAATGTATCTTTAATAAATGACGTTTTCTTGTGTACAGAAAATTGATAGGTTTTATTTTCTAATCAGATCTGCCACTTACTTATTTGACTGTTTAGTGTATTCACAGTTTAGATTATGATTCCAAGCTTGTGTTTTCCACCATTAATTTATTTTGTGCTAATTTTTATCACCTTCCTTAAGTCAGCATTTTTCACTGTGACCAGTTTGGTTTTACTACCTTAATATGCTAGTGTATACCCACAGATTTTCCCTCCATTCCTGTTTAACTACCTATTCTAAGTTTCTTAAATTTTCTTATACTGGTAATTTCTCTTTCCTTCTTCTTTACTTCATCTACTTCTAGCCATATTTGGCTCTACTTTTTTCCATGTTCTATTGAATATTTAACTCAAAATCTTCCTTCTCTTCTCACTCTCTCCTTCAACCTCTTAAATTAGGGAACATTCTTTTGCAGAACCCATATCAAAAATGTTTTCCTTCTTTTTTTTGTCCTCCTTATGTTTCTTCTTTTCTAATCTATTCTGCATCCTATTATCCAATTAATGGATTATTTCTTTTTATAGAAATAAATTATTTTTTCCTTTATATTGCTCAGGGTAAGGATCTTGGAGTGCCAAATTTCAATTCCCTCCTCTCTCCTCTTTCTATATGATTACATGTGTAGATCTTATTCCAAATTCCCATTTTTCTGTTTTATTTTATTTTTTTACTCTTACAAATATCAATTCATGGAGGAAGGAATGGTGAATGGAAGCAGAGTTATATAATGGAAGTCTTGCTGTGTCAAGAGTTTTGAGGTCTCAACCTCCATTGGCTCATAACTTGATCTCTCATTTCTCCAAAAGCCAGGTTGTCTTATTTCTGGTCCTATTTTCCCTCTCCCTCTCCCTATGACCACCCTGGATGCTGGCTTCTCTCAAAGATTTAGACACACCTTCTCCTGAATAGGGACACTGAATAGAGAGATACAATCTTTTTTCAGAGAAGGTGGTCTCCTAATGTGGCATATTTCATGTGTAACACCACCACCACCACCCCCAGGTGAAACATAATAAGGTACTTGCCTCTTTCCACAGACATCCAGTTCCAAACACATCCCCAATATGAATGTTCTTCATTAGACCTTTTATTTTCTCTTCCCATGGTGGGATCTCCCTTTTGTTCTCCCATTCTATTCCTTCATTACATTGATTTTTTTCTATTCTTCCACAGCTGCCACTCATTTTAAAAGATCAGAAAAGTTACTCTCCCTTCTCTATTCACATAGGTTATTAATAGCAGGGGTACGTTGCCAGTTCCTCTTTCTCTCTGTACATCCTTACATTAATATTCCTCACAAAATATATTTATTCACATTGCAAACCTCAGGATTGAGTCCTTGACTACTGTTTTAGGTCTTCCTCTGTCCCTTCTCCAAATTATTTAAATTCCATCTAAATCTTTGGCCCCCTGAGTCCTTTGATGATTTCTCCTTCTTTTTTATTTTACTCAGTTCAATTTCTTTTAAAAAATAACCCATAAATTCAAGGAAAATTATTTCTTAGTCCTTTTCGGGGGGATAATTTTAGAGTACAAGCTCTGAGTTCACTCTCCCAATCTCCCCTAGCATTGGCAATTTGGTCTCCAGAGAACAGCTGGCTACTGCTTCCTTTAGGGTTCTAGGGGCAACTCTGAGAGGTCAAGGGTTCTCTCATACTATTTCTCATGAGTTCTTATCCATTATATTGTCCCCAATGTCAGTCTACTAGTGCTGTCTCTCCAATATCAGTTAACACCTATTGACATAAATTAGCTTTTACAAAAGCATATTTAATGAAAATATGTAGCAAGGACTTAGGTATGGCAACTTCCCGTCAAAAGTCTGAGATGCATTGTCCCAAAAGTCTATATATAGAGAATCCAAAGGAAAGTTGGGTGCAAGGTTAACAAACAGATATAGTAAAGAGATAATTCACAGTTCCTGATTGGATACAAATCCTTTTTCATATTTTGTAGAATCCCCATAAGTACTACAAGGTATAAGTAGTTCCATATTATGCTTGAAGGTTGGGGCCCTTCAGAGTCCTAAAGCAACCTTTCCTTAGTATGCCTGGTCTATTCTTTACTGTGGATGAAGTTCTCCATGTGGAGGGATCAGCCCTGCTGTTCCAGGAATGCTTTCACTTTCACTAATGGAAAGCCCACATTTTGAGAGGTTTGGGGGCTTGGGGAATGGAAGTAGGGAGAAGGGGGAATTCTTTCTCACCATTCCCCCACCCCAAGCAATTCCCTCTTAAAGAGCTCAGTGAGTTAGAACTATTCAACCAATAGACTAGCCTGCTATTGGAATCTCAGATTGCAAGCTAGGTTACTCTTTTATCTAAGCCTCATAGAGAGTGACTTGAGCATTTTCAACCAATCTTAATTCAGTAGCATCATTTCATTTCACCTAAAGACTGAAAGCAGTTAAGAACCTTTCCCATCTAATTTATGTCCTTGATTGCTTCAATAGAGATTTAGAGGAATTGTTGACAACAAGTTCACAAATTTGATTATATAAGGCAAGCAAATAATTGTTCTCACCAGATAATGGTATCAGGGAGTAGAATTTCATTTTAATTACTTTAATCTTCATGAGAATGGTGGGTTTAAAACCCTCATCATTATAATGAATTCCCTTTTTCTCTTTACTGTTTTTTTTGAGGGGTGAGAGGGTGTTTGAAAGTCAAATATTCTGCTTAATTTGGTTTTTGGTTTTGTAGGAATGTCTCAACTGCCTCCCTTGAGTCAATTTTTTTTTTATTGACAATCAGAATCACTTTGATAAGATTTGTTTTTATTTTCCTGTATAGCAGCTTTGGCTCCTCTTTTGGAATATCAATTCTTTTCTTTGATGTTTCATAACTACAGAATAATCCTGATTTAAATTGCCTTTGAATAAGGCATCCTTTTTCCTGGATGCTTGAAAAATCATTATTACTAGTATTGTGAAATTTAGAAGTTTTCATTTTTAAGAATGACATTTTTTTTCTTCCGATAGGACTTGGTGGATGTGATCAATTTGTGTTTTGTGGCATGTATTAAGCAATTCTGCAAAGTTTTCTTAGAAAGAAATTTCTTAGTAATGAAACACTACTGCCTCTGAAGAAATATAGATGAATATCGCATACAGGGCAATAAAAAGGTACATTGTTAGAATGAGCAAGCTGCAATGTATAATAACTGAGGACTTCCTAACAGATACAGGAGGAAAAGATGTCATCAAAGAATCATATGACAGAAAGAGGAGAGAGATCTGGTAGGAATGTTCCACTGGTAACCTTATTGTATTCAAAAAGGGGGAGAAACACCTCCAGCTCATTAGATAGACCAAAAGATGAACTTTTTGAGAAGACACAGATGACAGTATCATAGGATGGGCAGGGAAACTCCAAGAATCAATAAGATCACAGCTGTATTTAAGCATTTTCTGCTGCATTGCATAATACTCATGTTTTTTGACTTATGTTCTTCTTAGAAACCTGTAACCAATGTGCATTGTTTCCAAGGTCATTTACTTTTGCTTGTAGAGAGTTCATGGATTCTTTTAAACATTTCTTTTTGTTTCTCTTCTGCCAAATTTCTATTCACTTTTATATTTGGACTTTTATACCTCTTGTTCCCTCTCTTAGAGACCATTTCTTTAGAAACATTCTCCGAATTGTACCTTCCAAATTCTACTCCCACTTTTTTGTGTTTTTATTCTCCACTGACCTTTTTTTAAACATAATTTCATTCCTAATAGTTTCTTCTAATGATTTTTGGACTACTTTGAACTACTTTGGAGTTTCTTGTTTTTGTTCCATGATCTTGAGAGTTCAGATAATTCTTTTTAATCATTGAACTTCAGTTGATTTTCTTCAAGGAACAATAATATTTTTTCATACTGTTAGGGACTCTCTAAGGTTTTACTCATTTTTCCTTTTGCATTTCAGTTTCTCTCAAGTTGGGTGCTAGGATTTCACTCGTGTTTTATTTCTTCCCTTGAACTTTGATCTTTTAGTATTTTCTTTGTATTATCAGTTGGTTGTCTTGGGGTTTCCTCTTCAGTCTTTGACCCTTCCCCTTCCTATTGCTATGTAGACCCTCCCCACCAAAGGCTGTGTGTTTCAGCCTCTTCAAATCTGAATGTTGTAAAGACCTGTCCTGGGTCTTTGGAATAAACGCTGTGGGGAGAAGAGTGACTCAAGACAGATTTACAATCTCCTTTGTTTTAGGGATGAAGACTTTCTCCCTCTCTAGCCAACTCAAATTTGTACTGTGTAAGGAAATCTATACTGACTACATCTTCTTTCTTGACCCTTCCCACCCCTTTTTCATTCCCTTGCTTTTTTTCCTGTGGCTAGACAGAATCAGTGTTTGCAGTTTTTTGTCATGTGAGATAGGATTCAGGCTGAGTGACTGCCATGGTGGGTCAGGTAGGGATAGGCATAGGTGACTCCTGAAATACACATTTATGAAGTTTCTTGTACTTATTGCGTCTTATACATAGATTGGGTTGAGGGTAGGATGGAGATGCTAAGCAGGAATTCAAGAAAATTAAGTTCTCCCTGTGCTATTTCATGGGTTTTAAACCTTATATAGTGTTTCTGTCTTGTCTTGTGAATTTAGCTTCACTTACTCTATATCTGGCACATAATGTCTTTTTTTCCTGAAACTTTTGGGTTAAGGAGGTTTGAGGAAAACAACTACCCCATTATTTTGGTGAATATGTGGTCTTTCCCTTCATTTCTGTGCAAATTTAAAAAATGTTTAGTTATAAGTACTACATGTACCTGGCAGGTTAGTTCCGTGATATTTTATGAATTTTGTTATTTTAATACTATTTCTTCCCAGCTTTCCTTCCTGGTTTTCCTTCATAATGCAGAAAAAAGATACTGATATTTTTAGTTCATATTCTATGGCTTTAATTTTAGCTTTTATTTGCCTTGGTTCCTCTTTTATTGTTTCTCCAGGATTTTCTAAATAAACCATCATGGCATCTACAGATGGAAATAATTTTGCTTGTTTTCCACATTTTATTCCCTTAATTATTTTTCTCCTGGATAATTGCTGCAGTTAGCATTTTTAGTCCTGTGTCAGATAATGGTCATATGGTACATCTTTGTTTCATCCTTTACTCTGCATATGTGTGTGTGTGTATATGTGTGTGTTCATCAGGAAAAGATATATGTAGATATATGTAACTATACCATATAAAGAAAAAAAGCAGTTATGGCTATAATCTCTCTAAGTTGTTTCATTTGCAAAAAGAAGGACACAGGTAGATAATGACCTCTAAGGGCTCTTCCAGTTCAAAAACCCAATAATTGTACGAAAAGATTACAGTGTCCTAACCATGATCTGGGGCATATGCTGTCTTATCATTGATATCCTTCTCCTAATGGAGCAAGTGACAGGGATGGTGACATTTAGCAAAGTGGGCTCTCTTGGAAGGGATACAACTGTATCTGCTTCAAAGAGGGCAATGAATGGCCCTCTCAGCCTTAGCATAGTTTGCATGAGTATAGGATTATGCCATTTTGATTTTGCAATGGCCCTGCAGTCATTTGGAGGTTCATAAATTCAACTTTTCTGCATCTGCTAGGCTGGAGATAGTGGTTAATCTTGATGATACACTTAGTCATTCCTGGATCCAACCCAACATGCTGAATTGGTATAAGCTGCTTTCTAATGCCATTGCCTGCTATTTACCAAAGTGGAAAAATGCTCAGTTTGGGGAAAAGGGATAGCATTCCTGTTGCTCATAAAAGACTGGCAGGGATTTCTTTTTATGGATTCATGCAAAGCAGAAACCATAAGGCAATGAAGGATCCCTTCCTCTATGAAGAACTGCCAATGATTTTTTCAGCTTTGCAAGGTCCTTACTACTACTGCTTTATTCTAAGTTTATTCATCTTGATGGTATCTCTCACAACTGATTGAAGCATCCCAAATCTTACCAATGGATAGCAGAAGTCAAGGGCACTTTTAATAGCCTAAAGAACCCTATCTTTAATTGTGTGTCAAAAAACTCAGCTTTACAAAATATAATTTGTTAAAGAGAGTGATGCATTTATTGTTACCATGGGAGCCATTCACAGGTCATCCCTCCCCCACCATGACTTCATCCTTTGCATCCTTCTCTTTCTTCAAAAAGTTGACAGAGAGAGAAAAGGATAATATATACTACTCTTCATTCTTGCCTCCAGAGGCAGAAAGTCAGAGAATCCAGGAGACCAGAAATGCCAGTGTGGAATTGTTACATATACAATCTGAGGTCTGGCAAGGTAGATATAATTCCACACCCATCTTCAAGAATGGAGAAAGGACTGCTTTGGTAGGTCTTCTCAGCCTGCCTAGACCTTCCTTCTAGCTCCTATGTGAATATTGACCTAGGATCTCCCTTCAAAAGAGGCAAGTCAGGCCTGATATAATGTATCCATATTCCCCACAAATCACATCTGTACATTTAGACTACCCACGTGAACCTTCCTATTTGATAGATCCATAAGTAGGTTTTTCCCTCCCCATCCTTTATTTTAAAGCCCTTTCTAGGACTTTGTAATGGTCATCCCTTTTGCCTGAATCTCTTTCTTCCTTCTTTCTACCTTGGAGTCTGTCTCTTCCTTTAACATGTAGCTCGAGCGTCTTCCCCATGAAGCCTTTTCTGATCTCCCAGGTGCTAGTGCCTGCCGGCCCTGCCAAACTACTATGTATTTAACTACTTTGTATTTATTGTATTGATTAACTTTCTATTTGTGTCATCTATATTTTAGACATCTCTTCCCAGTTGGAATGTTAAGTTCCTTGTGTGGATGGATTATTTCATTCTTTGCAATCAGTTCTCCAATAAACTGGAGTGGTCTCAGACCCTTGAGTTTCTGTGCTCAGAACAAAGGTAGATGGTAACTCAACCTGGATTTTTGATTTATGCTTTCATAGATCCCCATTTAGATTCTTCCCCTCTCTGTAGGAGAGGATCGTCATTTTTCTGTTGGGTGTACAGTTTTCCTTTCCACATCACAACTTCTCCCATAGTAGTTTCGATATATCACAGGTTGGCATAAGAAATTTTAGGAAGTTTTGTGGAAGCCACAGATGACGTGTGAAGGCCAGCAGATAATACAAAAAAAGGTTTAGAAACTCGGAAATGCACAAAATATGTATAGTATTACATAATATCAACATATTTTATCTTTTAATACCATAATTTTTGAGACTTCTCTGGCATAAAAGGAGAGAGTCTGGGAAGACTCTCTGCCTCCATTTTTTAATGGCACCTATTTTGGCATTGACCACTTGGTGTTTTGCTGTGGCACAGGGGAGGCTTTAGAAATGCCTCCTTTCAATCTGAACACTAGCAAAAGTGAAGTGGAGCTAAATCATTTCTCTACGCTCGTGACTAATGGCTTCTAGTTGAGCTTGCAAGTTTGTCAGTGTGATTAATCAATCTCCTAGGGCAGAAACCACAGCCAGACTTTGGATGGTGTATGTTATTCTGCTATTACTATGCACCCCATAATGGGAAAGTATGTGACTTGGATTACATATTTCTTGAGGCCAAGCACAAGTCTGTGCTCCCAGGATGTGCTATTGCAGATGCTGTCCTTTTTCAGCCAAGCACTTTGGCCCATCACTTGGTGTGAGAAAGTCCCTTGATATCGATAGTAGAAGCTGGACTGGCTAAGCATTCATCATAGCCAACCAGCAGAGATTAGTTTGCTTTTTACAGATTGCTTATTGAATTTGGGTGCATGCCTTTGCTCTTTAAAGTGACGGTCACACTGACTAAAAAAGCACCACCATGTTCAGGGGCAATATCTGAATAACAATAATAATAATTTTTTCCCCTAGCACAGTCTAGAGGGTCAACAGAAAGTGCACTTTCTGTTCAGGCTATTAAGGATCCATTAACTGGTTTCTGTTGTCCCAAAGCTATACTCTTACAGTATTCCAAACCAATGCCTTATCTTACTCCACAAAGAAATTCTGACCCTACTTTAGATATCAGTATTTCTGTGGATATATACACCATCCTACTTCTCACTTGGGCTCCAAACCTTGGGATCATTTTTTTATTCTTTCCTTTCCCTTACTCAGCTGCTAAGTCACAGCAATTCTATCTCTATATCTTTCATATATACCCTCTTCTCTTGATACTAACCCTTTTGAAAAGGGAAGCAGTATAGCACAGTGGAAGATTGCTGGTTTTGGAGTCCAGGAAACTGGGTTCAAATTCTATCTTTCATCCTGATGACTTAGTGACCTTAGAGACTCATTAAATTCCCCTATGCCCAGTCTCTTCATCTATAAAATGAGCAGGGTAGACATAGGAAAGAATGCTCCAAATACCTACTAATAATAAAAATGCAAATCAAAACAGTCTTGAAGATTCACCTCATGCCCAGCAAATTGGCAAACATTACAAGAGACAGAAATAGTTAATTTTGGAGTGATTGTGGAAAGACAAGCACACTAATACATTGTTGCAAGTTGTGAGATGGCATAACATCCTGGAAAGCACTTTTGAATTATGCAAATGAATTGATAAATTTCCATACCTTTTGACCAAGAGATTCTGCCAATAGGCATATTCCCCAAGGAGATCATGGACAAAAAGAAAGGCCACGTATACCAAACTCTTTATAGCAGTGTGTGTGTGTGTGTGTGTGTGTGTGTGTGTGTGTGTGTGTGTGTGTGTGTGTGTTAGCAAAGAACTACAAACAAAATAGGAGTGCATCTTTGGGGGAAAATGGCTGAACAAATTGCAGTACATGGACATAATAAAATAACTGTAAGAAAGAACAAACATGATACAAAGAGAAGTATGCTGAGAATTATGTGAATTGAGGCAATGTGAGGTCAGCACAGTCAGAAAACAATATACACAAAGACCATAACTATGTAAATAGAACAATAAATGCAATATAATTGATACAAAATGTTGTAAAATTATAAAGAACAAGCTTGGCTCCAAAGAAGAAACATAAAATATTTCCCCAATTCCTTTGCAGATGTTGGATCCACAGGTGTGAAATATTGCATATGGTATCAGATTTGTTTTCAACATGTTAAGCAGTTTTTCTGAATTATTTTTCTCTTTTAAAAAAGGTTTTGTTGGAGTGAAAGGATAAGAGATACAGGGAGAAATCTAGGTGATAAAAAACAAAAGATACTGGTGAAATCTATTTTTTTAAATGAGAGAATTGGATAAGATGACCTCAGTTCATTTCTCACCCTAGACCTATGATCCTAGGATTCTATTACTATTGTAACGTCATCCTAAATGTTGTACCTAATCATTGCTTCCCTCTTTAATCCATCCTTCACACAGCTGCTTTATTAGTGTTCAAAATAAAAAAAAACACTGACTCCCCACTCAAAAACTTTCATTATCTCCTTGTTGTCTATAAGGTAAAAATAAGCTGGCATTTTAAAATGGTAGGAATTAGCACTGGAAGAGATTTTTAAAGATTATCTAGTCAAGGCTCCTCATTTTACAGATGATAAAACTGAGGTTTAGAGATGGTTTAAGTGTGTGACCAAGGACCCAAGATAATTGGTTAAGTAGTAGGATTTGAACCACAGTTATCCAATTCCAAATTCTGTGTGCGCGCGTGTGTGTGTGTGTGTGTGTTTATTACATCATCTACAATTTGACTCCAACTTGTTAGCCTTCCTGCTATTTGATTCTATACCTTTTAATATCCTCTATATTCCAGTGCAGAAAACTACCAGGAAGACATTTCCTTTACCTACCAAAGCAGACCGATACTCTTTCTATAATTTATAGTTTTGGAGACTTCTGTGGAAGCACTCTGAGGTTAAGTGATTTGCCCAGGGTCAAAAAGTCACTGTGTCAGAGATGGGACTTAAATCCAGGTCTTCCTGATTCTAATACTAGCGTTTTATCCACTACATCATGCTCTCTCTGCCAGTGTACATATTTGTTGTTGTTCGGTCATTTCAGTCATGTCTGATTCTTCATGATCCCATTTGGGGTTTTCTTGGCAGAGATACTAGAGCAGTTTTCCATTTCTTTCTCTAGCTGATTTTATAGATGAGGATCTGAGGCAAACAGGGTTAAGTGACTTACCCAGGGTCACACGGCTACTAAGTAAGTGTCTGAGGCCAGATTTGAACTTGGGAAGATGAGTCGTCCTTACTTCAGGTCTGGAACTCTATCCATTCTGCCACCTAGCTGCCCAGTGCACATAATAGATAGTTAACAAATGTTTGTTTCTTCAATTGAATTTCCTACCTAAATGGATATTGTCACTTGTTACTCATTTGTCCTTAGAGGCTTTGTATTTTAATCATCATGTTCCTGCTTGACTCACCAGTTTATATTTTTAACTTCAAAAAATACATAATGAAGCAATCATTGCCTCCACTTAGGTTGAAAATCAATCTTATCTTTCCTGTTTTCTCTCAGGAGAGGCAAAATCTTGTATTCATCTTAAATGTATAGTTTGCCCACTCATTTCTTGTAGTATTGTTCTAGTTAGCCTCTCAGGGAAGGGTCATCTCTCATCCATGACCACTACCACCACTCTGATAAAAGAATAGTAGAGCCAACTTCGAAGATAGTTTTATTCTAGGAGTGATCTCCTTGTCTTACCCTCCTTTATTCCTGACATGGGCTATATCACCTCTAGGGACTACATAAGAGTAACAATCAGACTTCTGAGAGCTAAGATGGTGGAGTAAGCAGTGAATCACTGTAACTCTTCCATATTAACCTCCAAACAACCATAAAATAGCACCCCAAAACAAATTCTGGAACAGCAGAACCTGCAAAAAGATGAGGTGAAATAATCTGCTAGCCCAAGAAACTTGGAGGATGAGAAAGAAAGGCCCATCTCACTTAGGTGGAAGGAGAGCACAGTGCAGGATGGGAAGCAACTCAGCAAGCCAGCAGCAAGCCCCACCTCAGCAAACCAATGGGAGATCCTAAACCCCAGTATGCTGGAGCAGGCAAATGCCAAACAAACAAACGCTTTAGCATGGCCAAGGGAACTGGCAGACACTAACTCCAAGAGACACGATGTGCTTCAGTGTAGCCTGGAGCAGACAGGCATCTTCCAGTGGCCAGACCACCACATGCTTCAGTGTAGTTCAGAGGAAAAGCAGAAATGCTCCACTGGTCTCGGCACACACCAAACATCACCACTAGGACTCCAGCTCGGCAGCAGGTAAGCTGCAAGACTCCTACAGCCTCCAAAGCACCAGCCACCCCCACTCCACTCCCTCAGTGCAGCACTAGGCATGAGGGTCCCCTGTAGGCCTCAGGGAAACATCAGTGAAACACAGGTAAACAGCCAGGGCCTGTAGCCATTAGGACAAGAAACAGGAAATAGTGCCCTTTTCACCCTGGGAACAGAACTCAAATTTAAAAGAAAAGGCAAAAAAAGATGAGCAAAGAACAACAACAACAACAAAAGAATCTGACCATAGGGAATTGTTATGGTGACAGGGTAGACCAGGACACAAATTCAGAAGAGGACAACAGTGGCAACACACCTATAGGCAAAACCCCAAAGAAAAACAGGATGTGGTCTTAAGCCCAGAAAGAACTCATGGAAGAACTCAAAGAGGAGCTTAAATAACATAAGAGAGATTGAAGAAAAATTGGAAAATGAGTGATTCAAGAGAACTATGAAAACAAGTCAATAGCTTGGAAAACTGCTTAAAAATGGAAAAGGAGATGCAAAAATCCACTGAAGAAAACAACACCTTAAAGAGTACATTGGTCAAGTGGAAAAGAAAGTGCAAAAGCTAATTGAAGAAAACAACACCTTAAAAGTGAGAATTGGGTAAATGGAAGCCAATGACTCTTATGACATATTAAGAATCATTCAAACAAATTCAAGAGAATAAAAAAAAATGAAAGAAAATGTAAAATATCTCATTGGATAAATAACTGATCTGGAAAATAGATCCAGAAGAGACAATAACAGAATCACTGGACTACCTGGAAATCATAATCAAAAGGAAGACCTGGACACAGAAACTATCAAGGAAAACTGTCCTGATGGTTTGGAACCAAAGGCAAAATATGCATCGAAAGAATCCACCAATCACTTCTGGAAAGAGATCCCAAAATAAAACCTCCAAGGAACATTATAGGCAAATTCCTGAACTATCAGGTCAAGGGAAAATACTGCAGGTGGCCAGAAACAAGCAATTCACATATCAGGGAGTCATTTTTAGGATAACACAGGACTTAGCAGTTGCAACAACAAAGGATTGGAGGTGATGGAGCATGATATTCCTGAAGACAAAGGAGCTAGGACTTACAACCAAGAATCACATACCCAGCAAAACTAAACATAATGAATCAAGGGAAAAATGATCCTTCAGTGCAATAAAAGGATTTCAGTTTTTGTAAGGAGAAGACCAGAACTAACCCAAAAATTTGACCTCCAATACAAGACTCAAGAGAAGCATAAACAGGTAAAAATGGGAAAGAAAACATAAGGAATTCAATAGAGCTAAACTGTTTACATCCCTACACAGGAAAATGGTACTTGTAATTCCTAAAAATTGTGTAATACAACTAGAAGGAATATACATAAGAAGATATGGGTATAAGGTGAATTTGAGGGAATGACATAAAACATTTTAAAGGATGCCTAAGAGGAGTACAATAGGTGCAGAAGGAAGGGAAGAGGAGAATGGGGTAAATTATCTCACATGAAGAAATGAGAAAGACCTATTATAGTGGAGGGGAAACATCTTGCTAAAGGGTACCATAGACAATGAAGCAATATTAATACTAAACATATAGGCACCAAGTGGTATAGCATACAGATTCTTAAAGGAGAAATTAATTGAGTTACAGGAAGAAAAAGACATCAAAACTATACTAGTAGGGGACCTCAACTGTCCCCTCTCAGAACTTGATAAACCCAACCAAAGAATAAACAAGAAAGAAACTAAGGAGGTAAATATAGTATTAGAAAAGTTAGATCCAACAGACTTTTGGAGGAAACTGAATGGGAACAAAAAGGAATATACACTATGAGCAAATTAGAAGACCAAGGAATAGACCAGCTGTCAGATCTGTAGGGAGGGGAAGAATCTATAACCAAACAAGAAATAGAAAGCATTCTGAAATGTGAATAATTTTGATTACATTAAATTACAAAGCTTTTGTACAAACAAAAGTAATATAATCAAGATTAGAAGGAAAGCAGATATCTGGGAAACAATCTTTACAGCAAGTGTCTCTGATAAAGGCCTCATTTCTCAAATATATAGAAAACTGAGTCAAATTCATAAGAATACAAGCCATTCCCCAGTTGATAAATAGTTGAAGGATATAAACAGGCAGTTTTCAGATAAAATCAAAGATATCTATAGGTATGTGAAGAAGTGCTCTAAGTAAGTTTTGATTAGTTTGAGTTAGTACTTTTTATTTTGCATTTCTTTAATCAGATTAGCTACCATGACAAAACAGGAAAATAATAAATGTTGGAGAAGATGTGGAAAAGTCAAAACACTAATGCATTGTTGGTGGAGTTGTGAACTGATCCAACCATTCTGGAGAACAATTTGGAACTATGCCCAAAGGATAACCAAACTGTGCCTACCCTTTGATCCAGCAATACCACTAGTAGGTTTGTATCCCAAAGAGATCATACAAAAGAGAAAAGGACCTACATGTGCAAAATATTTACAATGATCCTTTTTGTGGTGGCCAAGAATTGGAAATTGAGGGGATGCCCATCAATTGGGGAATGGCTGAACAAACTGTGTCATATGAATGTAAAGGAATATTGTGTGCAATAAGAAATGATGAACAGCAGATTTCAGAAAAATCTGGAAAGACTGGTATGTGAAATGAGCAAACTTTAAAGTGAAATGAGCAGAATCAGGAAAACATCATACTGCGTATCCACAACCTTGTCTGATGATCAACTGTAAATTACTCGGCTCTTCTCAGCAACACAGTGATCCAAGATAAATATAAAGAACTCACAAAGAAAAATGCTGTCCATATCCAGATAAAGAATTAATGAACTCTGAATATAGATAGAAGCTTATTTTTTTTGCTTTATTATTTCTCATAGTTTTTTTTCTTTTGATGTGTTTCTTCTTTCACAATTGTGATTGATATGGAAATACATTTTACATGACAGCACATGTATAAAGTATATCAAACTGCCTGCCATTTTCAGAAAAGGGGAAGGGACAGAGGGAAGAAGAAACATTTGAAACTCTATCTGTAAAATTGAATGCTAAAAATTTTCTTGACATATAATTGGGGAAAAAATAAAATTATTATTATTTTTTGTGTGAAGCAATCGAGGTTAAGTGACTTGCCCAGGGTCACACAGCTAATAAGCATCAAGTGTCTGAGGCCAGATTTGAGCCCAGGTCCTACTGACTCCAAGGCCAGAGCTCTAACCATTGTGCCACCTAGCTGCCCCTTAAAATATTATTAAAAAAAAAAAGAGTAACAATTCATCCTCAAAATATCTAGTATCTCACTTGATGTTCACAACACCCTGTGAGTTAGGTAGGTTTTATTGAGCCTAAAGATCAAATATGTTAAGATCTTGAGGCCAGTAAATGGTCGAATTAGATTTCTCTCCAATGTATCCTGCTATCTTTCTCATAAAGGTAGAGACTGATTCTATCTGCTCCCACACATGCCATTCCTCATAAATATATTTTGAGTATCCCAACAAGTACACCATGTACAACAGTTGACTATCTCTACAAAGGGCAGTATTTGGCTCTTTGATTCTTCCAGAAAAGAATATTTGATTAATTAGTGGCCAAGAAACTACTAATGAAATGTCTGATACTAATAGAAAGACAGCAGATAAGAAGGAAGCCATAAGAAAAAAAATATTTAGAATTGAAAGGAGCTTGAGACTCCCTCTAGATTATTACCACCACATTACAAACGAGGAAATTGGAGCCCAGAGAGGGTAACGGGTTCCAGGTTGCACAGTTAATAATAATAATGACATCTAACCTTCACATAGTTCTATAAGATTTCCAAAGCACCTACCAATTATCATCTAACTTTATCCTCACAATGATCCTGGGAAATACTTGTTATTATTATCTCTATTTTACAGACAAGTAAACTGAGATTAAATGACTTGCCCAGGTCACTAAGCTGATGAATGTTTGATGCTAGATTTCATTTCAATTCTTTGCTTCTCTAGCTTCTGTACTACATAGCCTAGTTCATAAACAGTAGAACCAAGATCCTCATTTCAGCTTTCTGATTCCGTATCTTTTTTTTTCTCCGAATTGCACCATTTTGCTTCTCAAGGAACTAGTTAAGCAACTACCTCATCTAAAAATCAAAAATATAAGAAACCTCTAACCAAGTAGCCACAAGATTTTATTGACAATAGAACAGTGCCTAGAAAGTGCTAAGTGCCAGGGGAAATACAGGAAAAAATGTAATACATAGCTTCTGCTTTCAAGTTTACCTTCCAGTTGGGAATATAAGATGCAAATTAATGGAACATAGGGAGCTCCCTATGAAAATAAAATTTTAAGTCCTGTCCCTAACATTATCCCCTCAAAAAAAGCATTCAATATTGTTTGTATGTTGTTTGGTTGATGGAAGGGCAAGACAAAGTAATCCAGGTGGTGCCAAATGATCATCTACTCTCCAGGCTTACCTTCAGACAGGCTGAAGTTATCTCCAGTCAGAAAATTGTAAGAGTGTGTGTGTGTGTGTGTGTGTGTGTGTGTGTGTGTGTGTGTGTGTGTGTGTGTGTATTAAAAACAACAACAACACTATAAGGCATTTATTTAGTTTTTTTTAAAGGTTTATGAAAGCACTTGACAAATATCATCTAATTTTATCCTCACAATAATCCTGGGAGATAAATGTTACTATTATCTCTATTTTATAGACAAGTAAAACTGAGGCAGAGAGATATCGTCAGTCAATAAATAGTTATTAAATAATTGTCATATGAAGAACACTCTGCTAAGAATTGAACTTGTTCACCATCACATAGCTAATAAGTTTCTAGATTTGAACTAAGATCTTTGGGACTGTAGCTCTAATGCTCTAGCCACTCACCACCTCAATGAGATTTCTGTTTTCTGTAGCAAGCTCCAAAATGTTGCTTAAGTCTTTGCAGTTTTCCAGTCCATATGGTCTTAAAAATACACTTAAACATAAATTTTCTGTTCATTATTATTGTAATTTTTTAAAGCACGCAGCTAATGCTGAGGGAAACTAGACTCTTACCCAAGCTTAAATTGATGAGATCCAGAAAGTTAGCTTTACAAAACATGCTTGGGGCTCCTTGGAGGTTACTTATAGAGAATAGGCTTCAGTTATTGGGGACTGACTTAAAGGAGTCCTAGCAAGCTTAGTTCATGGTTAGATAATCAATATAATTCCCCACTTTTAAAACTGCTAAAGAAAGTGATTCAAGTGTGCAGTGTAGACTAAATAATTATTAGTGGCTTCCATAGAAGCACATTTCAGAGAAAATTAATTTTTCAGGGGGTGATTGATGTCTAAGTGGATAATAATAAAATGTCTGGTAAGCGCTTAATAATTTTTGGAAATTGACATTCTTATTCAGTCCCTTTGCCCCACACCTCCTGGTGAAAATGCAGGCAACATTCAAAATGAAAAGATGTCTTAATTGAAAAAAAAACATTATATCATTTGTCACTTCTTTGTGGAAGTTTCTGGAAACCATTAAATCCACAGATGTACTACTTCACAAGCAAATGAGACATTTATCAAACCCCTCCTATGTTCCCATCGCTATGCTAGGCACTGAGTGGATACAAAATAAAATTCATTCTGTGTCTGGAGAAGCTTATGCTCTAGTTGGAGGGTGGGGACCGCAAGCATGGAAACTTGGCATCTTTTCGAGCAACCGGTACATAGTAGATGCTTAATAAATATTTCTTGAATTATTGAAAGAATGATTGAGTGTTAGAATTAGAGAGCATCTAAGGCACTAGATGAAGCACAGACTCTTAGAAGTTCAGGGGGAAAATAATTGAAAGGTGAGTTAAAGTAAAAGGAGAGTTAGATCTGTAGAGACTTTGAAGGTTACCTACACAGAACAGGGCAATGGCAAAGAAAGAAAAGTTTAACTGAGGATGTATAAGAAAATGCCATTCATTTTATTTTGTTTTTAAAATCATCTCTACTGAATTAAAAAAAAACTGAGTAGATCAAAAATAAGTTGATAGCTAAGTCTTAATTCAGCTTTTCATATTAAAAAAATTTATACTTTCTAATTCACTGAAAATTTATTTAATAAAGATGATATTAAAAAATAAACAGTTCTAATATAAAACTGAAAGAAACCAGAGTTCAACCCTCTCCTTTTTAGAAGATGAAACTTAGAGTTAGCAGGAAAAAATGATGTTTAAAGTGCTCTGGGTACAAATTCAGAGGTCTACGTATGTATAACCATACTCCAATAAACTTCTCCTAGCATCACCTCTAGTGTTGATTTGGTAGAACCACAAGTTTAATTCTACTAGCATAGCCTTCAAGAGCCCAGGCTCCCTTCTAGACCATGAGAGATATTGGAGTATGGTTATAGTTGAAGTTGGTCTAACAGGAAGTTCTTAACTTGGGATCCAAAAACTTATTTTTAAAATATTTTGGTAACTGTATTTCAATAAAATAGCTTCCCTTTGTTATCCTATTTATTTCATTTCACACATTTAAAACATTATTATGAGAATGCTTTACCAGACCATCAATGGGGTCCATGACACTAAAAAAGAAAAAGTTAACAACCCCTGTCTAAACTAGCAAAATCAATCATTTATCACTCAGTGGAAAAGAAAAAGAAACTTGTTTTTATTTTTTTTTAACTTTTATGAAATAAAACACATTTTCATAACATAGTACAACAAAAAAGATGATTATATATGAAACTGTAAATCTGCTATGTACAACTTGTTCCTTTCAAATACACAACAAAATTATCATGTAAATTTCTTTTTTTTTCTCTCCCTCACAAGATGGCTGCCATTAGACACAAATAGGTGTGTGTATATATGTATATGTATATATATGTAAAATATTCTACAACACTTTTATCAGTTCTTTCTCTGGATTCAAATGTCTTTCTTCATATGTACTGTATACAATAACAGCAATATTATTATTTTTTTCAGTCAAAGACAAGGAACATCCATCATAATGGGCAGACTCTTAAGGAGTTTGAATGTTAGTGAGCTATTGGCTAGATTATAAGAATCTAAGCCAACAGAAATATTATTTTAAAAATGACTTTGATCAAATAAGTTATTTTGCCTATTATAAATACCCAAATTAACTATAAAGGACATAGGGAATCAAAATGTCCATTTCTACCTAACTTTGCTCTCTCTATCTCTTGTTTACTCATAAATTTACTCATTTATTCATAAGTCTAATAAGTAATGTATTCCATATTCTAATTTTCTTGAAAAATCTCTTTGTATCTAGGTCATATATCCATTTTGACCTTATCTTGGGATATAGGATTAGATATTGGTCTATACCCAGTTTCAGGCATACTGTTTTCCAGTTTTCCAAGTAATTTTTACCAAACAATTCTTATCCCAAATCTTAAGACTTTACACTTGTCAAATACTAGGTTATTATGTTTATTTGCTGCTGTGAATTGTATGTCTATATTCCATTGATCTACCTTCTATTTCTTAGCCGCTACCAGATAGTTTTGATAATTACTGTGTTTGGGGCAGCTAGGTGGTGTAGTGGATAGAGCACCCATGCTGGAGTCAGGAGGACCTAAGTTCAAATCTAACCTCAGAAACATAACACTTATTAGCTGTGTGACCTTGGGCAAATCACTTAACCTCATTGCCTAACCCAAAACAAACAAACAAAAAAACCACAAACAAAAAACCAAAAAAACTCTAACAACAATAAAAGATAACTGTGTTACAATATAGTTTAAGATCTGGTACTGCTAAACCTCCTCCCTTTACTTTTTTTTTTGGTTATTTCCTGTGGTATTCATTTTATTTTCTAAATGAATTTTGTTATTTTTTTCTAATTTAGTAAAAAAAATGGTAATTTAATTGGGATGGCATTGAATATATATAACTTAGTCTGGGTAAAATTGTTATTTTTATTATATTGGCCCTGTCTACCCATGAACAATTATTATTTTTCAAATTATTTACATCTGGATTTGTTTGTATAGAGTTTTTAATAATTTTTGTATAGTTCCTGGGTTTGTTTTGACAAGTGTACTCCCAACTTGTTTTTAAATGAATATCTTTGTTCAAGCTCTTAGATTTTCTTCTCAGACAGATAATGCTTAACAATCCACATTACAGGCTTTAACACAAATAGCAATCAGTCAAACAATTACTTACAGAAGTAAATTTCTTAGCGAAATTCAACTTGGAGCTCTATGCGAAATGGAGTTGAGTGGAGAAAGTAAAAGCAGAAGTGCTAGCTAGGAGGCTATACTAGTAACTCAGGTCAGAGGTAATGAGATGATTAATTAAGGTCTTATTAGTAGGAAAGGAGAATAAAGGGGAAAACTGTATATATGTGTACATATATTTATAAATGTATATATGTACCTATATGTACATATATTTATATATGTATATATATTCTAATAAATCTTTGTAGATTTTTTGCTCTGACTTTATGCTTTGTTTTCCAGTTCACTCCATATACATATATGTATGTATATGTAGATATGTGTGTGAGTGTGTGTGTGTATTCCACAAAAATATTGAAGGAAGATTTGAATTTCAAGATGCTGAGTAGGGAGAAGGGGAAGAGAAAGTTTTTTGCAGGAAGAAATGTATGTCCAAATTTCTACTGGTAAATAATTCAGAAAAAATAAGAGAAGGGATTTTCCCCTTTCAAATTTCTCAAGGTCATTGTTCTAAATGTAATCAAAGATTCAAAGGTCATTTGCATGGAACTCTCCTTATTGGTTGAGAATGATCATTCAGTGCTCTGCAATTTTTGTGAAGAGAGAGTTGGGGAGAAGAGATCCAGTCTTCTGTCTTCCAGCTTTGAGAATGAAAGTATATAGTTCTAGGTCCAGAGACCCCTGAAAGAAAAGAGATTCTTGGAAGAGGTTGACATAACTGAAGTGTTGGCTTCTTTATGTTTTGGTTCCTTCCCAGAGTCTTTTTTTCCCTTCAAAAAGCTCTTATTGAAAATGATCTAGAGTTGAGTGTCTTCTTTCTAGAAGCTGGAGGACAGAAACTAAGATTTCTCAAGATCTCTCAAGTGCAGAACATTGAGTAATTGATCTCAATCAATGATGAGAGTTCCATGCAAAGAAGCTTTGAGGTTACATAAATTTGGGTTGGGAAGAAATGTTTGTAGAACGCCCTTTTTTTACAGTAGTTTTACAGAGGCACTACTATTGCTCCCACTTTGCATTTATTTCCTTTCTCTAGGAATACAGGATAGAGATAGAAGGGAAAATGAGAAATCATCTCATGCCTGATCCCTTGCCTTCAAGAAGGTAAGTATCTCAACAGCTTAGAACTGTCTGTATTCTCTTGAAGACGGCCAAGAGTGGAATTGTCATAACCTCTTTTTCAGAGAGTATTAGTTTCATCATACTAATAGCCAAGGTATGTGTCCTACATATAATATAAATCATTTTGGCTTTAGTTTAAGGCTTTGTCTTATTTAGATTTCCACAGAAAAAGGGGAAAAGTTACCAAAATCTCTTTCAAAGCTACCTTTCATATATTTTCAAGAGAGGAATCATGTAATCTCTTATCCTAATTCAGGTTAATAAGTTTGGACAATCATAAAAGAAATCAGTACTGGCATTCATGCTAATGTTTGTTTTTTTGGTTTTTTGGTTTGTTTGGTTTTTTTAATAGTACGTTTCCTTGCAGCTATTCACCAAGGCTGATACTGCAAATGTCATCCCCATTTTAGAGACTGTGGCTTAGAGAAATCAATTGATCTGGTCAGGATCACATAGTGAGTAAGGACCAGAACTTGAACCAATTTCTCTGGGTGCTACACTACTGTTCTTTCTAGTACTCCATAGCTTTCATTGACAGTCATGTTAATTTCCGTGAAATATTCAAAGCAAATTATTTCAGGGTCTTCACAGCATTGTTCTTTTTTATGTCCCATTTAAAAAAATTCTGTATATACTTGAACCATATTTCATAAGGAATCCTGCGTACAATGTCACACCCCATAACACTATGCGTGAAGCTTCAAGCATTTGTTGACTCTTTTAAAAAGTACTCAACATTCGCCTACTGTAAATAACTTTAAAAAAAAACCTGCTTTAAGAATTCAAGAATTAGTGAGCATGACAATTCAGATGGCAACCTCTTCGCTCCTAAGTAGTCAAGTCTTTGGGAGCTGTGGAAACTATGAGAGAAAGAAGAAATCACCTGGTGTCCATTCTTTCAAATGAGGAGCCTTTCCAAACTTACCTAAGGTGTCCTTTGATGACAGATATATAGGCAATCACCAGAGCGCTACTCAAAGCCTTTCCAGTCTGGTAGGACCTGCCAGAGCTTGTGTTCTACCTGTATGCTCTTTAAGGATTGAGGGTCATCTCTATGCCATGAAAAGCATTGGCGGGGGCAGCTGGGTAGCGTACCAGCCATAGAGTCAGGGGGACCCGAGTTCAAATTTGGTGTCAGACACATAACACTAACTGTGTGACTCTGGGCAAGTCGCTTAACCTCAACTGCCTTGAAAAAAAATAAACAAAAACAAAAAACAACATTGGAGTAATTTTTGAAAATAAAAATAGGTTTAAATAATAAAACCAAATAATGTGTTATCTTTGCTCCCTCTTCCCTCCTCTCTTAAGTCACCTTGGGGGCTCAAGAACTATAGCAAGTTAGCTTTGATAAAATGAAAGAAAAATAATATCAGTGCCAAATATCTTATTTTACAGAAGTAGAGTGGTCAGTACATGCCAGCACAGTACAGTAGAGGGGTGGATTACTCTGGTCTAAGACTTCCAAAGTCATGGCTTAGAAATAGCGAAAGCTAAATAGTCCTTGTGATTAGTTTGATCTCAATAGGGATACACTAAAAAAAAAATACAAAACAATAACAAACACAATAACTTAGCTTCAATCGAGTCTAACTGAAAAAAAAATAATCTTGGGGATTTTTGTCTGGGATGGGGAGGCATTTTACTGCTAAGTTCCATTCCTCAAGCATGTATAAAAGCAGATACATGGGTCTAGTATCAAGTTAAAAACCAATATGTCTTACAAATGACTGGAATTTACAACTCTCCCTAGAATTATTAAGATTCTTACTAAAGTTTTTAACTTTTAGAATGTTCAGTCTTAACATAGAACTTACAGGGCATGAAGGTTTTTTTTAATAACTATTGAGTACTAAGAGAGCACCTGCTATTTTAGAGTCTCCCATATGCGGAAGGAACAAAATCACAGGATCATTTTTTCCCTTTATGAAAATGAGGAGTCCCCCCTCCCCATCCCTTCAAATGATGTTTCCCCTAGGTGGATTTTCCATCTTTATTTCTCTCACAGACTTGAAAAATTTTTCCTTTAAACAACCCCAAGGATGTTCAGCTTTCCCTTTGCTCTCACTGTAGCAACTCTCCTCCACCAGGCTGCCTCTTGGGTTCAGTGCATTGTGCTTGTGTAATGGGCACAGCTATTTTTACTACAGTGTGACAAAAGCTCCCAGTAAGACTATATGCAACTGAAGAAAGTCACAAGTATGCAGTCCTCATGGTGGATTTTTTTTTTTTGCCACACTGCCTTAAGTCCTCCTTGAAAGTAGGTAGGGTATAAATTTTCAATACATTTTGAAAAGTTTAGCTTGCCACAGGTTTAGCATACTTAATGCTATGTTGCAGATTCTCCCTTTTCCCCTCTTACCTTGAGCTCTAACCCTTGGGACCTCTGTCTATTTTTTTTGTTTGTTGGTTGGTTGTTTGTTTTTAGGCAATTGGGGTTAACTGACTTGCCCAGGGTCACACACCTAGTAAGTGTCAAGTATTCGGTCTGAGTCCAGATTTGAACTCAGGTCTTTTAGGACCGGTGCTCTATCCACTGCACCACCTAGCTGCCCCTGTCCATTCTTTCTAGCTCACCCTATATCTAGCCTCCAGTTTAAAGCTGAGTTTTTTCCTTCAGTGGCCCCAAACCTAAGTTGATGCCTGAGCTCTGGGGACATAAATATACAAAATTAGTCATTTTCTGCTCTCAAGGAGCTCACATGCAATCTGGAGGACATCAGCCACAGGGTAAACGATTAAATAAGAAATCCTACACATGTCATAGCAAAGCAAGTGGTAAGGGCTAGGAGTCTTACAGTCACAGAGAACATGCAGGATTGGGGAGCTGTGCAAGGGACAGAGGTAGTGCATGCGGTAAGATCTGGGAGACCTCAGGTGGCAGGGTAGATAGTAAGTGTTCCTGGATAGTTTTTTTTTTTTATGATTGGGCCCCAACTGTACCACCTCAGCTTCAGATTTATGCCACTCCCTCTGCAGCCTTGTGACTGTAAATGACCTACAACTACTGTTCCCTTACTTGTACTGAGGAAGGTTCTTTGACTTTGTCTTGGGTAGATAGGGTACCATATTCCATTCACTTGAGCTGAATCTCCCATCTCAATCAACTAATTCTTGGATTCAGTAGTTCGCCTACTCAGGGTACTATATAGAATCACAGCTCTACAGCTAGAAGGAAAAAGGAAAGGAATAAACACTGACACAGTGCCTATTATGGGCCAGGTGCTGCGCTCAGTGCTTTAAAATATTATCTCTTTTGATCCCTACAACAACCCTTCAAGGTAGGTGCTGTTATTATGCCCATTTTACAGTTGAGAAAACTGAGTCAAACACAGGAAAGGATCTAGGATCATATAGTCCAAATCATTCATCTTATAGATCAGGAACCGAGGCCAAGAGAGGGTAAAACACTTGTCCAGGTAATAAAATATTAGAGGTAGCATTTAAACCAAAGCCTTATCACTCCAGATCTATCACTCTTACACTGAACTACCTCTGATAATCTGGATGATTATCTTTACATTAGCACAGCCATTGGTGTTTTTTTTTCCATTTTTTGAAATTACTAGCTAAATACTAAAAGAAAAACATTTGCACGCACACAACATAGCACAAAAAGAGGATTCTAAATGAAACTGAATCTGCATTAAATGATACTTGTTTTTTTAAAAAAAAAATCTACATACTACTTTCAAAATTGTCCTGCTTGTCAGTACTTGTGTTATCCTGACTGAAACTCCTTGGTAGTTGATCTATGTCTTTCTGGATGCTTGCAGTACTTTTTCTTTGATGGGAATACTAGGTTTTGGTTATGGCATTATTGAGACTTTTCCTTATAGGGGTTCTGCCCCATGGAAGCAAATAGGATAAATCTAATCCCTCTTCCATGTAACTGCCCTTCATATGCTCGAAGGTGATTTTCATGCCCCTTATAAATCTTTGCTTTACATTAAATATCCTCACATTCTTCAATTGATCTTCATGTATTTTGTTCTCCTGTCTTGTTACTATACTGCTCAGCCTTCCCTGGGGACATTATACTTTGTTGATTGATATCTTTCATGCAAGAACTGCACAAAAAATCATCCAGAAGCCTAGGGGCAATTTGAAAGGGAACCCTCTTTGGGAAGGGTACCACTCTTTAGGTATGTTTGAAATGATTTGGGGTCAGATAGGAGTTACAGAATCTTTGAGGTTCCTTCCTACCCTGAGATTACGTAATAGTGTAATTGTAATGTAGCATCTCCTCTGGAATACACTGCCAATTGCATTTGCAGTAACAGGTCAGGTCCTCAGGGAGATGACTGAGTTTTAGGAGTAACTCTGTGGGTCTACTCTCATAACACTATATAGCTCAGGAGTCTCCACCAGTGTATTTCTATTCAACATCGACCAAAAAATGCAGTAAGATATTAAACATGGCATAACAAAAACAGCTGTAACAAAACATTTCTCCCATAAACTCAGGGCATGCTTTCTCCCAAGTACCCCTCTGAAGGGCATGTGTATCTGTTTCCCTAATGGTGCTTTGAACCTTCACAAACAGTAAATTGTTGAATTGTTTGTTGGAAGAAGTGTCTTGCTCTAGTTAAATCTCTGCTAGATGGCATGGTAGATGGGGATAGGAATGAGAATCCCCTTCTTCCCTCCTGCATGTTTTCCACAAAGCACTGCTGAGTGCTCCAACTCATGATGGCTTAGCTATTTAGAGGCGTATCTAATCTGTACTTATCTAATGAGTTTGTACCCTTTAATTCCAAAAGGAAGAAAAAAAATCCCCACATACATTACTGTAAAGTGATCAGGGCATAGACATGTCTTTATAGTTCAACACTTTTAAACAAATTCTTGTTTGGGGAATTTAGTCAATGGCCAGTTTTCTTACAATAGGTATAACATGTTTCATATTTAACTATGATTTTATGCATTTTAAACTTTTATCCCTAAATACAAATAGAAGACTAGAAAAGTAGAATTAAAATAATAAAGCAAAGAGGAAAAAATACATGCTCGATATAGAATTAACAAGCAGTGTTGACAAAACATGTGCTACTCAAACTTCTTTTACGATAGCCAAAGTTACAACTGGGAAGTCTTTCACACTCAAAACCTTAATTTATTGCTCAACTCTCAATTCCATAAAAATCTTATAGGAATCTGTGCTGGACCATGACAACTTATCTCAATATAAGATAAAGTTTTTTCTGACCATACATGGTGGTGATTTGGGAATTTAAGACTTTTTTCTGACATAATTTAATACTACAAAAATCACAGATTTTTCAACCCTGTGAGTTAAATGACTGGCTCAAGTGTTTTGAGTTAATTTTCAATGATAACCCGAAAACCTGAGACTTCAACCTTGTTAAAAAAAAACCAAAAGCATGTTTTTTAGTACATGTTTCTCAATGTATTTGTACAATTAAAATTTCAGCATAACATCTACAGGTCTAAGTCACAGTTAGACCATTAAACAGCCATGTAAACTTGGGCAGCCATGAGCATAGGATGTAAGGACAGTGAAGGTGAAATTAGGTGATTCTTATGTCCCCTATAGTATTAACATTCTCTAATAAACACCACTAAAATCAGGGAAAGATGGCTGGATTTTGAATAAAAGGATCTGAGTTTGAATGCTGCCTGTGCCATTTACTCTATGACCTTGAGTAAATTACTTAAATTCTTTGGATTGCAGGTTCTTCAACTATTACATGAGGGTGCTGGCCTCTTATATTTAACCTGTCAGGTCCCTTACAGGTCTAAATAGATGACCTCTGGTTCATAAGAATTCTAGATAATGAAGCTAGCTTCACAAAATCTTGTTGTTGGTGTTCAGTTGTTTCAGTCACATATAATTCTTTGTGACCCCATTTGGGGTTTTCTTGCCAAAAATATTGGAGTGGTTTTGCCATTTCCTTCTACAGGTCATTTTACAGATAAGGAACCTGAGGCAAACAGGATTAAGTGACTTGCCCAGGGTCACACAGCTACCACGAGTCTGTGGCCAGATTTGAACTCAGGAAGATGAATCTTACTGCCTCCAGGTCTGGCATTTTGTCACTGCTCCAACTAGCTATTCCCCACAGAATCAAAGAATGTTAAAACTAGAAGCAACTCTGAGATTATCTAGTTAAACATCTTTTTTAAAGAAGAAAAATAGTGAGTTTAAGTGACTGGCTAAAGGATACATTTTCTATAATGCCCATTGAAAAAGTATTTTGTTGATCTGGTTATGAAAAATTCTATACATCATGTGAATGGCCCATTTTTTACTGTAACTATTGTATTCTATAATGCTTAGCAAAGAGTGTGATCAGGCAATAAACATTTATTGATGATGACAATAAGGTACCAAATTATGTGCTAATTTCATTTTTCAAGAGGAAAAAGAAAAAGCAATTTTGTTTCTTTAGTTATGACACTTACATAGCATTAACTCCACAATTCCCCAGTATTCCCACTGACCTTGAATTCCAAACCATTCATATTCACATTTCCATTTCATCAGAAGAAAAATGACATATAGGGATATATAGAAAAATCAAAGTGTGAGACGAGTGAATAGCTAAATGCAGATGTAGCTGAGGAGGATAGACATAGGTGGCCAGTAATAATTTAAAGTTAATGGTGTCAATCTCAAATAGAAATGGGGATCCCTGCAAATTGACTTAGAAACTACATTATCTGTGTTTCATTGTATTTTTTTTTTCCTTAAATATTTCTCAGTTACATTTTCATCTGGTTGGGCTTCACTGAGGAGGGGGCAGGGATTTGGTGGAGTTGAGTGTTTGATACCTCTGCTCTAGGAAATGATGCAGCTCTGTTTTTGGCCTCAAAGATCAGATCATGATAAGCTCTAATGTCTTCTCAGGGCTCAGAACAGAATGCTTTCCCCTGTGTATTAAAATTCTCAAAAGGCCAGTCAATTCTCAAATCTTTATTACATAAGAAACAAGGAGAAGACAAATGCTGTGTGCATGATATTTCCTTTTCCTGCCAGAGTTCAAACTGTTTAATTTCAATTTCCAATTCTTCTAGAGAAGATGGACTTCATCAGTGTTTAATTTTCAACTCCATATTTATTTCCCAGCTCCTCCAACCTGGGACCATAATTGTTATTGTGTCTCAAAATTCATGTTGAAATATCTTGATTTCTTCCTCAAAATTACAATAAACCTAGAGGTTTCTGGTAATTTTTATATGAATTTAAGGGGAAATGAATATTTCATCCTTTGGGACTAGCTTCCTCCCTCCCCCCATATAAAATCCTCTGCAAGGCCCCTATTTTCTTATTCATGAGTTCTTCCTGGAGCCTCCATTTTGTGAAGGGACCCAGGCCAGCCTGCTTTTCTTCTATTCTTGGCCCTGTTCCTGAATTTGCTGGATACCTTCATCCTCCTGTCCTCCATTTCAACCACCATATTTTATTATCCCATTAGAAGTTAAATTCCTGGGAGTAAGGATTATCTTTTTTTGGGGCTTGTATCAATATTCCCAGCACTTAGCATAGTGCCTGGCACATAATAAGCACTTAATAAATGCTTCCTCCCTTCCTCCCTCCATTCCTTTCTTCCCTTTCCCTCCACATCCATGGAGTCTCATTATGCATTGACAAATTCTTTCCTTTTGTTACCAGATTAATATCTCGTTTATTGTTGGTCTTCCTTCTGAGTTCCCTTGTAAGATTTCTGCCTTGGCTGGTTTCTCTTGGCATTTGTGTTAGATAAGGCATACATAGTCTGACACATGACCTAGATTCTGAGAGAGCAGATATCAAAGAATTCAGAGAAAGGATAGGGTTAATAGCCAAAAACTGTACAGTGGAAGTTAGTCCAGGAAGAATAGGATAGTCTTAAGAATAAAACTCTGATGAATCCAATGGAAATAATTGAGACAAGGAAGATACTAACAACAACAGCAATTAGCATTTATAATGCTCCTGCTATATGCCAGGTACCGCATAAAACAAATATTATCTCATTTCATTCTCAGAAAAACCTTGGGAGGCAGGTACTATTACTATTTCTATTGTGTAAGTGGGATTTGTATCAAAAAGAGGTTAAATGACTTGCCCAGGGTCACACAGCTAGTAAGTATCTAAGGCTCAATTTAAACTTAGGTCAACCAGACTCCAGGACCAATGCTCTATGCACTGTGATGCCACCTAGTAAGCAAGGGGAAAAAGCCAGAGACCCATAATAAAATAACTAAGGAGAATGGCAAGATGAGACACTCTAAAGAAATGTGTAAATATAGGTGGGGAAAAATATTCGCATTTACTTACAAACTAATTTTTCATTCAATGGGAAAGTATTAAGTGCCTACTATATACCAAACACTAGGGATAGATAGACAAACACAGAACTTGAAGAATAAAGGATAAGGACTGAACCTGTGATTCCGATGATATGGGAAACTCCCTCTTCCAATACACTTTAGTAGCTTCTCTGCGATTTATAGTCTCACCGAATTGCCTACAGCACAAGAGATTTGCCCAAGGTCACATAGCCAGTTTGTGTTACAGGCAGGTTTTGCACACAGCTTCCTAATCCTGAGACCAATACTCTTTCTACTATGCCATTCTAGAGTATAAAAGAACATTCACAATTTTACTTATATATCTGTTTTCTTTTTGCATCGTTCTCAAAGATACCACATTTGTATATGTGAGAAACAAGCTATAAAGTAATGTGTTTTTTTTAATCATTCTAAGAGAATATCTATGTGTATATTTGAAATTCTCTAAAAATGCCCACTTTCTGAAAGTAACAAAGGTTGTTCCTTTAGAAGCTATCAAAAAGTATAGAAACATTACAGGTGAAATGCTATTTTTTAAAAATTGAGAGTGGAGAGATAGGTATTTCTATTTATGCTAAATTATTGTTAAAAAGCAAATTAAAGGGAGTCTATATCATATAGACTGATCACTAATCCTTACAACAGATGATTTAGAGGTAGGTAGGTAGGTATATAAAGCTCTAAATATTGTCAGGAACTGGGTAATCTTAGAATTTTCATCTTTTTCATGCTTTCTGCACCATTAAAATCATGGATAAAAGAGAAGCAAAGAGTCAGCACAATGACTTTGAAGGGCATTTAAAAATGCCATTACCTTTAAAAATAGGTCAGGTTTTCTACAGCATGCAAATAGAGCTTGTTCAAAGTTCCCTACAGACTCAGGGATGGCAGAGAGAAGCCTCCTTTATTTGGGCTGTGTGAAGAAACACAGCTTTCTGTCAACTTCCAAATGAAAGGTTGCTGCATATTCTAACTTTGGCCTCATCTCTGCCTTCATCTGAGCCTAAGGCTAATCAGTGTTTAGGAAGAGTCTAAGACTAGCATGCTGAAGTCGTAGATTATGGTAGAAAGGGAAATGGTCTATATGACATCTTATGTCCTTTCCAGTTCCAAACCTGTGATCCTATGATGTTATATGGTTTGGGAAAAGTTCTCTTCGTTTGGCCACCTGATGTGGTGGCATTTCTTCAGGCGATATTGATTTCCTGGGGTTAGGGAGGCTACTTTTGGTATTGTTCTTACCTATATCTTTGTGGTACCTGCCTCTAGTCTCCAAGGAGAAATATGGAGGTAATTAATTACTTAATTTTTTTTAGAGAGTGACATTCTGTAAGCTATGACTTTAAGATCTAATTTCTGGGTATACATTTGATCCGTGATAATTCTCTTGGGGCCTCAGTTCTCATTCTTGAAAAATAAGAAATAGTATCTCCTGCGCCAGGCTACTTGATGTTTATTTTAATGTGTAACATGGTGTAAGCTATTGAGAAAATATTTTTACAGGAATAACAATTGGTGGAGTTATTTTATTATGTCTTAGCACTTCCATGTTGAAAAAGCAAATATTCTGCGTGTGGATAGGTCATAATCATTTCAGTAGCCAATATGACCAAATAAGGTTGAAATGGTCAATTTGGATATTTTGCTTTCATTCTAATTTTACTAATGGAACAAAACATTAGAAAGACATTTTCAAACCTGTTTTGAAAGAGAAGTTAGCTTATTTGGTGTTCGGGTACAAATGTCATAGATTATAAATTAGGGAAGACTAAATTACCTGAAAAAAATGTAGATAAACCTCTCTACACGGTACAGATGTCATTGGGTGACTGGAAGTCTATGAATATAAGCTAGCATAATCTGATAAATGGAGAAGTATGGGTCATTAACTAAAGACAACAAAATCACAAGTCAAAAGAAGAAAAGCACTTTCATGTTGCTAGGCAGTAGGAATAAACATCTCTGAAGAAAAAAAATAATTAAAAACTCTCAAGTTATGTGTTTTATTCCTCTGTCAGTTTTCAAGTTTCTTTGAGCACATTTTATATCTTCCTATATTTCAGGAGATCGTCACATAGAATGAATAACAACATAGTGTTTGCCCACTTTTCTTAGATCTAGAGGAATTGAAGGTCTGAGTCCCTCAGTGGTAATTTGAAATTTGTCCCAGATCAAAGCTCAAGAATTTTGCTCTTCTAGACATCTGTAGGTTTAGATTTTATCATTTGTGACAAGACCTGACTGGGATGTAGGTGAATGTCTCATTTGCTCAAAACTGCAATATTGGATTGTGGCCCTTTAAAGACTCCCCTCTGATGTGCTTGGTTTTGTGAGGTGATGATACCCTGTGAAGATCAACAAAGGTCACCATTTTTGCTGCCTGTGAGCCAATGTGTGCAGTTAGCCATCTTATTAGGCTATACAGGTTTCTATGGATTGATGTTGTCAATTGTGTGTGGAGATATTTTTCTGAGATCTGAGTGAAGGCTTCTTTATACTTTTATGACTGATGTTTGACTCAGTGGGCTATTTATTGTAATCGAATAGTCTGTTATAGAAGGGAGGGAAAATAGCATCTTGGGAGTTAAGCTACATTGATGCTATCACCACTAACCTACTGTACAACCAGGTCTCTGGCCTTCAGTTTTTATTTCTAAAGTGAGGTGGTTGGATATAATGATCTCTGCAGTTCTTTCCAGTTTTAACATTGTATGATTGCTTGTAATGAACCAAAGACATATAATATGTCTAGTCTGCACATACTTTGGTTAGCTAATAGAGCAAATATGGCATAGGCAATGGCTGGACCAATAGTGGTCAAAATTAATTTAATGGACGTGATAGTTGGAAATTGCCCTGGACACTTAAGGCTGTTTTCAATCTATGAACAAAATGAGCTGCAAAAATTAGTGAATTGACCTATTCTAAGCCAAAATATGTTTTCTCATTAAAACAATGCTATAAATTATGGTTCCCAGGCTAGTCCTATTTACCTACAGTGTAGCTGAATTTGAACCAATGTTAAACTGGATTTCGAGTCACTTTAAACCCTCCTGAGTCCTTGAGTGCCACTAAAGGCTGAGGAGGGAAAGTACAGGACTTTGGGGAGGGGTGGGAAAAGTTCTGTGAGTGAGGTAGTTGTACTGAAGGACATAGTGCTAGTTCAAGCAGAGAGTATTAGAAGAACTATGAACAAAGGGGCTTTAATGCTAGCATTTGGAAAAAGGCTCTAGTTTGGGGAAGGCATCAACAGTGGGAAAGAGATCTACTGTTACACTACTATTACAGGGGCATCAATTGTTGGGGAAGGTTTGACCAGTAGGGTAGCAGCTATTCATCTGTATTTATGGACCACTCATAAATTGAGTGAAAATTAATTGGAATTTATCTGCACATCCAACATTCTAAGTTTTTTTTTAATTTTAAGTAGTTTAATATCGCCTCACTTCATCGGCATCTAGGTAGCAATTTGGTAGTGTTGAACTTTGGTAGTGAAGAAGACGTTAGTTCAAATGCTGCCTCAAACACTTACAACCTATATAACTAAGCAAGTCATCTCACCTACTTTAGCCTCAGTTTCCTCATCTTTAAAATGAGGAGGTTGAACTTGATGGTCTCTAAGGTGTCTTCTGGATCTAAAGCTATAATGCTTTTATTATAATTGACATGAAGTAGGCCACTGATGAAATAATGCCTTAGGTGTAGTGGTTCATTCCTGTAACTATGCCATACCATGCAGAACACCAAAGACGTCAAGGATCTACAGCTGTTAAATAGTAAGCTGACACTGATCCACCATAAATAGTGCTGGCACAAAACTCATCTCTACTTATCTCTTTTGGATAGCAAGCAACATTTAAAATAAGATGACTATTTGAGCTAGGGTTTTTGTAAAGCTAAGTCTAGCATTCTACACATTTTGCCACTTAGCTTCCTATAATATCATATTATTATATTACATACATATTATATTATATTCCTATCATAAGATATTAATAACCTAGGATGTTGATCCAAAGTATGGATTACCTATAAGTGGCCCATAGAGATGAATAGTTGCTACACTGGAACTTATTGGAACTTAATTACTAAGTTCCTTATTAGGAACTTAATAAGTGCTTGGTGAATTGACCTTGAGAACACAATAAAGTAACTTATAGTAATTACTTAGACATGAATTCCTAAAAGTTAGAAGAAGCTTGAAGACTAACCTGACAGCATCACTGAGATGCCATACTTGGGACAAAGGATCTCTGTGAAGCAGAGATAGAAATATCAACTATGAAAGACTATTAACATAATGGCAAGGCTCTATAACCAGAATTCATCCTCTCAAGTTACCTAGCATTTACAAAATTGTTACACACCTTATAAAAGAAATACTTTAAATAGGAAGAAGACAGATCCCATATCTCTGAGACATTTGATTTAATTTTAAGACTGCTTCAGAGGATCATAGCTTTTGAGCAAGAAGAACCTTAAAGATCATTTAATTGAACTTCCTTATTTTACAGATGACAGATATTGAGACCTAAAAATGCTAAGTGATGTGCCCAAGATATTCAAGCAAGCAAATGACAGATAAGATTTGAACCCAAATCATCTGATTCCAAACTTGTGCATTACCCATGGTGCTAAGCTACTTCTCTGTATCTCCATAACACTGGAATATCTCCTAGTAGTTATCCCTAGTTCTTTCATGTCCATTTTGTGGAACTGGAATCATCACCACCTTTCTGGCATGATAAAACATAAAACCCTTCTTTCCCTCTTATTCAAGTGAGATAAGATAGGCATTAAAATATGACATAAAACAACAAAGTTATAAAGTTGTTAGTTATTCAGGCTAACAGGAAGAGGCATGAAGAATGAACCTCTTCCTTTATTATTTTGTGTGCTGTATTGGTACATAATTTCTGATCTGTTTAGCTTTGTAGCACATTTGTGAACACCTGGTCATTATTAGATGGCATGCCTATCTTGCCTGAAGGTAAGTTACAAAACCATTCAGAACCCTGCCCACAAATACTCTAGACTCTAAGCAAAACTCTCCCTGGAGGTTTTTCTTTTTTTTATTTCCTCTTAAACAGTGAAGGTTTTCTTATTTATTGATAATGACTTAGATTTTGATTCTGACCTCTTCTTTTAGGGAGCCATCTTCGATAGAAGGTTTTACATCCAGTATATATTTAATCAACTATTCTGAGTACAAAATAACTTTACCATATAGTAATAAAAAAATCTTTAGGTACATACAGACACATCATTTACATGGAGATGCTACAGATTATTCACTGAATTCAGCCAGATGACTTAATATAATAATCAAAGTAGCTCCTCCATTTAACATGCAGGGTAGCTGACTCATTTTTAACTAAAGTCATATCCTTTCTTGCCAGACCCTATGTAGAAAGCCACAGTTTGAAGTTTCCAAAACTCCCCAAACTTTCTCTGGTAATTTTATTACTCCATGAAATTTATATAAGACTTGTTTCCCTGCCTGGAAATATCACCCTGAATTAGGGTGGCAAAAGGCTCTGATAACTGCAGAGATCAGGAATAATGCTTGGCTCTTAAAGAGATGAGTAGGGTGAGTAAGGCCCTTGTCACTGCTGAAGTCTGTAGTCAGTGCAAAATGCTGAATTGTCTTCAATATGGAAATAAAGCAGCATACTCACATACTTGGCTTGTTTACTTGGTCCTTGGTTTACTTTAATTTGGAGGCATATCATGAATACAAGCTCCACAATCAACCAATCCTTAATTAAAGTAAGGTGCCTCCCTGAGAAGGGTTTTTTTTATTCCCTTCTGTGGCATGCCCTCTCTGGGGTTGTGTAAGTACAATTTCAAGTCAAAGCACTAATTTACTAGTTTGCTAGGTCTCTGTGGGTAAAAATAATGGGCACAATAGCCTCTTTTGTGCCCTTGAACTTTAGGAAGCCTGTTTTGAGGGTATTTTCTTTTACCTCTAACTTCTCAGTCGGTTATTTGGATTGTCTAAGATTTAAGCAATAAGGAAATAAAGTCATTTTGCCTTTGGATAGTGGTACAATTACAATGAGTTGAGGGAGCCTCTGTTTCTGTGATAACCAAAGTAGGTGGTTAAACTGCTACAACTCATTCTCAGGTCCTTTGTGGAGAATAAACTATTACTTCTACCTGTAACTCTTGATGCCCCCCCCGTATGCTTTATATTTATGTAAATAAATCAGGATGTTACAGTTAACTCTTAATCATGAAATATTTACTAACACAATGTAAAACAAGAAAATTCATAACAATATTCCACCCATCCATCTGGGTCTCTCCCAGAAATCACATGGTATCTTTGCAGGGGAGTGGATACAAATTTATTAGAAACCTAACACTGAGGAACAGGAACAGGTAAATGTATATGCTAGGGGCAAGTCACAGTTCTGAATTATAGGCATAGATATCCTCTGTTTGTTTAGACTAGAGAATAATCTATACTACCAGTCACCAATTGACTGGGTCTACTTCTCTGCTGGCTACTCTACTTCTTGGTTGGGTTCTTAGGCAGTAAGTCATTCTTAGAAAAAACAATTCTGTAAGCCTGGGATATGCAAAGCTTTCCTAGACTATTCTCTTGGATGGAATCTGATGCATTATACATCTCTTTCATCAAAGAAGTTCCCTTTCCACATCACAGGTAAGGTAGATGGCTACTCAGAGGCATTCCTCTTCTCAAGCTATAAGTGACAGTAAAGGAAGGGCAAAGTAGACAAGCCTTTTCTTTCCTCAGCAGAAGTTAATTTTTATCAGTTCCCTACAGCAATGTTTTTCCTCCAATCAGTCCCCAGAAGCAATGTTCTTCTTCCAAACATTTCCCAGCAATGCAGCTTTTCCTCTAATCAGCTTAGCTGAAAGTAGTCTCAGCTCTTAGTGACCCTCCAATTCAGCTAGACTCAAATGAGCTAAGCTTGCTTCTCTTTGAGAATCCAGAGTAGTCTTGGTGCTGCTTCTTTGTTTTTTTTTTTCCCCTTTGGCTCTCTTCCCCTCTCTCTCCCACTCTCACTCCCCTTCCTCTCCGCCTCTTTCCCCCCCCTTCTCCCCTCCTCGTCAATTTCTTCTCTTGTAAGTTTCTCTAGTTTTTCCTATATTTCTGGACTTAAAGCAGTCTTCTTGTATAGAGTGTTTAACCTCCACTTGAGTGACAGAGAGAAATTCACATTTCTTTCATACTCAACACAAATAAGTCATATGTAGTAGTGCCATAATCATAAGAAAGTTCTAGTTATCAGGTTTTCTCAAAGTTCTGCATAAGGGCCATACATAAATTAACTGCTGAGAAACAAGATCCTTTGTCCTATTTTGCCTTCAATAATCACTTTTCTCTCTGAGAGTGTGCTTTCTCTCAGGTCCTCTAAACATTTTTTTTTGTGAGGGACTTTCTGTGTTTCTTGCCCTTCTTACAAATCTAACTGCCTGAAATAGAAAATGGCACCACCTGCTCCTTTCCATACAAGTTCATATATATTACTATACAGACATCCGTACAGATGTATTTATACTTTCTAATTAAAAAAAACTATGTTTTCTTGAAAAAACTATATTTACTTGAAATTGCCTATATAGGTGCTTCTTCAGTCACATTACACACTTCTAATAAGAACGCACAGTTAACCTAACAGGAATTCCTTTGGGTTATTATTTATTCTACCCACTCACCCTCCAAGAGGCCTCCTTTTTGACTAATGCATGCTTTCGATTTTTTTCAAACTGAATGTCCTCTGGTAAGTTAATGTACTTCTTTATAGCTATCATCACAGCTTCTCCATCCTCAACTTATTTTTGCCGATGGGATTCCCACATCTAAATAACATAGAGAGAAAGAGAGAAAGACAGGCAGAGGGACAGAGACAGAAAGGTGGAGAGAGAGAATGTAGGTAGAGAATAGAGAGCTGGTCTCTTAGGTAGTAAAATCTGTGTTCAAATCCTGTCCCTGACACATTCTGTTTTGGGGACAATAATCAATTCTCCAAGATTCTAAGCTGCAGAAGAGTTGACAACAAATTTGCCTTGGCAGAGAGTGTTTGCTTACTAGAAGCTCCCTAGGAAAAATGAAAACAGGTTTGGACTATACAAGCATATATATTTTACATGCCTATATGGGTAATATGTATACACATAATGCATACATGCTATATAACATATTGAATATTTATACACATATAATGTATAATAGATATGTTATAGAAGTGGTGACTGATTACACTAATATACAACACAAACAAGAATCCTGCCCAAATGTGAAAAATGATCTCAGGCTAATTGAAACCAAAGTGTCAACATTTGGAAAGGTTTCTTGTGATTCAAATATCTTGTGGTTTATGAATTGGTATAATCTTAATAACCACCCAAATGAATCCTTCTCTTAAGGACTTGATGACTTTGATGACTGATTTCCACTTGGATAAGGGTTTATTTATTCTCTTTATCTTAAATTAGAGTTAATGGTCCTAAGTGCTAGTTTAAACTAGGTCAGAGCCCACCTGGCCAATCACAGAAGATTCATGTTTATGTACAGATAGGCAAGTTTTCCCACATGGCTCCTAATAGAATTTAGAAACAGAGACTTTGTGGTATATACAAGTGTCTTGCCCTTCAGTGTACTTCTTAGTACTTTCAGGATGTTTTATTGGTGAAAAATACTTGGAGTACACCTTCAAAATTTGAAAGTAAAATTTAGAGAGAAAAGGAAATATTTTTAAAGGCACAGAAGAACTTGGGTTAAGGTTTGGAATTGTCCTCTGGCCCCAGTGTGATACACTTGATTAATGAAGTCAAAATAGAACATAGCTGTTTGTCATCTTCTTCCATACAAAAACATTCATTACAAAAATTTACTACCAAGTCTTTAATATCCAACATGAGCATTTTCAGAATGCATTTTAGCTGCCCCTTTGGATAAAATCTAATCTTGCACGCTCAAGAAAAATGCAAACATTTTCTGCAGATGAATAAAACACTTTGGGAAGGAAATGCTTTAGCAAAATTGGTATACATGAGGATGTCATTGTCAACATCATTCACTTCAATAAACACATTCAAAAGGAAAAAGATTTTGTTGGTTAATTTCAGCGTGGCAGCACTACAAATCATCAAGTTCAACGTGTTAATTGAAGTTTTAATAGGTTATGGCCCAAGGACATTGCAAAATGGATATTTTAGTCTTTTTCTAGTCTCAGCAATAAACTTTATGGCAAAATGCTACCAAAAATAAACATTTTCCATCTTCCAAGATCCATTAACAAATATTTGTAATTGTGTTAATATTCTTCTATGGATTGCAAGGAACAATTAAAACAACATGATTAAACAGCCCCTTGCATAGCTGGTTTACATCTCACATAGACAAACAGCAGTTTCATTTCCAATATGACAGGAATGGTCAAAAGCCAGCTTGTTGACAACCTTATCATCATGCCATGTCCACTTGTATTTGGCTTGTCACTTCTCAGACAGTCTCTTGGGAAACACTATAAAAAACAGCATCCTACTTCCAGATTGAGAACGAAAATTCTGTTTCTTGTGTTAAAGCTTAAGGAAGAAGAACAATTTATATCTGTTTTCTAGAGAATGAAATTTATAGTAACACCTGATCTAGCTCCTATTTCAAATACCTGTGTGTGTCAGTCAAACATTAAGTGCCTACTATATGTGTCTCCACAGAAGTCCAATTCTGATACCTTATCCTGGTATGGAGGTGAATCTGGATTCGTGAGGGATCTGCCAGCTCTGACAAATCTACTATGTTGAAAAGGCATCTAGTCCTAGTTTAGAGATTAATTCTTTCTGATGACCAGCATAACCAAATTTTATTTTGTGTAGCTTCAACTCCAAAGATGCCCTTAACAGGATAAGCTCACCACTTTTAACTTCATCACCACTTCCTCAGCCTTCTCTTCCCTCTAATTGGAGGCAGAGTACTAAACCCCTCCCCCCTTTATAGAAGGCAGAAACAGTACTTTCAGTTTACTCCACTTTGCATCTGCTCCTCTGCCTGATTTCAACTCCACAGAAGAGGATGACCATGTACTATTTACCCTTGGTGTCCCCCATTCTCCTCCCTTGCCTGCATCCTTTCATTTGAGTTCTTCCCCCATTCCATTGTAATTTCCTTGAGGGCAGGAACTTTCTTTTCATTAATTTTATCCCCAGTGCTTAGCACAGTGCTTGGCATTTACTAAGTGCTTAATAAATGTTTATTGGATTGGATGGATTATTACCAGAAAGTTGGCCACCAGGTGATAGGGTTTTTTTTTATATTTTATTTTTTGCTTAAGTAACTCATGAAGAGGGCAGCTAGGTGGTGCAGTGTATAGAGCACTGGCCCTGAAGCCAGGAGAACCTGAGTTCAAATCCAACCTCAGACCAAACACTTGACTCTAGCTGTGTGACCCTGGGCAAGTCACTTAACCCCAATTGCCTAAGAAGAAAAAAGAAAAAGAAAGTAACTCATAAAGATTGTCTAATAAGGTGTATAGGTGTTGCAATCTATTAATCTATGTCAGTGGAATGAGAATCCATACCAAAAAGGTAATGGATCTTTCCTTAACTAGGTTTTATTTACATAGAATTCAAATACAGCACTCTTTCTGTGCTATCTTTGACAATGACTTTGCTTGAAGACATTTTACCAAAAAGAAGCCATGAAGCAGCTATGACATGGTAACAATTTCCATTTTCAAATGAGTTTACTTAAAAGGAACTCAATTGAGTCTACTGAATGGCAGCTTTCAATAATTCAGTGAAAATCCTTAAGGCAATAGAAAGTCCAGTAAATCTATATTCAGTTCTCCAGCTTCCTTTGCAACTGCCTTTAGGTTAGTTTTGAGGAGATGATACAAAATGGAACAGTTAGTATTCATGAAGTGGAATTGGGCTCAAGTGGAAGAAATAGGACCTTGTTAAATATAAGGAAAACATTTTTAGTTGTGTCAACCTTTAGCACCTGCTTCTATGACATGGAAGGGGGATAATGCTACAAACAGTCACGATAGGGCAGCCATGAGATCAGGTTAAGAGCTCCAAAATTGAACTAGGTACTAAAATGAGCCATTAGGAAGGAGGTGTGATGCAGGGGGTAACTTACCTCAGTCAGTAGGAATTCTTTATGTGCTGTCAGTAAACTTAAAAAAAACCATTTTTGATAACTGTATTTCATTTTAAAGGGTTTTCTTTCTAATTATATATATGTATATATAAACATATATATAACTTTATGTAAACTATTCTTATTAGAAGGAATGCATAGGCTTTAGCAGACTGCCAGAAGAGTCCATGACACATAAGAAGATCAAGAATTCCTAGTCTAGAGGGAGCAATTTGAGGTCAGGATGGTTTCTGGAATTCAAAGGACAGATCAGAGATATCAATCCAATGAAAGAAGGCAAACAACACACCATTTGAAGACATCAAGGAGGGTGGCAGAAGACTAGGTAGATAAGAGAGCAGAATAAAGAAGGAACTAGGTCAAGTCAACTGAGAAATGGTGGTTACCACTTTAAAAAGTCTAAGATTAAAGCAAAAATCAGTTAACCACAATAGATCAGGGTAGGCAGTCCAGGCAGTTGTTTCAACAAGGTATACACTGACATAGCCATTTAAAGTAGGTATTGTTTAATTCTCTGTACTTGTATCCCCAACATCTAGCCCAGTGCCTAGTACATGGCAGGTACTTGATAAATGCTTTTCAGTTAATTTTTGGAAAGTAGTAGCATGAGTTGACTGGCCACATATAACTGAAACTTAGAAACCTCTGCATTAGGTGAGTTTCAATGGTTTAATAGGCTATAAGACCTTAGAATAAAATCATAAGGAAGATTCTCTGAAGGACTTTAAGACTATGGGTGTGTGCATACATTTTGCCCTATAAAAGAGAACCATCTGTCTAGCATAATTTAGCTAGGTATAATATTGCTTAGAACATGCTGTATATGCCCTTGAATTTCCTTGTAGCCCACTTAATGTGTGCAGAACTAAGGACATGAGTGGGCATACATGAAATTTTATTTAAATGAGGAAGAAAAATTAAAGTTTTCCTTTCAACACTTCAGAGGGTACCATTGTTTAATTTCTCCACAAACTCCTAACAAGCAAACAGAAGACTGTCCTCATTAGTCACTTGTCTTGAAAATTATCTTAGCATTTCTTGATAGATGGAGAAAATTGTTGTTAATGGACTGTGAATAGCCACTATTGGGTTGACTCTATAATTAGGATCTGCACTCATGGAGGCTTTCCAAATGCAGCTCAACAGTGATGTCAGTTGCTGGCAATACTGAACCAATGCCAGGTAATGAATCAATTTGGAAGTTATATAGGTTGCATTGCTAATTATATTATACACAGAATAGCTGATGAGCTTTCTCCCATCCACTGCTTTGGGGCTTCTTTATGAGATTATTGATTGTTTTAGAAGGCTATATAAAATAATGAGAGACTAAAATGACCTTGGAGGACAGTCAAGGGCAAGTTTTTATAAGTAAAAAAAAATCACATTTTGAGATGGGACTATTTTTGGGAAGAAAATGATTTTCATTTTTGAGTCAGCTGGTATTTGCCCACCCACCTCTCAAAACATCTCCCAACAAAATAACTAACACCTAAGAGGCAATCTTTCCTGATATCTCCATTCCAAAAAGAGTAGCTGTAAGGTATCAAAAGAAAATTTCATGAAAAGAAAGTAAAATGAAAAAATAGCTTAATTTTGGCAACAAGAAAATTCTAATGACCCTAAGTCCAAAGAGGTGACACAATAGATAATTTGGATAATTATATTCAATATTCTAGTCCTTGTGTGAATAATCTTTTGTGTAAGTGGTACTAACTGGTTAGGTAGCATATTTACCTATTCTTGGGTGTTAATATTCTCTTTAAACCCAGGAGGAATGTTCAATTCCACCTACCTACCCTAAAGAGTAGTAGTGAAAGACTTAAAATTGATCTCCTTATCTAGCTGGTGCTTCTAGCTCTTCCATAAAAAGAACAATCTATAGCAAGGAGGTCCCAAACTAGGAATTTTCTCCAATTTAGGATTATCTCCAATATTTACAGCTCAATAATGCTTTTTTTTTTTTTACAGAGATTCACCTAGAAGTAGTATCATCCTTTCTCCTTACAGAATGATGTGGACCTGCCTCAACTGTCCACATATTGGAACTTGGCTTTTGGTATTGGGGAAACTAGCAACCGTGAATCTATTTGCAAAAAATATGACTACACTTCTGTCTATTTAGGGTTGGCCTTCCATAAGGGATTATGCCCTACTAGTCCAAGGACTAAGACTTGTCAGCTCAATTTCCCCCTGATTTCTTATCAGGCACACGGAAAGGATTAGTCAGATCACTTAGGACTCTAAGTGATGGGTACTTGGTGAAACTTCCTTTACCTGAAAGTTATATTCTCTCTAGCTCATAAAGTAGACAGGCCCTAAGGGCCTGCCAGAATGTCTCCTCAATCAGCCTGGGACAAGTAGAGGAAATCAGCATCCAGAGTCCTTGCTCAACCTAAGCAAGGCTACAGGACCAAAGATGACTTTTTAAATAACACCTTTTCTTATGTTAACAGTTTCTTGCATCCTATTCCATCAAATTTTCATTCAATCAATCACATAGATACTAGGTATTTCTATTCTTAAAAGTGAATGAAGTCTTACTACTTATGTGACATCACATAGTAAAAAATAGCAATTTTATTATAAGGGAAATTGTCAAAGTTGAAAGAGGGAGTAATTTCATTGTTCCATCTATTATATTTTGAATAGTATTTGTTGACCAAATGTAATGATTTTATTTGATATATAGTATAACTATTTCAATAAAACATTTTGAAATACTTTTATATAAAAATATGCAAAGATATACATCATTTTTGGAAAGGGAGAAAGGAATAGGCATTTATACGTATAGCACCTATCAGCACATAGCTGACGACTTAGCACTTTACAAATATCTCCTTTGTTCCACACGATAGCCCTGTGAGGTAGGTGCTGTTATTGTCCCCATTTTACAGCTGAGGAAATTAAGGGAAAAAGAGGCTAAAGTGACCTGGCCAGTATGACACAGCTAGTAAGTATCTGAAGCTGAAAATATTTGTGCTTCTCTTAAATAAATGATAGTGGATAGTTTATATTACATGCAATATGGAGGGGTTTAATGTTCAGGGATTCATTTGAAATAATTAATTTCATAGTACAGTGAACCAAAATATCCTAGAGATCATGTACAGTAGTGTACTCCCCTGGTTTTTCAAAAAACTGAAGCCCGTAGAAGTTAAATGACTTCTCCGAGCACGCTAATAAATGGCAGAGCTATGACTACAATTCAGGGTACCTGACTTTTTAAAACTTTTTGTTGTAGTCTAAAATCACAACTGTGAAGTATTGCACTCTACCCACCACACCCTCAAAAGAAAACATGTTTATTTTAGAAAAGTATAACTTTTGTATCAGAAGTTTCCTTTTGATAGGAAGGCCTAGGTACATTCCTTGGAGGATTTAGCATTTCTTATTAGCTCCTTTGGTGTGTGTTTGTGTGTGTGTGTGTGTGTGTGTGTGTGTGTGTGTGTGTGTGTGTGTGTACATATATATGTAGCATTTTGAAAGCCTAAAAGTGCTATATTAATATTAGATATTGTTATTATGACTTCCATCCATATTAAATTAAAAGTGATTATTTGACATCCTCCTTCAACTCATCTTTATGAGTACACAGGTTCACAAGGCAAAAAAATAATTATATTTAGAATAGAAATGAAAAGTATAAGATCCATGTCAGAATCCATCAAAATCACTAGTGGGCAACTTTCCTTAGGAGAGCTGCTATAGTTTCACGCAAGTGTAGCATTGTTTTGAGTGGAGTGCCATTAATGGTTTTTGGGGTTTGCTTTTCCAGTTGGAAGGAGTGCTTCCTCTGATGTTTTTGTTTTATCTTGTTACATTATATTCTCTTCCTTTCCTACCCCCTTCCTCAGTCTCCTTCTCTCCCCTTCATACTTTTTATGATCCAGCGTAGGAACATTACTCAAATTACTCAGGGTTGCTTCTTGAAACACTTGTTACAGTAAGAAGGAACCAGATACTCCTCTATGCATAACCTATGGGCTAGAGAAAGAATCATAGGTAATTCCGTCTACCTGTGTATGGTTCCAGTCTACAAATGAATTGGAGTCATGAGGCGAGAGAAAGGTTCACTATAGAAAAGCCAGAGGAATTCATAGTACAAGAAAGACCACTTAGATAAGGGAGAAGTTGTTCAATTACTAGAGAATAAGGACAGAGTGTAGATAGATGTGGGTTGTGGTGCCATGATGGACTCAGTTTTAAATTTGCAAATATGTAAGTAAAAAGATGTAGTCATTATGGGGTTGACAACATAATCTCCTTCCAGACCCATTGACTCCTTAGTGGAGGCTCAACTCTGACTGTCTGTCACAGTGTGGCAAGTACAATTCATAGGAGCTCATCCTAAAATAGAGCTTGACAATCAGTGCCAGTCCTGGAGAGCAAGGCACTGTGTTAGCCATTGGGTTAAAGACAAAATGAAAATCATTCCTTGTCTTCAAGGTACTTACAATTTACTGGAACTAATATGTTCCTGAGAAAATCTGGGCACTGAAATATGAATGTACCCATAAATGTTGGTCTAGGAGACCTGGGCGTGTAGAATATTTCTGCCTGAGGTAAAAGGGGTTAGGGAACTTCAGAGCAAGAGGAAATTGAGCCTATTTTCATACTTGTAGATTATGACACAAAATAAGTATTTTTTATGTATATGTAGTGAGAGCTGTCTTCCATATGTAGCATCGTGTGAGTCAAAGGAAAACGGGATAGACATGTCTATAATCTTCTCCCCCCTCTCCACCTTCTGCAAAAGGAGACTTTAAATCCTGCCAGAAGGGGAAAGAGAAGGTTGAGACCACAATCTTGGTCACTCTGCTCTTTTCAGAGAAAGAGGGATACCAGACTATATCTATCTTCTCTGTCATATGTTGTTAATTTAGGGGAAGTGATTTTCTGTTTCAAGATAAACTTCTGATCACTGTTCTGAAGTTGAGGGGAAAGAAGATCTCAAGTTTTATATCCAAAGCTTAACTACCCACCAAATACCAATTTCACAATGAAAATATGGTAAATAGCAACAAAACCCATTTATCCAAGTCAATAGCAAAACAGAAATCAGAAGTATATATAGGAGAATATATGCCAGATGATACTGTGTGAAGGAACTTTCCCACTGGGAATGATGTAATTCAGTGCAAGAGAAGATCTCACCCAAGAGAAGTTCCCCAAAGCCTCTAGCATAGCAAACTTAGAATGTGATGGACACTGGCAGCTCCTCCCATTTTGGCTTCTTCCCAGAGTTTTTTCTTCAGTAATTTGAAATGGGGTTGGCATTTTCTCTCTTCCATAGCTGGAAGTCAGAAGCACCAAAAGAGCCTGAAAAAACTGTAGAGACTCAAAGCCTGGCACTCTTCTCCCTCCCAATTCTACCAGTTCTGGTCTACCCCTCATGCAGGTGCAGGGAATACAACTCCACTAATAATCTCTGAGGAGTTGCTAAGTTTCCCTGGGCCTATTTGAACAGATCCTTGTACAAAGAAATCATTCCAGTTCAAAGCTGTTTTTAAGATTTAGTCTAAGGCTTTTGAGTAATTGATCAATTAAGACATTTTTTCACCTAGTTAAGGTATCAAAGCTAAAATGGGCAACTCTCAACTAGATGTGTTATTATTCTCACTCCTCTCTTCACATGTTCCTCTTCATTTTTCCCTCCCTCCTCTGAATCATGTAAATTTTTTTTTGTATCTTTCTTATGGCATATAGCTTATAACATATATATTATATATACATATATGGTATATTACATATACTATATACTACATACTACATATATATGTGTATATATATATGTGTGTGTGTGTATATATACATACACATATATATTTCCTTCATTAGATTATAGCATTATACACATAGACTAAGGGCAGAGATACCTGCTTTATTCGCTGTTGTGTCTTCTTCAGCAGTACCTTCTATAGTGCCTAGCACAGAGGTGATATTTTATAAATGCTTGTCATTTAATTAGAACAATAGATATATTAAATGCTTACAACATGCCAAACACTGTGCTAATCACTAAGGATACACATACAAACAAGTGAGACAACTCCTGCCCTCTAGGGGCTTATATTATAATAGGGGAAGAAAATACATGAAGGGGAACAGCAAGGTGGGGTGGCAGATGCACAGCAGCTAAGGGCCTGGATCCTGTCAAGATAAGGCAAAAGCACACCTTTTGGGCAAAGTTCATGTTACTGTTGTTGAGTAGGAGGTAGAGAGATGGTCCAAGGAGAGAAGATATGGTATGGTACAGGTGAGGGAGGCATTCAATTTTCCTTGGAACTCCAAAGGGAAACTTTCTGGCAACCTTAGACAGTTGAATAGTGCCTAATACAGATGTCAAAACACATAAATTAGGAAGTATGCTTGGCTGTAAAGGAAGGAAATGGGAGCATCGAAGACAGTCAAGAAGAGCTAAAGAGGCAAAGATGACTCCGTTGTGATGTGACTGGTTGACTTGTGGCCTTGGGGGTAGGGAGAAGCATTCTTTAATAAGCTAGCAGAAGCTATAAAGCCAAATGAGAAGTAAGGAAAATATGGAAAGAAAAGAGATTAGTAACAAAAAAGGAAAATGGAAATGAATAGAAGATAATAGAGGTGGGGTAATGGAGTTTAGAAACTAGGGAATCATGAACAGCAGACACTCTGACAAGGGCAGCAGCAGCAGAGGCACCAGAGAGTCCATAGAAGATCGACCAATTTGCCATATAGGAGCAAATAGCTCTTCACAGCTCAGTGGCTGGCCAAGGGCATTATTCTACCAATCATACCCACCAACTGTTAGTCATATCTGGAATGGAGGGACAAACAGCCCTACACATTCAAGCATTGGAAGCAGGACTATCAATGAAGTCTGTAATCAGGAGGAATCAGCAAGAAAAGAGTAACTGATGATGAGTACATTATGTTTAAGAAATTGGGGAAGCATGTAATACTTTTTTTTACAACTTCAATTACCTAAAAATCATTTAACTTAATAAAATCAGCACTTAAAAAGTTAAAATTTGATATCCATTATATTAACTAATGTGAAATAGTTCATGCCATCTGGTGCTGGAGAGCTTTGGTGTTCTTGTACATCTAGAAAAAATGAAGAACAGGTGTTCAACATTTAGCCAGAGGGGATTCAATCCACTTTCCCCCGCCATATGAGAATTTGTTAGCTAAGTCAGAATTTGACATTAGAAACCTATGTCCCCAAGGTCAGCTCTAAAGAAATCTCTTTTAGGAGGAAAATGTCAGGAAATATACAGATAGAGAAACTTAATCTTTACTGCTAGCATATATAAAGTCAGATAAATAGTAGCCATGCAGTTTATATCTGTCGCTCAGATAAGGCAAAATTGAATTCTTTTTATCATGATGTACATTATCAGTTACAGTGATATCAGCCTCTAATATTTTGGAATAACCATGCTTCAGATAAAATATGGGTCATAGTTCACTGAAAGAAAATCTCTAATGCCAGTAGAAACAAATTGACTCAGGAGAATGAATACAATTACAGACCTCAAACATACTATTTCATATATCTTACGTCTCATTTTGATAAATCTTTGAATTTCAGTCATATCTCATAATCTGTTCATTGGAGATTTTCAGCAAATTATAATGTGAAAATGACCAATGATTTCTAACAACATAAGACCAAAATCTCATTAATGTGCTAGAAATTAAGCATGAGAATAAGACTAAGGAAGTGTATTCTGACATTTTAAGTCAATTCTTCTGCTAAAGGCTGAGGCAAGAAAAGGGAATTCATTCCAAATGTTATTTACAGAGTTCAGATCCTATTTAAGGTACCTTGCCATGACACATTGCCGACCACTCCTTATGACAGAGGCTGATTACATAAAAGATTAAGTTGCCAAGGGTAACAGGCAGCTGAAATGTTCAGAGGATAACTGGGATAACTGGATCCTGGACCTATTTAATTCTAAGGAAATGAAATTCTAGAGTTTCCTATGTTAGAGAAGATGCAGTAAGGGAGGATAACAGGAAATAAGAACCAACAAGCAAGAAAAATAGACAACAGTTACTGAAAAAAGTCAAGAGATAGATGACAAAGAAAAGTTGGTAGAACAGGCAAGCACAGGGAGAGGAAAAACTTGGGAAGCAAAAAGAGGCATAATTAGGAGTAAAAGAAAGTATATGAACCAATATATAACTGCTAAAGGAAACAGAATTGGCTACACCAAAATACATCATTAAGTATGTCTTCGGGTGTGATTGATATTTGCATATGTATGTATATATACATATTTTTCCTTCTATAGCCTTTTGTTTAAAAATTATCTACTCTTCTGTAAGTGGACATCTTTTTATTTCATATTATAGTGATATTGATTATGATTCCCAAGTGGCAATCCATATTTAATTTGTCCAGTCTGCTTGTATAAAGGGTTGTATATCATTAAGTGAGAAAGGAAGGGGGTTCTCAGTACAGGACTCTGTCCTGACCCTGGGAAAAGGAGTAATAGATATCATTTGAGAGATTTATGATTAGAAAAGAAAGTGAGGATGGAGGGAAGAATAATCGATGGAAATTTCATATGTTACATTATCCATGCAACTCCAAGAGATCTAGGGAAAAGCTCCCAAAATGCTGAGTGGTACCTCTTTAAAGGATTTATAGGTAGAGGCAGACAAGACTTGATAGCATGAGAAATCAAGGATGAGTTGTGATCATTAGTGGATAATACAGGTGAGGCAACAGATCCATGAAATACCAAAATATATGATTAAGGTGGAGTAGAGTGAAAAGAAAGACAGTGAAGGAGGCAGCTAGGTAGCGCAGTGGATAGAGCATCAGCCCTGGATGGACTCAGGAGGACCTGAGTTCAAAACAAGCCTCAGACACATAACACTTACTAGCTGTGTGACTCTGGGCAACTCACTCAACCCTGATTGCCATACCAAAAAAACCCCAAAAACTAACAAGCAAAAGAAAAAAAAAACACAACAAATACAATGAAGAAAGACATTGTTTTGAATCCTGGTTTTACCACTTACTAGCTATGTAAATTGGGACAAATCTAGATTTCATTTTCTTCATCTGTAAAATGGGGAAAATAATGTTTGATCTGACTATGTTTTTGTTGTTCTTTTCTTAAAGTACCATAAAATGTGAGCTATTGTTAGAAGCAATGATAAATTCTTTATGTAAGACAGTTTTATGTACACATTGCACCTCATTCCTTTTTATACTCATTGATTCTATAGACTTGTGTGATTTCCAGACTGTTCTGCTCATAGTTCTAATACTAGTTCCTTTTTTGCTCTTAGTTTTATTCTCTTTTTAGTATTTCTTTCATTTACTTGGCATTCCTTTCAGTTATAGCTGTTTGTCCTTGCCCATTGTTTTGTTGAGAAATAACTCTTCCCTTAAAATATGCATATAAGAATTGAACTTGTAAAGATCTTCAGAGGCATCTTTTCCACTTTTTCATTTATCTATTTTCTGAATCATCAACAAGCTTTTATTAAATACCTACTATGTGCCTTGATAAATTCAGATCACTAGTCCTCAATGAATGATGTCTTGGCTACTGACAGAACTGGCAAATATGATCGCTGAACTGTTGTCAGTAATCAGATATTTTAAAGTTTGAGAAGAATAGAAGAGAGTGCATTTTTGGAGAAGAACAAGTGCAGTGTCAATTTTTCCAAAAAAGGACATAGAACAGAACTTGAAAATTAAAGGCTTCTGAATTTGGCTTTACTTTCCATTGAAATTCTACAAAATATTATTTTAAATTTTTTTTAAATTTTATTAATTTATTTTGATTTATTAACAATCACTTCCATATGCTTTTGAGTTTAAAATTTTTCTCCCCTTCCTCCCACCACCCTCTCCAAGAGCGACACAATCTCATATAGGCTATACATTTATATTCCTATTATTCACATTAGTGAAGTTGTAAGTAAAAATTAAAACCAATAGGAGGAACCATTAGAAAGAGGAAACAAAACTCAACAGAAGAGAAAAAAAATGATAGCAATTCAACTTCCATAGTTCTTTCTTTGGATGTGGATAGCATTTTCCATCACGAGGCCTCTGGAGATGTCTTAGATCCTTGTAATGCTGAGAAGGGTTCAGTTTATCAATATTAGTAATTGCATAATGTGGCTGTTATTGTGTACAATGTTACTTCACTCAGCATCAGACCATACAAGTCTTTCCAAGTTTTTCTGAAGTCAGCCTGTTCATCATTTCTTATAGCACAATAGTATTCCATTACATTCATATACCACAACTTGCTCAGCCATTCCCCAATTGATGGGCATCCTCTCAATTTCCAATTCTTTGCCACCACAAAAAGAGCTGCTATGAATATTTTTGTACATGTGGGTCCTTTTCCCATTTGTTTGATCTCTTTGGGATATAGCCCTAGAAGTGCTATTGCTGGATCAAAGGGTATGCACATTTTTGTAGCCCTTTGGGCATAGTTCCAAATTGTTCTCCAAAATGGTTGGATCATTTCACAACTCCACCAACAATGTATTAGTGTTCCAATTTTCCCACATCTTCTCCAGCATTTATCATTTTCCTGTTTTGTCATGTTGGCCAATCTGATAGGTGTGATGTGGTACCTCAGAGTTGTTTTGATTTGCATTTCTCTAATCAATAATGATTTAGAGCATTTTTTCATATGACTATAGATGGCTTTAATTTCTTCATCTGAGAACTGTCTGTTCATATCCTTTGACCATTTATCAATTGGGGAATGGCTTGTGTTCTTATAAATTTGTCTTAATTCTCTATATATTTTAGAAATGAGGCCTTTATCAGAGAGACTGGTTGTAAAAATTCTTTCCCAATTTTCTACCTTCCTTCTAATCTTAGTTGCATTGGCTTTGTTTGTGCAAAAACTTTTCAATTTAATGTAATCAAAATTATCCATTTTGCTTTTCATAATGTTCTCTATCTCCTGTTTGGTCATGAATTCTTCTGTTCTCCATAGATCTGATAGGTAAACTATTCCTTGTTCTCCCAGTTTACTTATGGTATCAGCCTTTATATCTAAGTCTGAACCCATTTTGACTTTATTTTGGTATATGGTGTGAGATTTGGGTCTATGCCTAGTTTCTGCCATACTCTTTTCCAGTTTTCCCAGCAGTTTTTTTCAAAGAGTGGGTTCTTATCCCAGAAGCTGGGGTCTTTGGGTTTATCAAATAATAGATTACTATAGTCATTGACTACTGTGTCTTGCATATTTAACCTATTCCACTGATCCACCTCCCTATTTCTTAGCCAGTACCAAGCAGTTTTGATGATTGCTGCTTTATAATACAATTTAAGATCTGGAATTGCTAGGCCACCTTCCCCTGCATTTCTTTTCATTAGTTCCTTTGATATTCTGGACCTTTTGTTTTTCCAAATGAATCTTGTTATTGTTTTTTCTAACTCTATAAAATAATTTTTTGGTAGTTTGATTGGTATGGCACTGAATAAGTAAATTAGCTTAGGTAGGATTGTCATTTTTATTATATTAGCTCGGCCTACCCATGAGCAACTGATGTTTTTCCAATTATTTAGATCTGATTTTATTTGTGTGAAAAGTGTTTTGTAATTGTGTTCATAGAGTTCCTGGGTTTGTTTCGGGAGGTAGACTCCTAAATATTTTATAATGTCTACAGTAAGTTTAAATGGGATTTCTCTTTCTATCTCTTGCTGTTGGGCTTTGTTGGTAATATATAGAAATGCTGATGATTTATGTGGGTTTATTTTATAGCCTGCAACTTTGCTAAAGTTGTTTATTATTTCAAGTAGTTTTTTAGTTGATTCTCTAGGATTCTCTAAGTATATCATCATGTCATCTGCAAAGAGTGATAGCTTTGTTTCTTCTTTGCCTATTCTAATGCCTTCAATTTCTTTTTCTTCTCTTATTGCTAAAGCTAAGGTTTCCAGTACAATATTGAATAACAGTGGTGATAATGGACATCCTTGTTTCACCCCCGATCTTATTGGAAATGCTTCTAGCCTGTCCCCATTACATATAATGCTTGCTGAAGGTTTTAGATAGATGCTATTTATTATTTTAAGGAAGACTCCATTTATACCTATGCTTTCTAGTGTTTTTAATAGGAATGGGTGTTGTATTTTATCAAAAGCTTTTTCTGCATCTATTGAGATGATCATGTGGTTTCTGTTGGTTTTGTGTTGATATGCTCAATGATGCTGATAGTTTTCCTAAATTGAACCAACCCTGCATTCCTGGTAAAATCCTACCTGGTCATAGTGTATTATTCTTGTGATAAGTTGCTGTAATCTATTGCTAATATTTTGTTGAAAATTTTTGCATTTATATTCATTAGAGAAATTGGTCTATAATTTTCTTTCTCTATTTTGACTCTTCCTGGTTTAGGTATCAACACCACATTTGTATCATAAAAATAATTTGGTAAGACTCCTTCTTCACCTATTTTCCCAAATAGTCTATATAGTATTGGAATTAATTGTTCTTTAAATGTTTGATAGAATTGCATGTAAATCCATCTGGCCCTGGAGATTTTTTCCTAGGGAGTTCATCAATGGCTTGTTCAATTTCTTTTTCTGAGATGGGGTTATTTAAGTATTTTACTTCCTCTTTGTTAATCTGGGCAATTTATATTTTTGTAAATATGTATCCATTTCACTAAGATTGTCAAATTTGTTGGCATATAGTTGGGCAAAATAATTCCTAATTATTGTTTTAATTTCCTCTTCCTTGGTGGTAGCTTCCCTTTTCATTCTTGATACTAGTAATTTGGTTTTCTTCTTTCTTTTTTTAATTAAATTAACCAAAGGTTATCTATTTTATTGGTTTTTTCATAAAACCAGCTCTTAGTTTTATTTATTAGTTCAATAGTTTTCTTAATTTCAATTTTATTAATTTTTCCTTTGGTTTTCAATATTTCTAATTTGGTGTTTAGTTGAGGATTTTTAATTTGTTCTTTTTCTAGTTTTTTTAGTTGTATGCCCAATTCATTAATCTCCTCTTTTTCTATTTTATTTATGTAAGCATTTAGAGATATAAAACTTCCCCTAAGAACTGCTTTCCTGCATCCCATAGGTTTTGGTATGTTGTCTCATTATTGTCATTCTCTTGAATGAAATTATTGATTGTTTCTATGATTTGTTGTTTGACCCAATCATTTTTTAGGATTAGATTATTTAGTTTCCAATTATTTTTTAGTCTATCTTTCCATGGCCCTTTATTACATATAATTTTTATTGCATCATGATCTGAAAAGGATGCATTTAATATTTCTGCCTTTCTGCATTGGATTGTGAGGTTTTTATGCCCTAGTACATGGTCAATTTTTGTGTATGTGCCATGTACTGCGAGAAAAAAGTATATTCCTTTCTATCCCCATTCAGTTTTCTCCAGAGGTCTATCATACCTAACTTTTCTAATGTTCTATTCACCTCCTTAACTTTCTTGTTTATTTTGTGGTTAGACTTATCTAGTGCGAGAGGGGGAGGTTCAGGTCCCCCACTAGTATAGTTTTGCTGTCTATTTCTTCCTGTAACTCCCTGAACTTCTCCTGTAAGAATTGGATGCTATACCATTTGGTGCATATATATTTAGTAATGATATTACTTCATTGTCTATGGTGCCTTTTAGCAGGATGTAGTTTCCTTCCTTATCTCTTTTGATTAGATCTATTTTTGCTTTTGCTTTGTCTGAGATCAGGATTGCTACCCCTGCTTTTTTTACTTCAGCTGACACATAATATATTCTGCTCCAGCCTTTTACCTTTACCCTGTATGTGTCACTCTTTTTCAAATGTGTTTCCTGTAAACAACATATTGTAGGATTATGGTTTTTAATCCATTCTGCAATCCATTTCTTTTTATGGGAGAGTTCATCCATTCACATTCACAGTTATGATTACTATCTGTGTCTTTTTCTCCATCCTTTTCCCCCTATTTATGCTTTTCTTTCTCCTTTTTCCTTCTCCCCTTCACTAGTGTTTTGCTTTTGACCACTGCCTCCTTCAGTCCCTTCCCCTTTTATTATCCCTTTCCCTTTTCTTCCCCTTTAGTCTTACTGCTGCTTCTCCCTTCTTTCCCTCCCTTTTCTTTCCCTCCTTTTCTTTCCCCTTTTCCCTCCTACTGCCTATAGGGCAAGTTAGATTTCTATACCTAACTGATTATGTTATGCCCTTCTTGAGCCAAATCTGATGAGAGTAAGGTTCAAACAATGCTCCCCCCCTTCTTTCCCTCTGCTGTAATAGGATTTTGTGTCTTTTCCTGTAATGTAATTTACCCTTGTCTGCCTCCTCCTTTCTCAGTACATTTTCTAAGATCAGATTGATCCACTTAATTGGATCCATTTAACCCACTTGATTAGATTTTTTTTTATCATTACATCAAAGTCAACTAATATCCACCCTCTTTATGTATACTCCTTTAACATGGTGAATAACAATACAGTTCTCAAGAGTTGCAAGTGTCATTCCCTTGTAGGGTAAACAGTCCCCCTTATTAACAACATATTGTATCTTCTGTCCCATTTACCTTTTTATGTCTTCTTGAGTCTGTACTTGAAGATCAAATTTTTTGTTGAGCTCTGGTCTTTTTATCAGGAAGTTTGGAAGTCTCCTATTTCATTGAATATCCATCTCCTCCCTTGAAAAATCATGCTCATTTTTGCTGAGTAGTTGATCCTTGGCTGCAATCCAAGCTCCTTTGCTTTATGGAATATCATGTTCCATGCCCTGTGGTCTTTTAATGTAGAAGCTGCAAGGTCCTGTGTAATCCTGACTGTGGTTCCATGATATTTAAATTGTTTCTTTCTGGCTGCTTGCAGCACCTTCTCTTTCATCTGGTAATTTTGGAATTTTGCTATTATATTCTTGTTGTCAATTTGGGATCTCTTTCAGGTGGTGAGGTGGATTCTTTCTATGGTTATTTTCCTTCTGGTTCTAGGACTTCAGGGCAGTTTTCCTTTATGATTTCCTGAAAGATACTGTCCAGGCTCTTTTTTTCATCATGATTTTCAGGTAGTCCAATAATTTTTAAATTGTCTCTCCTGAGTCGATTTTCCAGGTCGGTTGTTTTATCGCTGAGGTATTTTACATTTTCATCAATTTTTTCATTTTTTTTGTTTCTGTTTGACTGATTCTTGCTCTCTCATAGAGACATTAGTTTCCACTTGTCCAATTCTAGTTTTTAACAGATTGTTTTCTTCTGTTAGTTTTTGTACTTCCTTCTTCAGTTGGCCAATTGCATTTTTTAAGGATTCTGTCTCTCTCATTTGACTTTTAAAATCCCTCTTGAGTTCTTCTAAGAAGGCTTTTTGGGCTTCAAACCAGCTCATATTTCCTTTTGATGTTGCAGATGTGGTTTTGTTGATAAAGTTGTCCTCTTCAGAATTATTGTCTTGATCTTCACTCTTCTCATAATATGAATCTATGGTATGTTTCTTTCTACTCATGGTGTTTCTTTATTCTCTGGCCTTTAAAGAGATTGAGCTCTCCTGCTTGGGAAGAGAGAGCACTGACCCAAGCTTCTTGTGTTGGGAGCCTAGGTCTTGGTCACTGGCTTTGTGTGCTGGTGCCTCTTATGTTGGTAATTAGAGGCTGTAGGGTTCTGGCAGTTTACCTTGTGTTGGGCTGGAGTCAGCAAGGCTGGAACTTTCAGGCAATTCTAGGTTGCCTGCTTTTCTTTTCCTTTACCTTTCTTCAGCTCCTTTTAGATGGGTGGTGCAGGGTGTTTATCTGCCTGGGGCCCCTTGCAGTGCTGCCTTTCTTGTTTCTGCTAATGCACTGGGAGATTGCTTTGTGGTAGAGTACTGAGACACCTGGTGGTTTTCTGAGCTGGCCTCCACTGGTTCCCCTGTCCTCACTGAGGCACTCAGAGGTCCAGGTGTTGGTGTTTGCCTGCTCTACCACCTGGGCTTCAGGATTTCTTCCTGGTTGATAATTGGAGGATGCAGGGCTCCGACAGCTCATCTGGTGTTAGGCTGGAACCAGTAAGGCTGGGGCTTTAGGAAGACTTTAGATTTCTTTCTTCAGCTCCTTTCAGATGAATGCCACAGGGTACTTATAAGCCTGGGGCCCCTTGTAGTTCTGCCTCCCTTAATTTTTGCTGAGGCACTTGGAGACCCGTTTGCTGGGCTGCTGCACTGCTGCTCCCCATCTTTCTTCTAGTTCAGCTGTTCCAGGGTATTTTTCTGGGGTGATATTTTCTGGGGTTTCAGAGGTTGATAGGGGAGAGTGACAGTGGCTACCTTTTCACTCCACCATCTTGGCTCCTGGAAGTGGCTACAAAATATTTTAAATGGATGGTTGGTGAATGTTTAGAAAAGGAAGCATTGGTCAAAAAGAGGCAGTATGGTTTCATAAAGAAGAGCTTGTTCCAGATTAAACTTTACATTTTTTACCTGGTTATTAAATCAGTGGTAGTTGAAACAAATTCTATAAATCAGTAATTCTTAAAACTTTTTTGTTTTCAGAACACATTTACAATCTTAAAACATACTAAGGACCTGAGAAAGCTTTCATGTGAGTTATATCAATAAGTATTTACCATATTAGAAGTTAAAACTGATAAAGTTTTAAAATATTAATTTCGGATAATAAATACATTACATATTAATGTAAATAACATATTATCATTAAAATGTTATTTTCCAAAGCAAAACAAAATTAGTGAAAAGAGTAATACTGTTTTTATATAGTTTTGCAAATTTCTTTAATGTTTGGCTAGACAGTTGGATTTTCATATCTTCTTCTGCATTCAATTTGTTGTGATATTCTGTTTTGGTTGAAATATACGAAGAAAATATAGCTTCACATAGGTGGTTAGAAAAAGGAGGAATATTTTAATAGGCAAGTAATATCATTGTGTTGAGTTTTATATAACAATTTTAAACTCACAGACCTCCTGAAAAGGACTTGGGGACATTCAGGCATCCGTAGGCTACATATTAGTATCCATGGCTGTACTTTTATTTTTATCTAAATTTGAGCACAGCTTTCGACAAAATTTCTTATGTTATTCCTTGGACTAAGCCATGAGATATGACTAGACCATAAATATACTAAGAATGTTTTAAATGACTGAACCCAAAGAATAATTAATAATGGCTAAGTATTAACTAGAAAATGGTCTCCAATAGACTGCCCTGGGGATTTGCATTTCCCTTTATGTTGTTTAACAGTTCTGTCAAAGTAAATGTCATGTTTATCCAGTTTAGAGATGACACAAAGGTAGGAGGATGGGCAATGCATTAGATGACATATTTAGAATTCAAAAAGTTATAGAAAGTATGGATCAGAATTTGTCTAAAAATATATGAGGTTGAATTATAAACCAATTATGGTTTAATAGTATGAAATGGTCAACAAGTGGGTCAATGCAATATTAGAATGCATTAAAGCAGAGTGTCAAGGTCTATAATTCTCTTCCCTGGTAAGATGACATCTGGAATTTTAGATATCATATTCTAATTATAGAAACCACATTTTAAGAAGGACATTGAAAAACTGAAGGGTGCCAAACAAAATAGCAGGGTACTCAAGTTCATGGAATTTTGCCATTTGTTTCATTCTTAGTAGAGATAAAGAGCTGGCCACCATTGGTTATTAGGATATATTTCTGCATGTTTCAGGTTAGCAATGAAGGTGTTTTGAAATTTTTCTTCCATAGGCTAAACAATTCTAAATATTTTTTTCAACTTTTACTTGTTGAACTTTCTTTTTCTTTTCTTTTTTTTTTTTTTGGCTAAGCAATGGGGTAAGTTTGTTGCCCAGGATCATACAGGTACTAAGTGTCAAGTGTCTAAGGTCGAATTTGAACTCAAGTCCTCCTGACTCCAGGGCTGGTGCTCCATCCACTGCACCACCTAGCAGCCCCTTGTTGAGCCTCTTTAACCAATCATACTTGTTTTTGTTTTGTAAACCCATTCCAACTTTCATTCTTGTTTTTGTTCTTTTCTTTAACATCATGCTCATTTCTCTTCTTTGTATTCATGTAGCCAGCTATGTCAACTAGTTAACTGTTTTGGTTTAAAATTTCCTCCCTTCTTTCTCTATTACTCTCCCATTCTGAAACTATGGATTTTCCTCATGTTGGTAATTTCTTCTTTCCTTTTGCTGAGGGTACTTAAGACATGTTCATTTTACTTTTCCCCTCTGAACCAAGAAGAGTACATCACTGAACAATTCTTGGTTCCTGAGTAAAGACCAATAAGTCAGACAAATAACATTCACTAAATGCCTATTATGTACCAGGTACTGTGCTAAATGCTAGGGATACAAAGGAAGTAAAAAAAAAAAAAACAGTCCCTGTTCTCAGGGATCTCACATTCTAATGGGTGAGATAACAGGTAAACAACTAGGTACAAATAAGATATATACAGGATAAATTGGAGTCTTTCCCCGAAAGAGGGCACTAAGATTAAGGAGGACTGAGAAAAGGCTTCTTACAGAAGGGAAGAATTTGCTTGAGACTAGAAGGAATCCAGGTAAACTAGGAGTCAGAGGAGGAAGGGAGAGCTCTCAGAGTGAGAAGATGAAGTATCACATGGGAGGAATAGTAAGAATTACTGTCACAATGTATGTGGAGTCACTTAAGGTTGTAAGAATATTAGAAAGGTAGGAAAGGACCAAGTTATGAAAGACATTAAAAAGCTTTCTTGCTTTATGGCTCCAGACAGAAGGCAACAGCTTCTTAAACATGCTGAATATCTATAGTGAACCATTCCAAGTTATGAGGTCGGCAAAAAAGACTTTGGTAAATGTGGAGTGAAAATGGGCATTGATCCTGTAGGGATGCACATCTCCTAGTTTCCTTTAGATTCAATGCTGCAGTGGGTATACTTTGCCTAATTGATAGTTAGAAATCAGAAAAGATGAAGTACAAAACTGGATATGTAACCAGCCTCAAGACACAGACTGTTTTGTTTCTTACAGGTGACTTCTGCTGTTTTATTTTTCATTATTGTCCACAGATTTTATTTTCTTTGCTAAATTGACAGTGAACTTGGCCTGCTGAAACTCACTCTCTGGATAAAGGCACAATCGTATACCAAACAATGATTATACAAATCTCAAGGCAGAACGCTGGTCTGTACTGGCTTAATGCTAATTCATTTGCTTTTAGACAAACATTTACCCAATAAGTATTTATTTGCTCATCTTCTGCAGACCTTGTTTAACTTTGATACAGGGACATGAATAATTAGGCCAATGCAAAATAAAATAAGTACTGGTTTTGGCAGATTGATGTTAATATAAGCTTTTAGTTAAAAAGAAGAAAAGAATTGCTTTTCTCAGAAAAACTAAAATTTTTGCCCACCAGTAAAATTAGACAAATTTCCCAAAATGCTAAAGGGTTTTAATTTTTCCTAAAGAATGAGTATATCTGTCATGATCAGTTTAACATATTACATATCTAAGCAATCATTCTCATTGTTATCAAATGAATTGATTACATAGCATTGCAATTGCACTGATAAATAGACCAAAATACTGGTTGGTTTCCCTGCTTCAAGTCTTTCCCCACTCTAACCCATCTTCCATTCAACTGTCAAGCTAATTTTCCTAAAGCACAGATCTGACTGTCATCACCCGCATTTTGTGAATTCCACTGGCCCCTCTCATCTCCAGCATCAAATATAAAATCTTCTTGTCATTCACAGCCTTTCACAACCCTAGGTATTCTATCATTTAGTGACACTGGCATCCTTGCTGTTTCTCAAACAAGACACTATGACTCTGGAATCTGTACTTTCACTGCCTGTTCATGCCTGGAATCCTCTCCCTCCTTATCTATCTTATAGCTTTCCTGGCTTCCTTCAAGTTTTAACTGAAGTCCTACCTTCTTAAGAAGCTTTTCTCAGTCCTTCTTAATCTCAGTGTCTTCTCTTAAGGGAATAATCCAAATTTATCCTGCATATATCTTATTTGATGAACATGATGGTTTATATGTTATTTCCCCAATTAAACTGTGACCCCTTGAGAGCAAAGATGGTTTTTCCTCCTTTCTTTCTTTCTTTCTTTTTTTTTGTGCAAGGCAATTGGGGTTAAGTGACTTGCTCAGATCACACAGTTAGTAAGTGTTATGTGGCTGGGGTCAGATTTGAACTGAGGACCTCCTGATTTCAGGGCCAGTGCTCTATCCACTGTGCTACCTAGCTGTCCCTTACCTCTTTCTTTGTACCTGGACCATAGCAGGCAATTAATAAGTGCTTAATGACTCACATACTATGTTCTATATAAATTTTTAGTAGTTATCTAGATATAGTTTATGGTAACCATTAACTATCTTTGTTTTTATTTTCTGGTGTTCTACAGAACTACATAGGTTATGGCTGATTTTATACATGACAGAGGAAGCCTAGGATAATGAACATAAAGCCGGCTACAGAGTTAGGAGGACTTTGGATCAAGTCCTACCCTTGACACACACTGGCTATGTGAGCCTGGCAAGTTGCTAAATTCTCAGAACTGATCTTCATTGGTAGATGGTACTACTAATGAAATCTGAGAGGGAGAGGAAGCAGGGAGATTGTTTTCAATGGAATATAGGTACATCCACATTTTCCACTAAGATCTATGCTAAGAGTTGCTTTTCCTCTAAAAGCATATATTTCCAACAATAAAAAAATTATTCATTTTCACATATTATACAAACACTTAGATATCACAGACTGAAAGGAAATAGGCATCCTAGAGTTAGCAATGCCTTCTGGCTCTGCTAGGGAGAGCCAGAAAGAAATTAACTTCTGGTTTTTTCAAGCTCACCTAAGAGACTGTGTTATGTGGACCAAAGTCCATCAAAATCTACTAAAATGGATGAAAAAAAATCGATAGTTCTTCCTCAATCTCATCCTACCAGGAGGTAAATTCCAAAACCTCATCTTGCTGCAAAGATCTAAGATTTTTTACTAATAAATAGTATCAGGTAATTAATCAGTATGTTTAGTCTTGAATGCACAGTGTATCTCAGTGTTATATTTCCATTCTGTCCTAAATGTCACACAGAGTTTCTTGGCAGACTGTTGCAACAGCTGGATAGAACTTGCTATACTCTTAGATCAGTCTCCTCTAGGCCTTTTCACATTCAAGCTGAATTCAACAACATTGAGGTGGGCGGTCCTTAGTCATCTTTTCCTTTTACACCCCTCCAGATGTTTTCTGTTCAGATCTTAGCAAAGAAAAAAAGTGGAGGAATTTATTTTACAGCACAGATTTTTTTTTCTTTTTGGAGGTTTGGACATCATCTACTTACTCAAGATTTATACTAAAATTAAGGTATTCCATTTGTATATTTCTGCTTTGCTATGATAGAGAGATGATTTCCAAATGACACATAATGATATTTTGACAGCATATAAGTGAGATGTCCTAGTTATCTTGCTGTCCTCTCATGTTACTGAGTAATCTTCTAGGGTTCCAACTCTTTTTTCCATTTTTGAGGCTATCTACAAATGAAGTGCTATTTTGTTCAAAAGGCATATAAAAATTCTCCTTAGTGAATTCCTCTGAATACAGAGGAAGAGAAAGAACACAGGTAAGTCTGAGTTCTCTATACAAACAAGTCAGATAGCCTCATTAGAAGAGGATGAGTTATATTTATAGTGCTGTCTCAGAGGAAATTCATAGTGATGGAGCTTTAATGAGTAGGTAGAGATTAGAGTAGAAATCTATATTTTAAAAATTGATAATTGAGTATCAATTTAATTGGTTTCCTTTTTAACCATAGTAATTTATTTAGGCATTTACAAACATTCTGAGAAGCGGTCCATAGACTGCAGCAGTCTGCCAAAGGGGTTCAAGACATGAAAAAAAGGCTTAGAGAGTCAGGGCTTTAGAACGAAACCTCTGGGGGCAAGCTGTTAAATTGTTATCCCATCCTAGCATTTCCTAGCATATGGCAGTTGTAGAGGTAGGGAGTGATGCTGTATGTATACATATATGTAAGGTAGTGGTTTGGCTCTGTTTCTCCTCTTCCTACCATGGTGACTATGACTCCCTGCCATTCCAACAATGACAAGCTTCAGGCATCCACTTCTTGGGCAATACTCACTCAAGTTCCTTGGCTTTATTCTATGGACAGTAAAGGCTCCTTCATTCATTTCTCAAGCATTTGTTAAGTCCTTTCTAAGTGCTAGGCACTGGGGATACAATCAAAAACAAACTGCTCCTCAAAGACCTTACATTCTGTCCAAGGAAATAACTTGTACTTAGAAGATTAAAAATATACGAATATATGTGTACGTAATGTTCACTCATCGCACTCTTTGTGACCCCATATGAAGTTTTCATGGCAAAGATACTTGAGTGGTTTGCCATTTCCTTCTCTAGCTTATTTTACAGATGAGAAACTGAGGCAAACAGGGTGGCACAGTGGAGAGGGTGCTGGGCCTGGAGTAAGGAAAACTCTGAGTTCACATCCAGCCTCAGATACTCACTAACTGTGTGACCCTGGGCAAGTCATTAAATCCTGTTTGCCACAGTTTTCTCATCTGTAAAATGAGCTAGAGAAGGAAATGCCAAACCATTCCAATATCTTTGCCAAGAAATGTCCACATGGGGTCACAAAGAGTTGGACACGACAAAAAACTGAACAGCAGCAAAACAACGGTGTGAATTATATACACATAAATTATATTTATATACAATATAATTATATACATACTCTCTAATATATAATCATATATATTTATATGTTAGATGATACATATAGTATATATACACATAACACATTTATATAAACTGTGTTAAATACATATAGGTATATGTGTATAAACAGGAATTCATGTATCTTCTATCTCTATAGAGATATAGATGATTTATAAATATATATATCAATTATACATAATTCTTACATACAAACCTACACATATATGTATGTACATAACTTCATATTATATCCTTATTTTTATGCATGTACATTACATCTATGGATAGATACAGATATATAAAAGATACTAGTGAAGGAAACCAGTATCTTTGCCAGGAAAATCCCAAATGGGATCATGAAGAGTCAGAAATAAACAACAATAAATATAAAAGATACAAATTAATTCCTGGGTTGGGGAAGAATTTTAGCAATTAGGGAGATCAAGATGGGCTTACTGTAGGAGGCCTTACTGGAGCTGAGCTTTGAAAGCCAACTACAGTGTCTGTAGAGCAGAGGTGAAGAGGCATTGCATTCCAGCCATGATGGCCAGCCTGAGCCAGTTCATGGAGGGAAGAAAACTCTGGTGTCCTTCACCGGGCCAAAGGCAACCTCTTTCTGTTCTGTCAGCACCTCCAACACTGCTAGCCGGTTGAAGTAGTCATAATAAATTTTACAAAATGCTTTAAAATGTTCATGTAAAAATAGCATATATCTTCTAATTGACATAGAATTCAAACACATTGTACCATACCTCAACTTAAATTTTCATGATGAAAACTCTTTTGTCTTTTAATGTATGAATCTTCATCAATTAAACATCCTACACAATTTCATTTTTTAAAAAAGTCATTTGATACGAGCATATGTGCAGCAGGCTGGAGCCCCTTTTCTCAGTATTTGCCTATGAATTTGCTTCACATATCAGATGTAATCCTCGTGATATGTCACAGACTTACCAAAAGGAACAGCAACGATCACTCTGTCTTGAGAAGTGCCAATCTCAAACGAAAATATGTCAGTTTTTGCCTAACAATAGCACTAGCAAACTTTTTTTTAAAAAATTGACTCTCTTTATACTGTCAGTAGTAAAAGTTCACTCTTGCTTAAAACAAGAGTTATATTGTCTAAGCACTTCTTTTCAGGCTGGTATACTACCCTGTTTAATTACCTCAGTGATTACAGAGTTAAGGCACTCGTTGAGCATAGTACTGGTTCCTGCAAATAAGCCATCATCATTGTTACTTATACAGTGCTTTATCATTTTCAGAGCCTACTTGGGCACTATTTCATTACTTAACTGAACAACTGACATTTTATTCGGTCGTCTCAGAAAACTAAGTATTGAGGCAGTCTGGTTAAACAAGGGCTCTTTCTCCAGAGAGAGAAGATAGAGATCTAGAGAGAAATACCCAGAATGCCTTGTACTCACTCCGGGGTGCATTCTAGTTTACTTATAACTGTATTCAGAGATGCTTAGAGTGTTCTTGTCTGAGACAGGTGTATTTGTAAAAGGCCCAGCTTCATTTCTTTATTTCTGAGTATAAAAAGGGATAGCGATTGATGATTGGGGATGACTTAAGCTAGTCTGCAGTCCTGGCACAATTGGGTGGCACTTGGTCAGCTCTTTACTGTACTGTGACATGTACCAGAATCAGGAGAAAAAGGACTCAGGTTTCCATATCATGAGTTGTCACACATCTTTATTTCATCCTTTGTTTTCACAGGAAACTGTAGCTATTTTCCTGTGATCATGAGCTATGCCTCTGTGCTTTAAAAATTCCTAAATGTATACTATATTAATTGCATCAATCATTTGTTAAAGGCTGCTTTTATTTTAAACATATTTAATCCTGATGATTATTTTTAAATCCTTTTTTTGTGATGGAAAGAAGTGGCTTTGAAAAATAAGTGATTTTTTTTTTACATCACCTAGATTTTACTTTGTATCCCATATCCCACTCACAGAGAACCAACCTTTATTACAAAGGTTTTTTTTAAGAAGAGAAAAAAAAAACGGAAAATATTACTAATACTTTTTTTTAAAATATCTGAATAGTACATGCAGTATTTCAACTCCTGAACTTGACCTCTGCAAGAGGACATGGTGGGGGAAAAGGAGAGGAGGGTTTCTTCTTATATATCCTCCCTGGGACCAGTCTCATTCTTTATAATTTCCCAACGTTCAAAAGTTATGATTGTTTTATGGTGATTGTTCTTTCTCTTTACACTATCATAATCATTATGTATATAATTTTCTTGGATCTGTTACCTTCATTTTGCATAATTTCATATAAGTCTTTCCTTCTTTATATTTATCATGTTCCCTCGCTGTTTTCTTACAGCACAGAATTAATTAATTCATGTATCACAACATATTTAGCCCTTTCCTTGTCAATAAGTACCTACTTCGTTTCCAGGGTTTATTTTTTCTTTCTTATCACAGGAAGTGGTACTATACCTAATTTTGTATATATAGGGCTATTTTAAAAAAGTTACCTCTTAAAGGTATACCAACTCTGAAACTTCTGAATCAAAGGCTCTGAATATTTTAATCACTTTATTTGAATCGCATATTGCCTTCAAGGATAGTTGTACCAATTCCCAGATCTGCCAATAAAGAATTAATGTGCCTGCCTTCCAATTGTTTCTCCAACATTGACTTTTCCTGTTTTTTTGTCATCTTTGAGAACTGGCTGGATATGGAGTAAAGCTTTAGGATTATTTTGATTTGTGCTTCTCTTATTATTAGTGATTACATGTTACTTTTACATGGTTTTTATTAGCTTACAATTCTTTTTTTTTTTTTTGGCTAGGCAATGGGGTTAAGTGACTTGCCCAGGGTCACACAGCTAGTTAAGTGTTATGTCTCTGAGGCCGGATTTGAACTCAGGTCCTCCTGAATCCAGGGCCAGTGCAATATCCACTGTGTCTCCTAGCTGCCCCAGCTTGCAGTTCTTTTGAAGAATTTTCGTTCAAATGCTTTGACCACCCATATATTGGAGAACAACTTTTGTTCTCATATATTTTTTCATTGTCTGTATATCTTAGTTACCAAATTCTCATCAGAGATATTTGATTAAAAAAAAATTTCCAGTTGACCGCTTCCGTTTTTGTCCTGGATGTGCTATTTTTGTTCATTCAAAAGCTTTTCAATTTCATATAATCAAAATTATCTGTGTGATCTTTTGTAATTGCATCTATATTTGTTTGGTTAAGGATTCATCCCGTAACCCACAGCTGTGAAAGGTTTATTATTTGCTTCTGTTCTAATTTTTTTTTTTATGGTTTGATGTTGATATTCAGGTCGTGTATCCATTTTGAATTTATTATGGAATATGGTGTAAGATATGAGTCTAAGTCTAGTTTCTGCCAAACTGCTTTCCAGTTTTCCTAATAGGACTTTATTAGAGTTTCTTTTTTTCACCTAAGTAGCATATGTTTTGATGTTTATCAAATATGGGGTTATTGAATTCATTTATTTCTGATTCTCCCTTGTCTAGTCTGATCTGCTGATTTACTTTTTATTCTTTTTAATCAGTGGCAAGTGATTTTGATGACTATTGTTTCATATGATATTTTGAGGTAAGAAAAGTGCTTTTCTTCTTTCATTATCACTTTTATTTTTCCTTTGATATTCTAGATTATTTGTTTTGCTAAATTAATAGTTATTTTATCTAGCTCTGTAATGTTTCCATTCAGTAGCTTGATTAGTATAGCAGTTTTATCTATATTTATGTCTTTTATTCTGTTTTTCTTTTTGCAATTGCTAGCATTTTTAGAATATAAAAATACTAGTGGAGAAAAGGTGAATCCTTGCTTTAATCCTATATTTATTGGTAAATCTGTTTTCCAGTTTTCTAGTATAACCTCTGTTGTAATATAATGCTTTCTTTTCATTTTTGATAGAATTTGTCATATTAAATGAAAATTCTTCTATGTTTATACTATTATACTTTGTAGGATTTTATTTTTTAGCACAAATTAGTGTTAAACTTTGTCAAAGGTGTTTTCTTCATCAGTTGAGTTAATTATGAGATTTTAAATGTTTTTGTTTTTAACATTATTAATTATGTTGATTGTTTTTCTAATGTTGAACCATCCCTATATAGATTCAGTTTGGTCATAATGAATTATTACTTGGATAAGATGCTGACATAATTTTGCCATGATTTTATTTAAAATTTTTAAATCTATTTTCTTCAATGAAACTCTTCTATAGTTCTTTATTTGCTTTATCCTTTCGTTGTTTAGATATGACTGAATTTATCTCATAAAAATAGTGAGGCACTTTCTAAATTTTGAGAATAATTAGTGACATAAGAGTATTAATTGTTCTTTAAAAGTTTGGTGTAATTCTCCTGTAAATCTATCACAACATTGAAGGTTTTTAGTTTTTCTCCGTGGTAGTTCTTTAGAGGTACTTTATTTCTTTATAAAAGGTTAGATTATTTGAGATCTCTATTTTGTGTTTTGTGGGTATTTTATGTTTTTAAATATAATTCTCTGTTTTTGTTTGCACATGACGGTTCTTGGTAAGTTCTGAAATTTTTTTCCTCTCATTTTGTTATGATTTCATGATCATTTTTTATTCTGTTGATTTTGTTTTCTGGCGTCCTCTTTTTAAAAAATTAACTAAAGGTTTGTTGTTTCCTGTCCTTTCGAAGTACCACTTTTAAGGGTTTTTTTTTTAAATCAGTTGTATAGTTTTTTGGTTTTGTTTTCAGTTTATATATCCTCTTATTTTTAAGATTTCATGTTTTCTGATTATTTTGGGTTTCTTTGTTGTTTGGCTTCTTCAGTTTTTTAAATGCCTGCTTTCTTTATTATCTTTTTTTAATTTGGTTAATTTATATTTCGCTACATTCCTCTCCCTGCCCCCCCAAAGACTGCCTTGGCTTCATTTCAAAAATTTTGTCATGTTGTTATATAATTATTGATCATTTCTGTATTTTGTTCTATCTTATTAATTAGTTCAGGTCCTTTGCTTTTGCTCCCTCAATCGATTATTTTTAAAATTATTTAAATATTTAAATTAAATGATTAATGCTTTTATTTCATTATAGTCTGCAAAGTGTTTGTTTAATGTTTCTACCTTCTATATTTATTTGCAATACCTCTGTGATCTAATGCATAATCAATCATTGTAAAAGTGCCATTGCTATTGAGAAATATGTACATTTTAAGTGTTCTTAATCAGAAGATGCAATATCTTTTAGTTCTAAATTTTCTAGGAAAACATTGAATTTTATATTTTCCATTTTGTTTATCTTTCAGTTTGTTTTGCCTAACTCTGAGACAACATTAAGATCTCCTACTATTACTTTGTTACCATCTATATCTCGCTGCATTTCAGGTACCTTTTCTTTTATGAATGTAGATACTATACCATTTTGGAACATATCAATTTAATATTGATACTGTTCATTGCCTATGGTTCATTTAAACATCCTACAATTTCCTAGTTTATCTGTGTTATTAATTACTATTTTTGTTTGTTCTGTTAGCATGATTGTAATACGAATCCAGGGTTTTGGATACATCTGATGCATAGTAATTTTATAACTGATTTCTCATTAAGTCTCTATCGCACTCCCAGAACCTTTCTTTCTCTCTTTAAGCCCTCACCAAATTCCCTTATTTTTTCAGTCTTAGGTGAGAACCTTATGTCCTATTTAACTGAGGTTATAGTCATCTATTTTGACTCTGTCAATGCTCTATCTCTCCCCCTTAAGACTTTTGAGGATCCTCACTTACCACGTGTATTCTACTATTTGAGGAAAGACAAATACCACCCTCAAGTCTCTTGCTAAAATTAACCCCTCAGCCTGTACTTTTGATATTATCCTTTCTTGTCTTTTCAGGGACCTTGATCAATCTCCATCACTTTTCAATTATGGATTTTCAATATTTTCTTTTCCATTATCTCCCTCCTCTTCAAATCATAAACACACTGATACTTCTCTAGCATAAAAGAAAAGTAATAGCTTAAATAAATAAAATTAATTTTTCTCTGATATTGCCATACCCTCAAGCCATTCTAGTTTTAAAGATAGTATAGTATAGGATTAAGAGTGCTGAAGATCCAAGAATTAGAGTCAGAGGACCTGCATTCAAATCTCTACTCTGACATGTACTGGCTACTACAAGGCATTTCATGTTTCTGGACCTCAGTTTCCCTACCTATAAAATGATGTGTTATACTCATTGATTCTTGAGGTCCCTCTGCTTCTAAACTGACCATTTTACTTTTCTCTTCCAGAGACTAGAAAGGCTCACTGCATTGATGTCTCACCTCCAAATCTTGGAATCTAGCTTCTTTCTACCATTCTACTAAAACTATTCACTGAAAGGTCACTAATGAACTCAGTATTGCTGAATCCAATGGGTTTTTGTCTGTCCGCTTTTTCTTTTCTGAGGCATTTGTAGCAAGGACTATTCTCTCCCTTTTGATTCTTTTTGATTCTTGGCTTCTGTGGCTTTGAATTATGTGTTATTTTCCTATATCTGGACATTCCTTCTCTTTGTCCTTTCCTGGCTTTTTATATTTCTCTAACCCCTTAAATAGGGGAAAACCCTAAGAGTCTGTCTTAGGCTTTCTTTTATCTATATATTCTTTCCCTTGGTTATCGTCTTTATGTAAATGACTCCCCATTCAATAACTTCAAACTCAACATTCCCCAGGGCTATAATTACATAATTTTTAGTTTTCTGCTGAATATCATTGTGAATGTCAGGCCAATTCCTAATTTTTAAGGAATAACCTTTGCCCTGATAGTTCATTTTCCTTCATTTAATTTCTCCCTTCCTCCCTACCCAGAATTACATCTTTCATCTTTGACCTAACCTTTCCTTCAAATTGTGTATCCAATCAGTTGCCAAGTGCTTGAGATTCTCTCTTGCACTTCTCATCTCCACTCTCATGGCCTACTGCCTTGTTCAGGCTCTCATCTTTCTTTACCTATACTCACTGTCCCAGGGTACTACCCAAAAGTTGCTGGCTCTTGTTCCATATTGGAGGGTCCTACCCACTGCTTTAATATCTAGGTTTTTTGGCAACTGTTACTTTTTCCTATGCTGTGCCACATGAAGCATATCAGTTTAATATCTAGTATCATTTAATATCTGAGTCCTTTTATCAAGACCATGAGATCATGAAACAAAGTTCACTTAATTCACCTCTAAAAACTTTCCCTGGAGTACATTAAAAGTCTGGAAGTAGAAGCTGTAATTCTCATGCTATTGGAACTATACCTATATAATGACATAAATCTTTCAAGTCTAGATTGTGTTTAAATAATGATGATGAGGATAATCAAGATTTTAAATAAAGCCGACTATGTGCTAAGCTTTTGCATTCTTGACTTAAGACCCAGTGTTATATCCTCTGTGGCACTTAGCTGCCCAATCACATAATGTTTTGAATTAGAAGGTATTTCAGTGACCATCAACCAAGCAATACCCAAAGGAATTCCAAATATACCTTAAGTTTCAACTGGCAATCTAGCATTTGTTTGAATACCTCCAGTGAGGGGGAACCTGCAAACTCCTTGAGGCAGCCCATTCTATTTTTGTATAGCTCTACTTGTTAAGAGGGCAGCTAGGTGGATACAGTGGATGAAGTACTGGTTTTGGAGTAGTCTTCTCATCTTCCTAGACTCATCTTCCTGAGTTCAAATCTGGCCTCCAACACTTACAAGCTGTATGATCCAAGGCAAGTCACTTAACTTTGTTTGCCTCAATTTTCTCATCTGTAAAATGAACCAGAGAAGGAATATCAAATCATTCCATTATCTTTGCCAAGAAAACTCCAAATGGGATCACAAAGGAAAATAACTGAGCAACCACACTTGCCCGGAAGTGATATGAAATCTACATTTCCCTTTGCAACTTTTACCAGATGCTTTTGATTTCACTCTTTGGGGCTAAGCAGAGAAAGTCTAATCCCTCTTCATGATGAGAAATATTAAAATACTTGAAGATAACTATCATGTTCATTTTAAGTGTCTTCCTTCCTTTTTTCCCTCTCTTTCTTCCTCTTTTGTTTTCACTTTCCTAAAGGAGTATGCCTTTGTTATAATTAAGCATATACAAAATAGATTCATCATCTTTAGGAAAAAAATTATGGTGGGGTAGGGAATGGGTTGGAATGAAAGAATGGCCAGCAGAAAGATGAAAAAAAGAAAGAAAGAGGATCATTGCAGCAATATTTTAATGCACACAAGAAAACAGAAGGAAGTCATCTGCCCCGCCCCCACCAGACCCTCCTCAAACCCAGGGGAAAAAATGGAAAGCAAGCAAGGCAGCTTCAAAACTCATATGCTGAATTCATTAAATACTTAAGAGGAAAAGAAAGTTTTATAAGAGATTTTTAGTTTCATTTATAATCCTCTTTTTCTATTCTACTTTGTATATGGAAATATTTATCTTATTTGATATTTGAATTGGAAAAAAATATTAGAGAACTTTTTAAAAAGGAAAATGTATTTAATTTAGTACTTCAATCTGGAACTTCATCTGTACAGATGCTCCTCCTATTGTTACAGAGAAGTGACTCCCTAGTGCCATAGTTGATGATGCACATGAGCTACTGTGGCAGAAAATGTCATCATCTTATGGCCAAGACCCTGATGAAATATTTTCCCAAAATTAGATCTTTAGATAATAATAACATAATCTCTCTATTTTGATCTTTTAAGACCTTTCAGAAGTAGCACTCTTTGGGCATAGCCTTTGAGTCCCCAGGGCCATCTCAGAGACATTGATTGGAGTAGAACTTTTGGGGGAGGCAGAGGATGATCTTAATTAAGAATCATTTTCTTTTTCAATATTTAAGTTGAAATGTAGACTTCCCATTAAAAGGCAAATCCATTTCTTTAATTTATTACATACAAGTAGAGATATCATCATATAAGGTTCAAATCCCTACTTTTCCATGTACTGTGTGAGTGTGTGGCACTGGTAAATTGCTTAATCTATCTGGGCCTCAAGTTCCCTATCTATAAAATGAGGGGTTTGGACTAGATGATCTCTAAGGTCCCTACCAGCTTTAGATCTCTGATCTATATGCTTCATAGATTCCTTCATTCTTTGACTCTAGACCCATATAACTTTCATTGACTTTACCGTTTTGCCTCTTATTATTTTGTCCCGAGATAGTCTGACAAGTGTATATAGCCATATTTGGACTTAGTATAACTCTGCCATCCTCAAATGATTGATTTCTGTTGAATTATTGCTGCTTTTAAAGATGGCCTTGTGGTAGCTGACATTTTCATTGATTGATAGTACAAGGAGTGCTGAAAGCTTTTCATACTGTCACAGATGAACTGGGCACTTTTTTGTCAGTGCTTTACAGCTCCACACTTGCCTTCAAAGCCATTCAGAAAGGATATCAAACATTTCCAAGTGTAATCTCTCCTGGCTTTCATTTTATTTTTTGTTTTGTCTTAAATGTTTGTTTACCCACCATTTGTGGACCAAGCAGGTTTAGTTTCTGCCCATCTCTCACCACACTGGTGACCATTTGTTTCCCTGTTCTAGAACATAAGCTCTAGATTAGAGGATATTGACTCCACTTTATCATCTTTGCATTATACAAAACATCTATTCAAAATAGTTCAGTAAACATTTATCAAATACCTACTGTATACCAGACATGTTACTAAGCACTGTGGATGCAAAGAAAAAATAAGACAGTCCTTGTCTTCAAGAAGCCTACAATTTAATAGGATAATGGGAAGTGTATGATATGCACACAAATAGGATGATATTAGGTAGGTGACTGGGATAAAGGGGAATTGGGCAAAGTGCTGTAAGAAAGTTGAAAAGTGAAAGATCATTTTAACTGGGGAATGTTAAGACAGGTCAAAAAAAGCTTCATGGAGAATGTGGTTGGAGTTGCAGTTCAATATAGAAAGATAAGAGAAAGAGTTTATAACATATGTGGGTGATGATTTAAGCAGACATAAAGAGACAGGACAGAGCGAGACAAGAACAAAACAAAAAAAATAAAGAGTTCAATTTGGCAAGACTGTAGAAGGGGATAGTATGGGATTAACCAGACATGTAAGGTGAGGGCACTGAATGCCAAGTCAGTAATTTAAATGGGGAGCCAATGACATTTCTTGAGTAAAGAAATGATTTCATTTTAGGGCAATGGAGGGAGTTTGCTCAGGTAAAAATCTGGAAGATGGATGGAAGATTCAATTAACTAGAGTAGTGGCAGGAAGACCTCTGAGGAGAACATTCAAGTATTAGAGAAATAGAGAAGTTTAATTCATTCAAAGAACAATTTTAAGTTCTGTATACAGTAGTATACAGAATACTCTGCTAGGTCCTGGGAGAGGAAAAAAGGTTTATACAAGAACCATTGATTATCCTTATGGAGTTTGCCATCTAGAAGGGAGATAAGACCAACACAGGTAATTATAATGAATAGAATTTTTGCTAGTGATTACATGTTTATGTTATTTAATTGGGTCCTAACTGCAGTACCAAATTATTTTGATGACTACAGCTTTTCAGTATAGTTTGAGATCTGGTACTTCTAGGCCCCCTTTTTTCCTACTTTTTTCATTAATTCCTTTGATATTCTTGACTTTTTGTTCCTCCAGATCAATTCTGGTATTTTTTTTTTCCTGAGTAACTTTGGTTGTTTACTTGGCATGGCGCTGAATAAGTAAAATTCAAGTAATATTGCCATTTCTATTATACTGACTCAGCAAACCCATGAGCAATTAATATTTCCCCAGTGTTTTGCAGCACTATTTTTGTTCCCTTCCTACTATCTGGATGTTCTGTCTTAGTTTCCTTTGCTAGCTCATGATCTATATCATGTCCCCTAAATGAGTGTGTTCCCCAAGGCTTTGTCTTGAGTCTTTTCTCTGTCTCTAGACTCTTTCTTGTCTCGTGGATTTAATTATAATCTGTTTGCTGAAGAAATTTTATTTTTATATCCATTCTTAGTCTCTTTTTGAGTTCCAGTTACAAATCTCCAGTTAGAAATTTCAAACTAGAAGTCACAGAGACATCTTAAACTCAATGTATCCAAAGCGTTCCCATTCTTTCAGTCTCCCCAGTTCATAACTCTTATTTTATCCTTGATTCCTCGTGATCTATCACATGTGTTGCCTCATCTTGCTATTTCTACTTCCATGTCTCTCCCCATCTTTCTACTTACACTAACTTTAAACTTTAATTTTAGTTCATGCTTTCTTCCATTGCTGGGACTGACTGATTAGTATATATTAAATGAACAGAGCTGAACGTGCTATTGTTATTCCATAGAAACAGGAAGGAAAGCTAAGATCATAGGGTCATAGATCTAGACTAGAGCTAAAAGGGACCTCGCAAGCCACCTCATTCAATTCCCTCATTTCATAGATAAGAAACTAAGGCCCATGGTCACACAGGAAGTGTCTAAGGCAGTGTTCTTCCCACTGTACTACATTGCTTCCACCTACATAATTGTGTGTGTATTTTATAAGTTCAAGTCAAATAGGTGAATAAAAACTACTACTCACCTGCTCTATGAGACAGGAAGGCATCATCCTCCATGGTATTATAATAAGGTGTCATTATGTGAGTTTTATGTTATCCTCTGAAATGGCCAATAGAAACTTTAAGAAGTGCTATGCTGGTACAGATGCTGATAGAGATACCACTATATTGGTAAAGATTGCACCCTAATCTTAACATGACAATAACACAGACTGGAAATTTAACAATATTTTTTTTCCTGTTATCCTCGCATTTCCACAGAGGCAGCTAGTTTGATAGCCTATTGGATAAGTACTAAACCTGGAGTCAGGAAGACGAGTTCAAATCCAGCCTCAGACATTTACCTGGCTATGTGACCCTGGATAAGTCACATATTTGCCTTTGTTATCTTATCTGCAAAATGGGAATAATAATAGCAGCCAATAGTTGTGATGAGGATAAAATAACACAATATTTGCAAAGTGGGTTATTATTCTGTATGATGAGTATGGGGTTACTTAAAGAGAAAATCATTTTATTTTGCTAAGAAAATTTTAGAAGATGTTACATTTGAACGGACCTTAAGGGTCATGTAGTCCAACCCCTAACTTTGTGGGAAAGGAAACTGAGGCCCATGGTGGAAAAGTATATTGTTCAAGGTTGAAAGAGTGATTGTGGTGAGACTAATACCTGAGTATCTTCATGTTTTTTCCTTGGATGTCACCTGGCAATTCACCTGTCTAAACCTTTCTCTGTGGTAGGTCTGAGTCAAAGATGTGAAGAAAAAAAATCAAACCTATAGAAACATTATACAAGAAACAAGAATGGAGAGTACTACAAATTCAACTTAGCATGAATGACCATTTAACTAGAGTTGTTAGGTTTCCTCCCACCCCTACAGCTTTGAAGCCAAAGACAGATGAAAATGCCTCCTTGAATACTTTCTAGTAATAGCTAGAAAAAAATCAAGTATTTCACACTGGATAAAGGCACAAGATTATGCTTTTGCTTCAGATTTCCATTTCCTTCCTCAACTATTTCCTGAAATAAACTCCAGGGCATTACACTTCAGAACTCCCAACATCACTTGATTGCATCTACTCGTTCAGGAAAGTGGAGTAATTTTTTAATTGTGGAAAGAAAGGAAAAATAGTAGTTGTGATATGATTATAATAACAATGATTGTCCATCCTTCATTCTTCAGGAGGACCAGTAATAATGGTAATATCATATGAATATACCCCTTAAGATTTACAAAGTCTATTTATCAAAACAACCCTGTGAATTAGGTATCAGGTATTATCCTAATATTATTATCCCCATTTTACAGATTAGGAAACTGCAATTCAGGGAGTATATTATCTTGCACTTTATAAGTTTCAGAGTTAGGAAAGGAACTTATGTCTGGGCAAGATGTAGTTTATCTCCTTAGACAAGGCCATTTTTTTCCTCTCCCTTATTCCCTCACTCATATTATGCTGATAAATCATGTGTCCTTCAAGAGATCCCTAGGCCTTACTAAAAGAAAGCTTTTCTTCTTATCTTAAAAAGCATCCATAGGGTAAATTATCCAGATCTGTAGGAGTCAAAGGAAGAAAGTTCAGTTTTTGCACATCTAGCATGTTATATAGGAACATAAAAAGATTGAAGTATCAATAATAAATACGTGCCCTTTATGCTCATAAAATGTATTCTAGGTCAGCAGCAGAGAAAAAGATTTAAAGATGTCTTTATATATGGTCAGTTCTCTGACACAGGGAATCTTGAGAAACCAAACAAATCTTTTTTTTTTTTTGGTGGGGGGTGGAATGTATGAACTGGAAGGGGGTCCTTAAAATGATTGAAGAGCTCAGTAATCTGTGCTCTAGCTCAGACTAGAAGGCCTCAGCTGCCCTCTGGTGAAATAAATACTAGTTAGCCCTAGGCCTTTATGTGGAAGTATCTGGTTCTATGACAGAGCATCACAGCCCATACCCTCCATGCCCTGCAAGTTCCCAGGACAAAGCAGAGGCTCTAGAATGAGAATTATGCTGGCCTTTGGTATCTCTTCTAAACGATGGCTGCCTCCTATAGGTCCACTTTAACATGGTGATTCCCAAACGTCTACAATGCTTCCAATGAGTTAGGTGAGTTCCAGGATCCTAAATCCCCCACCCCTTTGAACCTCTCTGACCCCAGAGATTCTGATAGACTTTTTTGACATTTTAATGGAAAGAGGAAGGATTCATTCAAGACTCAACTCTGAGCAGTTCTGGACTCTTAGGTAGACTTTTGGCTGTTTTCTTTATCTAGGCATCATCTCTTATCTTACATCTCTCCTTTTGCTTCACTCCTTCTAAACCTACTCTCTATCCTCAGCTTGACCTCCAGTCCCTTCCACTTGGGCCATCACCTCTGCTCTGGCTTTACTTTCCTCCCTTGACGATCTCTACCCTATATTTAATCAGTTAAAGTCTACTATGTCCTTTACTCCTGAATCCTTATTTCCTTGTCCAGTTGCTGCTCATATCTTGCCCAAACCCAACCCTCTGTAATTCTCATCACCTGCCTCTTCTACACCTATTCTCATGTTCCTGAACATATCTAGAAGAAGTCACACAACCATGCTAGCTTGGTCCACTAGAACTTTGTTTCTAGTCTCAATTAGACCTTCACAGAAGCAAGGATTCTCCATCTCATTCCCCACAGAAGCTATTCCCAAACCTTTGTTTTTGACTTCTGGTAGGGCTGAACTGACTGCTTCTGAGTAAGCCCAAGTCATTAAAATATCTGGGAATTGTATTTATTTCAAATCTAAGAAGAGAGGACTTATTTCAGGATCAGGCCCCAGGGGTGGAGTTTAAGGTACATTAAGAAATTGTGAAAAGTCTCTGCAGGGGAACAAAAGAGGGATGTTAGAATAGATACAGAGTCAGGGGCATAGGAGGCATTGGTGCTGTTATTATCCACGTTTTACAGTTGGGGAAACTGAGGCAGACAGAAGGTAAGTGACTTGCCCAGTTCACACAGCTAGTAAGTGTCTGAAGCCACATTTGAACTCGGGTCTTTCTGACTCCAAAGTTAATATGATAGCTGCTGTACCTAGCTGCGTCAACTCTTCCTGTTATGTTAACATCTCCTCTCACTTTTGCATCAACTATCAAACAAACTCCTATTTTTTGCCATTTAACATTCTTCATAACATGACTCCAACCTAACATTACAGGTTTATTATACATTAGTCCCCTTTGTGAACACAGTGCATCATTTCCTGGCTCTGTCCCTCATCTTTGCCTCTCAGATTTCTTAGTTTCAGAGCTCGATTTGAAGACCATCTTATATACCAAGTATTTCCTGATGTCTTCAGTTATTAGTGCCTTTTCCCAACTAATTTTCATTTATTTTGTATATATACTTATGTAACCTGGATCTCAAACAAAAGCATTCAGAGTGTCAGAGAGAATGCTAAGCATGGCCTGATGTTATATATTTGTGTAAGGGACGGCATTGGTTCCAGAGGATCTTGAGGGAGAGACAGGCAGGCAGAGGATACATTACAAGGAAGAGAAAGACTTCAGAAGCCACTGACCAGTAGGGAAAACTGGCTTTTTAATATGTCTCTAATTTCAGGGACTGATTCAGAAATTGAAAATGTCTAGACCTAAAGTGATGGATAAAATGTTATTAATGCTAATTAAACTTTTAAGTGAGCTATGTGTTTTCTCCTCAATAATGGCAAAAGTATTCTCATTCACTCTCCAGTGTTTAAATAAAGAGCAGCAAGTCTAGGGGAAGTGACAAAGAGTTTGGTTTTAGACATATAGTGTTTGAGATCCTGTAGTCTGTTGGAGATAAAAATGTGGAACTCAGAAGAAAGGTAAAAAGGGGAGATACAGAGCTGGTATTTAAAGGTATTAGATTAGATGTAGAAGAGAATAGGGGGAAAACACTGTAAGGGGAATATTACAAAATTCCATACTTCTGCAAAGAATTCAGGGAATAGTCTGGAAAACTCTTAAGTGGTCACTACTCCCTTCCCTTCCACTGGGAGGCAGAGGAAATTAGGGGACAAAGAATATTTTGATGAGGGGTTCTTAACTCTTTTCCTTGTCAGAATAATGTTTCAAATGCATAAATATATAGGATTACAAAGGAAATCAAGTATCTTGAAATGCAATTGTCAAAATATATTTTAAAACATGTTCACAGATCCCCCCCACATTAAGAAACCATGAACTACAACCTATATTGAGTTGCTTGCCTTTTCAATAAGGGTGGGTGGGGAGGGAGGAAGAGAGAAAATTTGAAACCTAAGGTTTTAAAAACATATGTTTAAAAAAATGTTTTCACATGCTACTGGGAAATAAGAAATACAGGAAATGGGGTACAGAAGTCTGTCCTGCCCTACAGGAAAATAGAAGGGGAAGGGGATAAGAGAAGGGGGGAGAGATTGAAGAGAGGACAGACTAGGGGAAGGGATATTCAGAATGCATGCCATCTTGGGGTGGGGGTAGGGATGAGGTGGGGTGAAAATTTGAAACTCAAAAACTTGTGGAAGTTAATGTTGAAAACTAAAAATAAATAAATTTATATTAAAAAAAGAAACCATTAACTAAACTAAGCTTTATTTCTTAGCATAGCTATTTTAAGAGGTAAAATAAACTTTAAATATCATCTAACCCAATCTTTTCATTTTTTAGATAATAACAGTAAGGCCAGGAAATTGCCCAGGGTCACACAGCTGGTAAGTGGTTGAAACAGGTCTTGACCTAGGTCTTCTGATTCCACCTTGAAGCTGACTCAATGATGAGTAAGTCTAGGCCCAGAAGCATTATATCATCAGAAATCCCAAGCCCACTGTTTCCTTTCCTTTTGTGTTTTTGTATCTCCAAAGCTTAGCATACTGCTTGACACATAGTAAGCACTAAAAAAAAGGGCTCTATCTATCTATTAAAAAACTGGGAAGTTATGGGGTGTTCAAGAAGGACTAACACCTCTGGTGTGAGGGTTTGCCAAGCCATTCTCAGGGCTGCTCTTCCATCTTAGATGTCTAGCTAGCAGTCAATTCTCACCTGTGTCTCCAAGAAGCTTTAACATGGGCACTGGCCACATTTGGTAAACCTTCTTGGCAGGTGGGCTAAACCAGATGCAGGGTAACCAATGGGACTCAAACATGTTGGTGACTTAGAGGGACATCAACACCAAGCGTGTGAAGATTTCCCCTGACAGAATGGGTGTATGAGAACAATTTGTTCCACTAGGGAAGAAGGTGCCTGAAGCAGGCACTGCGGAGCACTTAGAGCTTGGCCAGACACAAAAGATATCCACTGGAACCTGGGCCATCACCAGTCATCCCGACTTTTATTTTGCCATTGGATTCCAAAGACTCTGGAAGAGAGTGAAGCTGATGACTTTGTGCAACTCTGCCTCACTTAAATCCAGATCTTACATGAGTCAAGAAAATGAAGAACAAACACTACCACATTCTTCCCTTTTCTAAGACCTTTCCCTCCTGAGTTTTGAAGAGTAAGATAAAGATAAGGAAATAAGTTGGCTATATAGATTTCCTGTTATATTGAATTTGCAAATCCATTAAGGTCTGCTATAGTAGAAAGAATTTTAGACTAGAAATCAAAAGATTTTTCCATTTTCTAAGATCTTCTAATATTTCCCCTGGACCTCCCGCCCCCCCTTTTTTTTTTAGCTCTTGGCTCTTTAATAAGAAAAACGAACATGTTTCCCCTGAGCAAGCACGATTTTACTGTAATGGGGGTAGAATGCATGAAGGGAGCTGATCCCCCCTGCCTAAGTCTACTCTGTGAGTTCCTTTAGCTAAGCACAGTTGACTGAATCCTAAGATGGACATTTCCAAACTTGGAAACAACCTCGAGGTTGGATGTTCCTACATCCTGCAGTCTATGTTTGCCAGAAGATATGAGAAAGTTGTTATAGAGCTAAGTCAAAAGTGAACATGTTATAAGTTTTAATGTTTCACATATCAACCTTCTGAGATAGTATAATAGAGAGTTAGGTGTTACTGTTTCAAATCTTTGTCAATGCACATTTAGGAGTCATTTGTGCTTTGAGAATTTCTTTTACACAGAAAATAAATAGCTACCCTATACCTGATTTACAATGTTGGTTAAATACCTTTTTATTCTTTTTTTTTTATTTTTGGACAAACCTAAGGTTTTTTTTTTAATTTATGAAACAAACCTAAGTTTTCTTTAAGTAGTTTTCCCTAGGGATCAATGGTGGTGGAATAAAGATCCAGAGAAAACAAGAAAGAATTGGATCTCTCTCTTCAGAAGCAAGGCTCAGTCAGGATTGACTAGGTCTGTGTGTGTGTATGTGTGTGGTCCCAAATTAAAACCTCTTAATGAGAAAAGGCATCCCTTGTTGTTGCCAGTGTCAAACTGTTCTTGGACTCTTCTGAGAAGAAAAAGCAATGTAATTTGAAAGCTTATGGGTTATCTATTAAAGCCAAGGAGGTGATGTGACCAACAAAATGGAAATCATGCGCCAGAGATAAAAGCAATTTCATCTGTATCCATGGTCTAGGTAAAAGCTCAATGAACTAACAATAGAGAAGGCCAATATTCTCCAACCTTTAAATGAATGCTCACTCAGCATCTTCTCCTTCACCATGATCCCAACAGAAAGACTACATAAGCCAAACCCTTGGGCTTACAACAGAATGCAACCATAGAGATACAACTTCCAAAGCGCAGAAATTTGCTCAGGTTGTTATAGTTACATGGCAGGGTTCTCTGCAGAAAGAAACAGAACTGGGCAGGAAACCTATGGGGAGAGAGGGGAGAGAGCTATCTGGAACTCCATTAAGTTTGAAAGAAAGAACCCAACATCTGTCTGGGGCTGGTTCTATAGCCTCAGTTACTTGGGGGCAATAGCAACAACAAAATCCTGAGACCATTGTGAGACTTCTTTCTAAATATACATAAGGAGAAAAGGGTGAAAGCAGAAATCAAATAGAAGTGATAGTGCAGAAAAAAGGCCTAAGCCTTACAATACAGATAAATCAATGGTTTTTTGTGTTCCGGGTTTTTGTTTTATTTTGTTTTGTTTTTCTGGAGGGGGAACTACATTACAAAATGGGAGGGAACATAAAAAGAGGAAGAAGACTATAGAGGGGAATGTAGAATATACCCTAATCCAGTCAAAGGCAAACAGTGAAAGGAAAATAATTCCTGTAGAGAGAGGCTATAGGAGAATGGACAAGTAAGCAAAGGGAGGGGTATTGAGAAAGAGGGAACCCCTATTTAATGGTGGAAAAAGGAACCACTGACGAGTGCTCCAATAGGAGAAGAGATAGTCTATAATAAGAGATGGGGAATCTTACAATGAGTGTTATCTGCAGGAATTTGGTACTTAAACCTTAGCAAAAGGGGAATCAAAACTCCTAGGGTCAACTGACACTCATAATATTAGGTGGGCATGGGTGTAGTGAAGAGATTTTGGGGGCAAATGGGAAAAAGTGACTAAAAGGAAATAAGAGGTCAATAATGAAGTGCATAATTTGGCACATAAGAATCCTATCATAGGATAGGTATGCTCTCCAAAACCTGTAGGAATTGGGGGCCAGCTCTACAAGGCAATGACAGAAACTGTTTAGAAGAAAACCATAAATAGGTACCTCAAAAGTTTTAATTCCACGATGAATAGAGAGAACAGAGAAGTACTAAATAAATATCAGAGCCATGAATGAAAGAGGAGATAACTAATGAAAAGAGTAAGAGAATTTTATTTTTAGAAAAAGGTACAGAAAATGAATTTTAAAAAAATTATTGACCAAAACAAATCAGAGGGGAATCATTAAATAACCAGATAAAAGTAAGAAATTAAAAAGAACTAATGAGTAAAACTGCAAAAACCAGCAAAAGAAATAGTGGGGGTAGGGTGGCAGATTAAGTTAAAATAATTGAAGAGATACAGTGCTGTATTTATCAAAGGGGAAAATAGTAGAGACAGAGGAAAAACATAAACCTAAACTCATAACTTAAAATATGAATGGATTAAACAATCCAATAAAACAAAAAGTGACAGAATGGATAAGAACCTCACTCTGTTGCTTACAAATAAAAAAATAAAAAATAAAGCTATATATAGGATAAAAATGAGGCACTATAAACAATTTGCTATGCCTTAAGTGAATTTTTTTAAAAAGCAAAGACAAACATTCAAAACATAATTAGGGCTAAACAAGGAAACTATGTCATGATAAAATGAACAATAAACAAATGAATATTAATATTAAACTGATATACTCCAAATGTCTAACATCCGAATTCATACAGGAAACATTAACTGAACTACTAGAATACACATATAGTAACACAAAAATGACAGAAAATTTCAGTTTTGGATGAGCATAACAGAGATAAACAAAGTGGAAAATAGAGAAGTGAATAAGCCAATGAAGAAATTAGAGCTAAATAAGCTCATGCCATCTTCAAAAAGGGACTTCAAAGAATATACATTTCTCAGCACCACCAGCAGCTTATAAAAATTGGCCATGCATTATGGCACAGAGACATTGTAAGCAAATATAAAAAGTCAGAAATAGTAAATATTTCTTTTATAGACTATAATGCAATAAAAATAACAATGAATTCAAGGATTGCAAACAAAAGACACAGATCCGAATGGATACTTAACACTGAAATCCCAAATAACAGGTCAAAAACACATTATAGAAAAAAACCAATGAAATGATAAAACTAAAAGCTGATTCTTTGAAAGGACTAATCAAATTCACATACTTTCAGCCAATCTAATAAAAAAAAAGGAAGAAAATTAAATCAATAAAACAGTAAATGTGCAAGGTGAAATCACAACAAAACCAGAAGAAAAAAAAATCAGAATCCATTATGCATAATTTTATGCTAACAAAACTGAGAACACAAAAGAATTAGAGAGATACTTTCAAAAATATAAAATATCCAAACTATCAGAAAACCAGATAGAGATCTTAACCCAATCTCAGAAAAGAAAATAGATCTAACTATACAGGAACTACCAAAGGGGCAAAAACTCTAGTTTTGATATATTCAGAGCTGAATTCTATCAAAGTTTTAAAGAATAATTAATACCCACATCACACAAAATATACCATATCAGAATCCTCTTATGAGACAAACATAGTTCTAGTACCTAACCTAGGAAAGGACAAAAGACTGAAAGAAAACTCTATCATTAAAACCAATTCAAAAAAATTTTAAACAAAATCCTGTCAAACTACAGCAATTCATCCAAGTAATTATTCATTATGACCAAAATGCATTCATACCAGAACTGCAATATAAGAAAAAAAACAATAAAAATAATTATATTAAAGCAAAAATACCCCAAACTACATGATTATTTCAACAGATGCAGAAAAATATTTGGAAAAATGCAGCACTCATTTATGCTATAAAGCCTACAAAGTTTATGCACAGAGGGACCTTTTTTAAAATAGCAGGAAAAGCATCTATCTAAAACCAGAAGTAAGCATCAGATGCAAAATGCAATATACTAAAACCTTTTCCAACAAACAAGAGAATAATGCAAAGATGCTAACTTTCCTCACTATTATTTGATATAGTTCTGGAAAGGTTAGTGATAGTAACACAACACAAGAGAAATAAAGCCATAAACATAGGTAAAGAGGAGATAAATCTATTCCTATTTGTGAATGAGATGATGGTATACTTTGGGGATGGGGAGAAGAATCATAGGGAATCAGCAAGACAGTAGCTTCAGCAAAGTCGCGGGCTATGGAATAAGCCCTCAAACCAACTGCTTTTCTGTATTCTAATGACATTTCCCAAGAGATAAATATAGAACAGGATTTTCCCATTCTCATTAATTGCAAAATCATGCATAAAGTTTCTAAGGATACATCTACCAAAGCATGTAAGAGATTTGAATAGATTAAACTACAAAGTACTCCTTAAAGAAATAAAGAAGAACGTAAAAAGCTGAAGGAATATTATGTGTTCATGGCTAGACCATATCAATATTAGCAAAATGACAATACTATCAAAGTTAATTTGCACATTTAATGCTATTCCTATCAAATTATCAGAGTGACACCTTAGAGAACTTGATAAAGTACTGACAAAATGTTTTTGGAAAAACAGAAAAGAAAATCTATAACATCAAAGAAAATGATGTAAGAACAAGTGGAAAATAACTCTTCCACTACTCAAAATATGTTATAAAGCAGCAGTTATCAAAACCATCTCGTCTTGGTATAGGGATAGCTCAATGGAACAGACTACACAATGAGTGTTAGCAAAAACAGTGCTTGATAAAGTGGAAAATAAATTAGTTAGGAAAGGACCCCCTAACTGACAAAAACTACTGGAAAACCTTAAAGAAATGTGGCAGAAATTGGACTTAGGATCACACCATATTTCACAACACATTCTAAATGGGAAAATGACCTTAATATTAAATATCATACCATAAAAATCAGAATAGAAGCAATATATATATTCCCTTCATAGTCATGCATAGGAAATGCATTCTATGCCCAACTAGCACTGGAGGTAATTACAAAAGATAAAATAGATAACTTTGATTACATGAAAATGAAAAATGTCTATGCTGGCAAAATTAATATTAAGAAATTAATAATGGCTAAATTAATGATAAGGAAGTAGTCAAATGGGGGGATATGTTTGCATCCGTTTCTCTAATAAGAGCTGGATATCCAAAGCATATAAGCAATTAACGAATGTACACACACACTCATTAATAGCAAAGTGGTCAATGGATATGAACAGTTTTTAAAAAAATTGCCAACTCTTAATAACCACAAGAAATCCCAAAGTACTAATCACATAACATCTAAATCATTAATAGAGAAAGAGCCTGAAGTTTGACCTTACATCCTACAAAATGACAAAAATGGCAACAGTCAACATTGGAGGGGTTATGGGAAGATAGGCACATCAATACATTGTTGGTGGAGCTCTGAACTGGTATCACCACTTTGGATAGCAATTGGAGATTATGCAAATCAAGAGATAAAATATCCATAGCATTTAACCCAGAAATTCCATTACTCAATTTAAAACCCAAGGAAGCCATTGATATGAAGAAAGTTTTCATGCATAACAAAATATTCATAGTAGCACTTTTTTGTAGTAGTAAAGAATTGGGGGGAGAGTAGATGCCCTTTGATTAGGAAATGGCTAAACAAATTATAGTACATGAGTATAATGGAATATTACTGTGATACAAGAAATGATGCATGTGTGAATACAAAAAAGCATAGAAAGGTCTACACGAACTTATGCAAAGCCAGGAAGATAATATACACAATATCAATAAAGTAAATGAAAAGAAACACACATATCAATAGTGAATGTTGCAGAAGTATAAAGAACAAGCATGGCTCAAAAGAAGCCACCCATTAGACCTGTTTTCAGATTTTTTTCAATATACTGATCAATTCTGCTAATTTTTTCTACTTTGTCTTCTATTTACTTGTTTTAAAACATACTGTTTGATAAACAGAATGGTTCTTGTGAAGGGGAAGGTGGAGGGATGCTGGAAGAAACCATGATGATGTAAAACACCAAAGACATCAACAAAAATTTACTTAAAAAAAGTCAAAGAAGTGGTGTGAAAGAATAGCAGTAGGGGCAGCTAGGTGGCGCAATGGATAGAGCACCGTCCCTGAAGTCAGAAGGACCTGAGTTTAAATCTGGCCTCAGACCAAACACTTGACACTTACTAGCTATGTGACTGTGGGATAGTCACTTGACCCCAATTGCCTAAAAAGGAAAAAAAAATACAAAAAAAAAGAAAGATGGAATAGCAGTGGCATTAGAATGGTTTTGGTTTGGGAGTTTGGGGTTGTGAGCAGGGTCTAGATGCTTCTAAGGGCATAAATCACTTTATCATTTAGTGTTCCAGAATTGGTTTACAGAAACATATGAATTTGTGATAGTGCTGCAAGACAAAGTTCTTGGCAAAAGAAATCACAGAAAGGTCATCCTTAAAGAGAAAGACTTACTGATCAATGCAGAATTAGTGAGGAAACGGTAGAAGCTGCAATATATCATTTAAGATTGCAAAAATTTAATACTTATGAAATATTGAGAAAGATATGATCAGATAGCCATAATTATATACCACAAGCTTGACATCTTTCATGGACTAAAACATAAAACACTCCCATACCACCAATATAAACTCTTGATTTAACCATGAGCTATTTAAGGAAGGACTGTAGTCATTGGCCATATAATATAGATAGGTCTTTGCCCTCAGATGATAAGATCTACATGGTGAGGGGGGTAAAAGTGATTCCTCCTCCTATCTATGCCAAGCACTAGCTACCTCATGATCAAATTCCCTTGTCAAGTATCCAGCCCATGGGCTGCTACAACCCCTCCTCCCAAAAGATCCTATACCAGTCATACCTCTTTCCTATGACCTACCTCCCTACCTGGGAATACTTCAGGACATTCAAGATCTATGCAGATCAAATAAAGGAGGTGGCATAAAATATCATTAGACAAGGCAGAGATGTGAGATGCTAACCCATATCCTCTGCAAAGTCAAATATAGCCCTCGCCCTCTTTTTCTACTGTGCCCTCCAGAACCCTCCTCCATTTCTAACAAATTCCTCTCCATTATAAATTTCTTCTTCCCTTCTGTACATCGTCTGGTGCTTTCTGAAAGCTACCTTTCCCCTAAAGACATCCCCTGAGACCCTCTCCAAAGCTTGTTGTTTCTTCTTTCACATACCCTTATATCAAAGGCCAGGAGGAAGTGCTGACATACTTTTTTGCTTCCTGCTGCCATTTTCAGACCCTCCCTCTGCTACCATTACATTAAAACTGCCTCTTCTCTGTTAAAGTTCATTCAATCCCTTCCAAATTTTTGCTGCTATTGTCCTCCCCAACTCCAACCTCAGGCTCACTCTCCCTTCTTTCTAACACGTTCAGTACCTAGTTTACAATATCCTCTACCTCAACCTCTCTTTAATCCTCTGGTTTGCTTAGATCCTCAGTTTCCCCAACTCTCTTGATCTTTGTTTTCAGTCTGACTCAACTATGTACCCTCTTCTGTCTTCTTCCCATGTCCACATACCTTCTCAGAACTCAGCAGAATTTTCCCCAAGATCCTAAAATTACTAGGTGCAGCTTTAGTATAATCTCACCTGGTTGCCTTCATTCTTTAACCATGGGATAATGAAAAAGGTCATGAAAAGGGAGAGACATCAAAAGGATTTCAGTTGCTTGCTTTCAATGAAATCCTTGAGGCCTCTCTAGGTTCTTTCTGAGTAGATTTTAGGAGTATCCTAGAAGTCAAGAAGTGTGGTGAGAAAGTGTAGGGGGGAGAAATTATTTTTGATCCCAGCTCAGTTATCACTTCCAACACACTATATTTGCTTACTTTATTCCCCAGTTTTGACAAGGATAGGATTTCCCAACTCCCAGAACACCCAGAATCACAAAGGTGTCTTATCAGGGATGAAATGGTTCTCTAAGGAGTTTTCTCTCTTACCAGTTCCATAGCCAACCTGTCAAGGAGAATATGACTTTTGCCAAGACATCATAAAATGGGGTTCATATGAGAAAGCAAAAAGTTTCACTTTCTTAAACGTCTTCCAGATGTTGTTTTACATGCACTTTATTCCCTCGTGGTTTCTCATAGGAAAGTCAAAGGCACACCTCAACAGTCTAAGACATCCCATGAGCAAAACAGAGAACAATTCTACCTCTTTCTAATTTAGTGCTTCCTGCCCAGAGTCAGCAACCATTTTTGGGTCACCATCTGGTGCTAGGTGGGTCCTAAGGAAATGGGGTAAATTTAGTGTTTGAGATTTTTTTTAATAAGCAAATTATGGTGTTGATCTACCACTACTCAACCCTCTATATCTTCACTACCTTACATCTTTCTGTTCCCTAGCCAGAACCATATGCAATAAGTTTACACTAAACCCTCCCAAGCACATCAGTCAGTCAGCATGTGTTTTTTAAATGCTGGGTGCCAGACACTATCCTAACTGCCCATAACTAGCTAGATGGTGGGGTGGGAAATTTTATTTGTGGTTGAAATGACCACTTCTAAGATACCCTTTAAAAGGAATATTAGGTGCCCAGTTAATATGACCACAGCCACTTATTCCTCTGGGAAATAATTTTCATTCCTAAATTTTGTAGGGGCTCTGTCTTTCACCCTGTGTGTGTTTGAGAATTCCTAGGTGGAGCCATATCCCCAAACACGTAAGTACAATTATGGCCCTTCAACCAGGCTTATTTTGTAAATCAAACACACATGCACACACACACAGTACTCATTTTCTTTAGAGCTTCTTTTCTTCATGACTTAGATGTTCAAATGAGGGTGGTACAGGGAGGAAGAGGGTGAGAATGAACACAATTAGAAAGTTAGGAACCCCAAGTTGTCACTGTCAGTTCTGTCAACAATAAATATTTACAAGTGAGAGAGTGATAGAGGGGCTAGAATTCTGAAATTGGCATCAAAAGGATATGGGTTAAAATCTTACCTCTGACACTAGTCCTATGACCCTGGTCAAGTCATATCAGCCTGAAGCAACTTCCTGGGAGTTATCTTCTATGTCATAAGTAGGGTCTACTTTTTAGAGATTTCCAAAGACTGACGAAATTAAGGTTTTTTTCATGTTTTTATGTATGTAAGTTATACTTGACAATGTTTTCCCATTGGATCACCATCATTTGATCCTTCGAATAACCCTATGTAGCAGGTAGCATAGATGTAGTATCACGATCATTTTCAGATAAGGAACCTGAAACTAAATCAAAAGGAAAACATAATGTAATATATGGATGAAAAACTGGATCTGGAGTCAAAAATCTAGATTCAAAACCACTTCACCTCTCTAGGGCTTACTTTCCTCACAAATTAATAAAATTACCTAAAGCAGAGGTTATTGACCCTTTTGGAGTCATAGACTTCTTTGGTAGTCTGGTCTTCACCTATTGACTTTTTCCTTCTTGGAACAAGAGTTTTAGATGCATAAAACAAAGTAGACCAGATTACAGATTCCACTTGTATCGAAACAGTTGTCAAAATGTTAAAATAACAACAAAATAAATTTATAGACCCTAAGTTAAGAATGTCTGATTCCGATGAATGCTTCCTATCATCAAGATGCAGTGGAAAGATGGCTGGATTTGGGTCTGGAAGTCCTGATTCAAATCCTAACTCTGCCACTTACTAGCTTATGTGATTCTGGAGAAGGTACTTAAACTGTGGATCCGAATTACTTCAACTATAAATCATGGAGTTGGTGGAGGACTGGATAACCTCAATGCTTTCTTCTTAGTTCTAAATCTATGATCCTAAGATTCTTCTAGCTCTTTGAAGAGACTGTTTAGCCAGGTGAGAAAATGCTGGACCTAGGGTCAAGAGGCCCTGGGTTTGAATCTCATCTCCTATCTTTACTATTACTATGGCCATGGGCAATTCATTTTATACTCATGAGTTCTATTCAATTTTTTTCCTCTGTAAAAGAGGAATAAAAATATTGATCTACATGAGTTTTGGTGTTATAAGGAAAATACTTTGTTGAGTGTTCTATTAACGTGTAATTATGATAATTCTAAGGCAGGGTTTTTGTGTGTGTGTCACACACCTCACCTTTTGCAATCTGGTGAGACTTATGGACACCTCAGCAAAATGTTCTTCATACATAAAATAAAATGCATCAGGCTGCAGAGGGAACCAATTGTATTGAAATAGTTATCAATGGGGGAAGGAATAAAGAATCTCTCTTTCAAGCATCCCTAGTTCTTTATAGTATGTTGTCCTTTTTCTTGCTAATTTTACTTTTCCTTTCTTTCAGTCTCCTCTTTATCTTGCCCTCTGTTAAGCCTTTCCCCATCATCACCCCTTGCAAATCCCACCTATCTCCTTGTAGTGCCCCCAACCTGAGTTCCCTTCAAAGCTCTTTGTAACTTGCACAATTACTCCAGGACTGTTTTACATATTGTCATAATGTTTGATGAGTTCCTGAACGGGTTTGTCACATTAATGAGTTGCGAAATGGTTATGCTGTGTGTGAGAGAAGTAATTTTCATCAGTGAAAGCCACTAGGGAATGAATCCCCACTCTGCTTAATGCAGGGAGCCATCCTCCCTGCCTGCCTAGCTTCTGGGTATATGGCTGAAAGGGATGTGGAAAATGGGACAGATTTAGCCATTTACTTCCAAATAATCTTCCTGGCAAACCACTGGAGAGAAGATTATTGTCAAGCTCAATTCAATCCATAGGGAAAAGAAAAGTGCTATCTGAAGCCCAAGGGGAATGAATGGCTATCCCCACTACTTCCAAGTACATTGTTAACATGCAGCTGCGGTTCTCATGGGTCTGAAGCCTTGCTGTGCAATGTGGTTTGAGGTGCAATAAAGGGTCAGAGAACATTGTGGGAGGGGGAAGAATCAAACTGATATAATCTGCACCTGTGAGCCCAGGCTCTTTTCTCTCTTCCTTCTCCCCAGGGCTCTATATTCTTCATCAACATGAGTAAGGAGCAATGATGTTGCCTCTGCACCATCCAGGCATCAGTCTGAATGGCTCAGGAGTTGTCCTCTGATTCTCCAGCTTGGAAGAATACATTATTGCACTCTCTCAAGTCAGAAAGAGTGGCTTGGAGCCGACTAGATTATGCTACTTTACAAAAATGGGGGGAGGGATTTTTTTTGGACCAGACCTGTGATTTTTATAAGTATAGGGAGCTTCCAGTGAACAATTTCCTCTCATAAAGCACATTGACACCTCTATAGTCTAAACTTTTTGAGAGTCAAGGCACTGAGGGATTAAGCGATATGCTCAGGATCACAAAGCCAGTATGTGTCAGAGATGGAATTTGAATCCAGGTCTTTCTGACTCTAAGGCCAGTTTCTCTAGTCACTGTGCCATGCTGCCTCTCAATATGGAAATAATAATAATGACAATAATTATAATAATACTTGTCATTTGCTGAGAAAGAGGTGCCCTCAAAACTCAATAAACCAGAAACTAAGATACAGAGGATTTGTTATTCATAGTATAGGAGCATAGATTTAGAGCTAGAAGAGAACTTGGAGACCATCTAGTCCAATTCCTTCATTTTATAAATAAAGAAACTGGGGCTAAATGAGATTAACAGATACTTGCATAAGGTCACACGTTCATTAAATGTCAAAAGTGGGATCTGAACCCAGGTCTTCCTGTATCTAAGGCTGATACTCTAGCTATTATATTATGTTGTATCTCTGTCAGTGGAAGGAGTCTCCATATGAATTAAATCAAAAATGTTCTGAAACATCGAGTAAGTAGATGGTGATCATCTTATTATTTGCATCAGGCAATGAAATCCCCCATGGATTTCTTGGATTGAACTATCCAGTGTGACTGTCTACATTGGCCCAATTAACCAGTTGACTGACAAATCTGTACTCTTATGCCAAGGAACATGTGGGAGTTATGTAATACTCTGAAGGAACTGATCTCCTTTTCTTGAATGTAATGTCCACCCCAATTTTCTGGAACTATTCTGTATCTTTACAGCCCACTGTCTACATTGGCTCAAATCACTGGTACACTGCCTGGAAATAAAAGAATATTCTGCCAGCACTCTCCTTTATTTTCAAGATATTCTATATTAGATTAATTGCCTTTAAAAATGTAGAATTTTCCAACCCATTCCAACCCACAGTAGAACTGTGTCTACTAAAGGCACAATAAAGATTGATGACCCACTGAAGGTCAGGCTTGGTGTCACACACATTTAGTCCTTACTGCTAGGGAAGCTGAGCCTAATGGAACACTTGAATTTGGGAGTTCTCAGGTGAAGTAGGGCTAAAGCATATCCAGTGTCCCCACTATGTCCAGCATTAATATGATAAATCCTGGGGAGCAATGAGAGGTAAACAGGCCAATATTAAAAAAACTGAGCAGTTTAAAGGTTCCTTGACAATTGGTATCAGACTAAGCCCTGCTGTACCTCCATCTGAATGAGATGAGGAGACCCACTCTCAAAAACTGGATAAATAAAACAAAAAGGATGACCTATTTTTTCTTTTTTTCTTTTTTTAAATTTTATTAATATATTTTGATTTATCAACAATCACTTCCATATGCTTTTGAGTTGAAATTTTTTCTCCCTCTTCCTCACCCCCACCCTCCCCAAGACGGCACACAATCTGATACAGGCTTTACATTTACATTCCTATTAAACATATTTTCACAAGGATGACCTACTAAGCTTGTCTTCAGTATAGTGATTTTTTTTGAGCAGGAAACATTAATGAATGGCTCCAGCTCATCTTTTCGAGTCGCTCAGTGGTGTTGAGTGATGTGAAAATACAGAAGGAATCCCTGTCTCTGAACCACAGTGCAGGGATGAAGACAAGTCTGCAGCAACCAGCAGCGTCTCCAAACCCCTCACCATGGCCTGAATTCCATTGGAATGAGATTTGGAACACCACATCTGGTATTCCTTAAGTGACTCCAACAGTTGGCTGCCCTCCTAGATCTTAAGTAAAGTGTTCAAGAGCTCACATGGTAATACTTTGGTGCATATAATGAATCTGTTTAATTTGAATTATTTTGTTAAAAGGAAGAAAAAGGGGGGGAAGTGTAAATGCTGTCTGGGAAGCATCTGGGTCAGATCTCCTAAGCTCAGCATTTTACAGAGTCTGTCTCTTTGTGTTCCTGGATATAGTACAAACATGTGGAAGCACTGGAGATAAATACAGTGTCTAGAGATTGGTGTTGCTTCCTGTTTCACTAACTTCTACTTGTCCCTGGATAGACAGGCAGGAGCAGACTTGTGTTTAGAACATAGCTTTTGGGAATGGCCTTTCAGAGACTGAGGACAAAATGGATAACCTTAGCACCTATAGACTCATCTCTCTTGGACTATTGTTCCATGTGGAATTTGTGGGCAAAGAGAAGATATTTGGTCAGTTTTGCAAGTTCAAAAAAATTTTTAAGAGAAGAAAAGATGAGAAATTCAATAACACTAACAATAGGTTGTGTTTCTAGGAGAGTCAGTGTGGAGAAGTGGATGGAGGGCTAGCCATGAAATCAGGAGGATGCAGGTTTGAATCCATCCTCTGACATATAACTAGTGGTGTCATTCTAGGCAAGCCACTTAAATTCTCAGTACTCTGACAAATCTCTAACCAAATAAATTACAGATAAGCAGCCAGCCTGCATCAGGGTACGGGGTTCCTCATACTGATTAAAGAACAGGCCTGGACCAACATAAAGAAATGAAGCCCTTTCAGTAATAATAAGAGATGACATTTGCATAAGTCTTTGAGGTTTACAAAGCACTTTACATATATCCCTAATTTAAGATTAAAAAAACCCAACATTTTCCTTAAAATAACCTTTGAAGGTAGGTAATTAAATGTTATCCTCACTTTAAGGAAGAGGAAATTGAATCACAGAAAGGTTAAGTGATTTGTTCAGGCTCATAACAGCCAGCATGCACCATAGCCAGAACTTGCACTTAGATCGTCTGACTATGACACCAACAACCTGACATTGCCTCTCTAGGTGAAAGCTAATTGTCTTATTAGGTTTAAGTTACCATGTGCTAGAAGACTTACAGAAAAGGCCAGGAATGATTAGGTTAATGAAGGTATAGTGATATTTTGCCAGAGTTCAAAAGACTTCATAAAACTTTTTGATCCATTTGCTACCTCCATAAGGTACATATGAACAAAATATAATCATTTATAGGAGCGGAAGATGCAATTTTTGAGGCTGAGCTGAATCTATGGTGGGTAAACAGTCAGAATGAAACATGGCAGAACAAAGACATTCGGTTTACTACATCTCCACTCTGTTCCATCTACCCAGATGCACCACAGCTGAAGCAACCATATGGCGATCCAGATGGATTGCTAACACAGCCAAAACCATTGATTCCTCATCTCCATCTAGCTGTTTGGCTGCACAGAGACAACAAGTAAGTCTATGTAGTTAAATGAATTTAAAAAAAAAAAACAACTAAGCCATTATGTGGATTATTTAGAGGAAGTTGACTACACTACCATATTTCTAATCACTTGGTTTCATAATCTCAGCTTCACCCTTGACTCTCCTGTCTTTCTCTCTCTCTCTTAACCAATCCATTGCCAAGTCTCCCTTCTGAACTCCTTTATCCACCTCCTCTTCAGTCACACCGCCATCACCTGAGTTCAGGCCCTCACTACCTTTTGTCCAGATTAAGAACAAGTTTCGCACCTGGTCTTCCTCCTTCTAGTCTTTCTCCTCTCTAATCCATTCTCCCCATACCTATCAAAATCATCTTCTTATTGCATGGATCTGATTATGACACATTTATGCTCAAAAATCTTCACTCTCTATTGCTTCTAGGATAAAATACTGACTTTTCAGGCCAGCATTTGAAGTTCTAGCTCTATCTGACTGCAAGCTGCATTTGTGTATTTATTTTATTTTACTCCACTATAGGGGTTCTACATTCCAGCTCAAATGATCTGTTCTCCAAACAGATGTGGTACAGATAGCTCTCACTTTATGTAAGTGAATCATTCAGCAGACTTCTATGTAAAGTGATTATTGCATAATGTGAATTGGCCTGTTATGTAAAGTGAATTTTTTGAGGGGAAGGGCATGAAAGAAGGGAGGAAGGAAGGGCACTGTGGGAGGAAGGGGGCCCAGCACAGGGCTCAAAGACACATGGGGGCTAGGGAGAGCAGAAAGAGGAGCATGTGGGCCTGACCAGAACAGAGAAGAAGGAAAGAAGGAGTAAGGGAAACACACAGTACCTGAGCATGGATGGAAGGTAGACAGAAACAAGGGCACACAGGAGGGCAGAGTGGGTAAAGGTCTCCTTTCTCTGGAAAACCTATGTAACTTTTATGCATGTCCTTTCATAAATTCACCATAGGAGATCTGCCTAGCATGCTGTAGCCTTCATCACAAATATAGGCTTTAAGCAAAGATCTGGCAATAGACTGAGCCTACTCCAGCCTAGATAAACATGGGAAGGTTCATTAGCAGAGGGCTGACCACTTAGTGATGAAGTCTTTGGCTACTGCAGCCTATGAAACAGAGCACCCTAGGGAAAAAAACAACAACCACCCAGGACCAGATGTATTCACAAGTGAGTTCTACCAAATATTTAAAGAATAGTTAATTCCAATACTATATAAACTATTTAGAAAAATAGGCAAAAGAGTCCAACCAAATTCCTTCTGTGACACAAATGTAATGCTAATATCCAAACCAGGCAAAGCAAATACAGGAAAAAAAATTATAGACCAATTTCCCTAATAATTTTATGCAAAAAATTAAATAAAATACTAGCAAGTATATCATAGCATTGTATCACAAAGATGATATGACATGAACAGGTGGAATTTATACAAGGCATAGAGGGCTGGTTCAATATTAGGAAAACTATCAGCATAATTGACCATCAAAATAACAAAAACAACAGAAATCATATCAGTAGAGAAGAAAAATTTTTTGACAAAATAAAACATTCATTCCTTATAAAAACAATAGAAAGAACGGGAATCAAGGGATGTTTCCTAAAAAATGATAAGTAGCAACTATCTAAAACCATCAGAAAACATTAGAAGCCTAACCAATAAAATCATGAGTGAAACAAGGGTGTCCATTATTACCACTGTTATTCCATTCACTTGTACTAGAAATGCTAGCTGCAGCAATAAGAGAAAAATAACTTGAAGAACGTAGAATAGGCAATGAGAAAACAAAACTATCACTCTTTGTAGATATATGCTGCTATACTTAGAGAATCCTGGAGAATGAACTAAAAAATTAGTTTGAAAGAATTAACAACTTCAGCAAAGTTGCAGGATATAAAATAAACCAAAATAAATCATCAGTATTTTTATATATTACCAACAAAGTCCAGTAGGAAGAACTAGAAAGAGAAATTCCATTTAAAATATGCAGGCAACATAAAATATTTGGGAGTCTTCCTGCCAAGACCAATTTAGGAACTATGTGTATACAAATGCAAAATGCTTTTCACACAAATACAGATCTAAACAACTGGAGAAATATTAATTGCTCATGGGTAGGCTAAGCCAATATAAGAAAAATGACAATTGTACCTTAAGTTTTTTGTTTGTTTGTTGTTGTTGTTGTTGTTGTTGTTGTTGTTTTTGTTGTTGTGCGGCAATAGGGTGAAGTGATTTGCCCAGGGTCATACAGCTAGTAAGTGTCAATTGTCTAAGGGCAGATTTGAACTCGGGTCTTCCTGAATCCTGGGCTGGTACTCTATGCACTGTGCCATCTAGCTGCCCCCTCTCTTTGTTGATTTACTTATTCGATGCCCTACCAATCAATCTACCAAAAATATTTTATAGAGCTTGGAAAAAATAACAAAATTCATCCGAAAGAACAAGAATTATCAAAGAAGTCAATAAAAAAAAATGTAAACGCAGCGCAACAGCACCAAATTTCAAACTGCATTACAAAACAGTGATCATGAAAAGGATCTAGTATTGGGTAAGAAATATAGTGGCTAATCTATGGAATACATTAGGTACACAATACACAGAAGCAAATGACCACTGTAATGTACTATTTGATAAACCCAAAGATCCAAACTTTTAGGACAAGGATTCACTATTTGGCAAAATCTACCGGAAAACTGGAAAGCAGTTTGGCGTAAACTTAGTATGGACCAATGTCTCGCACCGTATACCAATATGAGGACAAAATGGGTACTTGATGTAGTCATAAAGAGTAATCTAATAAGCAAATTAAAGGAGCAAGGAAAACTTTACTTGTCAGATCTATGGATAAGGGAAGAATTTTGACTAAAAAAGATAGAGAGGACCACAGGAAGTAAAATGGATAATTTTTGTTATATTAAAAGGTTTTTTGTACAAACAAAACCAATGCAGCTAACATTAAAAGGAGAAAAACTGGTAAAAATAATTATAGCATTATATCATTTCTCAAATATATAGAGAACTGAGTCCAATTTATAAATGTAAAGGTCATTCTCCAATTAATAAATGGTCAATGGCTACGAACAGGCAGTTTCAGATGAATTCAAAGTTATCTGTAGTCATATGAAAAAATGTTGTAAATCACTATTGATTAAAGAAATGCAAATTAGAACAACTCTGAAGTACCACCTCACACCTATCAGATTGGCTAACATGACAAGAAAGGAAAATGACAAATGTTGGAGCTGATGTGGGAAAACTGAGACACTGATGCACTATTGATGGAGTTGTGAACTGGTCCAATCATTCTGGAGATCAATTTGGAACTATGTCCAAAGAGCTTTAGAACTGTGCTTACCCTTTGATCCAGCAATACCACTACTAGGTCTGTATTCCAAAAAATTGAAGAAAAAGGAAAAGACTCATATATACAAAGATATTTATAGCAGCTTTTTGTGGTGGCAAAGAATTGGAAATTGTGGGGATGCCCACCATTGGAGAATGGCGGAACAAGTGTGTTGTATGATTGTGAAAGAATACTATTATGCTATAAGAAATGATGAGTGGACATTTTCAGGAAAAAACTGGGAAGACATACCATCTGATGTAATATGAGGTGAGCAGAACCAGGAGAATATTTCACACAGTAACAATAATTTTGTACCATGATCAACTGTGAGTGACTTGGCTATTCTAATCAAGGGAAAGATACTGGAAGAGACAACATGGGATGATATCAAAAGTACAGAATGAAAGATTAATTTTAGCAAGGAGTTGGTATTTGTTCTTTCTCAGAGGCTGGAAAATAGGCTGTTCTGATCATGCTGGAAGGTTTTAAGGATGAGACATTGAGAACTGAAAGCATCAAAGCAGGTGATCTTTCCCTTAGTGAAGTCTGAAGTCAGATTATCACCTGAGAATAAGAAGCTAAAGAATTGAGGTGAGGTCTTTAGAGGAGAAAAAAAAAGGTTTGGAACATCTGTTGTGGCAACGTGATAGAGACAATGAAAAAAAAATCAGTAAAAGAATTCTCATCTATCATTAAAGGCTCAATTTGGGTTCCTTGAACCAATGAAGACTTGATAGGTGGTGTGGGATAATATATAAAGAGCTGGTGGTAGTAGCAAGCATATACATACTGTATGTATATGACCCTGGGCAAGTGGCTTAACTTCTCAGGATCTCCAAGCAACTCTGTAAGAATAGGAGTCTCCAATTTACATGAGAGGAGGGATTTTCTTCACCAGAAGTTCTCCAAATCAGTAAAATCACAGGTCTACACCAAAAGAATGAATTTATTCTTGACCCAGTCAGTAATTTTTTTTCTATTTTTGAACATTATATGTTGTTTGTATTATACAACTGAAGATATCTTTTCCTTAAACATATTCTCTAGTTTTTTCATGTATATAAGTCTTGTCCACTGAACTAGAGTGTTTAATCTTTAAGAGGAAGAACCATGACTCCTACATTTTTCATTGTCCATAATAGCTGGTGAAGATTCCTGTAAATAGTAGATATGTGAGGTTGTAAAGATATTGAGTTTTGCCTTAAATTATGATTAATTACTTTCACTATTTGCTTGATTTTGAATGTAGAAACATTCAGAAAGAAAAAAATGCACATGGGTGATACATTATGCTCAAAAGCAAACCAAACTTAAAACAATTTTGTCTTCTTGCCTATGTCTATAAATTAGTGGTAAGGAAATCTCATGGAAAATAATCAATAAACATTGCACATTTTCATACTTTAAAAGTTTTATTTGAATAATTAAAATCAGTAGATGGATAGTGATTTAATTATTTAGAGAAGTAATAATTTAGATGGTGCTGCCCAAATCACTACATTTTAGATTTTAATGAAAGTTGTAGTTGATATGTAATATGCCTATTTAAAAAAAGAGAAGGGGACAAGTCAAGTAACTGGCTAATTTATCCCAAATAATGAGTAGTTCAGTAAAATTTGATACATTTTTCTACCAAACTGATTTGTTGACCAACTGTTTGGTATTACATGAATAATGACACATTTATATAGTGAAATACTTTATATACATCATCTCATTTTTGAGAAATGAAAATTCAATTTAAGTTTTGTCAGTGTAATTATAATCAAGTATCTCAAAAATAAGTACAATAGCTTAAAGGTAAAAGATTCAGTTCTGGACAATCAAATTTTAGTTTGACTTATTTCCTCCTCATTCCCAATAGTGCACTATAAACATTTTTAGAAATCAAGCCACATATTACAGAAAGAAATTTTTTGAGAAACACTGGTCAATAATGAGGTGGTGGAAGCATTTATTTTCCTAAGGGCTGAGCCTTCTGATCCCTGTATTCATTATGTTCAGATAAGATGTCAATCCCAGGATATTTTGTGATGCCTTGACTATAGAGAATTTTATTTTGTTTTTGTTCTCCTACTTCTATTTATTCTAGGTGTTTGCTTTCGTTTTTAAATAGGCTAGCTGATAAAAGAATTAACAAGGTCACAAGATTATATTTTATAGTCATACTCACACTACAAAAGTACAATATTGCAATCAGACACCAAAGATAGTACAATTAGATTAGCTACTTCTATATCAAACCAGAGAAAAAACTGGAGTAGACAGATATTTTAAATGTCTAGGCTATATGAGTCCTTTGTTTTGGAACAGTTATAAAAGAAAAGCTGAATATATAAAAAAGCAAAAAAGTTATAATACTTATATTTGCATAGCCTTTTATGGTTTTCCAAGCACCTTTTAGAATAGAAAAAAACATTTTCATGTATTTAATTATAGAATCTTATTTGAAAGGAGCCTTAGAGGGCATCCGATTGTAATTCACATTTACATAGGGAGGATTTTAATGTAGTGTTAGACTGTTCACATTTTGATTGAATTACATAGCTGACTATACCAACCATTCATTCTATAAATCAGGAACCACTGTAAGACAGTATGCAATAGTGGGAAAATATCTGAACCAGCCAGGAGACTTGAATTTTGCTCCCTGTTTTGCTGCTTACTAGGTATATGACCTTAAATTTTCAAAGCTCAAAGTTTTTGAAATTCACAAAAACCTGATTAGATTACTGGTCCTATTTTTATTATCCCCATTTTAAAGAAATGAGGAAATTGGAGCTCACAGAGCTCACAGAGCTACAGCTAGCAATTATTGTAGTTGGAATTTGAACCCAGGCATACTTACTCCAAGTCTGGTGGTCTATTTATTTATTATACCATACTATCTCCCTGGCCCATTCTATCATTCAATGAAGGAATTCTTTGGTTAATTAAATTCTTTCATTTTACCGATGAGGAAGCTGACCCCCAGAGAAATGAAGTCATTTGCATAATGAAATACATAATTGTTACTAAAACTGGAAGTCAAACTTAGGCATCCTGGATGATTCAGAATTTTTCTATTATACTGTACTATTCCACAATGGCTTTTGACTTATAGAATACAGAGTTTGTGTAGACAGCTATGTAATATAATCACACTATGTTAAGTCCAAACCAATTCTGCATCATTACCAATTAAAATCCTTCCTTATGATGGCTTTAATTTGAGGTGTCAAAATTCCTGGAAATTCATTTGAGTTATAAGTTCATCTCCCCTAAGCAGTTGGTACAGTACTTGACCTGTGTCCTAAGATAACCTATTACAGAGGTAAGGGCTGGAGGTAAAATCTGACAGGAGAGGCAGCTCAAAGGGAAGATGGCAACTATGTGGCAGTTGCAGCAGTATTGCTTTTCTTACTTGAGCCTGGAAGAAGAATAATGAGTAAACAAGGGGTTGGGGCAGGGAGAGGGGGATCAAAATGGAAGGCCAGGGACAGAAGATGATGGCATTGAAATTCTGCTGTCCTTGGTCCTTATCAGCTTCTTCCTCCTTTTTCTGGCTACACTGAATTTTGAATCCCTGATTTCCTCCAGCAATCAACTCAAGCACCGCATCCTATAGGAGGTCTCTTCTGCTCTTCTCTCATCACTAATCTTCCTCTACTGCTTCCATTACTTCATATTTATGCTAAATATACTTGCATATGCATGAGTTATTTCCCCTGATAAGCTCCTGAGGAGCTGAGGCTCTTTTCTTTTCTTTTCTTTTCTTTTCTTTTCTTTTCTTTTCTTTTCTTTTCTTTTCTTTCTTTTTTTTCTTTTCTTTTCTTTTCTTTTCTCTTCTTTTCTGTTTTCTTTTTTGTCTTTGAATATCACCTAACACAGCACTTGCCACCTCTTTGGCACTTAATAAATATCTGTTAATTGATTGAACTATTTTCCCCTTTTGGTCCTAAACTTTAGCTCCTGGCCACCCATCTTGATTTTTGCTGCCATCACCTCATCTGTTTTCCTGGGTTCCTTCACCCAGCTCCCCCACAGAGGAGCTTGGAAAGCTCCAAATATTCCAAAGTCTCCCTTACCCTGATACCTTGGAATAAATAGATCATAATTACATTACATTTTGTAAAGAATTTTCTTGCCATTTCCAATGCATTCAAAGCTTAGTGATATCAGCAGTGAAGATCCTTCTTCAACCCACACACATTGTATCTCATCCATAACATAGTATTGTATTCTCCAAATTGGGGTGGGGGAAGAGGAAGCCTGGAGAATAATAGTATGGGGAGCCTGAACCATAACTACATGCAAATAACCAAGAGATAGATAGAATTACAGGTCACATTTCCCCTTCCCTTGCAATAGCCAATAACCAATCACGTGCTTATCTCCAACAGAATCACACCTACCCCATCCCTTAACACTTCCTTACTCATCATCCTACCTTTGTAATGGAAGCTTTCAACCTCCCTCCTTCTGAACTGAGGGTCAGTCACTCAGAGTAGTTTTAACCTAAACTAACTGCTACCTACAGAAGACATGTAGGTGTTATTGGAAAAATTCTACGTCTGTAATACTTGCTCCCTAAATCATCTCATGGTATAGCTGTATTAGGTGCCTCTGGGAGGACAGGTTCTGTACTTGGGGGCAGTGACTAGCAAATAAGGGCCTTCCTTTCCCTTCCTTTATTTTGGGTGTGACAGAGTATATTACATAAGAACAGCAAGAATAGATGAGTTATGATCTGGATCATATATATCATTATATTGTCTTTGCATATAGATATTTTACCATTTTATCCAAATCTACCCATCCTCTCCTCATTTTCCTATTATTGTATATGGGCACCACTATCCTTTTAGTCCCTCAGGTTCTCAAAATCTCAGTGTCATCTTTAACTCTTCACTCTCCATCATTCCATATCTATATAGCTTACCCTGTTAGTTGCCAGATCTTATCAGTTCTACCTTTACATCTCCCCTGTATGTCCTCCTCTCTATAATCACACTAACACTTCTAGTCTATTCTCTGATCACCTCTCACCTAGCCCACCCTCCCTTCCCCCTTCTCAGTTCCAATCCATCTTCCACAGAGCTACAAAGTAAAACTCCTAAAGTTCCCATTAATTTCCATACTCAACTAACTCTAGTGATTCCCTGATGATTCTAGGACTTAATACTAATTTGTATTTATCTCATTCTTTTACAATTCCTGCATTTATTTAATATTAATAACAAATTTATATGATGTATAAATAAGTGAATATACAAATTGGGAATGTGTTATGGGAAATCCTGACTCAGGCTGTACCCTATCAGTTCAGGTTCAATGATGGAATCAAATGAGAGGTCATCAGGGAATCAATAACTAATAAAAAATAAAATTAAATTAAATTAAGCAGTCATAGGTGATTCAATAGTTAACAAGAAGATTGCCTAGTCTTAGAACAGAAAGGATATCCAACAAAATACTCCAGCACTTATCACACATAGATTCTGTCTCCTTGCCCCATATCCATTTGAAAATACGTCTGACCAGGAGCAGCTAGGTGCATAGTGGATAGAGCACTTCACATGGATTGTCCTTTTATGCCCTCAGTTCATCAGGAAGTCACATCAATATAGCATAAAGCTGGAAAGGGTTGTCAAGGTTACAGCTTAAGCCTTAAGCTAATGGTCCAATCAAGTTTTAGGGAAAACTTTATCACCTTTCAGTGGAAGATTAGCTTAACCCGTGTTGTGAAGGTTGAGAAGAATCTTGGTAGATAGTGTTTCTATCCCAGGGTGTGTGCTCAAAATTTTTTTCACAGATAAAGGTACATGATCAAAAAAGTTGGAAGTTTGGTGTAAATAGTTTCCAGGTATTACTGTGGATGAAAAATCGTATTACTTTGTGGTGATATGCCAACCTTGTGGTAAGAAGCCTTTCCAAATTTAGTAAGGTTGTTTCTTTGGCATCAAACACAGAATCCTTCAAAGGGGACTAAAGGAATATCTATGGGGATCTAAAATAACAAACATGACAAAATAACAAATATACAAATAACAAAAATAACAAAATCAGAAAGTTGCAAAGATTCTTATACCTTGCAGGCAAGACAGGGTTTAACACATCATTTGCAAGGGAGTTAGGTCTAGGTCTTTCTCAGATCCTCCTTTTTATTTGTAGTTTCTCCCAGATTTAGTCATCCCCTAATCATCACCCCTGTAGCTAGTCCAAGCTTCCAGGTTCCTACAATAAGGTAAACTTAGTTGAGTAAGATTAGCAGTTTGCTCAGCACTTCTAGAACTTGTATTCTAAACTTATCCCTTGAGGTGGGGTTTGGCTTGTAAAAGGCCTTATCTTACCCATGACCATTCCTTCCAAAGAAGACCCAATGATTTTCATTGATCATTCACTCATACATTCAAAACATTTTAAGGTGTTATATTTTGAATAAATTTGGACTGAATTCTGGGGAAATAAAAAGTTTGGATTGTACATAGTTTCTACCTTCAAGGAACTTACAACACAAGAGAAATAAAAGACAAACACTAAGTATAATACATAAAAAAGTATGTGCTATATACATTAGAAAGGAATAAAAGAACAAGTGAGGACTAAAGGAGAAGATTTATATTACAGAGATCAAGAAAAGCGCCTAGGAGAATGTGTGATTTGAGTTACAGTTTAAAGTTTGGGTGGAAATTCAACAGGTAAAGTGAGGAAGGAGAGTGTTTTAGGCACAGTGGTCAGAATGAACAAAAAGACACAAATGTACAAAAGAACACAACATATTCAAGGAATGGAAGGCTGCAGTTTGTCTGGTATGTCTACTCCAGGAACAGGAATTATGTGGAATAACATTTCAATCATAGAATAGCATCAGTTTATGAATAACTTTTAATTCCAAGCAAAGGAATTTGAACTTTGGGGAACAGGAAGCCAGTGAAGTTTTTGTTGTTATTTGGTTTGGTTTGATTTTTAATAGATGGCTGGATCTATACATAAGAAATATTATTCTGGAAGTAATATTAAGGATGGATTGGAGAGTGGAAAGAATGAAAGAGGAAGGCTATTATAGTAGAGCAAATGGATGGAAATGAGGGAGTATCCTAGACTAGACTATAGAAATGCAAATAGAAGGGAAGGGCAAGATATAATAAATGTAGAATAAAGAGGATGAGGATATTGCTTGTATCAGGAGAAATGAGCCCAATAAGAGAGTCAAAGACAACAATAAAATTGAGAACATAGGAGACTATATCAACAGTGGTGCCAAAGGCAAAAAAAAGTGAAGAGATTCAAGAGGAAAGATGTTTGATTTTGAACTCGAATGGGAGATAGATGGGACATCTAGTGGAAATATCCTATAGACAGGTGAGTACACTCATCTGGATATCAGAAAATAAGTAAAGGCTGAAAGTATAAATTGGGATAGGTAAATTTCATATATAGTAATTGAAACCATGGGTTTGGAGTGATGGGATTCCAAGATGGCAGAACACAGGGAGAAACCCATTTGAACTCTCCCAACATTCCTCTCCAAACAATTTAAAAATAATTCCTCTATTCAAATTTTGGAGCAGCAGACCCAACAAAAGGTTGAAGTGAGACAATTTAACAAGGTCTGTGGAAAAGGTCTCATCACACTGAGGAGGGAGCTGGCCCAGAGCACAACAGCAGGATGAGCAGCTGGCCTTGGAAGTGTCTGGGAGAGTAGCAGCCACAGCAACTTCAGGAGCTCTCAGCCTAGATACAATAAGAGGGTTGGACAACTAGTCAGAAAGAGATTACAGGAAACCTTTTGTTGACAGGCAGTGCAGCTGGCACTAATCAACTCTATTGCTTATACCTAGTTCTGGGACATAGTTTCAGAGCAAAAAAGAATCCTAGCACTTGTAGTTGCAGTAGAGCAGGGGACCTGGTCACAGTTCCAGGGCCAAGCGCAGCACTAGCACTTGCAGCTGTAGGAGATATTTTGCTTGGGAAAGACAAGAGCACAGATTAGGAGAGCAGTGACCACACTTCTCTCCAGATCACAGCACCTTGGAAGCACTGCAAACTCATAGACCCACAGAACTAGTTGTAAAGCAACACAAAAAGCCTGAAGCTTAGTACAGTGCCTCCCTACTATAGCAGGTGAGCAACACCCAATTTTAACATAAAGTTTAAAGTAAAGAAATATGCTGAAAAATGAGTAAAGTACAAAAAAAAAAAAAAGAACTTGACCATAAAAAGCTACTATAATAGCAGGGAAGACCAAGACATAAACTCAGAGGAAGAAAGTAATATGAAAACAGCTACAAGCAAAACCTCAAAAATGTGAATTTGACTCAAGAAGTCAATTAGACAAAAAGAATTCCTGGAAGAGTTATAGAAAGAGATAAGAATGGTAAAGGGGAAATGGGGAAAGAAATGAGAGTGATGCAAGAAAATTAGGAAAAGGGAATTAATTGCTTGGTAAAAGAGGTACAAAAATACTGAAGAAATGACGCCTTAAAAAAGATGGCCAAATGGTAAATGAGGTACAAAAATCCACTGAAGAAAAGAACTTTTCAAAAGCAGAACTGGCCAAATGGAGAGATACAAAAGTTCACTGAAGAAAATAATTCCTTAAAATTAGAATTAAGCAAATAGGAACTAATAAATCTATGAGACACCAAGAAACCATAAACCTAAGTCAAAAATGAAAAAAAATAGAAGAAAATGTGAAAAATCTCTTTGGAAAAACAACCAACCTGGAAAATAGATTGAGGAGAGATAATTTAAGAATTACGGGACTACCTAAAAGCCATGTTTTAAAAAGAGCCTAAACATCATATTTTCAGAAACTATCAAGGAAAACAATGCTGATATCCTAGATGCAGAGGGTAAAATAGAAACCGAAAGAATCCACCAATCACTTCCTGAAAGAGATCCCAAAATAAAAACTCCCAGGAATATTATGAACAAATTCCAGAGTTCCCAGGTCAAGGAGAAAATACTGTAAGCAGGCAGAAAGAAACAGTTCCAATATCATGGAACCAAGGTTAGGATGACACAAGATTTAGGAGCTTCCAAATTAAAGGGGTAGAGGACTTGGAATATGATATTCCACAACCAAGGATTAACTGCACAGCAAAACTGAGTATAATCCTTCAGGGAAGAAATGAGCATTTAATGAAATAGAGGATTTTCAAGTATCCCTGGTGAAAATACCAGAGCTGAATTAGAAAATTTGATATTCAAACACAATACTCAAGAGGAGTATAAAAAGGTAAACATGAAAGAGTAATCATAAGTGATTCAATAAAGATAAACTATTTACATTCCTATATGGGAAGATGATTAATGTAACTAAGAACTTAATCATTATTATGGCACTTAGAAGGAAAGAGGGCACAGGTATGAGTCAATTATATTGGGATGATCTCAAAGAAATGAAGGGGTGAGAAAGAGGGGTGCACTGGGAGAAATGGGGAAGAGAAAGGTAGAAGGGGAATTTTTCTCACATAAAACAGGTGCACAAGGAATAATTTTGATAGTGGAGGGGAAAATGAGGGTTGGGCAATGATTGAACATCACTCATATAAGAATTGGGTCAAAGAGAGACAAACATATGTACTCAATTGGGTATAGAAATGTATCTTATCCAATAGGGAAATGGGAGCAAAAAGAGAAAGGAGATGCGGGAGGGAGGGCATAAAAAAAGAGATGGTGGATTAAGAAATGCAGTGGTCTGAAGCAAAACAGATTTTTGAGGAGGGAGATTTTTTTTCCAGATTAAAAGAAAGAGAAGGATAAACAGAAGAAAATGGGACGGAGAGTAATACATGGTTAGTAATCAGAACTGTGAATGTGAATGGGATGAACTCACCCACAAAATAGGAGTAGATAGCAGAATGGATTAGAACAGAATCCAATAATATGTTGTTTACAAGAGACAGATGTGAAACAGAAAGACACACACACACACACACACACACACACACACACACACACACACACACACATGAGTGCAGTTAAAATAAAGGCTGGAGCAGAATATAGTATGCTTCAGCTGAAGTTAAAAAAAAAAAGCAGGAGTAGCAATCATGATCTCAGACAAAGCAAAAGCAAAAGTAGACCTAATTAAAAGAGATAATCAGGGAAACTATATATTTTTTAAAAGATCCCAAGGACAATAAAGTAATATTTTTTCTTTTTTTGGGGGGGTAGGCAGTGGGGTTAAGTGACTTGCCCAAGGTCACACAGTAAGTATCAAGTGTCTGAGGCCGGATTTGAACACAGGTCCTCCTGACTCCAGGGCCAGTGCTCTGTCCACTGCACCACCTAGCGACCCCAACAATAAAGTAATACAAAAAAAAATAAGGGCAAATTTCTCTGATAAAGGCTTCATTTTTCAAATATATAGAAAACTGAGTCAAATTTATGAAAAGTAAGGGCCATTCTCTATTTGATAAGTGGTCTAAGGATATAAAGTCATTTTTTAGAAGAAGTCAAAGCTATCTATAGTCATGTGAAAAAATGCTCTAAATCACTATTGATTAGGGAAATGCAAATTTAAACAACTGAGGTGCCACCTCATGTCTATCAGAAATGACAAATATTGGAGAGGATGAAGGAAAATTAGCACACTAATAAACTGTTGGTGGAGCTGTGAACTAGTCCAATAATTCTGGAGAACAAGTTGGAACTATGCTCACAAAGTCTGTAAAACTGTGCATGCTCTTTGTTTTGTTTTGTTGTGTGCATGCTCTTTGACCCAGCAATAATACTACTAGGTCCATTTGTCAAAGAGATCAAAGGAAAAGGAAAAGGATCTATATGTACAAAAATTATTTATAGCAGCTCTTTTTGTGGTGGTAAGGAATTGGAAATCGAGGGGATGCTCATCAAAAATGGAATGGCTGAACAAGATGTAGCATATGATTATGATGGAGTACTATTGTGTTATAAGAAATGACAAGGGGGGTGATTTCAGAAAAAATGGCAAGGCCCATATGAACTGATGCAAAATGGAGTGAGAAGAACTGGGAGATTGTGCACAGCAACAATATTATAATGATGATCAACTGTGAAAGACTTAACTACTCTGATCAATATAATGATCCAAGACAATTCTAAAGGACTCGATGAAAAAATACTATTCACCTCAGGGAGAAAACTGGTGAACTCTGAGTGAAAATTGAAGTATAATTTTTCACTTCTGTTATTTTTTCTTGCTTTTATCGAAACTTGGCTAATATGGAAATAAGTTTTGTATGATTTCATATGTATAATTGGTATCATTTTACTTGCCTCCTCAGTGGGTAGGGTACGCATGGGAGGGAAAGGGAAAATTTGGACTTCAAAATTTTAAAAGAAAAGAATGTTAAAAATAAATAATGAAAAATTTTTAAAAGATTAGAAAAAGAAACCATGAGATAGTAAATAAAGTGTAAAGAGAAAAAAGGAAAAGAACTGAGGGGGGAAAAAAACCCTCTGGGGCAACATTCACCTTAAAGGATCAGGAGAGGATGAGGCCTTAGTAAAGAGATCCCATTGGGTATGAGCCTAATCTATAAGAGAAGAAATATATTCCTAGGGAAATATATTGCCCCCCCTCAAGTAGGCTTGTCAAACTGATTGGAGAGCTAATGAAATTAACCAATTGACTTCCCTGATCAACATCTTTACACTAATTTAATCCTTCCTTCTAGTTACATTATTCCATCCTGTTCCTTGAATAGCTTTCTGGGCTTGTTGGTGGCATAATAAACTTATAAAACTGGACCTCCTTTCCATTAGAAGCAGTAGGACATAGTAGAAAGCACACTAAATCTAGAGTCAGAAGTTTACTTGGGTTTGAATCCTACCACTTCACTAGTCAAGTGAGTTAGAGCAAGTCACTTAACCTCTCTGAGCCTCATTTTCCTCATTTGTAAAAGAGAGGTAACAATACCTGTAATATTTGCCTTACAGGAGTATTGTGAGGATCAAATGAGAGTAAGATAATATAGGGAAAGTTTTTTTCAAGGCATGAAGTATCAGATAAATATTATTATTAATTCCCTGAGGCTGCATCAAATCACCCATCAATTGGAAACCCATTTAAAATAATCTATTTCATATTTAATCATATAGCTAGTGGAACCAAATCACTATTCACCAAATCAGTTTCAATAATTGGAATCCATTCAGGTGTGCATGTGTATGTATGAGTGTATGTGTGTAACACTTGCAATTTACATACATTTAATTTACGTATTTATAGCACTTCAACTAACTGGCTACAGAAACTCAGAAATTGCCCTTTTTCGCCACTATCAAGGCTCAGGATTTCCCCCCACACACACTTTCTTCTCTTTCTTGTCCTTCATGGCTTCAGATCTTTGGTGCTCCTCCGTCTAGTCCTATTCCTAGTCCTAGGTCACTCCAATATGAGTTACGGCTGAGGCTTAGGGCAGGTAACAGACTAGGGAAGAGAAGAGGAGGCATAAAGGAGAGTAAATGACTGAAGTTAAGGCTCTCTTCCTGATCTGTTATCCCCAGACTAATCATCCCAAACTTTACCTCAGCTCCCTGTCTCCCTACCAGAGTCTCTATTCTGCTGCTCCTCAATGTAGAGTCAAAAGTTCCTGTGAACAAAAATAAAAATATATCTTATTGAGCCCTGTGTGTGCTTAAAGACCAAGTGTTAGCCTCCATGTGTATGTCTAACTGAACAGAGGGATGGGCAGCCCAGGAGGAAGATTTTTTGACCCATTTTCTTTATCCCCATTGGTTCTAGTGGAAAAACCCTTAAGGTCTAATTTCTTCAGGGCTTGGAATATTCTATCGAAATAGGAAGGCAGGGAAGAACCTCGAAGATTGTGTTCTGTTTTGGTAGGAAAGGAATAAATCCTGACTAAAAATAACAGACGGTAGCAATGAAAAGGGAATTAGAAAATCTTAGAGCTGGTAGGGATATCACAAAAGCCCTTGAGGCCACTCGGTGGGGATTTTTTAGAAGAGACATTGTTCATGTATGAGAATGGGCAGTGGAAGGGGCTATGGAAAAGCATTATACATTAAGAAGGTATGGTCACATAAGAAAAAGCAAGGACTAGAGCAGGGTAACAAGGTAGAGAGTCTTTAGATAAGAATATCTGTTTCCAGATTTTAAATTCATTGAAGGAAGGGCTCTTACCTTATTTTTTCTTTGTGCTTTCTCCATTGCACAATATTCTGTGTATTACACGATCTTTGTAATTTTTTTTTAAATTTTAATTGATGGAATATCCTGATAAAATCATGATCTACAGTGGACTCAAAAAGTGCCAGACCATCCTTATTTACTCCATGTGAATTTGTAGAGGTCTTACTTGCCTGACTCAGTAGTAATATATAAATGTTAAAACAACAGTTAAAGAATAAAGAGCATTGAAATGCATAAAATGAAATTAATAATCTTGTAATCTCTTCATTTCCATTTAATTCCTACATAATAAAAGTGATTTAGCAGATGGGGTGAAATTCTCTTACTTGTTTCTAGAGATTAGATTCTCCTTCAGCTTGATCACTTGTGTTCATGTTTTGAGTGATTAATAGAATTCTGTGTTGCAGAGTTGGGGGTGTGGGACAGAATATTTTAATTGAATGGTGTGTTTACCTGGAGTCCTTTGTATTCAAAGTTGTTGTCCCAGCTTTACTTATCAGCATTAGCTCTCCTTACACGTGACCTGCTTTTTTAGTGGCAATTGCAAGCACTGGAACAGGAATGTAATTTCCAGCCACTGCTTACATTTGACTATTACAGCAGCTTGTAGCAAATGAAATGTTGAATAATTGCTTGATCTAGGAAGGAGTACACTTACTGCAAGGATGGTTCCTTGAACTGAGTTTCCCCCTGGGCTTTAGTCACTCTGCCAAAGTCAGGCAGACCCTTAGAGAGGCCATTAATGCTTTCTAACAATTAGGGACCTATTTAGTACCTTGCTGCTATGGTGCATTCAATTCTCTACTACATGGACTTACTTCAAAGATGTTTGATTTCATCTGTGTAGGTACTCCTTCACTGATCCTGTTCGCTATCTCTCTGTGACTTGACAGGATCAGTGAGTTTCCCTGGCCAAAAACATTCATCTTCCAAAGACAAGTATTCTGCTAATGAACCTCTCAAAAATTAGATAGACTGATTCTTGAAAGATTGAGACACAGTCCACATCTGACCCCATACTAGAAAGAATGCCTTTGCAAGTTGGTGGCACCAGCCAAAGGCTTGTGATTCCCAGGAAAGTCTTTATGAATGTAGTATTTCTTTGTTTTTCTTTGCACAAGTCACACCACTTCCAAATTCGGGGCATTTCCATGAGCTTTTGCCCTTACATGGAATGCTATCCCTTTTTGCCACTGCCTCCTTGCTTTCTTGAATTCTTTCAAAATCCAGCTAAAATTCCATCTTCTATGATAAACCTTTTCTGATTACTCTTAATCTAGTGCCTTCCTTCTATTGTGCTGTAACAGATGCGAGATAGAGACCCAATCAGAAAATTTAATGTGGAGATTTATTGAAGTGTGTGGCTGCAAGGGGAAGGCCCAAATCAAGCAGCGCCGCTCAGGGGCAGAGCTCGGGTTTATAAAGGCAGAATCTGTCAGGGGTTGCGTAAGCGGGAAGATACAGAAGCCAAACAAGCGGTTGATTAGTTCATAAGAATCATGAAACCGATTGGATGAAAAGGGTTGGGGTGGGTGTCCTTCTTGGCAGGTTTTCTAAGGCTGGAACTCTAGCTTCCGAGAATGGGGGCATACAGGATGGAGGTCAGAGAGCGAAATAGGGCTCGGTACTTCGCTTCTATTGATTATCTTCAGTTATATGTAAACAGTTTGTAGATAGTTGTTTTCACGTCTCTCCCATTAGACAATAGAGTTACTGAGACAGCCGTTACCTTACATCGCCTTCTAATAATTCAATCATTTGACTTTGTTCTGATATTTTGTATCGTCTCGCTGACAATTGCTCTTCTCCTATCTAGCCACTCCTCTGTTTCCTTTGCCAGATTCTCCTCCAGATCTCACTACACATTCTAACCAAGTCCCTCAAGGCCCTGCCTTGGCTCTCTTTTCTTCTCACTCTTTACTACTTCACTTGGTGATCTCCTCAGCTTCCATGGATTTATCATCTTTGTGCTAATGATTCTTATCCTGTCCCAAACTCTCTGCTGACCTACAGTTTCATACCTCCAACTGCTTTCAGACATCTTGAATGGGGATGTCCAGTACACATCTTAAACTCAGTATGTACAAAATGGAATTCATTATCTCTTCCCCTAAACCTCCCTATTACTGTAGAGGAAAACACCATTTTTGCAGCATCTCAGACCACAACCTGTCAGTCATCCTGAATTCCTTACCATCTTCCAACCCAGTTGGTTGCCAAGGGCTTTGCAACAACTCTTGGCTACTCCCTTCTTTTCTCCTCTGACACTGCCACCACTAATGCAGGACCTTATCACCGCACTCCTGGTATGCTGCAACAGCCTGCTGGTGAGTCTGCCTGCTTCAAGTCTGGCTTCACTCCGTTCTATCTTCCATTTAGCCACTAAAATGATTTTCTGGAAACACAAGGTTGATGGTGTCAGCAGCCTCCTTGCCCCCATTCAGTAAACCCCAGTGGCTTCCTATTGCCTCCAGGATCAAATGCAAAAAGCCATACATAACTTAGCCCACTTCTACCTTTCCAATCTTCTTATACCTTACTGTCCAACACATACTCTTCAATGCAATGATACCATTCCCCAAATAAGATACTCATGTCTCTGTTCTGGGCATTTTCTCTGGCTATCCCCCATGTCTGGAATATTGTCCCTCCTCCAAACTGACTGCTTCCTAGCTTCATTTAAGTCCAACTAAAACACTATCTTTTATTAGAAGCTTCCTCAAACCTGTTCAATTCTAGTGCCTTCCCCTTATTCTCTTCCACTTATCCTGTAGATAGCTTGCTTTGTATATTTGTTTGCTTGTTGTATCTCCCATTAGATTGTAAACTCTTTAGACAATAATTGTCTTTTGCCTCTTTTGTATCCCTAGTGCTTAGCACAGTACCTGGCATATAGTAGGTGCCTAATGAATGTTTATTGATTGATTGTTTCACCAAGCTCTGTTTGTTCCATTTTGTTCTTCAGAGAGTCTGTTACTTGCCTAATGTTTTCTATCTTCCATTCTAAGCTATTTATCCTGCTTTCTTTTTTTTTCCTTAAGAAGTTTGAGTTCATTTTTTAAGATCTCTTACTTTATTTCTTCCGTTCATTATTAGAGGCCTTGTGGCCAAAGCAATTCTTTTTTCCACTCTAGGTTCTCTTTGTATTTATTTTCAGAGTTGCTCTCTTCTTCTGGGTTTCTCTCTTGGACTTTTTAAAAAATCTTTTTTAATTTTATTAATTTATTTTGATTTATCAACAATCACTTCCATATGCTTTTGAGTTGAAAATTGTTCCCCCTTTCCTCCCCCCCATCCTCCCCAAGACAGCACACAATCTGATATAGGCTATAGATTTACATTCCTATTAAAACATATTTTCACATTAGTGAAGTTGTAAGTAAAAATTAAAACCAATACGAGGAACCATCAGAAAGATGAAACAAAACTCAACTGAAGGTAAAAATAAGTGATAGTGATTCAACTTCCATAGTTCTTTCTTTGGATGTGGACAGCATTTTCCATCCCGAGGCCTCTGGAGATGTCTTAGATCCTTGTAATGCTGAGAAGGGTTCAATTTAACAATATCAGTCATTGCATAATGTGGATGTTATTGTATACAAAGTCCTCTTGGTTCTGCTCACTTCACTCAGCAACAGAGCATCTAAGTCTTTCCAGGTTTTTCTGAAGTCAGCCTGTTCATCATTTCTTATAGCACAATAGAATTCCATTACATTCATATACCACAACTTGCTCAGCCATTTCCCAATTGATGGGCATCCTCTCAATTTCCAATTCTTTGCCACCACAAAAAGAGCTGCTATGAATATTTTTGTACATGTGGGTCCTTTTCCAATTTGTTTGGTCTCTTTGGGATATAGCCCTAGAAGTGCTATTTCTGGATCAAAGGGTATGCACATTTTTGTAGCCCTTTGGGCATAGTTCCAAATTGTTCTCCAAAATGGTTGGATCATTTCACAACTCTACCAACAAAGTATTAGTGTTCCAATTTTCCCACATCTTCTCCAACATTTATCATTTCCTGGTTTGTCATGTTGGCCAATCTGAAAGGTGTGATGTGGTACCTCAGAGTTGTTTTGGTTTGCATTTCTCTAATCAATAATGATTTAGAACATTTTTTCATGTGACTATAGATGCCTTTAATTTCTTCATCTGAGAACTGTCTGTTCATATCCTTTGACCATTTATCAATTGGGGAATGGCTTGTGTTCTTATAAATTTGTCTTAATTCTCTATGTATTTTAGAAATGAGGCCTTTATCAGAAACACTGGTTGTAAAAATTCTTTCCCAATTTTCTACCTTCCTTCTAATCTCAGTTGCATTGGCTTTGTTTGTGCAAAACCTTTTCTATTTAATGTAATGAAAATTATCCATTTTGCTTTTCATAATGTTTTCTATCTCCTGTTTGGTCATGAATTCTTCTGTTCTCCATAGATCTGATAGGTAAACTATTCCTTGTTCTCCCAGTTTACTTATGGTATCAGCCTTTATACTGAAGTCATGAACCCATTTTGACTTTATTATGGTATATGATGTGAGATTTGGGTCTATGCCTAGTTTCTGCCATACTCTTCCAGTTTTCCCACCAGCTTTTTTCAAAGAGTGGGTTCTTATCCCAGAAGCAGAGGTCTTTGGGTTTATCAAATAATAGATTACTATAGTCATTGACTACTGTGTCTTGCATATTTAACCTATTCCACTGATCCACCTCCCTATTTCTTAGCCTATACCAAGCAGCTTTGATGATTGCTAGGCCACCTTCCCCTGTATTTCTTTTCATTAGTTCCTTTGATATTCTGGACCTTTTGTTTTTCCAAATGAATATTGTTATTATTTTTTCTAACTCTATAAAATAATTTTTTGGTAGTTTGATTGGTATGGCACTGAATAAGTAAATTAGCTTAGGTAGAATTGTCATTTTTATTATATTAGCTCTGCCTTCCCATGAGCAACTGATGTTTTTCCAATTATTTAGATCTGATTTTATTTGTGTGAAAAGTGTTTTGTAATTGTGTTCATAGAGTTCCTGGGTTTGTTTCGGGAGGTAGACTCCTAAATATTTTATAACATCTACAGTAAGTTTAAATGGAATTCCTCTTTCTATCTCTTGCTGTTGGGCTTTGTTAGTAATATATAGAAATGCTGATGATTTATGTGGGTTTATTCTCCTGGACTTTTCTTAACCCACAATATTTCTTCACTGTATTCAGAATTTTCTTCTGTTTACTAATATCTCCAGTCTTAATCCTTGAATTGGAACTTTGTGCCAGAGTTATGCTCTGGCCCCTCTTATAAATGGGCTGGGGGAGGGGACCACGACGTGTTCCTTCTCCTCTGACATCTTGCCTTTTCATAATTCTGAATGAGGTAGTTGGGACCACACCCTACCATCTGCTACATTTCCTAGTACTAGCTTGTCTTCTCCTTTTGCAATGACTAATGAGATTGATGCATAACCTACTGCATCCATGACAGGCTCTAACCAAATGTTGGTGATTGTGCTGGTCTCAGGCCTCCAGGAATCAGCCACCTCTCCACCAGGCAGACTTCCTTTGGCACTGTGCAGTCTCCCTACCTGGCCAGAAACCTATGTAGACCTGGCTTTGTGATTCCAACAGGAGAGTTGACTTCTGACATCTTAAATGGCCCCAAGGTGTGAGCACATTGTCTGACTGACTTCTTATTCCATTGACTTATCAGAGGTGGGCTCTTTCACTGGTTTTGGTTCCAACAGGCTAGGACAAAGATGTTGTGGATTTCAGGTTCTGTTTACTGGGGCTCACACTGGCTTCTGGGTCCTTAACACATCATATCCCCTTGCATTTTACAAGTTTGGTTTCTTTCTCCAAATCCATCTAGATTTATGGTAGCTCAATTTTGTTTGCCTCTTTCACCCTTCCAGCACCCAGGCAACATGTGCTTATGTCAGTACTTCTTGATGATTGGTGAGACCACCCCACTTTCTCCTTAATTGTCCTTGATTCCTTCACCTCCTGGGGCATCTGTGCTAATTCTAATTTCCTGTGACTGTTTCCTGAAACAGCTGTAGCTGGGAAAGAAGATAACAAAGTGGTCTGCCCTCAGCCCTACCTAGGAACAAGAGAGATTATGTACTTACAACTACATAAGCAAGCCCCACTATACTATTACATAGCTATATAACAAAATTTTACTCAGCTAATCAATGAGATGAAAATCAGATGATTGGTAATAATGGATTTTATAAATGTTGACTGTTTGGTACAAGTAATTCCCATCCAGCTATCACTCCTTTGAACATCAATCTGCTCACCATCCAATTTTTAACATTTTATTATATTGTGTACATACTCTGTTTCATGTACATATTGTGTATGCATGAGACAAATTAATAGCGAATAGTCTGTCATGTATTAATCAGTAAGTCAATCAACAGCTATGCATTAAGTTTATGAGAGACAGTGTAGTGGAATTGAGAGAACACTGGACTTGGAGTCAGAAAGGCTTGGGTTTGTTCAGAGATTTACTAGCTGATCTCAAAGTGCTTACTACTCAAAGGGATACAAAAGTGATAGAACACTCAATCTCTAGCTTGAGGAATTTAGATCTAGTTGGGAGCTTAGCTTCTAGTTTTCTTTTTCATTTTTAAGTGCTAGCAATCCTTTGGATTCAAAAGTTGAAGACTGTTATAATAAGGACAGATGGCCATAAGATATTTTCCTAGACTGGTGATGGTTTGTTCTAATCCAGCAACATTCTTTCAGCCAGAAACACCCTTGTGACCAAGGGCATGAATTGTTTTGACTGCAATAGGTTCCAGTCTTATACTGGAACAAGTAAAAGTTATTGGACTTTTGGGAATTGAACTTGTGATCTCAGCACCATGTTATAACCAAGCCCAACAGTTACAAAACATCTTGTTAATATGTTTAGGCGTGAAGGAAGGGAGAAGAGGTCACATCTTATTGTTGTCATTTATAGTTTCTTAACATAATATATACATTGGCACCATTACAAAATGTCCTAAAACCCTGAAATTTGAAGAGACTAAGGAATTGCAAAAGGAAGGACTATTGTTTCTATTATTCTAATGGTTTATGGTTTTAGGGATTTATACTAATCTATTGTGCTGTGACCATGATGTTAATAAGCTTGACAATTTTCTCATGGAAAATGTCCCTCTAATGCAGAATGGAATGCTATTAAATTTCACGTGTGTTGGCAGCCAGTATTCACTGCCAGCATTCACGCGTGATCCATAATGTTTTCATTGTTTAGTACCTTGTTCTTTTCACCCTTGTCCAATTCATTTCATTATATGAAAGAAATGTCCTTGTTCCAGATTACTCATTTAAGCCATTCTTGGGTGTGCCAAACTTTTTCCCTCATATGACATTAAAGTAGAACACGGTCTCATGCTATCAAAGCAAGATAATTATATTTCCAAAAATGCTTGGAAAAAATAATAACCTCAGTGTGCAAAGTACCATGAAGCAGGATGTAATCATTTGAATTCTCTTTTGACAGATGTATAAAGTGATTTTATGTTGTACCGTTTCCTTGTGTCTGCTTTATGAGGTGGTGAACTGCATTAGTAGTGCTAGCTCTGGCTTGTCTTCTACTTTTACACACACACACTCTTTAGGTGTTCCCATGGTAAGTCACAATTCATCAGAAAATTACAACCCCCCCCATCATAGTGACCTCGCTAACTCACTAATTATTCTAACAACTGCCTAGTACATAGTATGCATTTTAAAATATGTAATAAGATGATTGATAGAATTCAAATACTTAAAAAGATCTGTTATCTCATCAATGTGGGTGTTTCCTTCAATGGCGCAGATCATGACCACACATGCCTATCTTGTGTGACTCCTACCCACATCCTCCTCTAAGATGTCTACTCAGTGCTGGGGACATTCTTCTTTTTTCCTGACATCTCAAGGATACGATTGGAGCCCCTGGACCAGTCACCTACTAGTTAACTCTTTCCGTTGAGAAGCACATTTTCCTCTTTGATCATACATATCTGATGACGCAGAGAAGGGAACAAATATTTATATGGCACCTACTATGTGCCAAGTACTATGCTAAGTGCTTTACAAATACCTAATTTGATCCTCACAACAACCCTGCAAGGTAGGTGCAAGGTAGGATCATGTTTCTCACCTCCTGATAGAAAGGTGAGGGACACAAGGCACAGAGACATACGGACATAGTTACAGTATGGATTTGTTTTGTCTATCTTTTTTTCTTTTTTTTGCTGTTGTTGCTACAAGAATTTTTTCTCCTTTCTCCTGGTTAATTGGAGGAGGATTTGTGGAGGAGGTGTTTAGTAATAGAGATACCAAAAAACCCTTCTCTTCCATCAATTCTTATGGCATAATAATATCCCATTGTATTGATGTACTATTTGTTCAGTCATTCTCCGATTGTCTAAAAGGCACTTAAAGTACCTCCCTTCAATTCTAAATATTTCATTTATTCTCCCTCTTTTGAAATTCCTCCTTCAGCATAAGGAAGTTTGTTTTGGTTGATACTATTTCCTCTGTGGAATCATCCTCCTTCTTAATCCTAGCTCCAGCCTCTACCTTTTGCTGTACTTGTTGAGGAGGTGCTCAGCTCCGTGTTGCATTGCTCTGGGTCCTCTTGGGTCTTCTGTTGATCTCTACCTCACATAATTAGCCCCCCCCATACTGGATTTTTGAGGCTGAAGGCACTAGATTCTGTGAAGTTTGGATCCAGTCAAAGGTCCATACTTGAGAACCTTGAGGCCACAGTTTCTCCTACCCCTGCACTAGATCTTCAAGGCCCTCTCCTGGTATCTGAAAACAGCATATCAGCGATCTCAGAGAAGCTGGGCTGGGTTATCTAGTCCCTGTACACTGGAGTATGAGCTTTGCATTGTGGTGGTTAGCACCAAGCTCATCATTATATTGCTATCCAATCTTTGAGACTTCCAAATTACTGACCTTTTCTGACTATCCTGGAGTTTTCTTAAGGGAGCTCTGTACTCCTGCTGCCTTGGGACAGAAAGTCTTCTAGGCTACACACGTTCTATCTCTGTTTACAGTATCGCTTATTTGCTGATAGTCTTCTTTCCTATTGGAAAGAAGGCCACGATTAATTTTTGGTTTATTTTGCACAGTTTCCAGGGTGGGAAATATCACTTATTGTAGTTTTTCACTAGACTATTTAATTGTTTTTTGGTCTGGTGCAAACCAGGGTTTTGCTTGAGTAGGTATGTGGGAGTTAGATAATCTTTCCATTCTGACAGCCATCTTGGCTGAAACTGGGGCATATACCATAATTATACTTGTTATCCTTAAATTGTTGATCCTTTGAGATAATAAAGTCCCACTTTTCTGATAGCTCATCCTTCTTTAACTACATTGAAAACTGGGTGGGGGTTGGTGGTGACAGGTATCTTCAAGTATTTGAAGAACAGTCCTTTGGAAGAGGAATTAAATTTAGTCTTTTTAGACTTAGAGTTCAGATCTAGCAATGAAATTTGCAGTAGAAGTTGCAAAGGAGAAAATTTAAGCTTCACATCAGAGAACATTTCTAACTAGAGCTAACATGAGGTTGAATCATTATGGGGAAGCGAGTTCTTAAGGTCTTAAGCATTGGAGACGCTACATGACCAGTGTTCTGGTATGATGAAGTGGGGATTTTTTTCTGCTATAGATTGGCTGCTGAAGTCTTCCAACTCTGAAATTTTGTGACTCTATAATTTTGGATTGCAATTGTTTCTGGTCATATCCTTTGTAATAATGCAACCAAAATTAGAATTAAGCAAATATTCTCATCATGGGAATGATTAGAAGGTTATTATTTTCATTATAATGTTTAAGGATATACAAGCAATTATATTCAAAAGAACTCCTAGGATGGTTGAAATACTAAAAAATGAAGTTCAAGTGATTTGCTCATGACTGTTAAAATTCCAACTATAATACCTTGAGAAAGAGAGAAGGAACATGCCTTGTATTCAGGAGCCAAGATGGCAGAGTAGAGGCAGGAACTCACCTGAATTTCCCCAAATTCCCCTACAAAGAACATTAAAATAATGCCCCCAATTAAGTTCTGGAGTGATAGAAACAACAAAAGATTGCAGTGAAGCAATTTTCTAGTCCAAGACAACTTAGGAGATTAGCAGCAAAGATCTATGAGGTGCTGGTAAAGTCTGAGGTGCAATGCAGGCTGCACTTTGGAAAGCAAATGGCAAGCAGGCTTTAGAGGTGGCTGCATCAGCAGTGTCAGCAGCTTCGGGAGCTCTCAGCCCACAGACAATAATGAGTTTATAAAACTGGTCAGAAAGAGATTTCAGGGGACCCTTTGCTGGTGCTGGATTCAGGACTCTGTTGCATTGCCCATACACAGTTCTGAATCACAGTTCCTGGGGGAAGAGGAGCACTAATACTTGCAGCTATAGGGGAGCAGGGACACTGGTTACAGTTCCAGGGTAGAGAAGAGTGTCTGTGTTGCTCAAAAGGGAATAACGGTCCTGGTTACAGTTCCAAGGCAGAAAGTTAACGCTAGCACTTATGGCTGCAGAACAGCATAGAACCTAGTCACGATTCCAGGATCAAGAGAAACATTGGCACTTGTGGCTACAAAGATGCAAGATATTTTCCTTGAGGTATCAGAACACCGGCCAGGAGAGCAGTGATCACACATCTTCTTACATCATACCACCTTGGAAACACTAACACTGTCCCCCCCCTCCCCCCAATAACAATTTCAGAAAACAGCATCACAAAAAGTCTGAAGCTTGGTGCAGCTAGGTAGCATAGTGAATAGAGCACCGGCCCTGAAGTCAGGAGAACCTGAGTTCAAATCTAGCCTCAGACCAAACACTTGATACTTACTAGCTGTGTGACCCTGGGCAAGTCACTTAACCCAAATTGCCTAAAAATTAAAAGAAAACATTAAGAAAACAATTCTGAAGCTTGAGACAGTGCTCCCTCCACCTCAGGAGCAGACCCCAACTTTAACATAAAATTAAAAGTAAAGAAATAGCCTGGAAAAATGAGCAAACAACAATAACAACAACAAAAAAGAATTTGACTATAAAAACTTATTATGGTAACAGGACAATTCAAAATACAAACTCAGAAGAAAACAATGTTGTCAAAATAGCTACAAGCAAAACCTCAAAGGAAAAAAATGTGAATTGAATACAAACCCAACAAAAATTCCTGAAAAAGCTTAACACAGATTTTAAAAATCAAATAAGAGATACAGATTAAAAATCAGGAAAAGAAATGAGAGTGATGGAAGAAAAATATGAAAAGAGAGTCAACAACTTGGAAAAAGAGGCACAAAAATACTAAAGAAACAATACTTTAAAAAGCAGAATTAGCCAAATGATAAAAGAGGAACAAAAATCTATTGAAGGGAATAACTCCTTAAAAAGTAGAACTGGCTGAAATGGAAAAAGAGGTACAAAAGATCACTGAAGAAAATAATTCCTTAAAAATAGAATTGGGCAAGTGGAAGCTAATGATTCAATGAGTTATCAAGAAATAGTAAAACAAAATCAAAAGGATGAAAAATAGAAGAAAATACAAAATATCTCATTGGAAAACAACAGACATAGGAAATAGATTGAGGAGAGATAATTTAAGAATTATTGGAATACCTGAAAACCGTGATCAAAAACCTAGATGTTTTATTTCAGGAAATTATCAAGGAAAACTATGCTGATATCCTAGAGCCAACAGGTAAAATAGAAGTGAAAGAAACCATCAATCACCTCCTGAAAGAGATCCCAAAATGAAAACTCCCAGAAATATTATAGCAAAATTCCAAAGCTCCTGGGTCAAAGCCAGAAAGAAACAATTAAAATATCGCGGAGCCACAATCAGGATTACACAAGATTTAGCAGTTTCCATCCTAAAGGATTGGAGGGCTTGTAATATGATATTCTATAAGGCAAAGGAAATAGGATTACAACCAAGAATAACCTACTCAGGAAATCTTAGTATCATCCTCCAGAGAAAAAATTGATATTTAATGAAATGGAGGACTTTTAAGCTTTCCTTATGAAAAGATCAAAACTGAATAGTAAAATTGACTTTCAAATACAAAACTCAAGCAAGTCATAAAAAGGTAAACAGGAAAGAGAAAACATAAGGGATAAATTTATGACCAAGCAAGATACAGAGTATTTTCAGAAGTAAAATAAATAATGCTGACTACATTAAATTTAAAAAGTTTTGCACAAATAAAACCAATGCAGTCAAGGAAAGCAAAAAACTGGGGGAACATTGTTGTTGTTGTTGTTGTTTTATAACAAGTTTCTCTGATAAAGGCCTCGTTTCTCAAATATATAAAGACTGAGTCAGATTTATAAGAAGACAAGTCATTCTCCAATTAATAAATGGTCAAAGGATATGAATAGACAGTTTTTAGAAGAAAACAAAGCTATATATGGTCATATAAAAATGCCCTAAATCACTATTGATTAGAGAAAGGCAAATTAAAACAATTCATACTTGTCACATTAACTAACATGATGGAAAATGAAAATGTTGGAGTGGATGTGGAAAAATTAGGACAATAATATTCTTTTGGTGGAGTTATGAACTTGTCCAACCATTCTGGAGAATAATTTGGAGTTATGCCCAAAGGGCTATGAAGCCATGCATACCCTTTCACCTAGAAATACTGATACTAGGTATGTATCCTCAAGAGATCAAAGAAAAGGGGAAATGACTTATTTGTACCAAAATATTTAAAGCTACTCTTTTTGTGGTGGCAAAGAGTTAGAAATTGAGCAGATACCTGCTAATTGGGGAATTTCTCAACAAACTATGTTATATGACTGTGATGGAATACTATTGTGATATAAGGAGTGACAAACAGGATGCTTTCAGAAAAACCTGGGAAGATTTATATGAACTGATGCAAACTGAAATGAGCATAACCAGGAGACCATTGTACACAATGGCAGCACTATTGTACTATGATGAACTATGAACAATTTAAGTATCCTCAGAAATAAAATATTCGAAGACAATTCTGAGGGACTTATGATGAAAAATGCTATCTAGCTCCAGAGGAAAAAAATGATGGAGTCTGAATGAAGATCAAAGAATTTTTTAAACTTTCTTTTTCTTGGTTTTATTTCTTGTTCTGTGTTTTCTTTTGCAACATAACTAATATGGAAGTATGTTTTGTATTACTGAACATATATAATCTATATCAAGTTGCTTACCTTCTCAATGAGGGAGAGGGGAGTGAGAAAGAGAAGAGTGTTTGGAACTCAAAATTTTTGTTCAAATTTTTTAACATGTAATTGAGAAAAAGTAAAATAAGAGAGACCCAAAAGATGAAAGTAGGGAAAAATTGGTGCATTCACTTTGACATTTGAATAACTTAAAGTGCTAGAGAGTGTTTTAATTATCAGGTAATGGATGTCATAATTCCTAAACTTTATTTTGTTTCTTTTTAAAAAAGATTTCTTGTTGAAAAAGATGTTTCTCAATTTCAGCCTACAGCAGAAATTCAAATTTAGTTTTCTGCTGGCAACAATTTTTGCTTCTTTTCAGAGATAAGCCATGAATTTCTAGTTTTGGAAATACCTTTTAAAGTATGACACATACCTAAGAGATTAAAAAAAAAAAGAAATATCCTATATATACCCCATAATATTCACAACTACTATTTGTGGCAACAAAAAAGCTAGAAAAAATGAGTTCACATTGATGAAGGAATAGCTGAGTAACTGTGGTATCCAAACATAATAGAATATTACTACATATAGAATATAGTAAATATATCAGAGAAACATGGAAAGACTTGTATGAACTGATGCAGAGGAAATAAATAGGACCAGGAACCCAATATACAAAAAAGTATATGACAATGTAAATGAAAACAACACTAAATGTGTTTATGTGGAGTTCAGATCAATTAAATCACCAAAATAACCTGAGAGAGAATCAGGAAACAGAATGTGCCGGGCAAGTCAAATCACCACCCCTACTTTAACCACCATCTCTATTTACACCTCCAGACAGTCTAGGATCCTGGACCCTAGAGCCTTGAGATTACCAGTGTCCCTCAAATCGAGACCTGATTCCTGTCAAGCACCTACAGCCATCCTTGAGGGGATAAATCATTGTAGAGAAGGGGTTTATCCTCTTAATCACTATAACTACTGAAGAGCTACCACCAACAGACAGATAAGTACAAGAACCCAGAGAGAAGAAGCACCTCCACCCCGATACTGCTGGTCTTGCTTATAGCTCAGCCCTCACTGGCATCATCCAGAAAAGTAACTAATGTGGAGAGGTGACCAGCTATTCCCATCAACTGTCAACCAACTGCCATTCACAGAGAAGGCAAGCCAGCTTAGCTGAAGCAGAAAGGCACCCTGAAGGAGAGGCACCAGGAAGCAACATGTGTCACACAAGCCATATCAGCACCGCTATTTAACTACCATCTCCCCTCAGACACTGACAGAGAAAACCCAGAACCCTGGGCCCAAAATTATTGGGAATAACACTGCTTCCAGCCCAGTGTCTGCAGCCATTATTCTGGGAAGCAACTCTATGGAAATACAGCCTGGCAATTTTTCCTTCAGGTAGCTATGGAAGACCAAGAAAGTTCTTGTCACCAGAGTTCTTAGAGCTGTTAAATGGTTTAATATCAGAAACTGCTACGATTTTATCAGTAGATACGATGTAAAAAGAAGTATTACCGTCTGCTTTCGTATTGAACCCTAAGAACCACAGGATCTTTCCATCTAGCTTATAGGTAAAATCTTCCCCTTGTGTTGTCCCCCCATTAGAATGTGAGCTCCCTGAGAACAGGAAAGGCCTTACTTTTCTATTTGTTTGTATCTTCAGTATTTTGCATATAATAAGTGCATAATGAATGCTTCATTCATACATTCACTTAATTACAATGACCAACCTTGATCCTGGGAAACAGATAATGAAACACATTTCCTTATCTTTG